>NW_024039012.1:0-600000 GCF_016077235.1 Cyprinodon tularosa
GCATTCCACAAGCTGTCTGTGAGAGCTTATCTTGTGTTTTATGACTTTAGGAATTCTAGATGCCAGGACAAGCTTTCCGCCTTTTCTTGTTAAAACAAAGAAGCAAATGACCCCAGATGTTTGCAGTAAATAAGGGGAAGCCCTAGCAGTGTCAGAGATGGCGTTTGGTTGGAGGACCGAGGGCCAGCCCCTTTTTGAATGGATTAGATACAAGAGGATAAAGCTTTCTAAATAGAAGAAAAAGATCAGATTTGCCCTTGCAACTCTCCAAAGATGTCTCTGTACTCTTTGCTTTCTTTCCTCCTATGTCAGTTAATGGAATGTATGTCTCTGTTGTTCTGCAGTTTCTGGTGTAGGTTTGTGCATTGTCTTATTTCTAAAGTGTATGCATTGTCTTATATTGGATTAAACTCTGTAATTCTGTGACGTCAACACGCAATGTTGGTTTTATTACCAAACGCAGCTCGCCGAGTGGACCTGGGGAAGGGAAGAATCAGAAGCCAATCTTTTTCCAAAGTTAACTATGTTAGAATATTTTCTTCCTTTACAACAGTCACACAAAATTTGTTTCACAAACAGAGTTTCCTCAATCTCTGTTTCTGTTACCGTGGTAACCTTCTCCCCAGAGCTAACCTGGGCAGGAGTAGGCTATAAAGCTGGTAAGCTTGCTCTTCACACTACAAAAAAATACAAATATTACGGGCTCCTGAACTTTCTTTGTTTTTATTCTATGATACTTCTTCATGAGGGAAAAATCTAATAACATATAACAGATAAAGATCTGAGTTCATAAATAATTTGCATTTCTTCCTTGAGAGATTCTATCTCCTATCACCTGGAAGCCCTGGATGAGATTTGATTTTGAAGGTTGTAATTATAAATGGACAGATGCAGCAAAATATATCAAACCTAAATACAATTTTTGAATTGATATTACAGGCTGAACCAACATCAACAGTTAGAAATGTAGATCTACTTGGTAAATTGGGTCAAGGTGTCTTTATTTTGACCCAAGCAATCACCTCCGAATAACCCATAGGGTTAGGTTGTCCAAATAATAATAAAAAAAACTTAAGTGTGGGGAAAAAAGGAAAATTGCCTGAATGGACAAGCCGTATCCCGCCTGGAGAAACCCTTTATTCAAATTGAATAATATTAAGGTTACAGAAATAATGATATTATGGCTACAGAAAATAGATTCCTTATAAATGAGTAAAAACCAAAAATATATTATTGTAGGACAGAGAAATACTGAAAACTCACCTGCAAAACATTTAGTTTGATTATTCCATCTCCATCTTTATCGAAGGCATTGAAGGCCCCTAAAAGTAAAAAAAGCGTTATTTTATTTTCCTTCCGCATTTATTCCTTTTATGTTACATCAGTAATTTCTCATATTGAGGGAGAAAAAAGGCCTATTAACTTTTTTATTTTGGTTATTTTATGCTGTCTCTCAGTAGGACCTTTGTAATTTGGTTTTCCTGAATCATGCACAATAAACAGAGTGTCGTAAGAAGTCAACTTACTGAACATTCCCTCTAGTCTCACAAAACAGCAGATGTAGCTGTCAAAATCAATGTTGAGGTGTTCATCTGCGTATCGCATGGCTATGATGTCATAAAGCTGGTTGTTGAGGTGAAAACCTGCAGAGACAGAAATGGGTTTTTAAACTTAGAGATGTAACGTGTATTTCCTCTGATACAAGTTAGAATATAGATCAAATATTTATGACTGATTCAGTGGGTTTCATCTGACCTGCATCATTGACGGCATTCCTCATCTGAAAGCTGCTGATGGAGCTGGACTTGTCTTGATCATACTGTATGAAGATGAGCTGCAGAGACCAAGATATTCTGACCCAAAATCGTGTCATCTTTGGCAGACATTAAAGCAGATTGAGATGCGTCGTACCTGCCATGCCTTTATCTTTTTCCACAAGTGTTTGAATTCCTGGAAATTCAATTTCCCCGATCCATCAGTCTGAGAAAAAGTCTGTCACAGAAAACAAATTTAATGCTGCTGTTTGTTTGTTTTTTATTAAAGGAAATGCATTTTTTTATTATCTGAATAAATCTAAAGATGCTGTGATTCATAATATGACCTTTAAAGACAATTTATTGAAAAGATGTCAAATTATTGTCTTTACAGGAAGTCAACTGTTGCTATATTCTTAGCTTCTATTTTAATGTGATTCAATTATTTGAAAAAAAAAATTAACATTTTACTTGCAGGGAGGAAAGTCTTATATATATAGAGTAAAATAATACAATCGTTGCTTAACTAACTAAAAAACAGCTTGTTGCCCACCCCAACCTAAATTACTGAAGGACTAATATCTGTTTCTTTCATAACAGTTTCATTTTCTCTGAGGTTTTTCAACTTTCTACCTGATTGTGTCACATTTCCTCAAAAATATTGTTTGTCAAAATTAAAGAGAGTTTATTTATGGCATGTCCCTGAGTCAGAATGCCCCCAAAACTATTTTTTAAGACAATAATATAGATGCTGATTAGCTGATATGCAATATTACTACAAAGCGATCAATGGTTTGGTGCTTTAAATGCAAAGCTGTTGGTAAAATATATATTTTTTGGGTTTTGGGAAAAAAACTTTTGATGTTGACGACTTTATTGTGAATTTAAATATCAGTGAAAAGTAGTGATCGTCTGTCCGAACAATCCCAGTCCACAGTGGCGACAGTGGCGTTGGATGTAGGAGTTTGCCCTGCAATCGAAGGGTTGACAGTTCAAGCCCGACTCCGACTTTCAGTGTTGTTGTGTCCTTGAGCAAGACACTTCACCTGCATTGTCTACTGAGGTCAGAGGGCCCGGTGGTGCCAGTGTACGGCAGCCCTGCTTCTGTCAGTTGTGGCTACAATGTAGCTTGCCACTGTGTGTGTGAATGGGTGAATGAATGTAGTGTAAAGCGCTGTGGTCAAGTCTCCTAACTAGAAAAAAGGCGCTATATAAGTACATGCCCATATACTGATTGAGAGGTTAGTGGTTTGGGTAAACTTTGTTAGAAACATGGTCTTTGTTAAACCCCATAGAGAAATTGGACATACAATCACTACTTTTTGCTCCCCATTGGTCATGTGAATCAGGGTCCCAGCACGGTGCCTGCCCCATCTTTGTTTTTTCTCGCTCCCATAACAGATCCCAAGATGGTGTAGAAGGAGAGCACTCTCGAAGCACTCTGGGATATGAATTCAAATTCAGGGGCTGCATCCTCTGAAGGCCAGATTCATAGCGTGTGATGAGGTCTGTTCGGATTCCAAGATTCCTCGTTATGAGGCCTACAAATGCATCCTTCTTTTTGCCCGCTTTGAATGACGGGTCTGGTATATCCTACATAGCCATGATTCATTGCGAGTCCAAGCAAGCCGGCTTCTCCATGATCAGAGGAAAAAGGTACTTGGTGCCGAACAGTGGTGAATATTGTAAGTGCAGCTTACTATCATACATGTATGTGAATAGCTCCATTTGAAATTAATGAAAACAGTTGTTTTTAATGGTTGTTGAGTCAGATATGTGAAGGGCAATGTTTGGTTTATTGAAATGTTTTTATCTGTCCCTAAGTAAATGGATTTGGCTGATATTTAAGGACAGATTCTAATATACCTGCAGTGTTGGGGACTATAAATCTGATACGATGCAGCTGTTGAAGCCTCTCGAAAATGTTAATAACACCCAGAACAGCTGCGAGAAGTTCGGTATTCATTCTTTTCCCGCTTTGTGTGTCAATTCTCACGGTTGCTAAGCGACAGAACGTAGGGTGGTGAAAGTTGCGGCAGTCTGGACCAGTTTGAAGTCAGAGCCAAAACTCTTCTGGACTAAGTCCTTGGAGGATGCAGCCTCTGAAATTGAACACACCCAATGATTGCGCACTAACTTTCCAGGTGCATTGTGGAAAGTTTTGAGTCCACTACTTTTTCATCAACTACACATCCGGAGACTGATTTAAACAGGCATACAGGCGGACGTTCAGACACAGCCTTTTTTCAACACACCTGGGTCAAACAGGAGGTCATTTGCAGGCATATGTAGAACTTTGACATGCAGAGGAGGTCATAACTACCTCCATGGAGAAGAACTAAAACATGCAATGTACCAGCCCTTAAGGACTGAATTTGAACACTGTTTTAGAGATGTAATGACATTCCACAAATGTGAAAAAGTCAGGGCAGATATTATTTGCAATTTACAAATTTTAGTAAGGCGTGAGTTGGAGTTGATGCCAAGTTGTTCAGTAGGAAGAGGTCTCAAAGCAGAGCTGTAGTTTCTTTATGGTTTCTTTATGGTCATAGATTCATACTTATTCTGTAGGGAAAGGTCGAGGAGAGCAAATACACTCCTGTTTTCTTTTTGGTGTGATTTAAATAAAAAAATATTTCAAATAGCAGTCCTTATTTTTTACGTGGCATTTTTATGCTGAAGTTCTTTACAGCATTTGTAGCGTTGGTTCTTCGCATCAATACATCTGGTGGTTCCTGAAAGTTACAAGGTTCTGTCAAAGTACTCTGAAAAAACAACAGTATTGTTCTGAATCTGAAAATGTTATTTATACTTTTAAAGTAATTGAAGTACTTTTAAATAAAAGTACTTTGAAGTACTTTTAAATGTATGTACTATTGAATACTTAAGTATTTTCAAAAGTGAGTATGTCATTACTTTAATTTGATTTGATTTTTTACTCAAAAACTTTTACTTGTAGTTGAGTAAGGTTTGATCATAAGTCTGAATATTTTTACTCAAGTACTATAGTACTTGAGTAAAAATATTATATTATATAGTACTTCATCCACCACTGCTTTTAAGTTGTTATGACTGCTTGTGTTTTACTGAAAAAGTCTCAATGGACATCGTCTGTAAGGTATGCACTGACTGATGTTTCCTCCTCTGAAGAGCTGAGTGCAAATCTGTGGTTCTGGATATTTACTGGATACATATTTTAAAGTTGCATATGAAATTTCAGCTAATTGAAAACCATCTTTGTTGCCAACTGGTCTGGTAACCAACCAATGATTGGATTTAGGTGTGTGGAACATATAAAACATGCAGGTCACCACTCCAGTGTGACCAGTCTATCAGGGTTTAAACCTTTCAAAGGATACATCCATTAAGGCGATCATACTGCGACACGTCTCAAGACTGAAGCCTTCTGTCTTTATCTCATTATCTATAGAAAAAAAATGTAAATAGACAATTAATAGTTTAACATGGGTGCCATAAACAAACTGTGATGGTGATTTGTTTTCCTTTACGTTTAGAAAGAACATTCTTCATGACAGTCTTGAGTTCATTTGCACAGATCTGCATGTCCTACAGGAGGGAGCAGAGCTTTACTATCAAACACAACCAAGACATATTACACTGTCTCATCACTGCATACTCACCTCACCAGCTATCTGTTTGTAAATGGCTCTAAACATTTTCTCTTCCTCAGTCTCTTCCTCGGGTTCTGTGAGTTTTTGCTATAAGGTGGATGAAAGAAAAAAAACAGAGTTTGGTTCTCCAGAGATATTATCTTAATATAAGCATCAAAAACACTAAAGTGCAAGAAGCAATATTTAGAATTCTATAGCAAGCTATCAAAATGAACGATTAATGCCATAATTCTTATGTTCTTAGAAGGTTGGATGTGTTACCTTTGGCTTCTTTCTCCTCTCCCCCCGGATGCCATCATGCTCAATTTCTTTGTTGGCGAACGCTCTGTCTGACACAAACACGATAGGCTGGCATTTGTTCAACACAAGCCGTAGACAGAGGGAAAAAAAGAGAAAAGAGTTATTTGCATATCACAATCATAGTCCCTAAATGAATATCATCACCTCTGGCAAAAATGTTTTAAAAAAACATAAAATCAGTTTTTAATGTGGTGCCATGTTCTCAAACTGAACAACAATGAGCTCATTTCCCCCTTTTTTTCCACTATGCACGATTAACCCCTACTGATGAACATTAGCTGAGACTTTGTAACCAATTCTAGAGATATCCGGATGTCAGAATAGATGGAGTCGGGCCTGTTGACAGTGTTTAGTCCTGTTTCTGTCCTAGGAAACTGATTTATTTTCAAATGCAGGAAAGTAACAGAATTTTTTTCTGGATTTACCTTTTCTTTCTTTTTCTTGTCTTGCTGGAGGAACAGAGGGGAAAATGACATAAATCGATTAAAAAACAGGAGATATGACAAGAAGATAGAGGATAAAGAAAATGTATAAAATTTGACAGAAAAAAATACTCATTTATTATTCCACAGTGGGAAGATTCTTAGACTGGTCCGTTATCAGCCAAAAGAAGAAAAAAAACAAAAACAAATATTGATGTACATCATGCTGCATCTAAAATCATTGATAAAGGCAAACTGATAGAAAAACTCTTTAAAGAGAGATATTTTTCTGTTTAAAGTTTATAATATCTCTATCGAGTCCTTTCTCATATTCACTGCAGCAAAAGCAGTAATAAAAGTATGATTCATGCTGCTATATATCAATATCCTTATCAGTCAACACTCAAAGCGGCAATATTGGTATCAGTATTCTTTAGCATTTAACGGATGCAAAAAAATGGTACAGCCTCCTGTTCATGATATTAAAAACAGAAAAGGCTAATAAAATAGAACTGATTTTCTCACAGTTCTGAAAATATTTCCAGAAAATCAGCTGCGATGAGCCTGATTAAAACAAAAATGTGAAACCAACTCAGCATCAATCATCGGAGTGCAAACCTGTGTTTGATCAGTTTCAATGGTGCTCTCTGCTTCCCTTTGGAGAAGGAGACACAGATTAATCACTATCATTAATTAGTTGATGTTTAAATTTTAATTCTTAACTCTGAATTCCCATCAGGGATCCTTACTCAGAAGTATTTGGCTTCTCAGAGAAGACCCTGAGGATGAACTCTCCCTCCTCGTGGGGTTTAAAAGTGGTGGGGATGATGACGTACTCCCCTGGAGGCAGCCGGAAACGCTCCGTTAACTCACGCAGGTTGATGTAGCTCTTGCATTTAGCTGTGGAGGCTGTATAGAGGAAGAAGTCCTTCTGCAGATGTTGATTCTGTCCTTGCATCTGCACATTTTAAAGAATCCTGAGATGTGAATGAACTTTGAATCAAAGGTTGCAAGAATAAAAAGTAATCATTCTAACAGTTGCCATACTGAAATGGGGGGAAATACTGTAATATTCAGCCGACTTCAGCAAGAATTTAAGATGTTGAAAACAAAAATGTGTCAATTCTCAAAGAGGTAGCCGTCAAATTGAACATAAAGCTATTTTTTCTGCATATTTACAGCCTCTCCTGTGTTGGAGTGTGATTTAGGGTTACGGTATAACAGTGAAAGTTTGCCAATTGTCTTCTTTGTACATATAAGGGGACTAAATACTATGTACATTTTAAAGTTAATGTATGTTGTTGTTCCACTCAGATACTTCACTCGACACTCGACTTTATGAAAAGTATAAATCTTAAAACTGCATCCTTCTTCAATATGGTCATACTGTACCTTGTCTGGCACCTGCAAAACAAAGCAAAAAGTAAAACTTCTAATGTCTCTGGATTTTTTTGTACTCATGTTAAGAATAAATCTGTAATATAAACAAAACCTTGTAGATAGAAAATCCGATGGTAAGGAATTTTACTCCTTTATGACGTTGCATTCTCCGGCCCTTTTGCATCAGGGCCACAACAACAGTGCAGGCCACCTGCCCGTCCTCTGGGTCGTCATCCTCCTCATACAGCTGGAGCCGGTACTGAGGGTTTGTCCAAAATGTATCTGTAGAAAATATATTATATAAAAGGTGCTTTTTAATAAATTTTGAATGAAAATCTGTTCATAAAAAGCCAAACCTGGGAAGTTCCTGCAGCCACCGGCTGAGCTGCCTCTCACCCAGCGACCCTCATTGACCGACACCGTCCAGCTGTGCCGTTCATCGCCCTGCAGCCCGTCGGGGGTGAGGTTGCACATCTCCAGTTTGGTGAAAGTCTGCTTGAAGTCATCAAAGGACATCCTGGTTAAAAAGCCAAAAGAGGATTCTTGGTGAGTGGAAAGATTTCTTCCCCAATGGATATTGGAATAATATTGTGTGTTTAGTTTGAAATGAACGATTTTAGATATCTAAATTCCATGTTCAACTCTAAGGTTAATAATGAAGTTTTTGTAAATGATCAGGAAAAAAATATATAAAAATCCCACCGTCTGCAATACTTGTTAATTTGGACTAAATCTAAGAACTCAATTGGGCTAAATGAATAAAGATATTTTAGGTCCAGTATAAAGAAAAAAAATAAAAAATCATTCAGAAAAGGAGAGGAAAATGGTTCTCTGGGTGATGGAAACTGATAAAACTTATTATTTTCTCATCTTTACAGAGGAGTTAGAACTTAACAAGGTCCATTTACTTAAAAAGAAAAAGCTGTGTTGAGACAAATAATTTGTATTTTTCAGATTCAGGAGGGACCAAAGGTGTGCAGAAACCTGCATCAAATTTGTATTCCTCCAAAGCCCCGCACACTGGCAACAGGAAATCTTCTACATTTTTGTTCCTGGGCTCTCATGTTAATAAGGAAGATCTTGCTTCTGCTGTCTTAGAAGTTGAATATATATGATTGGAGAAACTTTGCTTGTAAGGATCAGACCAATGAATCAAGCCTTTCAGGTGTTTCCGTAGTGTTTAAAGAGGAAGATCATTTACCAGAACTCACTGGTCTCCACGGTCTGTTTCTTCAGATTCTCCCTGTCTGCAGTAGAGATGGTCAACCACTCGTCTGAGCTACAGAAAGGATTAAGAGAATAATCATCATACACCACACAGATAAAAATGCTGTTAGTCCTTCCCAAACCTTTTTTTACTGAGCTTACAGACCCAATTTTTGCAGCATCATCATAATTCTTCCAAAGATGCTGTTTTAAAGTCTTTACATCCAAGAGGAGAAATCTTCTGGCATTATTTCAACTTTATTTTCAGGTTATCCTATCTTTTTACCCTAATTTCATAGAGGAATAATTATTTTCCTATTTTGAAGTCGCTTAACCCATATGAATCACTCAGGCACATCACATACCGAAAAGAATACCGGTAAATGTGGATTTAAACATAGGCAAATACAGGCACATTTTCTTCTAATCTTTTAAGATGCATTTATTAATAAAATTCTGTTCAATTTAACTTATTCAAGAAGCAAACTCTACACAGAAATGCAGTACATACAGTAATTTGCTGATGAAGATTCTCAGACATCCAGGTCATAGTCATTCTGTTAAAGTTTAAAAACAATCCACTGGACTTGGTTTCCAAGGTTTGAAGACGTGGAACCAAATGACCCGCTCGTCGGATTCAATTTGCATGTGTCCAAGCAATACAAGGCCTTATCTATATAAAACCTCAACTCACTGCGGATCCAGACATTTGAATTGAGAAAGCTTCTTGGAGGAGAAGCAAAACGTCTTCAAACCTTGGAAACCAGGTCCAGTTGATTGTTTTTAAACTTTTACGGAAAAAGATATACAGTAATTTCAATCCAATCCTATGGCAAGATTAGGATTTATTTTTTTAATTAATCCTAGTTAGAAAACACTGTTTTGGTTTATAATGCTAACTGTTTAAAAAAAAATCCATCTAAGGAAACCTGCATAAAGTGTTTAACTTGCACAAATGCCTCATCCTGAAGGACTGCTTTGCAACAGAAGATGGTTGATTATATTTCTAACTTTGTAGCAATGACTCAAGTTTAGCATGCATGTGGCAAAGGAAAGAGTCTACGACAGGATCAGGATCAGTGTGAGGAGCCGTCAGTAATAAACTGTCAGTGAGTTTTTGATTAAAACGGTTTCAAATAGTAGCCTATGTTAGTTATTTATTTAAAAAAAAACTTGGGTCCAGGAAAGACTGTTAAAACAGCTAAAGAAATATTGTAGACAATTAAACATTTGAGAAAATGTTTCTCTTTGGAAGCAGATAATTTTTAGGACATTTGAGCAACACAGAGGCATAGATGAAATTTAGATTTCAGAAGTTGGGTGGAAGCAATGTTTTTTTTATATAATATATAACTTCAGCGTGTTTGACCATCCATTCACAGACCCAATTGAGTGGCACATCATGTGTTTGTAAAGTGAGATTCTCAGGAGTGACAGCGGTGGAAGCCAATCACACAAGAAAAGATGGTGGGCCAATCAGGAGCTTGAGGGCGGTCTAAACTCAGGGGGCTTCACTTTAAGCTGTGGTTTCTGGCTTGGTCCAAGTGGTCAAGGAATGTCTGTGTACTGTAGTGTAACATTGTTTTTCCACAGTAATAAGTGCAGGGGACCAAAACGGATGTTTAAAAAAGTGCAAGGGAAATGTCCCCCCTGTCCCCTAAAACAATTACATCCATGCACAACAGAAGTATTACATATTTCTTTCTGTTGTAGACCAGATCTTACTTAGCACTCCAACGTCCCTTCCATAGCACAAATCCCCAAGGATTGCGCAAACGAATCAGACGGATTCTGGTGCCCTTTGAGACTTCATCACACTAAAAAAAAAACACATATCATATTAAGGTTTATTGAAAACATATCCTACTGCAAAGATAAGTTTCTTCTATCAATTGATCTTTCTGATGCACCTCTTCAAGGCCAATGATGGAGTAGGCATGACCCCTGACCAGCCCTTGTTCAGTCCGGGACTCCATTTCACTGGCTGAGAAAACCTAATAGACAAAAGCACTTATTTTAAGATAAATTAATAAAACTGTATTTTCTATTTTATGGCTTTGCAAAAAGAAATAAAGCTACGATTTCCAACTCAATCCAACTTGAAGTGTTTTTTCCAATGCTTACATCGATGGAGCTGCCCATTAGTGAGCCTCTCTCCAGCGCTTTCTTCATGATGGTGAAGAGATCGGGGGGGCCTCTGACAGCTCAAAAAACTCGGTGACACCACCTGTGAAATCCTCCATGGCTTCCAACGTGTTTCCCCCTTTCAGTGCCTCATAAGATCCATGCAACCTGAGAGGGAGGTCAATCATTCTTAGAGCACTGCTGACACATTTAAATCAAAGGCTTTTTTCACAGCATCCACAGCCAACTCAGGAAAGATGAGAAGCTCAGAGGTGTAATTACAGACCAAAAAATGTACGGCGTATGGAGACATGTGGTTTCCTGCTGTTATGATAATCTCACTTTGTCACAATGGAAATGATCAGGATCCACACATCAAAATTAATACAATATCCATCCATCTTCTTACACGCTTAATCCCAAGCAGGGTCACGAGGTGTGCTGGTGTCTATCTCCAGCTGTCTACAGGCGAGAGGCAGGGTACACCCTGGACAGGTCACAAGTCCATCACAGGGCAATATAAGCTGCATCTCAATTCTCAAAGCATTCACGCAAACACTCACACCTAAGGAGAATCTAGAGAGTACCTGGAGAGAACCCACACATGCTCAGGGAGAACATGCAAACTCCATGCAGAAACACAGGAATCAGGCCAGGATCTGAACCCAGAACCTTCTTGCAGCAAGGCAGCAGTGCTACTCACTGCGTCACTGAGGAGCCTAATACAATATCTAGAATACTTATTTATGAATTACTTTTCCCCATTCTGACTTTCATAGACCTTTCCTTACTTGGCATAAGCTTTTTCCAACAGGGCACTCCAGAACTCGTTCTTCCTGAAAGATTTGGTGAAAACCAGTTGGTTGTTGCAGGTGGGGATGCGGTCGTCCACAACCACATCGATCCATTCCCCATAACGCCAGAACTGAATGAGAGGAGAATGGAAAAATCCTCACAAGATAAAATCATAATCCCACCTTCTTCATATGGGAAAATATTTAAGCATTGTCTGAGAAAGCAAACAATAAAAATGTGTTCATCATGTTAAATCTAAATGCAAAATGATTCAAAAATTATTTCTCATAGATGTTCGGGGGGCTTTTAAACAAAATAATGGACAGTGTACTGTAAAAGCTAACATATATTTAATCTATGGTATATAGTTACTCCTGCTATAAATAGATACAGATCAGGACATTGAATTTAGAAGTACTCTTAAAGTTAATAATTGGTTATTAACATCTGCCAAATATAGTCTTTTTTTTATCTTTTAGCTGACTTTATTTTTTTTTTAATAATTTTAAAACTTTTATTTAAGGTCAGTTCAGAACAGATTTTAATTCACAATGACAACCTGGCCGAAAATTGGCCAGAGTTTTATGTACATACCAAGCATGTAAAAAATTAAGAAGAAGTGGATATAACATTAAGAAGGAAATATAAAATAGATATAGATGGTGACATATATAATGTTATAAATGGTTATAGAAAGTGCAATGATTGTATGAAGGGTTTTTTAGGAGAAGGGGATAAATGTATTGTGGATGATTTGAGTAATTTACAGCTGAAAACTGGATGGACACAGGTTCAAACTGGGGGGACAAGGAGATTAAGATAGAATAACAAAGTGCCATAAACTGCAGAAGTTAGCAAATAAGAATGATATAACGGGGATAATCCCAATTTGTTCATTTATAGTAGCATGGGCTTAATCCATGCTTGGTAGCACTGTCATCTTGATTGCTGAATGTTTTGCTGTATATATGCATGACGATTTACAACTATAAAAAAAGCAACTCAGGATTTTATCTTGGTGAGGAGATAATCTATGAGTTTAAAATGAAAGCTTTCACTTGTGCGATCAGACGAGTCCTATCTGCTCACTTTTTTTTGTTGATCTAATGAGGTTTAACACTAACAGATGCCGGTAGAGTTTGAGATGCAGCAATCCACCAAGACACCTGGTTTAAGATTGCTTTTTGTTTTCCAGGACTCTAAAGAAACCATAAAAAACAAATTTCATTCATATCATCTTAAATCACAAAATCATTGACTGTACAGATGTGGATATGTTTTTTCTTTCTGTTTGTTACATTGGTTCTTTATCAAATAGTCCTTCAAATACTGAGCTATGGAAATCACATCTTCAGTTTGTGTCAACCATAAAGTAAAACCTGAAAGTGGAAGATTCCGGCGTAATTTTCAGTGAAGCTTTGGTCCGCTGGAATAACTCTGTAGAGCAGCTTCTCATTCAGAGTCAGGCAGGCAATGGCAGCGAGGAACCAGCAGTCCCCTGACAACAGATTCATAAGCAGTGAGGGCATTCATTTGACTTTGAGTCACATTGCTGCAGGTGTTAGTCAACAGTTATATTGAAAGGAACCAATCAGTTTGTTTCATTTGTTTAAATGCTGAAAACAACTCTAACTTCAGCTTTTATCGTTGGTTTAAAAAATTTAGTAATTCAAGTAGAAGGGAAAACAACATCTTTATACGCTGTGTTCCTTTTCTGAGATATTTTAAAACCATGACATTTTGACTTTTAGGTTTTAATCTGAAATCCCTGTAGTAATCCTAACGTAAAAACTTAAACTTATCTGCAAAAAGCACATGTTAATACAGGGAAACAAAGAGTTAATGACTATTGCTTTGTAAATGACTACTTACTGAATAATTATATGAGAAAAAAAGCTTTTAATCAATAACTTTTTAATTAAACTTACAAAACACATATAGACTATAGATATAATTAGGTAAATGTCAAAAAATTGGAAGTTTGTTGAGGACCGAATGCAGAAACAGAGGTAGGTAATAGCTGTTGTAGAGATATTAGGGGTCGTGGCAACAGGCAGAGAACAACAGGAACCAGAACTGAAAGCATCACGGGACCGAAAATAAGGGAGGTAACAAAACAATCCAGCAATGAGAGGCTGCAGGAAAGGAGTATAAAGACTGGGGATAAGAATACTTACCAATGACTTGAGTTAATGACTAATAAAATAAGTATGTGAAGAGGAGCTGGAAGGAAAAGTGAGGGGAAGAGTGGGAGTAGGGGGCGATGGAGAGTGACAGGTTGAAAGGTTTGTAACTATACCACAAAAGAAACTGGGATAATGGAAATGACAGGAAACAGGGGATGGCAAAGGGAAAACTAGATCGCAGGGATCGAGACTAGAATAAATTAAGATCACTATAAAACCATGATACTGGTGAACACTTAATGAAGAAAAGGCTAGAACAAAGACTAATTATATTAAAGGGGACAAACATAAAAGATAACCGTACAGCGCCAAGAGTTACTGTAAACCAAGATGTATTGAAAACAAGATAAATCTAAATGAAATCACAGAATAATATAAATCTAAGAGTAATTGAAATGCACAAAGTAAAAACCTGAACAGGAATCAGCGGAGCATGACAGTAAATAGATAAATGAAAGCAGTAGCTATAGTATAAACATTTAAATACAAATCATCCTCATGACAGTGAAGAGATCAGTGGATGCAAATTAAGCCTTTGCAAAATTAGCCTCCATCGTGCCTTTGTCTATAAAAATATTTGACTGCTTTCAAGGCTCTGGACCAACTCTACAATATTAACATTTATCATAACATGATTAGATTAGCACTCAAGACATGCTCGTCAAAGCAATTTTGACACCTTTATCACGTTTGTCAAAATAAAACATTTTAAAAGCTTTGTTTGCCATTTAACTCAAATATAGCTGAAACAAATCTGATAACGGTGAAACAGAGTCGGAGAACAAAAGAAATTAAACCAACCTTTTCTCTTAATTGGTGTGTAATTGTAAAGAAAAACTACAATTAAGTTAATTTGTGAAAAAAGTGTGTAAATCAGAGCAAAAATAATATGATAAAAGAATATGACACTCTCTCTTTTAGATATTTAGAATAATGCATTTAAATTTGGAGATTTCTGTCTTTTTCCAGGACTGGGATCTACTCTCTCAGGGTAGAGGTTTGAAGGACCCAAATGCCGAGATGGAAGCTGAGGTGGTTTCTTACAAGTTTCATTGCAAGAGTGCATTACGAGACAGAGAGATCTAACATCTACACAGAAATTAATAAAGTCATTTCAATCCAATCATATGGCCAGATTAAGATTCAGTTCATGAATTAATCCTAGTTAGAAAACACTGTTTTAGTTTACAATACCAACTCTTTAAAAAAGGTACACAAATGCAATGATGGAAGCTGGGGTGGTTTCTTACAAGTTTAACAAAAAAAGAAGTGAGGCAAAAATATAAATAAATTAACTAAAATACAGAAATACCAAAATTCAGGGGAAATCAGGGAAAACACATATGAAAATCAGAGAAATTAGGAAGAACTAGCAAAGAGTGACTGAACAGGGAGACAGAAACAAAGACCAGACTAATCAGCAGATTGGAAGCAGGTGTGGACAGAGGACTCTAGAAAGGAGCTAGGGGAAAAGAGACTAACACAAGAGGGCAGCAGAGGGTAAAAAAAGAAACACATAAGTACTCAAATACAATCTGAAAACACCACAAAATGGGAATTAAACCAATAAAACTAGAAAACGTAGAAAAACATGAATCAAAGTAAAACTAAAAGCTCAAAAAGAAAACTTAAACAGAACCCAAAAGTGCAGAATCAAGTGCAGTACAGAATCATAACGCTCTCCAGTTTGGAAAAAGGGGTGAGTTAATCCACTGTTGTTTATAAAAGTAATAAGAGCTCAGATATTACCCAGTTCTCCTTGACAGATGTCTGTCCTGCTCGCTCCATCAACAATAAACTGGGGATTTTCACAGATTTCCTGAAAGGCAAAAGTATCAAATGCAACTTTCAAACAACAGCTTAAATATAAAACATTTACAACATATATATGACAAATAAATTAATTTTTATTGGAAATAAATTGGAATTAAAGCGGTTCCTTTTAGCCATTCTAAACAACAGTTAAAGTTAATAGGGGGCTCTTTAAATCAGGTTGAGTCTGATCTTATGTCTTCATGAGCCACCAGCGCAGAGGCCAAAAAACCTGGAGTCATGTTCTTAAATTAGAGCTCGCTCCACTCCTTTCCCCCACGGATGGGATTCATGTATCACTAATCTCAGCCAAATCTTTTAAGCTTCATAAATTATCTGCAATCATGCCAAAACTGTATCTTGTATTTTGATATGATGCATAAATCAGCAGATAGCCTATGTATGCTGAAAACAATTTTTCTGAAATAAGGTTGCTGGACCTTGAGGCACATGGTTTGACTTTAGGGTGGTTAAACTGGGTAGACATGAGATGGTGTTTGTGTTTTCATCAAAGCTTATATTTGCTTTAAGACACTTCAGTCCTTCTGATTCCAACCCTGGTAAAGATTGGTAAAAATTGTTTCACTGTTGTAGCATGGTTTCTGTCTGATTGGTTAAAAGCAACATTTTGATGGAGTTAGCTTATTTCATAGCCTTTAATTGATGGAACTGAGACGAGGTGGATTTTTGGGTCTGATGAACTGTTTTTTCATATAGGTCTTTATAAACCTAACAAAGGGACTCAGTGATAAAACATTTTAACTTTGCCATCAGAAGCCATAAGATTCTTATCTAAAACATGCTGCTATATTTTAAAGAGTTCATTAGGCCATTTTTTTTTGATTGATTGATTGATTGATTAATATTTTATTTTCAGACACACATGTATACAATAAAGGACAGTTTATGTCCTTGCAACATAAGTTAAAAGGAAAATAGTCTGAAGAGAGGCGTATTGGCAGAAGCAATAAGCTTATAAAGCCCACCCTCCAAAACCAAGTTACATTGGACTGGAAAAGAACAAATAAAAAAAGATGGCTACATTTTATTATACATACAAAAATATGATTTTAAGAAAATAATCATTATAAAATAGCATTTTGAAAAAAGTAGTACCGATATCTTACTGCTATTAATTACATACAAATATTTCTAAATGTTTAATTACATTATTCTTAAATACGTTTCTAAACCTTATTAATTCTGCAAAGTCTTTTAACTCCTGATCTAGTTTGTTCCATACATCAACCCCAACAAAAGAAATACAATCTTGTTTTACATTCTTTTTTTTTTTTGCTTTTGGTTTTCTGAATTCTTTATAGTCTCTGAGATCATAAGTACTATCCCTGATCAAATACAGACCCTGAATATGTATTGGAAACTAATTTTTCTTTACTTTGTATTTCATGCTAACTCCCAGAACCTTTGAAAGAGAAATATGCCCACAGGATCACAGACTCACCACCATTTTTTACACTCAGCTTTAACTTTACATTAGAACTTTATTGATTGATGGTCAGAAAATCCTCCGTTTGAAGTTCAGTTTGAAGTTATATTAATGCAATAAATGATTCATTAAATGCATCTCTTTTTTTCATAATTTTGTCGTTCGACTACTGGTTTTAATTTGCAATATTTAGGCAGCCAATTATTAGAAAGAGAAGGTAGGAAGACATCCAGCAAATGACTTTAAGTTGGGAATTAACCACCACCACACCACCGCCTTCTATGTCTATACCATATGTTGCCTTAGAAACATCTGTTTTTATGCTTAAATTTTAACCCTCTGTTGGACCTATCTTTGAATTTTTTTAGATGTTTACTTTTTCAGCCACACTTTTAAAGGGTGCTTAAGGTGATAAGTGTTGGTCTTAGATATGAATTCTACAAGGTCAATGTTTGCTTTTAGTGGGAAGACCTATGGGTTGGCTGCTACTTAGATGTCTCAAATGATGCTGGCTTCTGCCAAATGCTCCAGTTACACCTGCTGTTAAAGTTACACGTGCTCACAACACAAATCTCAAACTCATGTGTGTCAGAAAACTATACTGTATAACTACTTGACTTTGCCTTTACATTTTCTAGTGTGGCTGTAGAAGGTGAGAAACAAGTATGAACTCTGCAACTCATTGCAGTCATATCAACTAAATGCTTTCCCCATATACCTCAAGGGTGTTGAGATAAGCTTATATAAACTGCTTAGAGCCCCTACTCCCTCAAGTGAAACTTAACCTAAAGCATTGCATAGCAACAGAAGAGGGTACTCACTGTTGGACGTTTCCACTCAAACTTCATTCTTGATTTCTGGCTGTAGAAAAGCGAAGAGTCATTTGCAGGGAATAGAGGGTCCTCAAACAAAACATTTTTTGACACATATTTATCCCTCAGCTCTAAAAAGGTTTTCAGGCGCTTTGCATCTTTGACGGCCTCATTCCTGCTGAGAATGGCCGAGTAGATGGAGTTTGCTCCTGTGATCCCGTAGTCAACATTGCCATCAGGCTCCAGTGACGCCTCACTGTCAAAAAGCACCTTCACATTTGTTTCTTCAGCCACAGGTACTTTTACTAGATGGCTCTCGTCCTCCATCATCTAACCCTTATGTGTCAGTTCTACAAGCTGGGAACCTGAGAAACCTCAGTTGTTTTCTGCTTACATAAAAAAAAATGAAATAAAATGTGTGGAATTGCTAAAGAGCCCTGAGAAACTTCCGGTGTCCTCCCAATTTAATCACATTTAGTTCCTCTTTTTCTAAAGCAAGAGCTGTTTCTTAGTCTGTGAGTTAACTGTCTCACACCAGCAGTGTCCCCTGAGTAGTTGCCTCTAAATATAAACCTTTTTAAGAAGGGGAGGGGGCTTCTCAAAGCTCTCAATGTCCAGAGTTAGCAGTGTGGTTGTCAGATTGACAGTCTAGGTTTATTGAAACATCTAAGTATTAGGATGGACATATAAAAAACAAACATGAGGGGGTATGCCCTACCTCCAATATGTTTTGTAAAATATATTTTAAGACATCTGTGAAGATTCTTAGTCAACCAGCTTTAAAAAGTTTAGTTTAGGCAACTAGACATGAAGTCCATGTCAAGTTCACGTCCAGTTGCCTAAAATGAACTTTTTCAAGCAAGATTTTACATTTTTAACAGAAGGACAGTAAAATAAAACCCTTCGTATTTTTGTATAAAAGGAATAATCACTTAAAAAAAGCCAAACTTACCAAATGAACTATTAGTGACTGTAATAATGTATCTTTTAATTTTATTTATTTTTACATCAGTTTTTCAATTAAATTCCTTCCAATTCATAGTATTGCTATCAGTGTTTAACCAAAGCACTCATGTTTTCATATCTGTCAAAACGTTGAAAACTGTTTATTTTAAAGAGTGATAAAACAATCACGCATCCGCCGTTCACAGAAGGAAAAACATACATATTGAGAAATGTATTTGGCAATCTTTTGGTTTGCTACGATTGGTTGCTACGAGGACACCTAGTGTTAAGAGATGATATGACGTTTTTTCTGTCAAACTGAAGCAACCGTCATGATTTATCTGTTTTTGATTGGTTGAATTTGCACTCAGCCAGGGCCCATAACAAATACAAACAGAGGGCGGTTGAGAACAAGGTTGCCAGGTTTGAGACAAAGCTGCGTTCTCGCATAATCGCTGTTTAACATATCTCAAAGTCGATAAGTGAATGATTTGAGTTATGAAATAAAATATATTTGTTTGATGTAGTAGTAGGCAATTTGTGAAAACTATTTTTTTACCCGCTGCCACTTTACTAAAAATACAACAGAAAGGGGGACACTCCACGTTGTATCTGGCAACCAGCTCGGCTCTTTAGTGCCGTGTGCATCATCTGGAAGTTGTCGCCATCATAAGTAGCTACATGTCAAAGCTAGCTCTCAAGTCGTTATCCGTTGTGTCCGAATGCTATTTTCTGGTACAGTTAACTGATTTCCCTGTGTTTGATATCGGTGTTTTGTGAGTTATTGTGATGTTAACAACCAGTAAACGCGGTTAGTTCTGTTCCAGCGTGGTGTCGCTTTCTTTAAACCTTGAGAGGCAGCAAAGGGGCGGTGGGCTGCGGCTAGCAGCGAGCTTCCTACGTAGCCAAAAAAATTGTTGTTGCACGTTTTTAGGGGGAAAAAAATGATAAAACCAGAGCACTGTGTGTCGCTATGATCTATGTAGTTGCTTTCTGCTCTTAAGTTCTAAAAAATACAACACATAATCAAGAAGTTAGCAGCGTCAGAGCTAGCTGCATCTCTGCTGAGAAAGCTGAAATTTAAAGCTAACAGGATCCTGCCTGGATAAATCTGTCGCAGCGGGACTCTTAAAAAAACTGGAGCTGCAATCGTCACTTTTCTCGTATTTGACAGGCAAGTACTACTTTATAAAGTATCCATACTTCTGTCTGGTATATGCTGATATGTTAAATTAAGGCTAACTTCCTCGCAGTTGTCAGTCTTTATGAGCCAGATTTAAAATGTGAAGAGTTCTTTTTAGGTGATTTTCAGGATCTGATGTTTAAGTAGTGGGTTCTGTTTTGTGCAGCAGGCTATCGGGCCTGACAGCGGAGACGATGTCTGAGGGAGAGAGCAGACAGGCCCCGGACAAAGCCCAGGAGGCGAAGCCGGACTCCGGCACAGCCGCCCCAGGTGGCCAAGGGGTGGCATCCGTTTCACCGCCGGTGTCCACGGTCACCCAGCCGCCTGCCACCGCCGCCACGGAGGACGAGGAAGAGGAGAGCGAGGATGAGTCCGAGATTTTGGAGGAAAGCCCGTGTGGGCGCTGGCAGAAACGCAGGGAAGAGGTATGTGTGAATCAATAAACTACTCAGTTTGCACATAATTTGGAAGGTTACATTTTGTGGTAAATGGAGTAGAACATGAAATTTAACGTAGTAATGTTTTCTTAAAATCTTTAAGATTTTTCTTTTAAGACCAATTTGCTGAAAGGAAAAAAAAGAACATCACACAGAGAAGATGGCACGAGATATCGACTATAGATAAGCATGACTTAAGATGCACTGATCCGAGGATTTGAAGCTTATTGAAACGTCTAATTTCACTTTATAAAACATCAATCTAAAGCTAGAAACTTTCTTTTCAGTAAACTGACCAAAGGATATGTTTGGAGTGTGTGTAGAGTTATCTATTATTTTGGTAGTTTGTTTAGCTTGTTAACATCTAGACACCTGTTCAAGTTAAAGTAAGCATCCATCCATTCTTCCATTTTCGGTCACACTTATCTTTGCTGGGTTTGCGAGGTCCGGTGCCTGTCTCCAGCTGTCTATGAGCGAGAGGCGGGGGTACACCCTGGACAGGTCGCCACTCCATCGCAGGGAAACACAGACAAACAGGACAAACAACCATTCACACACACGCTCACACCTAAGGAGAATTTAGAGAAGCCAATTAACCTAACAGTCATGTTTTTGGACTGTGGGAGGAGGCCGAAGTACCTGGAGAGAACCCACGCATGCACGTGGAGAAAATGCAAACTCCACGCAGAAAGACCAGGAATCCAACCTGGAACCTTCTTGCTGCAAAGCGGCAGTTCTTTTCACTGCACCACTGTATTTCTATTTAGTTAACTGTTTTTCAAGTAAGCATGTAAACTTAAAAAACAAATAGACGTACTGCATATTTTAAATGCATTATGAATGGGTTAAACAGACATGTGAAGCAGATCTGGATGGAACACGTCTACAAAATAATTCTGGTATTTATCTAAAATGAATGATTTACCTATAGACTTGTACTAGTGTTTTCTCTTAATTAATGCACTAAATGGATTTTTCCTCTAGTAGATTTCTTGTTTTAGAGTCTGTATTCTCCAATGAATGATAATTTGATTCATAAATAAATTTTCTCAGTTATCGAATAGGCATGATGTTCAATCCGATAGTTTCCAGTTTAGTAGCATCAAATCTAATCTGTGTTACTACGTTTTGCTGGAATGCATTAGCATTACAGTTTACTTCTATTTAGTAGAAAATTAATCTTGCAAGTATTTCTTTTAAAACGGTGGTCAGGTGGCTTTGGTTGTCATATAGAGCCATACAAATATGCAAGGTTCAGAGAAATTAAATAATATTTCAAAATCAGGTAAAGATTTGACTCTGTCAGCATCGTTGTAGATCTAGACATGAAGATATGGTACATGAGAATCTGATTGAATAAATTTTAGTGGTTCAGACAGATGAGATTTCTCTATTTTGTTTTTGCCTCAGAATGAATAAGTTTGCAGATCCTGTATTTATACAGCAGCCTTAAGCAGCACATTCTTTGACCTTTCATCCATTTTGTCTATCTGCTTTATTTTTCTATCACATTGTGTGAAAAATGAAGCTCATTGCGCTTCTGTTCTTAATGTCACACAACATGGAAACATAAACCAAATTTATCAAATGCAGACCCTAAAATGTTCCTACTTTGAAAAGACAGAAACTGACCAGAAGAAGCACCAGGCATCTGCTAGCTGCTAATTGTTTACAACTTTTGTTTGCCTCTAAATTTAATGTAGTCTAAACAATTGACAAAATTCCTAAATGCATTTATTTTTTAAAGATAAAGTCCAGCTTATAGATGACCAACTGGAATATAGGCTCTTATTTTTACGCATATAACCTGTTGATTCTCATTTGTAGTGCTCTAATGGTTTCCCTCTTTAAAGGTGAATCAGCGCAATGTTCCTGGGATCGATAACGCTTACTTGGCCATGGACACAGAGGAGGGGGTTGAGGTGGTGTGGAACGAGGTCATGTTCTCAGAAAGGAAGAACTTCAAACTGCAGGAGGTAGGTGGAGAGCTGATCCAGTGCACTTAGATGTTAATCAACCATTATTTATTAACAGCAATGGCCTCTGAGTCATTCATACGAAAGTCAGGTCCTCAGCAGCCTAAATCTTTAGACCCAAAACCTCTGTGTAAGCATTGCAGAAATGAACACGTTCTGGTTTTTGCCTTCCTGCTTTAGTGATTCATAAAGTTTTGAATTCTTTACATTTCCGAAATGATGACAGAACTTTCTTAGGAGTGTCAATGTCATGTTTTGTTTTCTTTTTCCAGAAATAGATTGTCTCAGTGACAGATCTGCTCTCTAACTAGATGACGTACAGTGATGTAGGATTAGTCATGTGCATTTCATTACAGACGCTTGGAGACTGTAAAAGGGCTGTACAGAGAAACCTCTGTACTTTGTTCAGCTACCTTGGTGTTTGACAAACATCTTGCTCTCTTAAGGCCCGAATGAACTGGAAGCATGTTAATGAAAATAGGTTCTTTTATAGAAAGCTTCCTCTGTTTCCTTTTAAAAAGGTTTAACTGTAGCCACAACATCAAATGTAACCTTTTTCTCTCTGTAACAGCAATGAAGTGTGGCCTGTTAGTAGTTGGATGTGTTGCATTTGATGACGAGGAGAGCAAATGAAAGGTTTAAACTGTCTGATTTAGCTGATCTTCAGCCTTTTAATTTAGTTTACTTGCTTCTGTTTTAATGTTTGTATTTGTCATTACAACTTTCTGTTAATTATTAGATTTTTCCACCTAATGAAAAAACTTTTTTTTCTCTTTTCCACAACAGGAAAAAGTAAAAACCGTGTTTGACAATTTAATCCAGCTGGAACATTTGAATATTGTGAAGTTTCACAAGTATTGGGCAGATGTGAAGGAAAACAGAGCCCGGGTATGAAATCATTTTTTAAATAACATGAACAAAATGTTAGTGTTCATCCTGACTGTGCTATAATTTTTTTTTTTTTTTTTTTTACTGCTTTTGCAGGTCATTTTCATCACTGAGTACATGTCATCAGGAAGTCTCAAACAGTTCCTGAAAAAGACAAAGAAAAACCACAAGACCATGAACGAAAAGGTTTGAAATGACCGATTTCCAAATTCTCTACCTGTGCAGTTTGTTCTGACAGGATTATATGTGGTTGAAGTAAAACTCCTGTCGAACCAGTTTTCTTCAAACATGTTTCTTGCATAGAATGAATTCCTGCTAACTTGTTTCCTCTCTTACAGGCCTGGAAGCGCTGGTGTACACAGATACTGTCTGCACTCAGGTTAGCCTGACATAATCAATGCCCACCTTTCCTAAACTAATTGACTGAAGGTTCAGGTGCCTAAAATGGTCAAATATGGAGGTAGAATTGATTGAAATCTATGGATGTTAGATGTAAAACATTTTAGAATAGCTTAAAGATTCTGCAGACTTTTGCAAGGATATCTCAAAGGGTTGAAACAATCAGATTAATCGTGATTAATCGATTATTTAAGTAATCGTCTTATTTAGTAATCGATAAATTGTTAACTGGAGTCTAGAAATTCTAAAACCTGCTGTTTTCGTCTCTATCCAGGACTCCTCAAGAGGAAAAGTTTTAGTTAAACTTGGTTTATTTTTGTAAAAAAATATCTACTTTAAAGATCCTTTGTCGATCCGATTATTAATTGAAAAAATAATCAACAGATTAATTGATTTGCTAAATAATCTTTAGTTGCAGCCCTAATCTCTTTTCTTATGCAAATACAAAGCCTGTCCTGCTCTTTATGCAGGTTAATATGATAGAAAATATGACCAGATGTTAATAGTAGATCATTAATGATTCCTCTCCTGTTTTCAAGGGTGCAAACAGTATAGAAGTGATTGTAACTGTTGTGTATTTGCCTGCAGTTACCTGCACTCCTGTGAACCCGCCATCATCCACGGCAACCTTACATGTGACACCATCTTCATCCAACACAACGGCCTCATTAAGATTGGCTCAGGTGGG
This sequence comes from Cyprinodon tularosa, assembly GCF_016077235.1. Classification (NCBI taxonomy): domain Eukaryota; kingdom Metazoa; phylum Chordata; class Actinopteri; order Cyprinodontiformes; family Cyprinodontidae; genus Cyprinodon; species Cyprinodon tularosa. The sequence continues at coordinate 24,387 of NW_024039012.1, forward strand.
CCCCTGAAATCAGCTCATCCCTTCCAACCCCTACAGATACAGATTATAAAGTCTTCTCCTCTGTGTTTCTCTAGTTGCCCCTGACACCATCAATAATCACGTGAAAACCTGCCGGGAAGAGCAGAAGAGTCTCCACTTCTTTGCTCCAGAATATGCAGGCAAGATCAGACCCAGCTGATTATCTCTGCAGCTTTTGTTTTCTTTCTGTGATTATAATTTACTTTTTTGTTTTCCTGCTTCCAGCTGTTGCCAATGTTACCACAGCGGTGGACATATATTCCTTTGGAATGTGCGCCTTAGAGGTGAGAGATGTTTCTGCCTTTCAGTTAGATTCATGTTTAATGATGAGACTGGTAGCAAGTTACTTTATAGTTGCTTTTTTTAAGCAGTATGATAAAAATGTAACTGTTGATATTGTTAATTTGACAGTACATGTGGCGGTTTTTACTTTTATCTTGTCATTAAAAATAGCTCCTAGCTTCTATTTATGCTTCCTGTTTTTCATCAGATGGCTGTATTGGAAATCCAGAGTAACGGAGATTCATCCTATGTGTCCCAAGAAGCCATAAACAGTGCCATTCAGTCCCTAGAAGATCCATTGCAGCGGGTCAGTGATGAGTTTAAAATATCAATGACCTGTAGGGTCACAAGCGTTGCAAGTTTTAACGTTTCCTCTCTGCATGCTTTCAGGAATTTATCCAGAAGTGTCTGGAGGTGGACCCCAGCAGGAGGCCCACAGCAAAAGAGCTGCTGTTTCACCCCGCCTTGTTTGAGGTGCCCTTACTCAAGCTGCTAGCTGCACACTGTATCGTCAGCCACCAACGTAAGTCTACACTCACACTGAAAAGGTCTTATCTGTTTCATTTTTGTTGTTGGTGTTATGTAAAGTGGCACCGCTACTTTTATTTGTTTGTTCCGGGTTGCAGAAACATTTCCTCTTGGAGGAATCTGAGAATGCTTAGCTGTTAATCTGTCCTTTCTGAGCAGGAAATAAACTTTCAGGATTTGTGGCAAAGAGCTCTGAGTACTTTTAATAAGTTCTTTATGTCTGCCTCATTTAACTCGTCCTTAGCCTGAAACATACAAACTGTGCCTTGGGTTTGCTGCTGAAGCATCAGTTTATGGAAATTAGGACAAAACTTCAGATGGTTCATCTGCTTGCTTAGCAGGAACAGAGAAAACAGAAGTTAGCTCGTACTAATGGTTGGTAGACCTTAGGGCCGCAGCTAATGATTATTTTGATAATCGATAAATCTGTTGATTCATCTTTCAATTATTGATTTGATAGCAAGCGGTGCTTATAGTTTTTACAGTATTTGAGTCATATGAAGCTTAAACTATGCCACTTGTGGGGTTCTTTCAATGATAAAGTTTTTTCATCTTGAATGCAAAATGTTTAGATATTTTTTTTACAGTTTGTGCTAATTTAGTAGGTGATCTGTAAGAAAATTATGTTTTAGAGTCTGAGCAATTAATCTATTACTTATTAGTAGTTTACAATCTACTATGCATTATGAATCTGACAATTTCATATATATATATATATATCCGCACTTTTTCAGTGGGTAAAGTGATAACGTGAAGGATGTAAGCAAAAAGGGAAATGTATGAAAGAAGGATTTAAGGGTGTAAGGTAGAGAAATTAGAGGATTTATTCAATGATCTTTGGTAAATGAATAAAATATACATATACAGAGAAAAATTCATCAAATTAATATATTCCAGACTGTATCGATCCTCTTAATTATATTTCAGTGTGCTGACATGTTTAACTAGGAGCCTTCAGGAGGTTCACCTGAAAAGAGTCAGAAGCTCATCCACGGATGATTTTTAGTTTCTCAGGGAGCACAAATTAAACTTCAGGCTTTCTTCCAAATGTCAGTTGCACAGAAATATTCTGTAGTCATCTTGGCAAAAATAACAGACAGCTTTTCTTTTATCTGTGTACAGACATGATCCCAGAAAATGCTTTAGAGGAGATGACGAAGAACATGGACCCCAACCTGGTTATCGTTGAAGCCAAGAACGGAGTTCAGATGAAGTAGGTCTTTAATTTGAATATTAGTTAATACCGGTTTAAGTACTTTAAATTTGAATTGATTATAGACAAATACTGGTGTATCAAAACAGTTAAATTACAAACAATATTTGTTCTTTTTTTTTCTTAGACTCTCCCAGTTTCCTGCTCTGGAATTGGACAAGTTTCTGGAAGACGTGAGGTGAGGACAGATTTAGTTTCAGTTAGGTTTTAATTGGAGATCAACTGAAATGTGTTTTTTGACCTCAGTTTAACCAATCCCTGATATGTGCTGCTAGGGAGCTAATTCTTGAAGCCACTAAATATTTAGCTTTTTCCTTTAGTTTTTGTGTTAAAAATTACACAATGATAAGAAATATTACACAAATCTCAATTTAAACCAAAAGACCCAGTTTTTAACAAAGCAAACAAAACATTAACAATCACTTGTAAATTGAGCGATTGACAATGCATGTGCTTCATATTATCAAAAGGCACAGCGGCTGAATGCAATAATAAATTGACAAAGGCAACCCTATATTGGCCGATACAAGAACAGAAATTCGATATCGGCTCAAAACATGGTAGCAGTACAACTGTAGTTTTAACCATATTTCCAGTTGTTCCAATTACAATTATATATATTTTGATCTCATTAAACTCGGTAAACAGGAAATAATTCACTCAATAGGGATTGTTAACATTAGAAAACTCTTATTGTGATAAGATTTTTTTTTTTTTTTTGCCATTTTCTCCACTGCTAGCTTTAGTTCTTTATAGGAAATACATGAAATCTTTTTATTTTAGTTCATTGTTTTAATCATAATCAGAAATTCCACAAATCATCTCATTAAAATATTAAGTCCATATCACTCTTCCCTAAATGTGATGCATCTAAAGCTGTATGGTGTTACTACGTTTATGTTATCAGGAATGGGATCTATCCTCTGACTGCGTTCGGAATGCCCCGCCCACAGCAGCCTCAGCAGGAGGCTGTGAAATCACCAATTGTCCCACCATCAGTCAAATCCCCAACGCCTGAACCTGCAGAGGTCGAGACCAGAAAGGTGAGAACTGATCTTCTAAAGCCCAATTTGCACTACCCTCTGAAATCCGATCTGTGCCGAGTTCGGACTGAGCTTGGATCAGTTAACCGTGCCGAGCTCGGTTCCTTACGACTTTTAACACAACACGCTAGCGCTGTTCTTCGCCTCCTAGTGACGATCTACGGTACTACCATAAGAACATCAACATGGCGGCACCCGTATCAGGAAGTTTGGTTATAATTGTAATAATTCGTTGCTTGCGGAGAGTCGGGCGAAGAAGGCAGCCTTTGGTGAAATTACTTGACAGTCAGCTTTTTGGAAGTGGATACGACCAACAATAGTCTAATCAGGGCTTACAGATGGAGAAAACAACGACAGATGTTGAGGTTCATCACACTGCTAAGCAGAATCATCACTGGAAATCGTGTGGCACAGTAGGGAAGCTAGTATTTTTATGAATATCTGAAATTTTATGATTACAGAGGCTGACTGCAAGAAGATGTTGCGGTCTTCTCACGGACTGATCTCGGCATGGTTTCAAAAGGATAGTGTAAATGGAGATAAAAGACACCTTTGCAAACAACCAATTCCCAATGGAATAATTTTATTAAACAGGAGGGGGCCTTTTTGTTTGGTATTTAGACATAATAAAAGAGAAATCAGAGGTTTGGAATATTTTTAAACAGCTTATGTATAAATGTGATGTTTTAATAATGTTCTCTCCCCTGTTCGCTTGCAAACAAGTTATGGTTATTTTTTTCAAGGCAGAAATAGTCTGTTTGCTTTTTGACTGGTTTTCATTTGCACCTCCAGGTCCTCCAGATGCAGTGTAACATCGAGCCTGTTGAGGAGGGCGCCAAGCATCACGTAGGTTTCAGAGGAGGCTTGGAGATTCTGGCTCTGAATGTTGGGGGAGGGATATTTCAATTTAAATCTACTCCTGTAGATTTATAAAAAATCTATTTCTTTCCTCTTTCAGCTGACATTGTTGTTGAAACTTGAAGATAAACTAAACAGGCACTTAAGCTGTGACTTGTTACCAAGTAAGTAAGACTGGAGTCAAATTTTCCTAGGCTGTTTTATCTGGTTCAGAAATAAGTGGATTCTCTTTTGTATTTATTTCATTTCCTATTTTGACCAGATTAACTGGAAACATAAAAAGAGATCAAAAATTTGTCTGACTCCGAACACAGAAAAAATATTGTTTACATACATGATGTTCCTTTATTCTGCAGCAGGAAAAAAGGCTGGAAGCAGCTAACAGGAAGGCAAAACATTTAAATATTTACCTTCCATTCTCCTACATTTGGCAACTACATTCTCTTTTTATTACACACAAACTGCAGTATAAGTTTATGTTGGTTGCACAGGTTTGTAATTGTAATTAATGCTGAGGATGGTTTAAAATGTGAAATGACTTTATTTCTTGGTTTTAAAAAGAAAAAAAACCTTATGTAATACTCTCACACTCAGGAATTAATGACTACGTATAGCTGAATTACACATAAATTGAAATATTAGAAGCCTTTAATTCTTATCTTGATGATACGTTTCATATAATGAAAACCCAAATTAACTGTCTCAAAAAAAAGAAATATTTAATGATAATTTAAAAAAGACATTTGTAAAGTAAAAGCAGTATTATGGCCAATCCAGTCATGGGGAAGACTGCTGACATGACAGATGTCCAGAAGCCAGTCACTGACTCCGCCCACAAAGGGGGGAAGTGAAAAGGCTCAGGTTGTTCAGGTTGCTGTTTTCAAGCTTACTCAAAGAAAAGCGAGTGGAAGAAAAAAGTGCTTAAGCTAGAAGGATGACCACAGGCTTCAAAAGATTGTAAAGAAAATCCACTATTGGAAACAAAATTTTAATCAGTTATTAAACATTTGATTTATAAAATAGCTTTTATATGTTATGTAAATTTTGTTTATTAAATAATTTTTTTCCCGTTTTGCTCAGATGAGAACGTGCAGGAGCTGTCTGTGGAGATGGTCCAGCTGGGGTTCATAAGTGAGGTAAGCAGCGGAACTGTCGATTAACTGCAAATTCCCAGTCGGCATATTTCCTCACTCCGTCTTTCCTAAACTCCAGGGCGATCAGCCGCGACTTGCATGCGTTCTCGAAGAGGCCTTCTCCAAGTTCTACAGCCGGAACGGTTCTCTCAACCCAGTGACTGTTTCCTCGTAGCCGAGGACTCGCCAGGCCTTTTCTCAGCCCTCCTCGTCCTCCAGAGCAGGACTAGCTTTCGCTTCACGTTTACATCGCTGCAAAGCTTTTAGGAGGACCGAGGAGGCAGCCTTGGTCTGATTGCAGATCCTGACGCCTCTTCTTGTATTTTCTGGTGGGGAAAGCTGCCACTAAGTGGTTGTTGCTCTCTTTTGTTCGTTATTACCTTTTACTCCGCAGTCATCTGCTTCTCTACGGACAGAGGAAAATGTAGTTGAAGCTAAATGGAAAGTCAGAACAGTTTTAACAGATTTCTTTTAGTGGGAAGGAAATGCCAGAAGTGGAATCGAATAACAGCAACAGTGTTTTCCTTAAGCCAGTGTTGGGAGTTGTATTTTAAACATCTTTTTTCTTAAATCATTTGATTGATTTGTCGCTGTCCGCTGTCCTGACATACTGAAGCGTCTGTGTTAGTGTTTTGAGCTTGAAGTCTAGTCTATTAAACTCTCCGAGCATTGAATGAGGTACCTGCTGACCTCTGATCTAAGGTAAAACCAGTGAAGAAGCATAAGCAGTGTCAGCTTTAAAGTTCTATCATCCCACAACATATAGTCATAAACTCATCAGCTGTAACACAATCAAATGAGCAAGTTAAGATTATATAGAAATCTATTTATTTGTCTCTCTTTGATGTATTTCTCTTCCAGCACAGAGACCAGGGGTTGATTGTATGCTTTTACTGCCTGTTTTTCCTTTAAACAAGCTGTTACTCTATGTAAAATGACTGAGTCCAAATATTGCAACACACACCAACAAGCAGTTCTCTTAAGGTTCATTTTTTTTACTCAAGATATTAGTTTGATCAATATTCAAGTTCTGGATTTAACAGTACCCGCGGTGGCGTTTTACACATTTGCTCCATGTCTGAAAGGAAATCAATACATGAAATGTACTCGTCTCTCTCTCTCTCATCAGCTAGATTTTGTTGCACTTATGGTTCCGTTGGGTCATTGGATACCGTCTCAGACCTATCCAGACTGATAAGTGAGGATCTTTTGCTCATATTTGCACATTTGTAAACCTGTGAATCCTGTTTGAAACCCTCTCTGCGGCTTCTTGCTTGTGCACGCCGCTGAGAGGAACATGGAAGTTGGTGGGTCTGTGCAGCGATGTCCTGACAGGGTCTGTGGATACGAGTGAGGGATTGCCTGGCGTGGCTGTAATCTTCATGTACTCTTGTTTGCTGGGAACTGCGGTTTTCACAATGCTTTTATCCTGTTTTTCACTTCCTCAACTAAAACAATAAAAAAAAAAACATTATCTGCACCTAATGTCTGTTTGAATGACTAATTTTTGAAATCATTTCTTAAAAATGTCAGTAAAAGTTCTTCAAAAGTCTCCATTATGCATCCATTCATTTCTGTTTCAAGTGTTTCATTTATTATCCAACCATCCATGTGCTTATTTATCCATTCGTACCCTTCATCCTTTGATTCATGCATTTTCTATTATCCATCTGTCAACCCATGTCTGCTTTACCATCAGCCAACATCCACTTGTTCATTATCATTAAATGGATTCAATTGATCCGTTTTTATCCTGTTTTTTCCATTTAAAACAACTACTCTGGAACCTTTAACCATACATTAAACCACAGTTTGATGGTTTATTTATAACTGATGCAAATAAGTAAAAATAATTCACACAAATGACTCCCATTAGACAAAATTCAATAGTTTAAATAATTTATACAAATAAAAACCCATCCTGGTGTATCAGGAGCGTGACCTCTATCCTCCGAGAGTCATTTTGAATTCAACAATTAACGATCAACGATAGCCCTTGTACAAGAATATTCATGTACAGAAGTTCATAATGTGTGTTTAAATGACACTTGGATAAAACACATTTCATGCTGACAAAAACAAAACACATTGCCGTACAAAATTACAGCAGTTAAAATAGAACAGCAAAGACTAAAAAATAGCTTTGATATAAAACACCCTAGAAAGACACCGTAAATAAAAAGCTACCAAAATGGCCACGTCTCAGTCATGAGTTTATCAGCTGCGTGGGAATTTTTCCATTTCTGTACAGCGAGTACAAAATAAATCCAAATAAAACCAGTACATAGCACTTCAAACACATTACTCATTCACATTAAATTCTTCTTTTACTTCCCAGTTTGAAAGTAACGTATATAGGCACAGTAATTAAATCCGTGAGCAATGTTTGGTTCACATAATTTCACTTTTAACTTTTAAAAGTCAGTTCAGTCGACCTCATTTTAAACATGAGCTTCCAGCATCAAAAGCCTTGTTTTCACTTCTCCATGTTATTGCAATTAAGCAATACTTCCAAAGAGTCTCCCATTCTTCAACCAGGAAGCTTCTTAACAAAGCTGATACCTTAAAATATGTCAAATTGTTCCGAAACACAGCATTTTTAGATAAAAAACAACAAATAAAACTTTGATCTGAATTTCAGCACAATCCAAATAATTCTCTATTTACAGTCAACATGAGCTGTCAAGAACATCTTGTCTCATGCTTGTTTTTAAAAGAATCACATTTGTTTTCAGTTTTATATAAAGAAAACAAATCCTTTTATTTGTAATTTATCCAATGAAGACATTCACAAAAAGTTAATTAATTTTTAGTTTCGACCATTCATTTTAACATGTCATATCTGAAACAAATTTATAAAAAAAGTCTTTTACAGCTACAAATTTCCAATACATAAAATATGTATGTTTACACCAGAGGAACAGCTGTAAACTTGAAGTTAAATTATGGCTAAATTTCCATTTAGCTGCTTTAGTTTCTCCATCCTAAAATACGTGTGGAAAAGGATTTTAATCAAAGATAGCTTTAATGACGACATCTGTACTATTTTCTTTGCAGTGATCGATCAAATGGAGATAATTGGAAAAGTTCTCATCAATCATTTAGAAGAGAAATAGCTAATCCCTTCAAAAAGAATACACTTTTAAATACTTCTTTAGATTAATTAATAGTGCAATCAAATTAATTTAATTGTAGTTAATTTCAGCACTTTAAAGCAAAATTAAAAACAAGCACCATCGTATACAGAGCCTCCATTTTTATTACCACTCCTGATAAAAATGTTTTAAAAAAACTTTAAGGATATTTTTGAGCTTTGCCATATTCTCAATTTCTCAGAAAATATTGGAAAAACTGGACTATTAATTGCGGTAGTATGTATTCAGTGGGGTGAAAAAAAAGTGATCATTGGTACCCCCTGGAATTCAAGAAAATAACTTTCACTGTAGTGTTTTGTAAAAATATCTACACTTTATTGGAGTAATTTAGATGGCTTAGGAAGTTTTAATTAATTTTAGACGACTTAATGTTTCCCATAGTTATAAAATGAGTAAAACTGGAAAAAAATGGCAGTGAAGTACGGCAGATGTCTTCCAGTTTTTCTTTCTTTCTGATAAAGCTTTCTTACTCTTCTTATCCTGTCATCTTAGTTCAACCATAGGTCTATTTTGTTTGGCGTATGGCTATCATTTATGATGAACTGTTTCCTTTGGTGTCGAGAGACAATAGGTCACTATTTCTGGGGAGTAATCTTTTTTTTTTTTTTATACCTGATTAATCAATTGAACAGCTAGAGCCTACATTAATGCCCCGTGCCTCGTCTATAAGTGCTCGAAATGTAAAATGAGTAACAAGAAAACTGGCTGAACGGCACTGCAGCTGTAGCCACTACAGGAATTCACCAAGCCGATGAGAGAAAGTCTTCATGGGCGCTGCTGGAGCACCTGTATGGCACAGAAAGGGATTAAGTAATGATCTCATCATACATTTGTGTAGCAGAGATGCAATCCGATGACCCTAGATAATAAAGCATATACTTTCTCAGAAAGTATAGCAGAAAGAACATAGAGGGAGCATAATAAAAATAATAGCTAAAATGAATGCAAAGCACAAGAATATAAAAATGATCCAAATATACACACAAGCTAGAACCCAAAGACAAAAGTACCCATTAGGGTCCAGGAATGCCCCGTAGAGGGACTCATTCTTGGAGCTTATTGATTACTTTCTGGGATTTTCCTTGCAACCTTTTGTAAATCATAGAAAGTTCCATAAAGTCTCCAGTCAGGTTGAGTTAAAAACCCTGAAAGAAACCCATTTTGAAACCTCTCTGGTAGGTCAGTGCCCCAGATCTTTCAGGTCCTTTCCTAAAACTTCAAGTTGTTTTTTTTTTAAACATTAATATTAGGGGTGGCATTAATTGTGGAGGCTTTTTTTTCTTTCTATTTGGTTTGATCCTTTCATTATTTCAATAAATTGGCAAATCATTATATATATTTCAACCACAGATGACAATATTGGCATCTGTCTTTCTGAAACATTTACTTCCTTTTGGGTATTTTACTCCTTTGTTGTCATTTCATCCGCATCAAACGACAGACCTAAAGTTTGTTCATCTACCAAGCCTGAAAAAGCAACACCGTTGTGCTTTTCTAATTTAATGAAGATGAGTAAAATACTGCCTTAAGCAGCTCTGCATATAAAATACCTCGCTTTTTTAAGAGAAACTCTCTAATGTGGGAGGAAAATAGGAACTGTATTAAATAACATGAAGTTAGCACCAACAGTGCAGTAGAAGGCATTGGACTTGTGGAGGCTTTAAACTGTTTCCACTGGGAACTGGAAGCAGGGTCTTCACCGTGTTGTTTTAGCTCTGCATGAAATTAAACAACAAAACAATAAAACAACTCTTCTGGTCCTGGTGAGGAAGGCTTAGTGACAATGCATCAAGGATCCACTTTGTTCTTGGTTATTTTTTCAAACACTGGTACATCAGCGCTCGTGGATTCAGCATGTAGCGCTCAGAGTTGAGTAGTTTGGTGAGATACTGAGGCACCTGGGGCCGCGGAGCCACATAGGACACCCCAGGGCTCACCGCCATCACCTCTGCAATCTTCTGCTTCATTTCACGGATCTCCCTGTCCTGTTTCTTCACCTTACCTGCCAAGAAAGGACAAAATATGAAGACAGGGTCAACATCTGGAAGGAGACGGCACAGATATGATGAGATAATAACCATAAAGGCACCCACATTTCTGCTGTATCATTTTTTATCAATCTAATTGCAACACATAAAAACACTAATTGCTGCAGTTTGGCTGCATGACTCATGTGGGTGTTGCTGCACGATGACTTCCCATGCTGCAGCAGGTAACACTTTAATTCCTAGAATTTATTCTACAGAAGTAGCAAAGTTTCCAAGGGAAGTGATCAAAACTTATCAGATCAGATTTATATTTAACTTCAGGGGTATGATAATTATTATTTATTAGAAGCTGTGTAGATGTATGATATTGGATCTATAAATGTGTTATTATCTTATATTCCCATTAATCCAGACAAGTAACAGTGCATAATGGTCAAACAGCTGGTGGTTTGATTTGATCCTCTTTACTCATGAGTAAGACTAAGCCACCGCTTTAAAAACGAGTCCAAATGAGGATGGTCTCTGCAGACGCTATCAGTGGGTCTTCTAGGGTGAGTTGTGACAGACTCAGGTTACCTGGCATGATCTGGAATAGGATTGCAGAGAATCTAGCACCTTCAAACTATGTGTATGATGAGTGTGTACTACTATGTTCTCCAAGCTACACTTCAAAATAAAGTTATAATTGTTGTGAAAACAGACCCAATCCCGCAAAAGGCTGGAGGGAAAACCCAAATGAACAGCAGGTTCAACTCATTATTAAATTCAATTTACTTAACCACCGTTGAGCTACTTTTAAACGCTAGGGAGATGGAACAGTATATCCCCCTGATAAAGTAAAACAAGCGGTCTAAGATAAACAACTAACTCCCATTTTCTCCAAGTGTACACATCTGTAAGAGGTCAACAACACTAGAAATTATGCAGCTCAAATGAATGTACATTTGTTTGGTTGCTTCTATTAATTAAAATAAATGTTCTCTGGTAATGAAGTGGGTTGTGATAAATGAAAGCTTCCTATGTTGATATACACACCTCCAGATTGTGCATACAGCTGGCCGCAGACAGAGCAGAACTGGGAGTTTTTCCGAGTGCTTTTCAAACATAATGATGCAGATTCTTAAGGTGGTATCATTGCTACTGAATGGTCAAGTAAGCTTATAGTTAACAAAGATCAAGTATGGCTTAACACTGCAATTAGAGCTTCACTCTAACCTCTAGTCAAAAATGGTGGCAAAACAGAAAATAAAGGAATTTCAATTTTTTATTCATTTTGCTTCTACTGTTTTAATAAATGATTACCCGGTATATAATTCTTTGACAAGTTAGCAACCAGAGTTTATTTTGTTTGCTCTTGTTTTAGTTTTATGTTGAAATGACAAAGCAAAGCTGTGGATGAAACATAAATAGACACAAATTTTCTGATTTTTGATTGTTTCTTCCCAATTCACCTTCCCAAAGTTTACATTAGCTGCAAGAAAAATTTTAATATATGAATATACAATAGAAAAGACATATAGACTTTTAAAGACACGTTAGAGATGTCGGAGTATTTCTTATTGTCTTGTTTTGGTGGATTTTCTTCTGTTTTATAATAAGATTTAAGGATGAATACACAGTCAAAGCTCTCATTCTGCTTCCTGAAAACAAATCCAATTAGACTCAATGACAACTGTAAGTCTGTTTTAAAGAATGGAACAAAGCTTAGGAAACCTTGAGCGATTTCCAGCTGTCTGCGTGCGTCTCCCAAAGCAGAAAAGAGGTCCAGCTTGATGCGTGTCTCTGCACTCAGGTTGTACTCCAGATGTTGTGCTTTCTCCTGCATGGCTGATAACGTGGAGAGCAGCATGTCTGTCTCCTTCTCAACACAGCGGTACTTCGCCAGCGCCTGAAAACAAAAGGGATAACAGAAAATAAATAGACAACACTAGTTTCTCAGTTTTGGCCCACCAGAGGGAGTCAGTGCTTTGGTTTCTTAATTTTCTCCCTCCCTCCCTCTTTCTTTCTTGTTAAGAAAATAACAAGCTGACTTTAAATTTAAGCATAGTTCAAACAGAGACCTTTTAAAGATGCACACAATGATTTCTTAACAGACCTTACTTTGATCTCAGCATGCACAGTGAAGTGTATGTTCAATAACACGAGATCAAATCTCAACACAACAACAACGTGCACACCAAACGTCCATTCAGTTATACGTACTGCTCACTGATGTAATGAGAAATTGAAATATGTGGACTGCAGATCAAATTAAACACACCAAAAAATCTTGGATGAAAATCATTCACTTTGCTAAACAAATTCTACACACACAAAAAAAGAGAAACACTTGAAAAGCAAAAACCGGTTCATGAGCAAACTCAGAACGACGAGGCACACGACCATTTGAGACTCACAGACACTTAAAATCACAGTTCATTCCCAAACAGAGGAAAAAAATACCTCGATATCTCTCTCTAGATCTACCACACGGCTCTCTTTCACTTGATACTCCAGCTGCAGTTGTTTGTACTCTGTTTCTAGATCTTTAACTCTTTTCCTCAACATTTGGGTTTCACAGTGTTCCTGCCTGGTGTAGGAGATGAAGAGATTAGCAGCTTGGATTGGGAAGAAAGGAGCAGGATTATCAGAAGATCAGTTCACACAGACAGAAACACAACAGTTGCCTTTTCTTTCTAGGGTTTTCAATAAAGAAGACGAAGAAAAAACTGCAGACAGAAGCAAAAGTGTAAAGCTAAATTTGAGTTTAAAAGATACTGTAACTAATTTCATCTCTTTGGTGCAATATTATAATCCTAATGTACAGATTAGGGTCTTTTGTGCTGCAAAAATATTTCCTTGAAAAGTCAACGCTTTCTTTATAAACATGCATGGATGTGTAGGCATAACTTTCCAATTTCAGGGGTCATTACAGCAGATGAGCTACTAACTCTACCTGAAGTAACAATCATGATGCAGCTGATCTGTTCCTTAAGAACAAAAGCTTAAAAATCAAAGTGTGTGATTTGTGTTTTGGATAACCTGCTACATTTTTTTGGGATCAGATGTGACATAGCATGAAATAGCATGAAATAATTGTGGTTGAAACTGTGTATAATATAATCAATTTGGCAACTTAAAATACTTCAACATATATGGCTGAAAGTTTTTAAAAATTAAGGATGGTGGCTACGGCTACATTATGGATGTCTCTAGTGAAAACTGTTCAGAAAAGCCTTAAACTATATTTATGGAGACTTGATGACCCACAGACACCAGCCTTTGCTGCAGCTTTCTAATGGTGAGCTTTGAAGGTTTTTATTTTATGATGGTATTAGAAAGATAGACTAGGCTTCTCCTTTTTTTCTCCAAGTATTGACAAAATTCAGCAGAGGCTTTTTTCTGTCCCTCTTACCTAATTTAGGAAGATCTGACAAATCTGTCTTATTAGATAGGGTTGTTCTGTTGTCTTTCCCATTTTAAAGAGTAGCTAGGAGTGATGTGTCTCTATGTGAATTCAAACTCTTAAAGGTATAGTGAAGGATGTTCTTTTTCCAGGTGGATCATCACAATAAGTTGTCCTCCTAATTGTCATTCATTCTGCTGATATGTTTACGTAAGGCCGTCCTATGTGCTCGTCCCCATTTTCACTTACTGGTTGTGATTCTGCCATAGTGGAAAAATTGCAAATCTTCTTTTGGAAAGTAAGCTTGTATGAGGGTTGCAAACAACAACTTTTAAACAGAGCGTGCACGAGTTGAAATGGGCTTTTGCATGATTTTGCACGTCTTTAATAGGCGCTCCCTCTCAGGAGCGGGTACAGGGTTCTGCATGTGCATTCGTTTTTTCGTTTTTTAAGGCACTACTGGCTCTTTTTTTTTGACAGTAGGCTGACAGGAAAGGGGGTATGAGAGAGGGGGGGAGACTAAAGGCAAAGGACCACAGGTTGGATTTGAACCCGAGTCGGCCGCAGCGAGGACTAATGCCTTCGTACATGGGTCGTGCGTGCTAACCAGTGCTCTACCTGCACGCCCATGTGCATTTTTTTTTTTTTTAAGTGTGGAGAGCAGGTCTTTTAAAAAATTTGCAAAAATCCTCCACTATACTTTTAACCCTCAGCCATGTTTTACTAATCCTAATTTAATCACAGTTGGCAGCTTATAATTAAAGTCAACATCATAGGTTGGTATATTTCAGATGAAATATACTTATACTGAAAGTTGCTAAAAGTTGCTGTTTTCAAATGTTAACAATATTGTAGAGATTCAATTTGTAATCTCAGATTTTTTAACATCCACCAGGTAGATATAATGAAAGTCAAGTTTTATTTTTCTTATTTAACATTTTATGTGAAATTTTACTACTGCACTAAAAAACATACAGATCTTTAGCTAGTAACCCATAGAGCCATTTAGAATAAGCTTTTAATTATCATATGTAGAATTATAATTATAACAATAAAAACAAACAAATCTCTTCTCTTGCTAGAGAAGGATGTTATTATTAAATTTAGAAAATGAAAGTTAAAAATAGGTAACAATTAAATGTGAACCTTGGATATTTAACAGTTTTGTTACTTCCTAACAGAAAAAAGAATATTGGACCGTACCAATTATTTCTAATTTTGGTTTATATAAAATAAAGTTAAAATTTTTCAATCCAATTATATCTAATGTAAAATAAGCAGGTCACAGTTCTGATTGTCTTCTTAATATAACTTTGTTCCATTTTAAAACTTGTACAAAACATGTACAAATAATAATAAAAAAAGCTTCAGTTATATTTAAAGTATTGGAGTTCTTGTTTATCATTTCAATTCAGTAAAAAACTAAACCGAAGGGGGGATTTCTAACAGCTTTGTCATTGATATCATGCAGCTGCAACAAAAAATTTATTTATTTGTAATTATCTTATAAATCAGAAAGGTGTTTATGAAGCAGATTTTTTTTTTAAATCATCTACATTGTAGGCTAGCATTAGTTTTAAATTACACAGCACCAATAAATACTTCAAATGACCAGCCTACTGCAATGAGTTAGAGAGCTACTCTGATTTGGAGAATATGTGATATGGAGCTGTGTGCAGCCAAAAAACCCTCTTTGCCTTTGTTCTCAATTAAAGGAGTTGGAGGGAATCATCTGCTGATCCTAATGATAAAATACTTTAAAAGTTGCATAATGTGAGCTGTGACCAGCCTACAGAGGGCCTTAAACCTGAAAACTAATTTCAAAAGCAATCCTCAGCTGCAGGGAGCCAAGAACAGGGCTAATATTGTCTCAGCAGCAGGATTCTGGATAAGATGAAGGCGATATAATGAAGCATGACTGATGCCTGCATTCAGGGTATTGCTGTTATCAAGGCCTGCTGCAATAAAGGCAGCCTCAACCTTCTGAGAATCAGTGAAGGATTAAAAATAGAGAGGAGCCTGAGGTTACCCAGGTTTAACTCATAAGTCCACTACAGTGACATCAGACAGCCCACTAGACTCAAACAGAATCACCTCAGTTATGCTTTCATTTAAAATGTAACACATTTTGTCATTGATATCATATTTATATTAAGTTTATCTTAATATTGAAAGAAAGCAAACACATGGCAGTAGAGCCCTTAGTGGTTATTATGACCAGACTGCAGCAGTGAATTGCAGCTAACAGTGATAAGCTATCAGTGCTGCTCTGTGAGCTAAACAAATGTTTCACAGTTGTTAAGTATACCTTTCCCTAAGCTTTTAAGGCTGCAAGAGGATTTTTGAAGATACCTGATTTTGTTTTCAAAACAAAAAAAGGTCATATAAGTCCATAAGAAAGGCTTTAACTTCCTCTTTTAACCCCCATTGGCTATGGTTGGGATTTAAAGGCACCCACTCAGTTCTGAAGAATGAAAGGCCCAGCAGGAGAGATTTACCTGTTTGTTAGGGTCCGTGCAGCGTTCGCTGCCTCCTCCAGTTTCTGAGCCTGAAGCTCAGCCAGCTGCCTTTCAGCAGCGAGTCTGCCCTCTGCTTCGGCTCTGGTCTTTTTCTCCAGCACCGCCGTGGTTTGTTTGTCCCTCTGCTTGGTTTTAGTCAAGCACAGAATCCTGAAGGCACAATTGGAAACGTATTATCAAAAGGGGGGGTTTATATAGAAAGTAGCCACAGAATCTACAACAGATGTCTTTCCTGACATAAAACAAGGCAATGTATTAAATTGTGTAATGTAAAATAGTTCAAATTAAATTAAACTGACAGCAAAAAACAAGAAAAAATAAAGAGATGACAGTTTATGTTAAACCAGTCTGTTTCAAATAAAAACAGCTCTGGGGACTGAAAAAAAGCTAGAAGCTGTCCTTTTGTTAGCATTTTGAATGATTGTGTATATTTCTTTGGGTTTTCAGTTAGCAAATTAAAAAAGAATAAGTTAAATAAAAAAAATTGTATTACATAATGTATTAAGACAAAGGATAGCACTGAAATAATCAATAGAAAAAGTGCCTCACTTATCAGGGAATCAAATTCCAATCTTTAAAGAATGGAATAAATAAAAACCACCAATTTTCCCTCCTGATCTCAATTAAAAGGAACCAAAAAAACCTTATAAAATGAAATTCCACACTGTTCCAGATTTTTGAGGACAGCAAAATGTGCCTAAAGTCAATCATATCTAGGCTAACAAGAAGTTATTTACACAACTCCTAAAGAAGAGCTATAAAAAATGCGGTTATCTACTGTAATCATATTTGCTTAAAGGAAGAAAAAAATATATAACAGAAAATTGTATTAAGTTGTGGGTATCTCTGGGTATCCATTCTAATATAATCAAAAGATGCTCACTAACTCATTTTTAAGAACAAGCACAATCTAATCTAATAATAGGAGTGATTTAAAGCTGGTGATTTAAACCACTGCTGAGAGTGGCACTGGTGTAGTGTTTCAATGCATTGACGTTCTCATTGACATTGAGCTGTTGCAGACTGGTAAAACATTTAATACTACATATAAAAATGACTGATAATTTTGTATGTATTTAAATATTCATAAATGATAATGATCTGCAGGGATTTGGATTTTCTATGATTTCAGCATTTTCTTGTTTATAACATTCTAATTGTGCTCCGTGCGTTTTACCATATTAGTTTATTTCTCTTATTCATGTGACTATTCCAAATCAGTGCAGCTTTTTTCTGTTTGGTTTCCTAGTTTTAGTGTTCTTTAATATTTAGAGTATTTCGTTTCAGATATTTCTCCAGGTTTCTTTGCAGCTCTGGTGTAGTTAATTAGTCCTCCACCTTCAGCTGCTTGGCTTTTTTTTGCCTCAGCAGCTCCTCATTCCACCTGATCAGCTACTCTTCCTTTGCTCAGTTTATTTCTCTTCCGTTCCTAGGCTCTCTGTTTGATTGCTACATGCCTGGTTCACTTATGTCTGATATCTTTGTGCAAGAACATTTTGTAAATTTTCTTGATTTTTACCCTCAGTTTAATCTTGTTCCAACCAAAGCATCAAACATTCAATAGACCAGATCTGTTAAAAATCTGTTCGTTCAGTGATTGATGTTTTGGAACCCTTATGCCCTTTCTTCTGTATCTGGTATTGATGGATGATATTTGGTTTAAACAGGCACACACAGAGCTAGAATACAACTCTCCCAGTGGGTTAACTGGATCACTCACTTGCTCTGCAGTAGCATGTTGGACTGTCTGAGGAGGGAAACTTCTGGCCTCAGGCTCCTCTCGCTGTTTGTCAGGTTACAGATGTGGCTTCGTAGCTCTTGTTCACTCTGCCTGCTCGTCTGCAGCTCGCCCTTCAGCCTCCGCAGTTCTGCTTCAAGTCTAATACAAAACAGAAAGACATTCAGCACCAATTATGCTCAGTCTGATGTAAAGAACCAATAACTTACTTGGTTATTTGTTCAGCATGGTAATTCTGAGTCACTGGGGCGCTCTTGTCTGCTGCGTCCCTGTTGGGGCTGATTGTTTTTGAGTTTGTTCTCTGTTTCTTCTCAGCCCTCCCAGCAGGAGGTGAGGGAGTGTTTGTGCAGCCTCTGCGGGCTTTTGGGGAGGAGCTCTTGGCAGCTCGAGTGGCTTTGCTTCCCTGATCCTCTTGAGGTAGATTTTCTGGGGTTACGGATGACTCTGATCCTCTTTCCCCGCTGTGAAGCTGATCTTTAGACTCAGCCACAGCATTTTTAGATGATGATGAGGATGGTCGTTGGCTCGTTTCGGCTGACCTCACCTCCTGTGATGACTTCTCGGCTGCCTGCTCCTCGCTGCGGATCTGCAGGCAGTCCGAGCTGTGTGCATCGTCATGGGCCAGAATGGCACCGTTCTGATAGTGATACTGACCGGGCTCGGGCTTGATCTTCCACTTAGAGCCTGCAAAACAACAGGGAGAAAAACAAACAAACATTCTCTGATTTCACACCCAAAGTAATATATTTATTACAATCTCCAGCCTGTAAAAACATTTCTATAATGACTTTTGTGTCACTGAAGACACATCAAGAAACTAATCATAAATGATGGGAAATGAAACCATCATATCTAACTGTTTATTGCACACAACCTTTAAAAAGTTAAGATTCTTGTGGAAGAGATAAAGATGAGGGAATATTTTGATGACACATCTACAAACAGCTCTTTGTCTGCTAATTATCCTCTGATAATGGAGTCAACTAAGTGAAACTCGTTGATAAATGAAGCAGAAAAGTAATTAAGGAAGATTAGGAGGACATTTTTAACAGTTCTCCAAGAAGGGGAGATTTTGGGGTTTGTTAGATGACAAGGCCTGGGTCACATTTTCTGCTCCAATTTATCCCACAGGTGTTCAAATCCTTTGGACCGGGCTTTAAACTTGGATCATTTCAGCCACGCAAAGATATTTCTCCTGGCAGGAATCAAACCAGACCCATTCGTTAATTTTAAGAATGAGAGACATATGTCTCCACTGCTTTATAGATCATCAATAATGGGCTTTTCATCACTTCAGCTGACACTTTGCACTGGTCTTGGTGATGACTTGGAGTTTATATTATTTTCTCATTTCTGAATAGAATTATAAGCGATATTAATATGATTTCGTTTAAAGGAGGTACTGAATTTAGTCTTACATAAGAACCAAAATATCTAATAAATGAAAGTCAGAAGGTAGATATCTGGTGATACAGCTGTATCTGTCAACCAAATAGATAAATCATAACTATTAAAGCACACTTTATCCTTTATTGTAAAAAAAAACATAATTCACATTCATTTAATTTAGTATATATCGTGCCAATTTACAACAAATCTAAATGTAAATTGCCTCATTTCAAGTCTATTTATAGAGACAGTTTTTTAAATTAATACAGACACACTGGTTAAAAGTTAAATAATCTAAGGAAACCCAGCTGATTGCATAGTGCAAAGGAATCAACAGAAAACCAGCTTTAGAAACCAAAGAATGTAACCCTAAAGGTATAGTGGAGGATTTTCTTTTTCTGGGTGGAACATATAAATAAGTGGTCCTCCTAATTGTCAATCATTCTGGAAATATGTTTACATAAGGCCGTCTTACGTGCTCGTCCCTATTTTCCCTTACCGGTGGTGAGTCTGACATGGTGGAAAATTTGCAAATCTTCTTTTGGAAAGTAGGGTTGTATTAGCGATGCAAACAGCAACTTTTAAACAGAGCGTGCACAAGGAGAAATGGGCTTGTGCATCCTCCACCATACGTTTAAGACATTTTTTAGAGCAATAAGGCAAGAGAAAAGTAGATGAAATGTCAAAAACCAGCTGGTTCCAAAGCTGGCCATGCAGCATTACTGAGCTGCTGCTGCAGGTGCCTGGTCTTACCGCTGCTGCTGCCATCTGTGCCGGCCTTGGAGTAAACCTGCAGGCCTGGCGGGAGCGAGCGCTGAAGGAGGTGCATGTGGAAGTCATTCTCACTCTGGACGGCTTTCTGTATGCGCAGCTTGAAAATGTTTGTGAAATAGCAGGTGGCATCAAACCCCAAATAAACAACTGGATAGCCAATGCTGAAAGTAGAAAGAGGAGGAAAATGCAGTTAGAAGAACACAACTTTGAATTTAGTATAAAGATACAACTTGGTTAAGTCCTAATAAAAAAATGTCTACTTTGACAACAACTGTGTGTTCTTCACAGCTGCTGTCACACTTCCACCTTTATTAACCCTTGTTCAAATGGTGCAGAAACAATAATTAAAAGCTATACTACAATGCAAAATATCTAATAATAATAAAAACAAATAAAGCTTGTTTTATTTATTCTAATTTAATGGGTTTTAAATAATGAAAGAGACAGAGCCTCACAATTGTTGTCATCACTGGGGTTTAAACAGGAGACAAAGTCAATTTACCTAAATATTCCAAATAAAAAAAAAAGACGAGAGATTTTTTTCCAGCAATCCAGCCAGAGTCATGACTTAAATATATTTGTGAATCTCTGGAAGGTGATGGGAAGGAGAACTTCTGACCGTGTACTTTTTTTCCTGATCATTGAAAATTAACCTTGAATTCTCACTGTATTTATAGGTTTACAAACAGGCAAGAACCCAACTCTACCACTCCAGCTTAAATCGTTTAAGTCCAGTATTTATGATTCAAGGTGGGACATACATCTATGATCAAAGCTGCAGAACCCACAAGCTAACCAAAACAAACATGGCAGAGTAAGCTGGTGTGGTTTCTCGTGGAGTCTGCTGCTATTCAATTTGTTCCTGAGGTTGGTTAAACCCAAGAGGGGTTCACTGAGATGGCAACAACTGAGCCACAAGGGGGCGACCTCCCCCTCTGCTCTCCCACCCACCAGAGATCAATTTTGTGTTTCAATTACAATCCTTTTAATTTAAATTGATAAATTTGCATGAATACATCTATGTTTAACTGCATATTTTGGAGAAACCACATCTCCATTCATAACCACTAGACAGTTTCTATAAGCCAACTGTTCTGTTTATCTTGTGATGTATGTCTGGAAATTAATTTTCTGTTGTACCATAACAAATCTAAGTTAGAATAGTTGGCTAAATGCTAACAAGAGTTTAACTCCAAGTTTTGATTGATTGAAAGTGGATGATTGCATTATTATGCAATAAATACAGGCAACAATGCATTCGATCTGCGAAGATAACAGGCCATGTGTGCTTTCATAGGAGGTGGCTTAAATTTGGGAAAAAGGTGGCTTAGAAAAAAAAAAAGGCAAATAGGGTAGCACATACCAAGATCCAAATGTGTGCTGATTTCTTTTCAAGGTCCATGACATCATCAACTCTTTTAAATATCATCAGTAAAATAGAAAAGATGTTTTTGGTCTCAGCCAGATCACTTTGGATCTTTTGTTAAGTAGTCAAAGCAACATTGAAATGATTCACCGAGTATAAAATCCACTCTCTTCCATCCAAGCCCCGAGACTTAGAACTATTAGAAAACCTGTGATGTGAGCTAAAGAGAAGAGAGCATAGGAGAGATAGTTGTATAAACTAGATATCTATATACACAATTGATGTAATAAAAGAAGAAAAAACTAATTAATAAATTAAAAGTACAGCTTTGCAGTGTGTGATTATCCTACTGCAGTATATGATGTTTTGAAGTTTTCTTAAGGCTATTTACACATTTTTAACTGAATGGCAAATAAGTGTAGAGGGTGCTGCGTTATCTGGAGGGTACATTTTTAATAAAAAAAAGCATACCAATGTGCTGCAAAAAGATGAGACAGGTTGGGATGAGATGTATTGAGATCTTTAAGCCGAAGCGAAGCCTCTGTGTAGATGAGCAGAATCCACAGGGACACCGTTGATATACAGATGCCCTTCTCTAGGAAGAAAAACAGGATTTACTGGAGGGGTTCAGAAACCTATTTAAAGGCACTGTATGAATAAAAGTAGCAGCTCTATGATGCAAATATAAAATGAAACAAGAGTAAGAAAACATGACATCTCTTTTGGATTAACTGAGGTGAGATTGGGCATTTTTTTCTGTTTTTCATTTAGAATGTGTTTTAGGAAATGATGTTGGGTTTAAGAGGAGAGATGTCAATCTGGAAAACAAGCAAACACTCAGCAGCCAGACTGACTGAGATGATTATACAGTAAAGGAACAGGATTTATTTCAGCAAAGGAAATTTCTAAATATATTGTGACAGCCTGGGTTTAAAGATTTGCTGCAGTTAAACCCAATAAATATATGGGATTTATGGGATATAAAAATTTATATCCCATAAATTTATGGGATATAAAAAGACCTTAGTTATGAATATATAGGATGGATGGATGGATGGATGGATGGATGGATGGATGGATGGATGGATGGATGGATGGATGGATGGATGGATGGATGGATGGACGGATGTTTGGTTGGATGGATGCTTGGTTGGATGGTTGGTTGATTGGATGGATGCATGGAGGGATGGAAGGACGCATGGAAGGATGGATGGATGGACGGATATTTGGTTGGATGGATGCTTGGTTGGATTGTTGATTGGTTGGATGGATGCTTGGTTGGATGGTTGGTTGGTTGGATGGATGCTTGGTTGGATGGTTGGTTGATTGGATGGATGGAAGGATCCATGGAAGGATGGATGGATATATGGAAGGACGGATGGATGGATGGATGGATGGACGGATGTTTGGTTGGATGGATGCTTGGTTGGATGGTTGGTTGATTGGATGGATGCATGGAGGGATGGAAGGACGCATGGAAGGATGGATCGATAGACGGATATTTGGTTGGATGGATGCTTGGTTGGATTGTTGGTTGGTTGGATGGATGCTTGGTTGGATGGTTGGTTGGTTGGATGGATGCTTGGTTGGATGGTTGGTTGATTGGATGGATGGATGGAAGGATGCATGGAAGGATGGATGGATATATGGAAGGACGGATGGATGGATGGATGTTTGGTTGGATGGATGCTTGGTTGGTTGATTGGATGGATGCATGGAGGGATGGAAGGACGCATGGAAGGATGGATGGATGGACGGATATTTGGTTGGATGGATGCTTGGTTGGATTGTTGGTTGGTTGGATGGTTGGTTGGTTGGATGGATGCTTGGTTGGATGGTTGGTTGATTGGATGGATGGAAGGATGCATGGAAGGATGGATGGATATATGGAAGGACGGATGGATGGATGGTTGGTTGGGTGAATGGATAGATGAATGGGTGTGTGGACTGATGGATAGTTGGTTGAATGGATGGATAGACAAAAGGATGGATTATTGGATGGATGGATCGATGGATATAAGAATGGATGGGTGGATGGATGAATAGACAAATGGATGGATGAAATAATGGAAGGGTGGACACACAGATTGGTAGATGGATGGATGCATTAGTGGCAGATCGTACATTTTTATTTTCTGAGAGAATCTATTGTTTCAATCAGATGCTGGGTAATAAGGCAACATAAAAGTTTTTGCTTTCAGGTTATAGAGAAAGAAGGTTCTCACCTGTGTGCCATATATAATTGAATAATACGTAGGTGCTCGCCACAAAAAACAGCCAATGCAAAGGAACAAAAATTAAACAAAAGATGTCCAGGGTGAAGGCAGCGCAAACAAAAACAACACAAATAACCTGAAATTAAACAGGAAAAAAGTGAGTTAAGTTCATCGCATGAAACAAAACCAACAAATAATACAGAATAAAGGCCATTGTGCCTCGTTTTCTTTGCACAGGAGCAGCCTTGGTTTTTATTATTGGGGCTGCAATACAGATTATGAGAGCACACAGCAGGAGTCCTCACCAGGCCATGGCAGTGAAAAGTGGTGTACACACTCCCAAAGAACAGCCAGCATGGCCACAAATACTCCAATCTGAATTCAAGGATGAAGTCTGCCAGCAGCACCAGCGTCCACATCACCATAAACTTCAGGAAGGTGTACGCACTGCAAAAACATTTAAAACTCATAAAAATCTACATTTTCCTATATACTGCATACATGTAGCCTACATATTTATATATACCAAAAAAATATTTAGAAGTGAATAAATATGGCACCAAGAAAACAAACAATCATCTTCTTTCTGTTCATGGAATTCCAAGCTTAAGTCACAGTCTTTCATGCAAACAAAAAGCACAAGCCTGGATATATAAAAGATCTAAAAGTAAAACAGAGCAGCTGCATCTCAACAATGAAGTCCATTCCTTTAAGTAGAGGCAACAAGAACAACGACTGTCCCCATGATCAGTTTTATTAGGCAGCTAAACACAAGCGGTGCTTTCCTTCCTTTGTTCTGCTCATCCATTGACTGCCATCACATCACCCCTTCTTTGTTTGGTTGCCATGGCAGTATCTCATCTGGAGGAGAGAGGGAGCACCACAGCATCCTTCTGCTACTCTACATAATGTCTCTTTTTAAACTGACCAACATGGTTTAAAGTATCAGAAACATACACGTTTTTTTTTTTTCACAACATAAACTCACAAAATTTCACTTTTTAATTTTGAATCTTAAACAGCTTATATGTATTTAGTTTAGATGGCTAGCTTGTATTTACGTACAACATGTTAGAATTAGCTTATTTTAATTTTGTCTGTGATCAGCAAGTCAAATGCCTAAAAATATAATTTTTCTTAAAAAACCTTCATGACAAAAACATCAAAACTAAAAATCCTCACTCTTTTATTTTTGGTCCATAAACACATAAATCAACAACATGTTATTTGAATCAGTTTTTTCCAATTTTGAGTAAAGAAAATTAGAGATTTATGCACACAATACCACGTTTGGAGATAACTCTACAGCATGTAATTTGCAAGTATTCTAACCCGTTTATTCACATTAATGTTTATACTCTGACTTCACTAACACTGTGTTTAACATCTGCTTCCTTTTTTTTTATAACTTAGCATAATTTTTCTGTCTAAAGTTCATATTTAAACAAAAAATTGCCCTCTCTTTTATTCTATTCCACTCTAATGTCTCCTGTTAAGTATGGTATTTAAATCATGGACTGTATTTTTTTTTCTACTTTTTTTTGTATGTTAAATATTTTAAAGAATCTCAATCACTTCAACTTTGCATTGCTGTATTTTAAAAGAATGACTTGATTATACTATAAGATACGGTTAATATTGTTATTTATGAACTAGACATATTTTTTATTTACCTCTTTTTTATTAGACTTAAAAAAATTATTCCAAATATATATATATATATATATATATATATATATATATATATATATATATATATATATAAAGTGGAAAAATATGTTGTTTTATCATCTATCCTTTTCTGGAATCCATATAAAAGTATTGCTAATATCAAACTTCAGCCAAATACAGCGATAGATGCACAAATGATCAATGGAAGCAATATGGTAAAGATGTTATTCTTGACCATTAAATAAATAGATAAATGAGATATGGTGTGGAAACAGTAAGGAGAACAGCAGGCCGACATAAACTCTGCTGCTTTCCGCCTGTCTGCAAACAGTCTAGGCTGGAATAACAATATTTTCCTTGTTTTTGTTGGGGTTTTTTTATTCAGCTGCAGAGGCTGGAGGTAAATCAGCTTCTCGCTGCTTTTTTTTTTTTAGAAAGAAAAGATGCGACCAGCGGATGGTAAAACAAGATCAGCGGCAGACCAGGTGAGCGGACAGGATGACGACGGCCGAAAAAAAAAATCACACAAAGACGGGAGACTGAGCGCCACAACAAAAGCAGCAGCCGCTCGGCTACCTCTCAGACAGCTTCTCCGTGATTTTCAGTCGTCTCGTTTTCCGGAGCCTGTTCGCGTCCACATAGCGTTTCTTCATCTTATGGCTTCTGCTCCCTCCGTGTTGATGTCTGACACCGCGGCTACAGCAGCAGCGGCAGCAGCCAGAGGAGGGCAGAGATAAATAAAACAGACCTAAGGTTTCCCTTCCTCTGTGCGTGTTTGGATGGAGGATGATGCTGATCCTCCAACCTGCGATGAGGTCTGCGAATCTTTGCGCATGCGCAGCTCAGGGTGCACCTACAAGTGTTTATCACAGGAGGGGAGCAGATCAACAGAATGAGCACATGGAGCGTTCAGCCTTGTATGTGGGAATTACTGGACAAGTTTTTACTAGATGCACAGTGGCGGTTCTAGACCAAATGTGACAGGGGGCCAAAGAAGCATGAAATAAAAAAACAGGGCAAGGGATTCAAATATATTAATATATCTGCATGAAGTGAAATTTTTTATTTAAAGGAGAATTCCGGTTTTTAACACTTTTAGCCCATTTTCTGTAGTGTCCAGGATGAAATCGAATGATCGACACCAAATTTTGACAATTGGTCCTGTCTCTGCTTTTTGGCTCATGCAGAATCACCCCCTGGCTGCTTCAGAATGGCTTCCATTGTGCATGTCCGATAATGTCCTTAAAACAACCTTAAACGTTCTTTTTTTTAAATATGCTACTCACCGGGTCGTCAGCGCTGTTCAATGACGTTCCAAAAAAAGTTTCGTAAAGAAAAAACGTTCCTGTAGGGTTTTATTTAGCATTTTGTAAATCCCATTGAGTTCTGTTGGAATAGTCAATATTCCCCTGCCACCGGAAACGGAAACTGGGCCTGTTTACACAGTTGTAGTCTTTTCGCTTCACTCTGTGTACTCCGAGAATCAAGAATCCACCTTTCGTATTCCATTTTCAGAGTTTTTTAAAGTGTTTAACAGAGACGTTAGCACCTCGACGCCGGAGGCTTAGTTTCTAAAAGGAAACTAAGCCTGACTGGGGGATATGTTAAGTGCAGAATCCAGCGTTGGGATGCTTTACATAAAATTTTCCAAATGCAAAGACTTCTCCACTTTTGGCATAATTACACAAATAAAAAATAGTTGTATTAACCATACATGTAAACAGAGTTTTATGGGGCTCCCAGGAACTGGGGGCTCTAGGCAACTTCCTATTATTGCCTAATGGTAAATCTGCCCCCTGATCCCAGTGCTGCATGTCCCGAGCCTGTAACATTATAAATGATCCCTCACATCCCTGCTCTCCTTGCTACCCTTTGGGAAGAGGCTTCCAAGCATCCGATGCTGTCATGTTTAGCTTTTCAGTCTCTGAATAAGAGCAATCACGGAGGCAAGAATCAGTTAAAGGGTTTTATTGAAGGTTTGAGGCTGTACAGAGTGAAATTCCAGCAGGCAGGGTTTTCTGGATACTGCTGGAAGAGTTGGGAGACAGGTGAGCAACAGTTCGCTGCTGGTTAAAAAGGGAGGGATGTATGTGACTCACAGAGAGCGCGGCTTGGTGTCTGTCTTGGGAGGATGGTGACCAGTGGTCCAGGCGAATGGTGCAGGTCCGGTGAGTGAGATCTGATGGTAGTGTCTGAAGGTGGACAGGCAGGCGAGCTCAGGCAGGAGGACTTTAATAGTTTAGAGGTCCGTAGCCTCTCTGGTTCCTTGAGGCTGTCTGATAAGTCTCTGACAGGTGTCCAGAGAGCAAAGAAGTCTCTGGAGTGGTTTCAGGCTTGGGATCCCGGGTTCTAAGAGAAGGAGCAAGAGAGTACAGGGTTATGTTTTGGCTAGGCTGTGAAGCAAGACTTGGTAAAGGATCAGTTGTACCACGCTGGAGCATTAACGAACTGACGCCCTCCTCCTGGTTCCAGCTCCTTAAGAAAGGTGGGAATCAGCTTGATGAAGAAAACCTGCCATTCCAGCCCTGCAGAGAGGAAAAAAAGGAAAATCGGCCTGCACCCAGGCCTAGGAGTATGACAGCTGCAGGTCCAGCAGATTCCAAAACTGCAGATTCCACTGCCATCAGATTGCTGAATGTTGAAAAAACAAAAAAAACAACAAAAAAAAACGATGAATTTTGGAAGAAAAAAAAAATGTAAAGCATATCAAAGTCTTATGTTTACATTTGGTCACTGCTGCACTTTAAGAAATGGAAATGTCTTGAGAGCTGTACACAACGAAATTTCGTTTTGTATAATTCGGTGTATACAAAATGACAATAAAGTTTGTCGAAGTCAAATATCTTCAGGAAATTGTGGCTTAACAGTTCTAATTGGATTATTTCAGACCAGGACACAATCTCTGAGACCGTATTGGGTGATTTGAGCCAGGTCTGTGGCAAAGCTTCTATCTTACAACCCTACTTCTCATCCTGATGTTAAAAAATAGACATTGTTGTCACCAGTAATGGGTAGAAATTCCTTCAATTCTTTTAAATGCTATTTAGATCTTTGCAGGTTTTTCTTCCCTGTTTCTCTAATGCATCTTAATTTGTGACCTTGGTTTAGCATAAACTGCACAGTTTTCTGCCAATATGAACAAAAAAGCATCTGAAGTTCAGGACAGTTTATAAATATAAATTCAGACTAAAAATATCTGCTTCAAAATTTGTCTAGGAGCAAATCCAAGAACTTTAAACAGTATTTTGACCTATGCTAACATTCTAGGGTGCACCCTGCCTCTTAGACATTGACTACTGATTAAATCCAGAATGTTTAAGGATAGAAATAAACCCAAGGAGGTTATTAGTGTTGTGTTTGAATGTCATACATTTTTTTTTTGTTACTCCTCAATATCAAAGTCCACCTCGTTATCACCACGGGTATTTCACAGGTGTGGTGTTATCTAATCTTTGGTTGTTGTCTTAAAAACTGGAATGGTCTTGAATTTGCACCTATAAATGTCCCACCTGCAGGTCCCCAGCTTTGTCTTAGAATTAACCAACGCCATGTGTCGTCTTTACCTTCTCTGCATCCTTGGCCTTGCTGCTGCCCTTCAGGTGTCTGGCACCTTGGCAGATGATCAGCCCTCTGAGGTAAGGGAATTAGGGTATTCATATTCTATTAGCAACTTCTTCATTAACCCTAAAAAGAATAATTGTTTATTTTTCTCTCTTGCCTGTAAAAAAAAAACGATTCCTAGAAAGCGGGTGAGTATTACTTCTATTATTAAGGTGATATTCTTTGAAATATTACAGTGTTGTTTAGTTTTTGGGTTTTTTTTGTGTGTGCATGTTTTAGGTGCCATTCGGGCGACTTCAGCAGAGCAGACCGAGATCGTAAACAAGCATAACACGCTGAGGAGGGGGGTCAATCCTACTGCCAGCAACATGATGAAAATGGTAGGAAAATTTGAAAGAGTAAAGAAAATTATTGTTTTCAAGTGTTGAATTCTTCAGATATTACTATCAGCTCACAGTGTTTAATGCATTGTTTTTACTCATTTTCCCACACAGAAAAAAGGCAAATTCACACTACTGAGTTAACCCTCTGAAATTTCTAAAATAATGAACATTTCTATAATCACTGGTGAGGATTTCTATGTTCCCATGTGGCAGTTACCCAGGGATGTATCACAAGGGGAAACCCAAGCATCAGATGTCATATAAACATCCCATTTACAATTTTATAGATAATTTTAACAAAAAAATATTAAATGAGCTTTGCTTGACACATATCATCATCATCAGTTTTATGTGTTTAGTATTAATAATCAAAATAAATACCAATGAGTGCATTTATTTGCAAATACATTAGATTTACAGTTTGAACTGCAAAACAGATAACCTGATTATTATATCATTAATGTGAGAATCAACAACAGTTGTAGAACTGGTTATCCATGCTAGCTTTGCTTTTATTACTGTTTTAATAAAATATCTTTTGCCATTCACTTTCCTCTCCTCCATACAGAGCTGGAACAAAGAGGCTGCAGCCAATGCTCAGGCATGGGCAGCTACCTGCTCCATGCAACACAGTTCTTCAAGCTCCAGAGAGATTAGCAGTAAGATCATTCTTTTTTCTTTTTTTTTTTTTTACATCCAAGACTTTCAGATATATGAAATTTATAGAAAATTTTTATTTGTTGAGGATATGTAAAGCCTTAAAGAGAATAAATGTATGTTTTTACTGAAAAATATTTTTAATAGAGCCTTTTCATTTGACCCTTTACTACTAAAACATTGTTTTATTATCAGACTGACACCTCAATAGATCACCTATTTTTCTCAATTTACTACGACTCAGAGGTTCCCGCACTGTTTGGCGGATGTATTGTAAAACGCGTCCATGTTAAATGGGTCCGACTTAGCAAACAACTGAAGTGTTATATTCAAGATAGATTTTGTGGATACTCAGAAGCAACCGTTTAGCTCAACCCAGACCCAGAATTCAGGCAAGACAGACAGTGGAATACTTAAGACATTTATTCAAACAATGACGGAATGGATCTGCAGTGGCAGCGTCTGAGACAGGAACATCTATCGCTGAGAAACACAGGTCAGTAACTATGATAATCTGACGGAGGATGATTATGAATTTGTGAGTCACTAACCTGGTTTGACAGTTGAGGTCGTGCCCAGAGAACGAAGATTATTCAAGCCGGTCAGCTGACAAGATGCAGTGGACTCTACCAGAGAGTTCCAGATGCTGTAAGGCTGCAGAGTTGACAGGAGATCAGATCCATCCTGATGAAGGAAGGCAGGATAATCCAAGTCTAGAGGCAGATCCAGGTTCCATTCACAGAAGACAGGCCAGGCAAACAGATCAGACAGGGGTAGGCAGGCTCAAAGGTCTAAATACAGAAACGGATCAGGATCAGGCACTATAGCAATGCTGGAAAACTCTCTACACCAAAGGCTGAAGAATAATGTGGCACTGATGGCTGGGACCAAGCGAATCAAATAGAAGCAGGATCAGATGGATCAGATGAGCAGTGATGAGAAACAAGACAGAGCTAGACACTTGAATGAAATGAGCAATAAAGTCAGCCATCAGTGCCAAAATCATGACACAGACACCAATAGCAGAGGTGAAAAAGGTACAAAAAAAACAATTTGCCAAGACCAGCATGACGTACAAGAAAGAGCAGAAAAGTGTTGCAGTGTTACAAAACTCCATAATGCCTCTTTAACTAGTCAAATGAGACCTTGTTTCCTTTAATAGATATAAAAAATACAAGCAACTTAAAGGAATAGTACACCCAAAACATGATTAGCCTTCATTTTCTACTCACCCCCATGCTGAACAAAACTCTGGAGTACTTTTTTGATATCTCAAATGCATCTGGAGATCTGGGAGGCTTCTTGCTGTCTGCTGACATTCAAATAATGGAGGTCTATGGTGCCCGAGACAGAAAGGTCCACAAAAGTCCACAAAAACGTGTCAATATTCCTCCATACTGCTCGTCCAATGTATTCCAAGTGTCCTGAGTGGGTAGCGTCCATAATTTACTCGAAACGAAGTCATTTAGAACGTTTTAGAGCCTAAACAGTAGTGTATAGGATTTCCTAATAGCGCCCCCATGCGCGCTCACGACGCTACGGAAGCCGGCAGACCAAACCAGCGCATTCAGCTCGGCAAAGAACTCATGCTCTTCCTCAACACTGAAGTCCTCAGACATTTTTCTTTCGTTGTTTCTTTCTTTGCACAGGTAAACGGCACATTTCTTCTTCTACGCTTGCATTATCGGCAGAGCAGACGCTGAATGCGCACTTTCTTCCGGTTTGGTCTGCCGGCTTCCGTAGAATCGTGAGCGCGCATGGGGGCGCTATTAGGAAATCCTATACACTACTGTTTAGGCTCTAAAACATTCTAAATGACTTCGTTTCGAGTAAATTCTGGATGCTACCCACTCAGGACACTTGGATTACATTGGACGAACAGTATGGAGGAATATTGACACGTTTTTGTGGACTTTTGTGGACCTTTCTGTCTCGGGCACCATAGACCTCCATTATTTGAATGTCAGCAGACAGCAAGAAGCCTCCCAGATCTCCAGATGCATTTGAGATATCAAAAAAGTACTCCAGAGTTTTGTTCAGCATGGGGGTGAGTAGAAAATGAAGGCTAATCATGTTTTGGGTGTACTATTCCTTTAAGGCTTTAGAGTTAATACCGGTAAATGAAAATACATTTTTTTTAGTTTTTTTATATCTATATTTACAGAAGAAACAGTTTTTTAAATCATATTTCCCCTTTGTAATGCTATTGTTTTTCCTTTGTCAAAAAGAGATGTAACCTTATTGTATAATTATAAAATCTTAATGTACTGTCATTAAACAATGTGGCTGAGACATTTAAGTCAGAGAGTAGTAGTTTTATAAGCCTAAAATCCTGAAAAGGGCTCATATTTTACAGAAAAGTATTACACCAGATCAAACCCATGTCATATTTCAGCCTTTTGAAATCAAGGGAAAAAAGCACAAATAGATTATGAAAGTACATTGGAGAAGGGAACAACAATTTTGCTTGGTTGAGTAGAAATTGTGTTTTGCAGCCAGCGGTTGTGGGGAGAATCTCTACATGTCCAGCTCCAAAAACACCTGGTCTAACGCCATCCAGACCTGGTACAATGAGGTGAAGGACTATCGTTATGGTGTCGGATCCACTAATGGAGGCGTGGTGGGACACTATACACAGGTAAAGTTGTCTTCAAACACAACCTGATCACTGTCGGCTTTAAAAAGGTAGTGCTAAACAGCTTTTCATTTCTTCTTGGTGGACAGGTTGTTTGGGCTAAGTCCAACCAGGTAGGCTGTGCTATGGCCTACTGCCCCAACTCCAAATACAAGTACTTCTATGTTTGCCACTACTGCCCACCGTAAGCAATTTAATACAGATTTCTGTCTTTTTTAAATTGGATCCTACTCTCTAATTGTCTTTCTTAAATGAAATACAAATTGTTTTACTTGAATGATAAAATGGACACACAGTCAGGTTAAGGGAGGTGGAGATGATACCAAGAGTTAGATTCTTCTGCTGTGTTTAATATTTGATGCTTTGGCCTGCATTGCAGAGGAAACTATCAGTATACTAATCCCTACAAGTCAGGACCCTCTTGCGGTGACTGTTCTGGCGCCTGTGACAACAAGCTCTGCAGTAAGTGGAAAAGCATATAACGCCAAGGATGTTGCATTTGAGAATATTTCATTTTGGCTTAGTTGACAAAATCAGAAAGATGGAAATCATCTCTAACCAATCTCTAGCCAAATACCTATAAATGTCACTAATATGGAAACTGTAAAGCAGATTATAATTTTAAGCTTTTGACTTTGGGAATTTATTATGATTTTCAAATTTGGTTACTTCCAGGAACTCCCATTTTCCAGTTACTAATTTTCACTTCACAGAGACAGTTTTTTTTTTTGCTTGTAGCTCCAAATATTTTGTCTTAATAAGCATTTTTGGTGTGTAATCAGGCAAAAAAAAAGAAATATATAGGCTCTTATTGTACAGGGTTAATTCACAGTAGTTATTAGATAAGGTTACGACACAGTAGTATTGTTGATTCTGACAGCAGAAGGGAGGAAAGGCCTAAAGGAGCACTAAAGGTGCTGCTCGGAGCTGCTTAATAAATCTGCCTCTTTGAGATGTACAAGCCCCTGATGTGGTCGGTTGTCACTAATAGACATACGTATATCATTCTTTACCTGCATGCTTTACTGCTACTTGCTTCTGATCCATGTTAACAGAGAAAAACCTAATTCTCATAGGTATGTAGGTGTGAGCAGAATTAGCATTTGTTGTACTTTCCTGAAGAGGTAGGGAAACTCTGTCTTCATAGATTGTTGCAGGCATAGGCTAAATGTGGGATAATGTGATTGACCCAGTCAATTAGCTGCAGGTCAGAAATCCTTTTGCTCCCTTCTTTGCATTTTTCATTAATTCTTTTGTTGTTGTTTTTTTTTCCAGCCAAATGACCAGTATAGCAACTGTCCAGAGCTGAAGCAGCAGTGAACCTGCAACCATAAAGATGTCGCTTCTTGGTGTCCCACCTCCTGCAAATGTACCAATCAGAATAAATAAATTTCAAACATGTACTATGATTCATCCATCCAACAAAAATAAAAAATAAACATTCACTGCAGAAATCTTTATTGTTATTCTGTTGTTTGTTAACCCAAGAGGCAAGGTTGGACCTCTCAGTGCAACAGAGGGAAGGAAAATGATCTGGTTTAAAATGTCTGGCTGCTTTACCTACTCAGTAATTAGGAAAGGTCAAAAGGGAAATGAATGTTGGAACAATAACCCTCTGGACAAACACACCCTGCAGGGCCAGGAGCCTTTTGACAATATGTGAGGTGTAAACACACAGGGAGGAAGGATAGCAGAACTGACAGGGTCACTTCACAGAGGTGGGAAGGAAAGAAAAACAAAGCTCTGCCAAAATAAATTATGCATTCGAGGATATTTGGGATCCTTCATGACTACTGAGACCTCTTCAACAAAATGAGGGAAAAGCGTGATGATAAATTGAGTCTTTTGATTCATGTTTTATTTTTTATTTTAAGGTGGTCAGTGTTTCTCTAATATTTGATACAGAGCCCCATAACTTTAAGCAACTCTACAAAATGAGAAAGATAGAAGAACATGCTGTTCTAGTGAAACGTGTACAGCTGTGCTTTAGAGTTTACATACCCCCTACGTTAAAGCTACAGTGTGTAACTTTTAGCGACATCTAGCGGTCAGACTGCAGACTGCAGCAACATGAACATCTCCCCCCCACCGCTTCTCCCCCCCAACAGTACGGCGAGCGTTACGGGACAAAATGTCTTCCACGACGTCCGCATCACCTACCTTCGCAAGTGATGAGGTTTGTTTACATAGATAATTTTACAGATAGTATCTCGCAATCGCTAGTTTGTTGGCTCTGCGCTGCTGTAGCGCAAAGATGTCTGCCTCCATGGCTGCGAGACCCGCTCCTATGTAATTATAAATAACGAATTCTAAGGCAACACAAATATTAAGGTTAAGAGGCTGAGCTCGTAGATGATGATAAAATAACATAGTTATGTATAATATATTACATTTCTGACTGTATATCCCTGTAATTATTACACACTATAGCTTTAAAGAAAATTATAATAAGTACAAATAAATAAAAAGCAATAAATAATAGGCTATTTTAGTAAAATAAAAATAAATATGTTTTTGTTTAAAAAAAAAATTAAAAAAATAACTGCCCCAGACAAATTTAGACCCTGCCCTTGAACAGTGAACCAACATATCTGTCAAAGGGTGCAGAAGTCTTACTGAACATTTTCTGAACATTACAGAAAACCCCTGATTTCAGTGATTTCCTCTAAGTTTTGCTAAACACTATTTTAGTTCAGGTTCTTCATCAGACTTGTTTATGCAAGTTAGGCCTGCAGACCTCCAGATTTTGTTCTCGGCTCTATTGTGACCTCCTGGTTGAGTCAATTAATTACTATTTGAGAAATGCCTGTTAGGTTGGTCACTAAGGGAGGAGTAATAATTTTTGCTTACTGTGGTTTACTAGACTCTCCAAAGACTCTGGAACAGCATTTACCCCCGTTTAGACTACCCAATGCCTTTGTTTTTAGTCCCTTCGTTAAATTCTTTGAGTGTGGCAAGTTGTGTTGGTTCTATAGCAGGGATTTGTTTATTCACATATGAGGCTGTCATAAGGCATTGGTGTGATTGAATTCACAGTTAATTCATAAAGGGAAAATTACTTTTTGCCAAAGTGTTAGCTTTCCCCCCCTTAAATTATATGAGGAAGTTTCACTCTTAGGTTATGTTCTTCTAATATTAAAAGTAGTAGGGTAATCCAAAACAAAATAACTTAAAAAAATAAATAAATCAAGAAATCTGTAATGAGGTAAAAACTCTTACAGATCCTTATAAAACTCTTCTACTCAAACTGGAGATCTTAAACCAAAGAACCTGCAACAGATAGTTCTGCAGGTTTGTGTTGCTGAAATCCATCCAGTCTGGATCTTTTGTGATCTTTCAGCAAAAACATATTGCAACTTTCCTCTCTTCATTTTGAGTATTTAATTGTTTTTATTCTCGTTCATAAAA
Organism: Cyprinodon tularosa; assembly: GCF_016077235.1. Taxonomy (NCBI): domain Eukaryota; kingdom Metazoa; phylum Chordata; class Actinopteri; order Cyprinodontiformes; family Cyprinodontidae; genus Cyprinodon; species Cyprinodon tularosa. Next base: position 60,307 of record NW_024039012.1, read on the forward strand.
ATAATCAATGCTAATTTCAACAGTGGATTTCCTATTACCACCATGTTAGAACACACTGCCATTGTATTGAAATTAGCCCCCCTCTGCAGCGTTAACAGACTTCTTCCATTTTAAATAAACAGTTGCTCTTAATTTTTGCTGCACTGCAATGCTTGCCAAAAATCTCTCTTCATGTATTACAGCACGCAGGAGTGAAACATATGCAAAGTTGTTGTTATTTCTGCATGTGTATTAATATAATGAGAACAGCACCTGCTGAAAGTAGATGGAGGAGCCAGGCGGGAGCAGAGGGGAGATATACTGAGTTTTTTCGTCTGCCAGTTGGTCCAGTGATAGCAAAGGTCCTCTGGTTTGCACAGGGTTGATAAGGCCAGTCTTGCCATCCTGTGGGTCTTATCATCTGCAGCAGCAAGCCTCAACAGTTAGTCCCAGAGCCAGAAAACGTTTATAAGACTGGCGTCAGTTGGGCGTCCTAAAGAGTTTTTTTTTTTTTGTGTAACAGTAATGACCTCTTTATTAAATATGTTGCATGTCTCATAAAAAGAAGTTTCATATTTCAGTTCAGACAGAAATTATCAAATGTAGCAACATTTAAACTCTGCAAAGCTATGTTTAATCTAAAGATGTAGTGGTATTGGATGTAAAGGAATTCAGATATTAAGGTGTTCTGTTACACTAATCAACAAAAGATGAAGCAAAATGATGAGATGGAAAGAAAAGAAGGAAGCATAACAGGTTAGTGGAAACTCTAAATGAGCATTTCCACAGGAACACATAGATCAGTTACATCAGCATGCCAAGACTGAAGACAGTTGATTTAGTCTAGGCTGTTATCTCGCAACATCAACGTCCCCTCGGATTGGAAACAGGATGCCGAAAGAAAACGAGCTGCATCTCAATGGAACCCACCAAACATTTCAGGCCTGAATGCAGCTAAGTGTCTGCATTCAACCCAGATTACATTTGGTGGGTTATTAAGTGAAACTAGCCTTGAAAGGTATTGCTTATTAGTAATTTAAGTGATAAAAACATAAATTTACTAAAATGAGAAAACAATAAAGACAGGGTTTCAAAATATTTTGTGATAACAGGCTATAAACTCACATTAAGTCTCTCAATTGCATGAGTGCTGTAAATAATAATAATATCTGGAGTGTTTTAACAATTTTTCATATTAAAAACACAACAATTCTCAAGTGGATGTCTTTAATAGAAATTATATTCCACTGCTTAACCAGATACCCCTAAATAAAATGCGATGTAGCTTGTTCTGTTTAAAATTTGTATTTAAAAAATTTCCTTTTCAGTATAAATCCATCTTTTTGGCTGATACACAAACAATGGTGGATGCTGAAAACTATCAGTATGTCTTATACTGAACAGCCCATCCCTACAGTGCAGCATCATGCTGTTGTGATGCTTTCCTTCAGGGGGCATCAAGTCGGTCAAAGATGAAGTAAAGACACCTAAAGCTAAACGTAGTTAAATTTGAGAAAAGGATTGAGACACAGTAAACATTCGCCTTTGGTAGGATGACGTGGATGGAGCCACAATAGGATGGTTTGTTCAAAGTGACTGCATGTGTTTAAATGGCCTAGTCAAAGTTAATTTTATTTGAACATTTTTACTAGACATAAAAACATTTTTTTTTTCCCGTATGCCTTTCATCCAGTCTGGATAAAAATAAGGTTTTTTACAAAAATATTGTGGAAAGAAAGTGTTTATTTCCAGATTGATTTGGTTTTATAAGTTTTTAACTCTAAAGTAAAATCAGAAATGTTCAGGATAACAAAGATTACTGTTTCAGCCTTTAAACAACAAAAAAATGTGTATTTAATATAGTTCAGGTCTTCTCACAATACAAAGGTTTTTGTCAATTTTACCTCAAAATAATGTTGTATATATGTGTCGTCTGTTTATGAATACAAAGTTACTGTTTTTTTATGTTTTTAGATAAGGATTTTTATATGCTAACTATGGATATAAATACCTAGGTGTGGTGTTGCATTTGAAACTTAGTAGAACATCAATATAAAGGTCAATTTAAGACTTTGGAGTAGAAACTTTACTGTAATGTAGAGAGAAAAATTCAGTCACTAAGAGAAATATTGGAGGTTAAACAGTCGGATCAAGGCAGGCTGTCATAAAAGCTGGACAATGAAAGAAAACAAGAAACCAAGGGATGGTATACTTCCTACATCAAAGTAGAAAGATGAGGAATAAACTAAGATGGTGAAAGAATTTAAGTAGTTTCTATCAGAAGTCCCTCAGGTTACAGTTTTCCTGTCTCTGAATCCGCACCATCTCTGCTCCTCTGATCACCTGTGTAGAGAGAGCTCCTGCTGCAGAAACAATTAGGCTCAGAGCGCTGGGATCGTGCAGTTTCCTTCCTTTCATTGAAGGCTTGTAGGTGCAGTAGAACAAAGCCCGCCAACATGCCACTCAACTGGCCTCTTAGGCTTTCAACACAAAAACAGAGAACATCAGAACCAAAGCCCACTGAAAAACAGATCCTCTCTGTCACATGCCAAGGCAATGAAATATGGCATTCTCTGATAAAGATTTTAAGGAAGCATTTGTAGCATTTGTAAGCCTGCAGTTTTTATTCTCAGTATTGTAGCTGGTGCTATAGTAAGCTCTAACTTCCCTATATTGTCCTGACAATCTTATACCCAATGGGTCGGGTAGACGTTAAGGGGCCTTTGTGCTCCCGAAGCTTCCTAAAATTCATTTTCGTGACACTGTGGTTGTTTTTTGTGAGAAAATGTGATGGGTAAGAGTTCAACCGCTGGGTAAAAACTTGGCTTTAACAGGATGCTGAGCTAAATAAAACAAGCCTGGTTCACGTCACTCATTAGGAGACGGTGTTTTTCTTTTTCCAAGCTGCAGTCTGCTTGATGGGTTGTCCAAATCAGTATAGACCTCAAACAAATGTACATGAAATAAACATTGAGGGAAGTACCCATGGAGGAAATGGTTAAAGGGCAGGGAGTGGAAACACAGCATATGGCAAAACATTGATTAGGGCAGATCATGTGCAGTGAAGTAAGAACAATCCAAGTTTTTTTCTCAATATTATTGTTATTTATTGGCATATATTAAGTAATTGTCATGTGACAGGTTCCAGCTCTGCTTCAGCTTGAACTGTTTTTGAAGATTGTCTCACATTTATTACATCATATGTGATACATGCTAGATTTTCATGGTGCCCTTTCTGATAGCGAGCTGATTGAGTCACACTCCCACCACTTGGCTTCACAGTTGGAGTCAGGTTGGAGTCCTGAAATGTGTGTATTTGATTTACTCCAAACAAATTCCATTATTCAGGTTCCCACAGTAAGTGCATTTTTAAATCAAATTGTACTTATTTTGGAAATGTTTTAATCTGGGTGCTGATGACTGGTTTGATTGCCAATTTCATTCTCCTGCCTAGCTCCGCCCAGTTTCTCATTACCACTCATCATATCCACCTGTTCCAGCTTCTATTTAAACTGCTTGCTCCCAGTCATCAGAGCCAGATTACTTCTCTCGAGCCAGTGGGGAGAGTTGACCAGCATTACCTTAGTGTTTCTGATTTCCTGTTCTGCCTCTCTACCACTTAGCCTGCCTGTTCCTATTCTGATCTGTTTGCCTGACCTATCCCTGGAATCCTGCTTGTTCTCCTTTCTATGGGGCTGCAGCATCTGGGACACTCTGGGCGGCACTCTCCACATCTTGTTGGCAGCCCACTGGCTGGATCCTACCTTATTCTCTGGGCACAGACTGAACTGTTAAACCAGGTCAGTGACTCACGCGTTCATATTTTTCCAGATTATCCTGTCCATTAACCTGTTTTTCTCCCCTTCAGAATTTCCTTCCTCAGATTCCCTGGCCACTGATACTGCAGATCTGCAGTCCATTCATTTTAATAAAAGCTTTTGAAGTTATCCCACTATCTGTCTTGCCTTGAATACTGGGTCCTCTTTTCTGAGCTGTGAAAGGGAACTTGAAAAAGTTCTGTCAAAAGTTCATAACTTAAGTATTTTTTTTTTCACATCCACCTCGCAACCTTTAGTGTACACTTCAAAAGCTTTAACAGGGATTACAACTCAGACTTAGAAAAGAACATGCCTCATACATGTATATACACAAAAATACAAACTGGTAGTTTAGGATAATCATTACCATGGAACTAACTAAAACAGCAATACTTGACTATGATTGGACGTCAAACCTTAATTTAGTTAGATTTATAGATTTTTTATGAATCAGTTTTGTAATTTTTTCACTTACAGCTGTAAGTGCATTGGGCAAGACAGGTTTAATGGTCTAAAATATTTCAGTAGTAAGACGATTCAACGTGCTGTACATGACAAATACCATAAAAAAAGAAAAATACATTGAGTACATAAATGTAAGATAAAAAGAATAACAATTAATAATCAAAAGAAGTTAAATATATTAAATTAAATCTAAAATGTTAATAAAAATCAAAGGGAAGTTGGACTCAAAATTGAAGTAAATATTTTAGGGCAAATGTCACTCTAAACAAATAAATTTAAAGCAGCTTAGGGTTTCGATACTTTTCCAGTTTTCCAGGGGACTATTCCAGATTAGTGAAGCATAAGAACTAAACTTCTCCATGTTTGGTTCTGGTTCTGGGTATGCAGAGTACATTTAAACCAGAAGACTGTAGATGTCTGGATGGTTGATAAACTAACAGCAAGTCTGTTATGTGTTTTTTAAAGCTAACCAATCTGTGATTTATAGACAGAAAATATTAAAGTCCACTCTTTAAGAAAAGGGAAGCCAATGTAAGAATCTCAGAACTGAGGTGATCTACTCTACTTTCTGAGTTTTAGTGAGGATGCAGGCAGCAGCATTTTGAATAAGCTCCAGCTGTCTGTTAGAGACTTTCTAGGCACACCTTTGAAGACAGTAAAGAAATTCATTCTATTAAAGATGAATCCATGAATTTAATTTTCAAGGTCCTTCTGAGACGCCAGTCCCCTCCTCCTGAAGATGTGATAGAAAGCTGATTTTGTTGTTGTCTTTACTTGCCTCTGAAGATTCAGGCCTGAGTCCTTCTCTACACCCAAATTTAGAGCCTGATTGATGGTATACTAGCTATGTTAGCTGAGGCTGTGTACAAACTTTTGAACGCTAGTCATTTAGTCCCCGAAATTATTACTTCACTTTGGTTTTGATTTAGCTGAAGAAAAAACTTCTAAATCCATGTGTTGTCACCTGGTGGCATTGTTACGTTTAGCTGTGTTTCGTCTTGCATCGTTATAGTAATTTATGTCTGAGTTTTTTTTTTATTACAAATTTTTGGGAAAACATTTTTTACCTAAGAACTCTAGAGAGAACTTCTGCGCAGTTTTCATGCATCTAATATTGTAGTTAAGAAGTGTAAATACACAGTGATGTTCTACCTGCTGGGCATTGGTGCCTGACGCACCTCCACCAGTGCCTTGAACAAGTGTGCCTTGTAAACCCCTGGGGTTGAATGGGTCATCAGCTGGGGACCACCAGTCATGGATGTTTCACTACTTTAACCCCAGTAAATCTCTTGGTGGTGGAGTGATGGCAGGAATCTCTCCCTGCCACCCCCTGCTGATGCCCTTGTTGGCCCCACTGCTTATCTCTCCTCCTTAGCCACAGCCAAAACTGCCCCTCTCTGCCAATTCCCTGATTCCTTTGCAACGTCCAGCTCCAATGCATCCCAGGTTGCTGAGCAGGCGGACCATCAAGGACCCGATAAATCCCCTACAGCCCACCTCAATGGGGCATGTGATGGCTTTTCCATGCCCCCATTTTCTTGGGATCTAGGGGAACCCATAATTCATCCAATTGTGAAATATATAAAAAAAGAATTTCAATCTATTGGTCTTGGATGTCAAGTAAGCCATTCTTAACTAGGAGGTCATTCTCCTACAGGCACCTATTTATGGAAAAGAAAGAAATGGTAAAATTTAAACTTAGATAACAAGGATGATTTCTGAAAGAAACGTTACATCCCGAATGTCACGAATCGAAACTGATTTTGTCTCATGATTTTACTCACCTGTATTTAGTACAGTTTGTCCCACTCCAGCATAGGCTGGTGTTATTATCAGTTTGCTGCATCCTGATGACAGTTTCCTCCTTGTTTCATCTACAGTTTCACCGTTTATAACATCAGACCTGGCTATCTTTTTATAAACATCTATAAGCTCCTGGAACTCTAAAATGGTATCAGTTATGTTAAGCTGTGCCTCTCAGTAATTGCAAACCAGAAAAAGCATCTGCTGTATCAGTGGTGAATAATGGAATGGTTTATCTGTGGTGTTTACAGAGGTTTATCCCTAATGAATGAGTTAGATTTAAATTTCACGTTTTTGTTTTTTTCGTTAACTTTAATAAATGCAAAATCCTTAACACAATCCAAAATAAATGACATAATGTGCCCTGGCAAAGTTAATAAAATCAATAATTGTTCTGCTTTATTTGTAGAGAAGAAACAACGTAGGAAAACTCAATTTAAGCAATTATTTGAGCAATAAGATTCTATCATGTTATTTAAGAAATTGTAGAAAGTGTAATTGAGACGTCATGAGAGATTTCAGCATTTACATTCTCAGGGACATTTCTGTTTTTCCAGCATGACTTATGTGCCTTATGCAAACTCCCACATCAACTTTCTTACTCTACATGTCCAAAAATATATTGTTTTAATGAATATTTCAAAAACTGATATCTGGGAAAAATTATGTGTACAATTTATACGTCCCTGGGTCTATCTCATGGGGAAGGCACTGCTGCTTGACGAAAATCGCATGAGAGTAACGCATTAGTTTTTCCAGATCGCCTGTTTTTCCTGCCGTTCTCTGAATACCATTTCCCACTCTGGGTCCTAATAATAAACAAGGCTCATGGGTCTTTACAAATGCTTATCTCTACTGCCCCGGTAATCTGACACAGCCATATGCCGTAGTTGACATTTGTGCAAAAGACAGAGCGAGCATTCCTCCCTCTCATCCTGGTAAATCTGTTTGCCATTAACCCGTGTCAGGCAGATGCTTGGACCAAATCTATGTGCTTCACTCAGGAATGAAGTGGTCATGCAAGGGTCAATCACTTACAGGTCATTATTTCAGAAGGCTGCAAACACATTCCTGCTTCAGGAAATCAGTGGCAAGAGAGAATAATATTGCACAGGTGAAATCTCTGTGGATGATCAGGCCTTGATTTCCCATCAAAATGTAAATCAAGTCAACCCCTTTCATTTGAAAAGTTCATCTAAAGTTCACAGCAGTTCCAAACTTTAGTAGTTCTTCAATGGATTGAGAAAAATCTATCAAACTTCAATCAAAATTCTTCTTACATACATGGTTACAATATACGCTTAACCTTTTACTCTGAGGCTGGCTTAAACTCTGGGATTAATTAGTTCCTAGTTAGGTGCATCTTCTGAAACATTTATTTGCTCTTAAATAAAAAAAAAATACTTTTTGATTTTATCTGATAAGAAAAGTGGGGAATGATATATGCCCTTTTTTTATTTAGAGCTTTTTCAAATCAGAAAACTTGACCAAAGAGCTTTACGGTCATTCACCCAATCACGCACACACTCACGCATTGATGGTGGCAAGCTACATTGTAGCCACAGCTGCTCTGTGATTAACAGAAGCTAGGCTGCCATGCATTGGCGACAGCAGTCCCCCTGACCACCAGCGGTGGGCAATGCAGGTGAAGTGTCTTGCCAAAGGGCACAATGACACTGAAAGCCAGAGCTTAAACCGCCAACCCTCCAGCTGCAGTGAAAACTCCTTCTTCTGATGCTGCTGTTGTCCCAATTAAAATAAATAGGCAACTTAAGTTATGATCTAATTAGGTCCAAATATTACAAGAAAATTCAAAACAAAATTTATTTTAATCTTGTTTCAATCCAGTTTATAAATCCAGTCAATTTGGTACCAAAGTCACAGGATTCAGAGTCAATACGAACAGAGTCCACAGGGAATGCGAAATGTGGTTTAAACAAAGATAAATAAAAGATTTAATCTCAGCTGTTTCAAGTTCTCATTGTGAAATCAATTAGAACGTTAAGATAAAGTAACTTAATCCGGGAGCTGCTTAATTTGCATTTTTTCAGCAAAAAGGTTCTTGGTTTAATTCCCAACCCAGGGTGTATCTGCACTGAGTTTGCATTCCTACACTGCAAAAAATATTAATGTAAATAAGTAATTATTTCTTAAAATAAGTGCATTTTTTCTTGAATTGAGGAGGTAAGATCAACACTTTGCCAATGGAACAAGACAATTTACATTTGAAATAAGAAAAAAACTATTGAATTGTTTTATTTTAAGTGCATATTATCTAATTATCTTATTTTAAGAGAAAAAAATACTAATTCTATTGGCAAATTTACTTATCAACCTAATCAAATTAAGAAATCAGATTTAAGAAATTTTTACTTATTTTCATCTTATTTTAGACCATTATCGTTTTTGCAGTGTACAGACCTTGCTTCCGACAGACCTGGCTTCCTACAGACCTGGCTTCCTACAGACCTGGCTTCCTACAGACTGGCTTCCTACAGACCTGGCTTCCTACAGACCTTGCTTCCGACAGACCTGGCTTCCTACAGACTGGCTTCCTACAGACTGGCTTCCTACAGACTGGCTTCCTACAGACCTGGCTTCCTACAGACTGGCTTCCTACAGACTGGCTTCCTACAGACCTGGCTTCCTACAGACTGGCTTCCTACAGACCTGGCTTCCTACAGACCTTGCTTCCTACAGACCTGGCTTCCTACAGACCTGGCTTCCTACAGACTGGCTTCCTACAGACTGGCTTCCTACAGACCTGGCTTCCTACAGACCTTGCTTCCTACAGACCTGGCTTCCTACAGACCTGGCTTCCTACAGACTGGCTTCCTACAGACCTGGCTTCCTACAGACCTTGCTTCCTACAGACCTGGCTTCCTACAGACCTGGCTTCCTACAGACTGGCTTCCTACAGACTGGCTTCCTACAGACCTGGCTTCCTACAGACCTTGCTTCCTACAGACCTGGCTTCCTACAGACCTGGCTTCCTACAGACTGGCTTCCTACAGACCTGGCTTCCTACAGACCTTGCTTCCTACAGACCTGGCTTCCTTCAGACCAAAAACATGACTGTTAGGTTGATTGGCTTACCCAAATTGTGCTTAGGTGTGAATGTCTAATGGTAGCCTCTGTGTGTCTATATGTTGCTCTGCAATGGACCGGAGACCTGTCCAGGGTGTACCCCACCTTTCGGCCATAGATGGGGCATTGACCCCACAACCCCCTGACGGAATAATCGAGAAATGGATGGATGTAACTTTTCCTGTTTGGTTGACAGCATGCAGTGAGATTTTCCCCTTTCATTCCACATGCCGTCTTTCACAGCTGACTTTTGTATCTCTATTTCTTTCTGTATGTCTTGTTCTGTCTCCTTGAAACCCAGTCGGCCTCGGCAGATGGCCAATCACATTGAGCCTGGTTCTGCTGGAGGTTTTTTTCCTGTTAAAAGTGAGTTAGTCCTCTCCACTATCGCTACAAGCATGCTTGTCATGAGGGATTGCCTTCGAGGCAATGAGTCGATGCAATCAACTGGTTTTCCTTAGAACACTTTGAATCAATTTGACTGTATGATCTGGTTGAACTGTAAAGTGCATTGAGATGACATGTGATGTGAATTGGTGCTATATAAATAAACTGAATTGAATTGTTTCATTTGATTTAATTTGTGGGTGTAAGAGTCACTCTGAAAACTTTATATAACTATTTTTCAAAAATGTAAAAAGGCTTTTAATGCTCCAAATACTTTTGCGAGTGACGGTATTTTTAAGAATGATAGGCAGACCTTTTAGTGGGATCATAATTGATAGACAAGTACAGAAAAGCTTCATAGGTCGTAATTTTAGCTGCATAATTAGATATCTTTGCTTCAAAATGAATGTGTTTGTCATAAATCATGAGAAAAACTGGCTTGGTAAACATGTTGTGAAGTTTTATCACAAGTTTTAAATTAAAGCAGTGTCATAACCAGCTCCAGCTTACAGTATGGATTTTACCACTGGTATGTGCAGCATTTGCAGTGTTTTCTACAGATGGCTGAATGCTATTTTTATCACTTTCTCTTATTTTCCTTCCCCTTCTGGATGGTTATGAAACATGTGACTGTAGCAAGCTTATTGGTCTTGAAGTAAAACTAATCTCTGAGGTATTTGTTTAATTCCTTAGATTTTGAACAGAGGGGGGCAAAAAAAAACTGGCTTACAGTCTGTCCATGTTATCTAAATGCTTTTGTTAATTTATGTTTTAAAAGGGATACATTCAGTCAATGAAGCAGGAGTCAAAGTGTGTTTAGTTTATGCTGCTTATAATTTTGGCTTTTTGTACCTTTTGCATTGCACTACAAATGCATCCTTGCCTATTTATATTTATATTTAAACTAAGCAATAAGAAATTATGATAAAGACCATATCAGTGTGAAGAAAAAGGGCCCACTCAAATGATTGAATCTCATCAACCTGAGGGCGTGAGCTGCGTTTGTGTTTTTTTATTATTTGTTTTGTTATTTAATCCTTTAATTTATAAAAATAAAAGCAAATATTAAGCCCCCAAGATGAAATGCAATCTTCCAAGCCTCTGTTTATACAGACAATGACATAACATATACATTTATTTAACCTTTAAAATATAGCCTAAAATAACTGTCTTTTATCACCAAGCCAACGCCTGACCTTTAACTGAAATCAGAATTTTATGCAACCAGACTCGATTCAGGCTTGTTTCGGAAAATGTTTAAGTTGCTCTAATCTCAGCCAATAAAACAACTAAATGCATGATCAATCAAGGTATTAGTATCTATACTTTTTTGCTGACTCTCCAAAGAGTTTGATTTGTTCAGGAAATAGCTATTAATCAAAGGAAATTTACTTTACTGCTGACAGATGCTTGACATATCTATGTTTCTGCTGGCTGAAGGCCACTCCTGCAGTGTAAATGTTTTGAAAAGGGTAGTTTTAACTCATACATGTCATTAATCACTGCACACAATGTATGCACAGCTTCACGCAGCTGCCTTTTCTTCTCTGCTGTTTGCGTGACAAGTCAGTTTCTCCTTTTCTCCATCGCTTCTTAAAGAACTTCTCCATCATCTATTATAAAACAACTACATTCTTCTACCATCCTGTGCTCTGAAAGCCTACCCCCCACCCTTGCATCAGCTGTATCAGGATGTTTTGTCGGATGCTACTACAACACCCCCCCCCCCCCCCCCCCCCCCCCCCCCCCCCCCCCCCCCCCCCCCATGCCTCTTTGGTTCTTCTTATTTCTATGGGAAGTCCTGGGTTGTGGCCCAATCATTTTAGTTTTTATTAAGATGCAGAGATAGTGCTGCAGGTTGATTGCCGCATGGAGCCGCATGAGGAAAGGGTGCGGCGAAGACCCTCAATTAGGCATCATTTAAAGAAGACCAAGATAGTAGAGCAATTACAGCATCAATGTAGGGAGGCTCTGCATTTTAAAGCCTGCAGCACTGAAGTTTATAGCTTAATAAATGTGATTACAGCTGTATATTTCTGGTATGCAATGTATATCAAGTTATTAAGGCTCATAACCTAACTTTGAAAACATAAGTTTTCAGGTGTTTAATTATTCTGAAATTTAAGTAAAAAAAACAAAAAACAAAAAAACATTGCTGCATCATGATTTTAAATCTGGCTTTTTTAAGGAAACAAACTCAAGCAGAAGAACTTGAGGATGAAAAATGTATAGAGTCTTATATCATACTGGGTTGGGATCAAAAGCTGCTTGTCTTATCTTTATAATTGAGGAAGCAAGAAAAGTAAAGCAACAATTTATCTGGGGCAAACAAAACAGTCCCACGGCACACCAGAGAAACCAAACCTCTTTGCTCTGCTGTCACCACCTCTGTGCAGCTGATCTAGCTTCCTGAAATAAACTCTATGGTACATCTGAAAAATTCAAGCCTTAAAATATACTGGTAAAGGTTTAGGCATCCCTTCTCTGCACCAATTGATAAACAGTAACATTGATCTCCTAAATCAAAGAAATAGTAAAAAAAAAAAGAATCTCCAACTGAAATAGAAATACATTTAAAAATATTTATAATTTTTTGTTGGAAACCTGAAAGTTTGTCATCAGCACTTGTAGAATAGCCAAAAATTTTATGCCAAAATAAATAATTATTCAGTCATTTATGCAATGAGGAGAAAACCTAAGCAAGAAAATTGTTTTTAACTCTCCTTTAACACACCTGAATCAAATAAAGAAGTCATTAGCAGGACTGTGGAGAACTTGCCTGCATACTAAGGAGGAAATTCAATCATTAGTATGGTATGCTGGAGGGATTAATCCAGTCTGACCTAATTTAAAATGTTCAGCTGTAACTTCTGTAAAATGTGGTTCTATAAAGCCTTAACTCATCAGGGTCAAACACACACAAAAATCATCTTCTCTTTAAACAAGATAGATTCCAGATAAAAGCTTGGATGTAATAAAATGGAAAATTTGCAGGACAATAATGTTTTTTACAAAGACAATTTTATAAACACACCAAAGATTTCCACAATTAAGTCTGTGAAGTATATAAATCAAGCGATAATATGTCAAATATAGTAATATAATTGATCCACACTCCTGAAATCATCAATCATGGTTTAATTATCATAGGACTTACAGTTATCTACAGTAGGTAAAATAAGAATTGAAGATGCCACCTTTTTTTCTTAGTAAATCTATTTTTAGAGGTGCTATTGACATGACATTTTCAACAGATGTTGGTAACAATCCATACAATCCCCACCCTCAAAGAAATCAAACCATAGATGTCCAGGAATTAAGTTATGTGTTATAATGTGCAATTGCAGAGGGGAAAGTATTGAACACGTCAAGAAAGGAAGGTTAAAAAAAGGCATGGAAAGCCAAGACACCAGCCGAAATCTCTCAGTATTTAGAAAGCAATCCTGCCCCTCCTCAGTGCAAATTAATGTTAATATCAGCTGGTTCAGTCCCAAATGATGGCCTATAAAAAGGTGTCTCTATCACACGAGAAACATCTCATGATGGGTAAAATTAAAGAGCTTTCTCAAGACCTTTGCAAACTTATATTTGAACACAATGATGCCATTGGTAACAAAAGGATTTCTAAACTTCAGAATTTTCGAGTGAGGACTGTTGGGGTCATAATCTGGAAATGGAAAAAACATAGCTTCACTATAAACTATCTGCCACCAGGTGTTCCTTACAAGATTTCTGACAGAGGTGAAAAGAATTATCAAAGGTTGTCCAAGAGCCAAAGACCACTTGTGGAGAGCTTTAGAAAGATCTGGAATAAGCAGGTATAATTGTTTCAAAGAAAACAATAGGTAATGCAGTCTGCCGCCATGTATGCACGCTCACCAAGCAAATCTCCATCGCTGAAGAAAAAGCACATTTAAAGTTTGCCACACAACATTTAGACAAACCTGTAAAATACTGAGAGAATATAGTCTAGTCAGATGAGACCAAAGTTAAACTCTTTGAATGCCATAATATACATCATCTTTGGAGGTCAAATGGCACTGCACATCACCCCATGTAAACAGCAGTTGGTGTAAAAATGCCAGATCGGTCGCCAGCTTCTGCTCTCCAAGCATTCAGTTTCTGTGTGTTAACTGCAGACCGTTCTTTCTGCCCGGAGATTTCACTGTGATTAGATTCAATGCTGTTTATGTGCCCTAACAGCGCTAATAAAGATTTTATACCAGGCTATCTCTGACCTCCAATCTGCACACACAGAGCGTTTTCATCATTGCTGGGGATTTTAACCAGGCCAACTTGACTGTGCTCCCTCTTTTCTACCAACATGTTGACTTTGCAACTCGGGGTGAAAACATTTTAGACCTGGTTTACTCTAACATCAAAGATGCATTAAGAGCAACACCCCGCCCCCACCTCGGGCCATTAGATCAACTTTCTGTCATATTAATTCCCCCAGCTAATCAGGGCTACACCAACAGTTAAGGAAGTCAAAGTGTGGTTTGAGGGGGCCACAGAGAAACTGCAAGACTGTTTTGAACGCTCTGACTGGAACATGTTCAAAGCTGCAGCAGCCTATGACAACCAGATAAATATAGAAGAGTATGCCATGACTGTCTCAGCCTACATCCACAAATGCATTGAGGATGTCATCATCACAAAGAACATCAACACCCAGGCCAACCAACAACCCTGGATGAATGGGGAACTCAGCTTTCAAGTCTGGTGATAATGAGGCTCTGAAAGTGTGGCAACTTAAACATGCCATCAGATAAGCGAAGCAGAACCACAGCCAGAGATTCAGGATCTTTTCCATGATGCCAGCAACACCACCAAGATGTGGCAAGGCATATGGGCGACCACAGACAACAACACACCCTCCCCCCTGGTGGGTGCAGCTGATGCTGACTTCCTGGATGGGCTAAACAACTTCTTTGGAAGGTTTGAGGCACTAAACAGCACTCCAGCAGTGAAAGCTATTCCACATCAGGGAGAGGAGGCCCTCTGCCTTGACACAGCTGATGTTTGGAAGACTCTGAAGAGAGTCAACTCAAGAAAGGCCCCGATAGCTTACCTGGGCGGGTGTAGAGTAGGGTGCAGGTTAGATGGTTGCTGTACACACAGAGATTTTTAAAACCTTTCTGGACCAATCCATAGTGACAGCATGCTTCAAATCTGCCACCATCATTCCAGTCCCAAAGAAGTTTAATTACTATCGGCCTGTAGCACTGACTCCTATCACGAAGTGCTCCGAAAAGCTAGTGAATGAACACATCGTCTCCAGTCTTCCCCCTAACATTCAACCTGCTCCAGTTTGCCTAGCGACGAATCCAATCAACTGAAGACGTCATCTCCTCTGCTTCAAGATGCATGCACATTCAAGATTTCAAGAATGTTTGTGTGGAAGTGTGACTAATTTCTCCATACAGGAGGCATCTTGAAGCTTCTAAACATTTATTTCTAACGTCTATCTGGAAACATGTCATGTCAATAGCAATAGCACCTCTATATTTACTGAGTAAAATGGTGTGTGTTCAATACTTTTTTTAACCCACTGTATGTAAATAGGAACAGACCCTAGTTATTTGATGTCGTTTCCATTGCTCATACGATGGAAAGTATAATGCATATTTCAGTTTAAAATCTTCAAGCTGGAACACTTCATAATCTTCCTTAAACCTTCCTATTGGAATGAAATCTGCATTTTAATGGATAATTAGAGCTTATGATGATGTAGATTTTAAGTCTTAGACAAAATCTACTTTTTTCTTGTTTTGTAGAGTAGTCTCTCTATTATAAACTTTAAAAAAAATGGTGGAAATACCTGGACCAGTACAATTGGTTGTAAACTCAAGTATTTAATTTCCTATTTTTATGTATTCTGAGTAATCAAAATACTGCATATTTGCACCATATATATTTAATTCTTTGAACTTCCATATCAATGGATTATTTTTTTTTTTTTTTGCACCATGCTTACATTTTAACACTGCTGTACTTTAAGGAATGGAAATGTCATGTAAGCTGAACAAAACAAAATTTTGTTTGGTATCCACAAGAAAAGTTGCCTAAGTCTAAGTCTAAGTGTAATATCAAAATGTTATTTGTATATGACAAACATTTTCTTGTAAAAATATTCTAAGTTGTATATAAATGCCACAATTAAAAAATGTAAAGAATTTAACAGCACGGTAAATAATACTATGATCCTTTTTTATTTTATTTTCCCTTATACTCTAAATGTTGTGCATCTTTGTGTTGCTATCCTAAACCAAACAGCAAGTCTTGCACATACCTGGAGTTTCTCTGCATGTTTTTCACAGAGGTTACAGTCTATGTAGAGAGTTCTGATGGATGCCTGTTGCACATCCCACAGTAACATGATAGTCTCCCACAGCACTAAACTATCCACACACCTGTTAAACATTCAAGTGCTGTCAGCTTCTCTCGCAAGGTTTCACATATCACCATCTTAAGATGATTGGAGAGCCAAGAAGAAAGAAGGCAACCGATCAACCGAACCTGAGAAGTGTTTTTCTTCTCATCTCAATATTCTGTACTCAAAAAAAACATATGGTTTTAACTGTAACATATATGGTAGCATTCGTTGAAGCATTTGACTTTGCTCATTTTTTTAAAAACCAAAAGCCGCGCAAACATGATGAGAGCTTGTGATTGTTGTTGACTGAGAGCATCTAGCTCACTGATTAACCGTCCTGTGTACGCTTCCTTCTAAACGGGCTTATCTGGGTGAAAATGTTCCCTTCAGTAGCAGCCTCAGGAAACGAGGGGTGTGGTGGGAGAGCAGCCGAGCAAAGAAGAAAAGAAGCATCAAGGCCTGACCATCCTCAGTCTCCCAAAGTGCTTCACCACATGTTGCTGAAACGTCCTGATTAAGTCACACACAGACTAAATGACAAACCTGAAATCGAATCACATTGTTTGCTTATGAATGTAATTCCACTCAACATCCCGTTTTAACATTATCTACATCGTCTCAGATAAGTAAAATACCTGCAACCACTTTACATTGACTTACATTGACAAAAGGCATGCATTTGCTGAGAAACTCAGCATAATTTATCAGGCTTCTTAAATCAGTCAGGATAACTGAAGATACTGAACACGCAACATTATCTGATGCTCACATCAGTCAGGACAGCTGTTCACTATGTCTTATAGCCAACCCCAGCAACAAAAGATGGATTGCTCCATACCTTTCACTATAGAAGAATGAGTATCTGGATTGTATCTGCTGCACCACTGATCCCTGCTTTTAATCAGCCATATGCATATCTCTATAAGGAGTAGAGCAGAGACTGTGGGGTTTAGTGTTTTTCTCAATAAGAATCCATTAAATCCTCAGAGGAATGCTTGGTGTTTCTCATGCAATCTACAGAGAAATCTTTACATGCTTTTTTATATTATATTTGAGGAAAGCAGCAATCTGGAAAGTGTCAGAGCTTTTACAGGGTTCAAGGGGAGCCTGAGCAGAACTTACATTACAGGATAAATATCAAATACCCACAAGGTATTTAAGTGTACTTACAGTGTACCTACATAGTTGTTTACATGATATTTCTAACTGTATGTAAATATGACCACAGAGTATATATAAGTGTCCATTGGAAAATCTACATTTCTAGGGTAATAATATGCTACAAAATAGTTTTGTTAGTTCTTACAAAGCACTTAAAGCATACTTCTAGTATACCAACATGGGAACATATAAATGGGAACTTAAATGAGTACGCTCAGAGCTCAACACAGTATTTACAGGCAACTCGTGGTATTTAAGAAAGGATTAATGCCACTGATACAGGGTACATACAGGATATGTGCAGAGTATCTATTGGGAACTTTTAAGGAATAATTATGTAAAGTATAGAATTATATTTTTATAATTTGAACTACCGGTACTGTATTGTGTAGGTGTCCATTGTTTTCTATGTATATAATTTACTTTTTGTCAAACTCTAAAATATAAAAGGTGCTCCATGAACAAACTTTGACTGACTGATTCACATTTACGGAATATTTGGTTTATACTTATTGGGAGGTACAGGGTACCTAGATAAATAGCTATATGGTTACTTAAAGGAATATGCAGGATATTAGCAATAACAATTCATGATAATTGAATTTTATTGATCTCATATTGGAGAACTTTACCTCTGCATTTAACCCGTCCCCATGGGGAGCAGTGGGCTGCCATCGTGGGGCACCCAGGGAGCAGTGTGGGCTTAAGGGTCCTGCACAGGGACCCAGAGTGGCAGTCTGTGGGAGTGGGGCTCGATCTCAGAAAGTCAGGATTCCAAGCTCTATGCCCTAACCACTAGGCCGCCACTCCCCTGGTGATTGTTGTTGACAATAGATTTGGTAAAGCAATGACAGGGGAACCACAATGTACATAAAGGCCACCAAGAGGTTATTCATTGAGGTTCTTATATGATTGTGGTTTATATGCAGTATTTGTAAAAATACGAATAGGATGTTTATAGTATACTTACACATTACTTGTGGAGCTCTTATGGGGGTGGGTACTAACTGTACAAGGTGTTTCCAGGGAGTTTAGAGAATGTAGTAATTACAGTAGTACTTAAAGGGAAAGTGCTGCATAGTGAATGCTGCAAGTGCTAGGTTGTATGATACATTACACTTTTTTTTATTGTTTTCTGAAAAGAATTTCTATTGCCGCTTTTAATGTAAGAATTCATTTCTGCTACATCAGCTCTACTATTAACATGATGCTATTAGTTTCCAGCTCATCTTAATCGAATTAAAGGCAATAAACTAAATATCATGCTAGATTAAAGAAAATTTGTTTTAAAATTACAACATGACCCAGTGATCAAATAAATCAAGGCATTATAATACTTATAAATAATTGCTTTCAGTTATTATTTATATAACTTATATTTACAGATTTAAAATTCGCTGCTTGATGGATATTAACCTTCATAGGAAGATTTGCATCAGCAACAAAGTCCTCTGGTTTATTTTTAAAGCAACATATGATATCAGATATATATGTGGTTATGTAGATTGCACAGCAGCATGTAGCTAATCTAACAAAAAACAAATGCAATGAGCCCAACGGCTTGTTTATGCTTCTCAAAAATGTGCTGTAGGATGGGCTAGTGAGTGAGGGGAGATAAATTGTCTAATGGCTTTCCTGGAATGTGAACTTTACAGAAAAGCTAGATTAGACTGATTTTAGTTGATAGAGTAATTATTTGGTGTAGCCTTTTATGTTCCCAGTTGGTCTTCATCTTTAAGCCAAGAGAGCCAGAAAAAAAGTGTTCTGTGCTTCTGCTTTGATCAAAGTGCCAAATTATTCCTAGAAAATTTAGAAAATTACTGAAAACAAATGAGTCAGCCTTGACTTCCAGGAGCAGCTTAATAATGCAAAAGGCTACTGTAGATCTGAATAAATCTGACTATAATGCGAATAAGCAGTTTTAATATTTGATCGAAATACTAACCTTATAAGAACATTTATAAGAAGTAAGACAAAAAGCACAAAACACATTGGATTTTATTTTACCTGAGCAGAGTCTCACAGATGTGGACCATAAAAAGCATTTAAGGTTCTCAGTCTTTACACATATTTTAATGTGCATTTTATTAGGGCCTTATATAGACCAACACATTGAAATTCATTAGTGTAAAATGTGATTTCATGATCACTAATTTTCAGGATGAACATTTTTATACATTGCTTTGTCCAAAGCAAGCAGGATTTCTTATGGCTTTCCTAAAACACCAGTTTTTAACTTGCCACTTCTCTATAAAGGTCATCTCTGTGGAAAACCGGACTAATAATTGTCCACCCTGAGCTTGTTTAATTGTTTAAATTAGGTGGACGGTCATCTATTGATAGGTTTGCATCATAGGATGTCACCAACCAAAAGGGCTGGATCTATTCTGAGATTAGATTATCTAGATGTATCTAAAATTAACAGATAAGCTGAATGTTGAGGTAATTGGTTCAACTTTGTTTGGGGTTTAAATAGGGCTGAATATCAACAGACTTTTTATGCACTTTTAAAAAAAAACACATGAAAAAAATGCATCCTTTTCCTACAAAATTACAGTTATTTGCCATGAGTACTTTACTGTCTTTAATTCTATAACATCCACCTTTCCAACCAATTGTAATATATGGAGTCAGAATATTATAGTAAACACATAGTTAAAAAATGTCCAACATTTTAAATGCTTATAACACTCTGTGGAAAATATCACCTCTATTTGTTTACATTTACAGGCCAGTTTGTCACATTTAGAGTAGAGGGGAGGAGCGTATCAGTGCTGCATGTTAGAGCATGGGGGTGTCCAACCTGGACAGATGGGCAGCCCGGTGATGGACCTTTAAAAGTTTGTTTACTTCTTACATCATGACTCACAGGTGGAGCCATTCTGAAACTTGCATAAGCATAATATTAAATGTAAATCATTAACAACCAACTTCCAAAATACATCTTGCTTTTAAAGTAAAAAGTCTCAGAAGGTTCAAGGCCAAGCTAGTGCAGTTTTGAAAGTCAGAATCAAATTCCGGAGGATTTTCAAGAATTTTTGAAAAGACCTGCTCTCCACTTTAAAAAACAAATGCATATGCACCTATTAAATGCATGCAAGAGCATGCACAATTCCATTTCTCCTCATGTTTAAAAGTGGTTTGCATCGCTCATACAAGCTTACTTTCCTAAAGGAGATTTGCTCTATTTTCTCTATGTTTCCTCATCATCAGTAAGAGAAAATGGGGACAAGCACGTAGGACGGCCTTACATAAACATATCACCAGAGTGATTGACAAATAGGAGGACAAGTTATTTTGATGGTCCACATGGAAAAAGAAAATTCTCCACTAGACATTTAAATTTAAAGCTTTATTTTGCAAATAATCTGGAGATATGTACATATCTACAGATATGTTTCGTGACAGACCTATGACTAATGCAGTGTTAGGACTCAATTAATAAAGCAGTATAACAGAAACCAACACAAGATTCAAAAACGCATTTAGCACTATCCAAAGTGCAGGTCATGTTAGGAGTTGTCCATTTAAAAACACAATCTGGAAAGCTTGACAATGATATATCGATGAAGAAACACCAAGTTCAGATAACAGCCTCATGAGGTACCAGGAAACAGGCTTGTCAACAGCTTTTTTTTTTGGTTACAAAATAATGAATAAGTTCTAACACAGAATTACTAGTTTAATAAGGGAATAGTTTTGCATCCAAGCAGAATATAAATAGACTGATCCAGTTGTCCACAGTGCCTTGCAACACACTAATTTTCCTTTTAACCTTTAAACATTATAATACATCACACCCATAAACTCCACTTGGTTCCTACTAGATTCATACAGCCAGCCTAGGTTGGCTGAGGAGCAATTGTAACAATTCCTGCAGTACATCGAAAAAAAGGAGTACATTTTGTGCCATTCTAACATTTAAATATGCTTTTATTTGAACAATTTTATATTAGGCTGCCGGGTCTGACCCTTTGCCCCAGAGCAAGCTTTCAACCTTTAACTGATTTTTTTCCATGATTTAAATGAATTTCTCTCTTTTTCTTTCCTTTTATCAAAGCCATTTTTCCCTGCTGAAAAACATTCCCAAAGCATGATGCTCCCACCACATTTCACTTGAAGGATGCTGTGTTCAAGGCTTTTATCATAAATAGCCTGTTTGAATATTATTAAGCACCCAACCTAAATGGCAATCTTAAAAGTTTATCATTATTAAAATGAATTTAAAAAAATTATACACCTGCTTTATACATTTTGTTAGCAAGAGCAGTTCCTGAAAGACAAACTAAACAAGCTGAAAACAACCAAACAGCAGTAGATTGAAATTTCACAGGAGGGAGACCTTTTAGTGTATTTTTGTCATGGATGGAGTATTTCACCAGCTGGACACCTAAGCGTGCCCAAAAATTTGTACAAATCATTCCTCTGTACTTTGATGCAATAATTATTCTGGGAAAGTAGATTACTCTCAGAAGAGCTTCAGAGGTTTCAATATATCTCAACATTTGGAAGTAATTTCCCACAGGGCCTGGGGAAACCTTCCCTCTTCTCAGCTCCAAGACAAACAGAAATGTTTTGCTGGCTGCGATTATAGTTACTCAGCTCATTTGTAAAGCTCACAATCTTCATCAAGGAGCTCTTGGCGAAGGAAATTTGACATGATTGTTACCACGCTGACTGTGGGAGTCGCTCGTCAAATCAGGGTCTTATGTCAGATCATAGCTGAAGTGAGATAGAATGGTTTACAATTGGGAATTATGTAAAAGTCACCTGCTGTTCTGATCGAGTCAAAACAAGGAGTCACACAAGATGCATTCAGATCACTTATCAGCGAAACACATCAAAGCAAGCAAACATCTACAATGCCTCCTATGAGAAGCCAGTTGAGAATTAAATGGCTTTTTATGCGCATGGCAGAAAATTTTTGACTCTATGGGACAAACTGCCTTTTAATTTACCTCAGATCCCAATAATGGGGCCACAGTGGTGTCAGATGTAGGAGTTTGCCCTGAAATGGAAGGGTTGATGGTTCAAGCCTCTGGAGTTCAGTGTTGTTGTGTCCTTGGGCAAGACACTTCACCCGCATTACTGTATCTATTGATGGTGTTTACAGGGCCTGGGTGTGCCAGTGTAAGGCAGCCATACTTCTGTCAGTAAGCCCCAGGGCAACTGTGGCTACACCATCGGTTTGTCAGTGAATGGGTAAATAACTGAATGTAGTGTAAAGAGCTTTGGTCAAGTCTCCTGACTTGAAAAAGCGCTATAGAAGTACAGGCCATTTACCTTAATAATTTAACATGAAAGTTGATCCTTTTGACACATTGGCACAATGGATGTTTGAACAGAGAAACATGGTACCTACATGCCTTGAAAGTTTAACAAATTTAAAAATAAAATTCTCTTCCTGATTTCTTTGAGTTTTTCCCAATAACACCACACATGGATGCAGTGTTGTGTGTGTTGTTATTACTTTTTTTTTTTCATTACGGTTCACCATGATGCCAACCAGAATAGAACCTAAATAATCTGACAACCTAACATGTTTCCTTAGATCTAAGGAAACATGTCAGGATTTCCACGAACAGTACAGGAACCAACATGACTCAAGACGACCATGAACTGTTAGAAGCTTGACCAATGTGGTCATTGTCCAGAGTGAAGCCTATGACTGACAAAGACAGCAGCAGGTATATTTGGAGGAATCAAGGTGAAGCTTTTATCCAAACATTGTACAAATAATAAATGGTTAATGGTTTGTATTCAAAAGCCCTGCATCCCAGCACAGGAAATTTCAATTTGAAGGCCCCCGAAAGCTGGAAATGTGAGCTATAAAGTCAAGACAACGCGACCGTATCTGACCTCTGCATTTATTATGGATGGTACGTTACATTGGCCTTGGAGGCCAAAACAAACAATGAAGAACAAAAGCATCTACATGGGACATTGTCATCTCACAAATTACTTCAATTTGAGTTTTGAGGTAAATCCAATACACAAAGTGTCGTGCATGGGTTGTGCAATAATGACAAAAGAGGATGACCTTCTTAAAATTTCAAGAAAAATGGGTCTAACAGCAGAACTTAGAACAGTTTCTAGACTGGATAAGTGGGGCTAAAATAAAATTTGATTAAGCTTTTATAAGTGTGTTATATTAGTTTGGCCAAGAAGATATACCAAATAACTTCCCTGAATTTATACCAGAATCTTATTCTCTTGGTGTCAATGATTTATATATGATTCAGTTCAATTCAGTTTTCAGATTTATTCAGATTTGTATAGCATATATTCACAACACATGCAGTCTCAGGGTACTTTATAGAGACAATTCAAACAGATAATACAGTCAGATTGGTAAAAAGAAGAGACAGCAGTGGATATTTGCTTACATTTTGTCTTTGACTCCATAGAAATCCCTCACACCTATGATGAGCACATACAGTTAGTCACAGTAAAAGCTGAGCCTATTGCTATGTCCAGTTGATATATCTTTCCAGGATGGTCAGATTCCAGATTAAGCTAGCAGAGGGAACATAAAGTTAGAGGTTAAACTAACAAATACCAAAGAATGGGAGAAAAAAAGATAGAATGAAGAAGAACGATGAAAAGTGGTCCAAATGTCCTCCAGCAGCGTAAGCCTACAGCAGCATAGAGATAGTTCAGGATAACGTGACTAAGATGACACTGAGCTTTATCGAAAATTAAAGTCTTGTCTCAAAAGTAAACAGTTTGTCTGCCTCATGGACTAAACTGGTAGTTGGCTATCTATAACATTTATCTTTCAGGCTTCATATATGAGGCCCACAATTGAAAAAAAAGTAAGGTGTATAACAACCCATCCCTTGAAAAAAAAATGGAGCACTAAAACCCAGAATAAATATGACACTGACTGAACTCTATGATAAATGTTTTTAAACATGTGACCATGGCTGTATAATGTATGAGATGCATTAGCAGTCTGTACACTGGGGGCTAAATATGGAAGGTTAAAATCAAGTGTAGCAGCTGAATCTAATCAAATTAGGAGTAAATGAGAAGCCTTGTGTTTTTCCTTTATCCTCTGTAATCTTAATGAAATTAATTGCATCTCGTATATGGTTTGAAAAGTTTTCTTGTAGTAGATTAAACAATCTGTAGGTCTACATGCTTTTCTATGTGATCTTGATGCTGATAAGTAAAGGTTGCTTTATTCATTTATTCCTAATCATGCAATTACAAAATTCAAGAAATTAGCATTGATGATGTAAGATCAAGTGATTACCAAAAGGCATGAAAATATTTCGGAACATTACAATTTTTAGATATATATATATACATATATAAATATATATATTTATATTTATATTTATATATATATTTATATTTATATTGAGATTTTACATGATTAAAACTAGCTAATAAACTTTTGAAGTCCATCTAAACTGAATTTATTTCTAGACTTTGATTAGGCCATTCTAACACACACAAACCATCCCATCCTAGATCTTATTGTGCTTTAGGGTCTTGCTGCAAAGTGCTTCTGGGAAACTACAAATTGTTTCATTTTGCAGAAAATTCCTATAATTTTTTTTGCACTGGCTTATATCTGAGTGTACCAGAGGGTATGAATCTTTATGTCTTAAATATATGTTTAAACTTTGCAATTGTGCCCTACAACCAAAAATTTACCTTTCAGTCAGGTTTGTGGTTTCCACCAAATAATTCAATCAGTAGGAATAGTTTTACTATCAAGAAAATATTTATATGTTGAGCATAACCTGACAAAAAGTTCAAGGTCAAAGAAAAGTTTCTTACATTAAAAAAGCCTAAGACAGAAATATGTCAGAAATATCTCTGAGCTGGAAGGAAAGCTGAAGTTTATCTCTGCCTGATGGTTGGGTGTTATTATGTTTGTTTTTTTGTTTGGCTGTCCCTACGGTCCATAGAGGAAACCCATCCCTCGTGAGTAAAGTGAGCGGGGTGGAGGGAGTGTGGGGGGTGTTCACCATTGAGGCCTCAGTCTTCTGCCTTTTCATTGGTCAAAAAAAAAACAACTGTACCAGTTTAAAAGCAGACGTCGCTTTCTTCCCCCCTTTTTAGACGGCTCAACCCCTAAACACAGGACATATAGGGAGGGACTGACACAGAGCTGTAGAAAGATAACAAGAGTTGGTTTCAGGATGCCTGCGTACTCCACCAACATGAGGCTGAAGTTCCCCATCCTGGCCTTGATTTTGGAGATTATCACCATCATCCTATATGCTGTGTTTGTGACCTATGATGATGGGCATGGCCATCATGATGATCACCACAAAACCAATGGCACTGAAAAATCTCCTTTGGATCTATACCCTAGTAAGTGATGCTGATGGATGCTCTTTTTTGGATTCTCACTATTAACTTAATCCTAAGGCTAATCTACATGCATTGCAGCTTTTTAATTACCTAAAGGTGCAAAGAAAACATCTAAAAGACTAGGCTGTTTTTCTAAAACAAAATAAATGTGGGACATAGCTGATATTCAAGCAAACTTCTTTGAAGGTTTAGATTCAAAAGATCGTCTTTCCTTATGTGCTTTTACCTTGACTAGTTGTAAACAGACATAGAAACATTTAAAAGTAGTTTCAGGTGCATGATTATAATTTTTTTGCTTTGTTTATTAAAGATGCACTAGTAAGCTTTTCTTACAGTCAGATTTCTGCAGCCAAGGATCTAAGAGGATCCTGCAGGAGAAAGTGTGATCTGTGGCAGAAAAAAAGCTTACATGTGATTTTCATTAGTATGTCACAGAGGTAATTACAGACAGTCAGTTATAAGGTGGCCAGAGCAGCAAATTGCAGCTTCTGTTGCTTTGTGAGAATCCCATCTCCAAGATGCCTTGTGCCTTCAAAGAGGCACTGAGGCTCCTCTTTGCATCTGAGCAACTTATCTGCATAAAACATAGACTGAAGTTGCAGTTAATGAGCTGCTGTTTGGTCTGCTGATGGCTGGGTGGGGCAGGTGTGAGTCTCAGAGATTAGTGGAGCCTCCAGAATTTTGAAATCTTTCACCCTAGATATGACGATCTAGTTTCACTGTAAAAGATTATGTATTATTTCTTCCTAGCCTTATTTTCATATAATAAAAGCTGATATAAATATGTTTCAATGTTTACTTTACCTTGAATATATTTTTTCCCCTTTTCTGAATTAATTCATGAACATACAGTTATTGATTAAATATGGAAATATGTTGTTTTGAGATTATCTGGCTCAGCTCAGAAAAATTGTGAAATAAAATCATTCATCCTCCTTTTGAAGGTGATGCTGAAATAAATTCAAATGCAGCTGTGAAATAGCTTTAGGTTTAATGCAGATTGCCTTTAGAGAACAATAACTTTTGCACAGCTGGCATCAGTCTTCACTCATACATTTCACACATTTTCTCTGATCTTGGCACGCCAATGCAACGTTACCTAACTTCTGGGCGTGTCGCCATTTATAGTGGCTGCTCACCAGTTTTATTTCACAGACATCCTTAAACCATTGATCACTGTATTGTAATAACTCATTACAAGCAAAGACAAGTAAGCAGGTCTAATAAAAGCAGCCAGTAATCTGAAAGTGGTCAAAAGAAAAAAAATTATAAGAAAGTAGATTATGTATCTTTTAGAATAAACCAGATATCTACTCCTCAGTATTTTATTCCCATCATATTAACTTTTGAAACGTTTTGCTTTTTAAATAATAACATAACTGTGTTTGCAATGAAAGTGTATATTAAACATTATATGCAAATGCACATTGAGATCTGGGTTGAGGCGTATATGCTTAAGGATTCGATTAATATATATGTAAGGAGGAAGCATGTTTTTTGTACTGAATCGTAGTAGATTTCAACATTTGAAAAAAAAATCAACTGTTTGGACACAGCACTGGAATGAACTAAGTTAAAAAGAAATCTAAAAGATAATCCACACAAACAAACAAATAAAACAAGAACAAGAATTATTGGAAATGTTATTTACGATCAACAAATTTGATTCGGCTCAACTGTTATTAGAATTTAAATTCATATTCTAATAAAATATTTATCTTCAGTTAAAAGGAAGAATATTTCGACCTAAATTTAGATGAAAATATGTTAAAAAGTCAATATTCCCCTGGTATGCTTACAAAAAGTGAAAAGCAAAGGATGTCCTTATAAAAATGTCCTTTTATACCTCAGTGGAATTAAAATGACATTGGAATTAATTGAATGGATTAAATAAACAGGTGTTTTAGTATTCTTTTTATTAAGGGCTAAATCATGGCTGCAGATGTTCAGAAGTCCTCTTGGATATCTATTGTTCATGAGGACTGGGGTCTTCATAGATAATAAAAAGGTAAAAAGGTGCAAAAACAGCAAAACAGCTTCTAAGTCAAATTGTTTATGTCAGCTAAGTTTCACCGCCTTTTCAGATACATTTGATTTTAGGCAATGTATAATTTAATGAAAAAGTGTTGTGTCTCACAGAATCGATGAATTCGAATGATTCCGGTTGCTTTCCTCATTGCATGTGTATAAAGTTCAGTGTGGAGAGAATTGATTGGCATGCATTGTAAATGCATGTTAAAGTAGAGGAATACAGGGTTGTAGGTTTTAAAACTAATACCTGTAGTTTTTTTCTTTGTTATTGCTTTTTTTACTGTGTCAGTGTGCTCCAGCATTTTTCAAAACAGTTGCTTTTTGGAAACCTCACAAAGGTTTGATGAACAATAGAGGAAACGTAAAGTGACATAAAGTGACACTAGATAATTTGAAAACACTGTAAATTAGTTTTAGGAGTAATGTATGGCCTCAGTATCTTAATCATGAATGTTTCTATTTCTTTGACTTTGTGCAAAGAAAAAGTGAAGTTTAAGAAACACTTTGGATGCATATGAAGTATCTCAATTAGTCATTCCACTGAGAAACTTCACCAGCATATCTCAAGTAGTGAACATTTTGTTCCAGAGTTTATATGTAGAAGGTTAGAGAAAAATTATGGTTTAACTGTAGTGGATGACATCTATATGGAAGTCAAAACCGCCATAATGCCTCTTAAGTAAGCTTTTTCTGTAATTGGTCCATTTCTGCTAAACAATATTTGTACATCAATAAATAAAAGCGGTCGGACATGACACCAGGAGGTGCTTAAGCTGTTAAAGGGGAGGTTCCTTTTCTACTTGCATTACAAGCATGCTCAGTATGAGGGATTGCTGCAAACTCAACAATATGGTGCTCATCCAGGAGAAGCAATTCGTGCAAGTCAATGACGCAAAGCATCCGGTGATTCTACTAAACTTACTTTGCAAAGTTCTTAGAGATGTCATGTGTTGTGATTTACCGCTATATACATGGTCTGAGTTAATTGAAAAGATTTGATGGATGTTGATCCATGCACTTTACTTTTACAGAGTATTCCAATTAAGGGTATAAAATCACTCATCTTTAACCAGAACCAACAGATAAAGCAAATTTTCTGTCTTAACTTTGATTACATCCAATAGGAGTTGTTATATTTAAAAACAAAAAAAAACAAGATGTCAAACCAACCACCAACCAACCATACCAACAATATATAAAATACAATTCTGCTTTAAAACAGACATAACATAAAGCAAACATTTCGTTTTGCATCTTGCAGTAGGTTCGTATTGCTAGTAGCAGCAATTCTGAGCCTAGCTGTAAGGAGAAACTATAGTTTTTTACAAATCAGGAAAGAAAAAAAGCAAATGTAAATGTGACACTCTTCCCATTTGTAACGTACGACTGAAGAGGCAAATATTTAAGTTTGGTGACATTTCCACTTTAAACTTCACATTTTAAAGACTTCACCATTTAAAAAAAATCTTACATTTTCAAAGAAATTTTGTGGCCGATAGAAAGGGAATTAAATAAACTGTTCATTCATAGTCAGATTTTAAGTGTCTGAGAAGCCTATATAATAATTTTTTTATAATGAAAAGAACTTGAATTACAGTAGAAGTTCTCCCCAACTTCACAATCCAACATGGACGCCTCACATGTCAACATTACCAAAACTATAGAAAATTTGTCTAGATTTGTAAGTTTAAGAAAAGTGCATTGTTCTTATCTCATAATGATAACAATAGCTATCATGACCCTAAACACAGTTGTTTAGAGTGAGGTTTTCCAGACTTAATCTGGAATACATGTCAGTAGGATCCAATGTTATGTGCAGGTCAGATCTCCGACCTTCAAAATAACTGAAGGACAAAAGCGATTGATTAAATTAATTTCTTAACAGAGTTCTTTTTAATCAGATTTCTTCTCATTTGAACCCAATAAAGCTAGCATTCACATAGCTTAGTGGTCTGTTATTTTTAGTGGGGATTTCTTAAGCAGATTTGTTTCAGTTTTCGCAGTATATTACTGTAGATATTGATATTTTTTTATTTATATCTTTGTCTTTCTGACCAACATTTAATATGTTTTTTTGCTTTGTTTTTACCGTATTGAAGCCTCTTAATGTTGCATATTACCCCCATGCTAATCAAACTAGCAACTTTTAGAAAGTTGCTAGTCTATATATTGTGGAGAGCATGTAATGTGAATAAAATCAATTTGAAAAGACTGTGTTTATCTTATTCCAGAGTCACTTTGAGGCCAACTTATTTATTTTGCTTGTTTATTTATTTGTTTACTTATTTATACCAATCTCAGCAGGAGCAAAACCACCAACTCATTCTCTGTCCAAGCAGTCTTAAATTTTGTGCATTTTTATTTAAGAAGGCAGAGTGTCACTAAAATGAAAAAGTAATTAAATTATTGAATTATCTAAAAACAATCGCTGCCCCTACAAGTGATGAAAGCATAGCTTAAAAGCTCCATTAGATAGGCTGTCAGGGGCCACATGTGGTCTTGCATTTGAAAACCCTCTGGAGGCCAGCTGTTATCCAGAAAGCACATAAGTTTTTAATTTGTTTTCATATCTTAGCATTGGTAAAGAAAATCTACCAACATGTTTCCCCAAGTCACTGAAGAGCTCCTGGTTTGTGTAAAGAAACTATACTATAGCAAATTTAAAAGGAGGTGAGGGAATTCAGCCTATTGTTTCCCAGCCTATATATCTGACATATTTTCAACATGAGAGACTCATCATACTAAGCTTCAGAAATATAAAAGCTGTTGGTGATGATAAGTTTTCAAGGAAGTACCAGACTTTATGTGCATCCTTCAGAAAAATACCTGCACTTAACTCTTTACTTTGGGAGCATTTTATGGATTGTTTCTCCTTGTTTGTGAAAAGTGCCACATAACAAAAAGTATCACTATTTTTGTTGTTTAAAGCATATATTTGCACTTTAGGAGTATAACAGGATCATATGCACTTAATCAGAGGTGCCACAGAGCAAAAGACCAAGCAAGAATTGTCCCAAAATGCTATTCATAGTTAGATTAACTTGGTTTCACAGCAAACAAGTGACAACAGTTACCTCTGTTGAGAAACATGACTCCTGTTAAGTTCACTAACTTTCAATAAGTCATTTAAAATAAAAAAACAAGTTGAAGAATCCATGAGGAAATGGTTTAAACCCAAATGGAAAGTTTTACCTTGACGTGCTTCATTTGATTTTTATAATGTCCTCATTTAGCAGTCGATGAAATGCACTTTTTATGCTATGCTGCAGTGTTTCAGGATGTCCATGTCATGATCTTCATCGGCTTCGGGTTCCTGATGACATTCCTCAAGAAATACGGGTTCAGCAGTGTGGGTGTCAACCTGTTGCTAGCTGCCTTCGGTCTCCAGTGGGGGCTCCTCATGCAAGGATTGTGGCACATGACGGATGGCAAGATTAAAATGAACATCTTCGGGTATGTTTTCAAAATTGCTGAAACAAATGCAATCAAAAACACAAAAATTTGCTTTTTTAAAAGCTTTTAGCTTTTTAATATTGATGCCTAAATAAGTATTATACCCATTAACCGGTCACCCATTCTGTCACATTAACAGCATAAGCTTTAGTTATTTCATTGGGATTTTATGTAAAGGATGAGTTATGAGATTGAAATCTATTTTTTACAAATAAATAGTTAAAACAACATCTTGACCAGTGTTCAGGCTTTCACTGAAAATGAAAAAGAAACTGTTTGGAAAACCTTCCATGTAAGATGGATCAATGCAACCCTTTAAAGACAAAGTCCTTCCTTCCTTCCTTCCTTTCTTCCTTCCTTCCTTCCTTCCTTCCTTCCTTCCTTCCTTCCTTCCTTCCTTCCTTCCTTCCTTCCTTCCTTCCTTCCTTCCTTCCTTCCTTCCTTCCTTCCTTCCTCTTCGTACTCATCCAATACAGTGTGCTGGTCTACCACATAAGTTCCTGCAAGACAGTCAAATGAGAAAAATAAAAAGAATTAATCAGGAGTAAAATTATCATAGTTCTGTTTATTATTTTATCAAGATATTATCTCAATTTTTCTGCAGTATGATCAATGCAGATTTCAGCACAGCTACAGTCCTGATTTCCTTCGGTGCCGTTCTGGGTAAAACCAGCCCTGTGCAGCTCCTCATTATGACCATCCTGGAGATCACAATCTTCTCCATCAATGAGCATCTGGTGGCTAACATTCTGGGGGTGAGATTATAATAGCACAAACCAATGATCACAAAGCTAATCCTGGCATTTTACCTAAAAAACATTGTAAAACATCTAATTTTTACAGGCTAATGATGTTGGAGCGTCAATGATCATCCATGCTTTTGGTGCTTACTTTGGCTTGGCAGTAGCTCGCGTTCTTTATCGACCTGGTTTGAGTAACGGACATGAGAACGATGGATCTGTTTATCACTCTGATATGTTTGCAATGATTGGTAAGAAAAATGAACACAACAAAAAAATAACTGTACGCATGACAAAGATGCACCATACAAAACTTTAGATTTTTCTTAAACAGTGAAGCTCCAACTGAAAACAATGAAATAAACATGGTGGTGTTTGTAGTGACACGGTATAAATAGCTATTTTAAGAGTTTTGTATTTGTTTGTAAAGATTTTTACAATGCATTTTCCTAACTAAATCCAACCTGTTTTAAACTGTCTAATTACAATACATTTAATAATATGAAGATGAATTCCTCAAGTTAGGACACATTTTCCCTCAATACACACAGGCAACACCTGTTAATGATCCATTTAGGCAGCCAATATTCTGCAGTATGTTTAAACCATTGCTCAGTTTTCTACACCTGTACCATGTCTCCCACCAAGTGGACACAAAAAAGTAGTGCAGTCTGTGACTTACAGGCTATGAAATCCAATGTTTATTTATTTATGAGTCGTATCATCCAAGCTAAACTTACTAATTGTGCAGGAACCGTGTTCTTGTGGATGTTCTGGCCCAGCTTCAACTCAGCCATCGCTGAACGGGGTTCCCCTCAGCTCACTGCAGTGATCAACACCTATGTCTCTCTGGCTGCCTGTGTGCTTTCTGCCTATGCTTTCTCCAGCTTGGTGGAGCACAAAGGAAAACTGGACATGGTAAGGCTGTACACTCATCTAAAGTAGATAACTAAACTACATTTTAAACTTATACTAATTACCTTTACATCAACATAGGTACACATACAGAATGCCACTCTGGCTGGAGGTGTTGCAGTGGGAACTTGTGCCGACATGCAGATCCAGCCTTTTGGTGCCATGCTGATTGGCTTTGTGGCTGGCATCATTTCCACCCTGGGCTTCAAATACCTCTCGGTGAGTTGAAAGCAAGCAAGTTGGTGTAAAAAAAATAGCTCCAGTAAATTACAGCTAGATCAGAAAGAAATTCTTTACTTGGAAGAACCTGTTTTTTTGTCACATGTACCTAGACCAAATATGTGACCTGAAAGAGACAATATTTCAAAAGTCTAGCAGCTCTTTCAGGAAAACTCAGAACTTAACCTTCCTAGCAATATCATTCAGTTCATGTTGCGTACTACAAGATGTTCCCTCCCAGTGGGAAATGCCTAGAAAGCAGGAGCTGTTCTTAAGAGAACTCCTTCTGATACAGAAAAGCATTACTTTTTATCCAAACTCCTGTTTCAAGAAAAATTTTCCTCTCCAAGGCTGAAAGTCTTCCTATGGAGGAGCCTCATTCTATCAGCTTCTATTTCATTCTATAAAGAAACTTCACTTTATGACTAAACTCTGTCTTTATTAAAACGGTCTAGATCAACATCCCCATTGTCCCAAAAGAGGCCCACTTTTATCAATCTCCCACGCCATTCACTTGTGAACTAGAACCTTTACTGAGGTTCCTATGCTAAAGCTTATATCATGACAGAACCGCATTGACTGTAAAGGTGAGAACCTAACCAGTACAACTTATTTTAAACTAAACTTGGTGCAAATAATATAAATAAACCTCTTGCCTGGGTTATAAAAGTCCAAGCAAAATTTGATAGTATGAGAAATGCTTCTCATCCCTCTAGCATTGCATTTAAAATAATAGCCCTGATCCCCCAATACATCCACATTAAACTTTTGACACCTACGCTGCCTTTGGGTTATTCTCTTTTAATCTGTAAAGGAAAGACAGCAAAAAAAAACATTACGAAAGCTTTATGCAAAGTTATTCAACATGTTTTAGGAACCACACAGATCATCCTTGTCAAAATCCTAGGGGTTTTGGTACTAAAACCATCTTGATAGGATAGTGAAAAAATATTTTCTAAAAGAGTTCATTTTTCCATTTTGTTTTACATGTAAAAGTCCAATAATAAATAGTTTTGGGTTGTTTGTCAGCAATGAAAGACTTTCCAGCCCCATAGGATGAATTTATATAGTTAGTAGGGATTAATAATGGTAAACATACTTATCAGAGGATTACTTTGAAAGAAAATTGCTGCTTTTTAAACAATGAATATTTTGTGTTTTTTTTCTTCCTCTACAGCCAGTCTTGGCATCCAACCTGGGTATCCAGGACACCTGCGGTGTCCACAACCTGCACGGCATGCCTGGCATCCTTGGAGGATTGGCTGGCATTGTTGCTGTGGCTTTGGGAAAAGCGGAAACGGGGTAAATGCTCCATTCATGGTAACTAAAACAAAGGTACAACAGAATTGTTGCTTTGAAATAATGTTATTGTTCCTTTAAATGTCAGCTCTGCAGCCATGCAAGCTGCTGCCCTGGCTTCTTCCCTCGGGTTCGCTCTGATAGGAGGTGCTATAACTGGTGAGTGGGGATGAAAATGGAAACAGTGAAACTGCAAAAACTGACTTAACAAACATTTTATTGTTGTCCTCCAGGGATGATAATGAAGCTGCCATTCTGGGGACAGCCTCCAGACCAGAACTGCTTTGATGACTCTCTTTACTGGGAGGTATGGATTCCCATTTCTCTTTCTGAGAAATGCCTTTTGCTTTGCATTCAACCTCTGTTTGCATTATCCATTCATCATATTTTGCTATGATGCTGATTTGCTGCTTTTACAGGTTCCTAATGAAGAGGAGGAGAACGAAGGAAGTCTGGCTGCTGCAGAAAACTCAAAGAACAAAGCAGAAGCTTGAATAGTGGCATATTTTCTCTTCTAACGGAAAAAGCAGACATGGAGATGCTGTAGTTTCCAGACAAATTAGTATAGAAAAAAAAAAATTAGCACTGCTTTAATTTGTTATGGTTTTTACATGTTTTCTGCACAATGGCTCTTAGTTATGAAATGATTTTCAGAAAATTATACTTGGCAGACTAAGTAACAAGCAAATATTTTTATTTTACACTGAAGATTTTTTAAAGAAAGGTTTCATAACTATCCTAGCATTCAAAGCAACTTAATTTCTTCACGGCTAAAATATAGATCTTATAAGCTTTCTTATTGTAATGTTTTTATTCTAAGGAAAATACATGTATTTTTCTTGCCAAATGCATGTCTGCTTAAACACCAGAGGCTTTGATGTGCTGCTTCACACAGTCCAGTCCTTTTATGGAGTCAGAGTCTGACAGTTCAGCTCTGACACGAGCTTGGACGGTCGCTTCATTTTTTTTATGACTAATAAACCTTTATACATCTTATCTTGTACATTTTAGCAAAAAAAAATCTATGTTACAGATTAAACTGGGTTTTATTTTTTCTGTTAGAGTAAAACTATTATTTTTATATGTACATACAGTTTGTTTTTTTATGGATTGACACGGTCGGTTTTTATCAAAGCTAACAATGGCAGCCGGTACTCTAGTCATTTTTACTGCAAATTATTACTCCTTCCAAGGCTTTATTTTCAGCTTATATTTTACTTTGTTCCTGTTTTCACTGTCAGTTGGTTACTGTAAGATTCTTTTGGAATATGAGTCTTTAAAACAAACTAAAAAAGCAAATTCCTCACGTTTTACCAACAGTATAAAAGCTTCTCTTGTTTAAGCAGCAGGGCTCTATAGTGCTTTTAATTTGTATCTGCTTAGAAATGCTATACTGATGCCTTGATGAAACTGACTACAAATAGGAATTATCAAATATATAGCTTGTTCATAATCTGTCATGCATTATGTCTTATGACATATATTTCAAGACATTTTGCTTCTAGTTTCTATGCATTGGGCATTTGCTCCTATATGTACAATATGCTGATAGACATATTAAAAAGTTTTTTTGTACAATACTGCTGCTGATGTGCTGGTTTCTTTCATACCCATAGGCATTAATACATAGATGCCTCATTGGACGCTGCTGGCAGTGAGGTCGACGTGCCTAGAGGGCAGCCATCTTAAGTTTGACCATAGTTCAGACCACTGATGTCAGAATGAATAGAAGGCGCCTCAGATCTAATTTTAATAACATGGAAGATGAGTCAAAGATAATATCACAATAATTTATATCCATATCCTATATGTGTCACAACCCCTTGAAAGACCAAAACAAATTTTATAATGACCTTTCAGTTAGATTACACATATTTATTTAGACTAAAAACAATTTAAACTGAAGTCAAAATAGATTAAATATATACATAATTATATTTTGTGCAGTTAATTAGTAATATGATAAACACAACATTTTATGTTAATATATTATAATATTATATGATATAAATATTATATATTTATATAGTATATTATTATTATTCAGTATTTTTAAGTATTGTACTGTGATAAGTAATATGATATGTATAGGCAATGTAGTTGTAATGTGGTTTACAAGGAGACTAAGTTTATTTTTTAGCATTTTTATTAGTTTAATGTGAATTTTTATGTATTTTTTTTCATTGTGAAAACTTTTTGTCAAATCGTAGTGAATGGTAAATTTACCTTGTCTCTAACTCACAGGTTTTTTCCTTATAAGTGTCTAAACCTCTTCCAAAACTCTTTTTCAAACCATGTTTGTTATTATTATTATTATTATTATTATTATTATTATTATTATTGATGTGTGCCACATATTTCAAATCCTATGTATTCTTATTTAGTTTAGTTTGTTTTTAGTTTTTTTTATTTATATTTTAGGTTACTTTATGTATATATTTTTTTGTTTCTATATGTAAAATGGCCAAACTGCTTCATGGACAAGCACTAGTTTTACCAAAAACAAACAAGGTAGGCGTACTGACAGAAGACCTAGCAAAGGAAATGATGATGGTTAGAACTGAAAATAAAAGAACAATTTCAAGTAAATTGACAAT
This sequence comes from Cyprinodon tularosa, assembly GCF_016077235.1. NCBI lineage: Eukaryota > Metazoa > Chordata > Actinopteri > Cyprinodontiformes > Cyprinodontidae > Cyprinodon > Cyprinodon tularosa. Next base: position 96,968 of record NW_024039012.1, read on the forward strand.
TAATGTTATATATAGGATATATAGGATAAAATAGTTATTTATTTGCTGATGCCTTTACAGTAGCTTTAAAAACTGTACTTTTAAGTTTCTCATAAACCTTATATATTGATGTATTTATTATAATGAAATCTGGCAGTGTCAGTATCCTATGTTGTTTCATTTCATATTTTCAACATATCTGGAGTGAATGGAAACTGTTGCATAGTCGTTGTTTTTTTTTTAAACAACAAATTTACAAAGTTTGATAAGAGATGATGATGAAAATATAAGCAAAAAAAAAAAAAAAACAAGTTATCAAATAAGTGGAATCCATGATTAGTACAGCAGTAATTGATTTGCTGATGAAGGCTACTACTATAACGTGAAATGATGTATAAATGTGTCTCCTTATGAATTATAAAAATCCGATTTAAAAAAAATCCTAATCTCTTGCACATAATCTTAATTTGAATAGACTAGAAAAGAATGTTTGGTGAATTGGTTGTCTTAATAAGATTCACATGGGGTATGCACATTAAGAAAATTATTGATAAATGTAGGAAGGTATTAAATATAATGAGGTGTTAAGTTGGAACAGAGTGGGGAGCTGATAGAAAAGCCTTAAAAGCCATTTATACTGTAGTTAGTATTGGACTATGGCTGTATAGTTTATAACTCAGCAGCAGATACAAACCTCCAAAAGTTAAATATTATTCACATCAGACTTTAAGAATATGTACTGGCGCTTTTAAAACATCTTCAACAGCAGCATTACAGGTTGAAATGGGAGAAAAGCCTCCCAAATTTAGAAGAGATCAATTATCTTTAAACTACTGGTCAAATTTACAGGGACAAAGGAATGATCATCCAACATTAGAGGTGCTTAAATCTGGATGGGAAAAAGAAAAGAAAAAAAATTAAAGAGCTTTGGATCGGTAATAAACACTAGAGTTAATGAACTTCATTTAAATCGGTTAAAAATATGTCATACGGTTCCATTAACTGCTATACCACCTTGGATACTTCCTGATGCTGAAGTTGATCTTTTATAATTAGAAAAGAAGAACAAGAATACATTTCAAATTATAAATTAATAAACAGTACAAGAACACTTAAATAAATATAACTGTGTACAAATATATACAGATGCATCAAAAAAATACGGCTAATAGGGTAGGGATAGCATTTATTATACCACAGTTTTCAAATTAGTAGTACAGGAGAAATGCTTGCTTTGCATTTAGCAGTTTAATGGATGGAATAGGTAAGACCATTAAAATCTATCATTTGTTCAGATTCTAGTTCATCATTAGTCAGTTTGCAAAATAAGACAGTAGGCCAGATATATTAAGTGAAATACAACAAACACTTAACAGAATAAATATGATGGGACAAGTAGTACTTTTTGTTTGGGTTCTGGCACATAACGAGATTGAGGGAAATTAAATGGCAGACAGGATGGCTAAGGAGAGTACAAATAAGGTTAAAATAGATATTGTTAGTTTTAGTATAACAGAAATAAAGGGTATAATTAAACAAAAAGGAAACTCAGTAATATGAAAATGAAACTTGACATCATTGATTTGCTGCAAAAAGAATAATGAAGCAGAGGATATCAGGTTATATTTTAAATTTTTGAAACAGATTAAATTGTATAAAAGGATATAGTTTTTTTGTTTGTTTGTTTTTTTGCCGGCGATCACACTTCTTACCAGCTGATAGCGGTAATGCTCACCTAACGTTTTTGACAACCGCTATAAAATTTTCAACAAGAAGAAGATTATCTTCATTCATTCGCCACTAGGGGCACTGTGCCACTTTCCAGTGTCGCCTGTTGTTTTGAATTCAGTCATCCGCGGTGCATCATGGGATACAAAATGTGTACAAAGATGGCTAACAACTGCTAATTCGCCCGTAATAATTGTAATTGTATATCTATTTAACATTTTTTCGCAATAGTTGTGGTGTCGTTAAATGTATGACGTGTTAACTGTAGTAAGTCCTCATTATGGTGAGTACAGGAACTGTTTTTTAACCCGCTCGGCTTTAGTTTTAGCTTTAGCTTAATGTAGCTCTGCTGCAGCAAGTACGATTGAATGTGCATTAAACGAATTAACTCTCTTAATTTCTATCTTTTCGTCACAAAAAAAAAACTCTTAGAGCACAAAATAAAACTACCCCGTGTCATCAGTTAAGATGTTTTATTATGTTATAAATGTGTAGATTTTGATAGGATATTGTTTCCTGATAAATCTAAGTTTCAGCCATACGTCAATAGTAAATGTTTTCCTTGTGTTTGTAGTCAACCAGAACGGAGCGCAGGGTGTCCAGCTCTTCGTCCAGGACAGATGAAAGGACGAGATCAAGGAGCAGAGGTAGGTTTTATTTCCATCTTACTACCAGGGGTTTAAATTCTGCACTACTATAAATGGAAGAGGAAGTAAAGAAAGAAGTTGGACATTGGAGATGTTTAAGCTGCACATTTATCAAATATTTGATTAATCCTATCCAATAATCAATTAGTTTTTCTATCCAACTGGTTATATATGTGATTTTTAATCAGCTATCCATTGATCTGTCTTCATCCATTCATGTCTTTCAAACAGCTCTCCATCTGTTTATCCATCCAGCCTCCTCTTCATCTATTGATTCATGCTGTACAATATCTGTAACCCGACATCTGAATGTTTGTATTTATTAATTTTTAGTCCTTGATAGATGATTAAAAACAGGAAACTTGAGTCTGAAAAATGTTGAGGAATATGTGATCGATAGCTGGTGGGAAAAAAGGTAATATTTGCAAAATATTAGTGAGTATTGCTACAGTATGATGCAAAAAAGAAATGAGGAGCAGAGTAGAGGATATAAATTTCATTGGCAGTTAATGAAACAGGTGGCAATAAAAATTGATAAGAAACAGAGGAAGAGCTTAACCTGTTCCAAGTTGTGAATTGGAGAGATTATTAATGCATTGGACAAAGGATTTTGAACAATTCCAAATAGGTCATTTATAAATGCCCTGAAGGAAGATATGCAGAGGTTTGATGTGAAGGATGGATGAGGTGAGATAAAACAAGATCTCTCGCCTTTAGAGGGAGCGGCAAAAAGATAATTGTAAGTAACATATAAGCTGTTTAGGTGGCGCATGATTTAAATATGATTGATTCCAATTCTCATTCTGATTCTTCATGCTGATCCTGATTCCTTTTGGTTCTCTGCTACAATTCTTCAAGGAGGAGGGATTATCCATTTTTATATGTTATAATTGAGTTGGCCAAGCAGAGCTCTGTCTGGCTGAAATAGTTCTCTATGAATCTTAATTCCTCGAAGTTTTATTATACGACCCCCTCACCAGTGTGGCAGGAAGCTGACTGGTCATTTTTTATTTGATTTTAGGATTTCAAATTCTACAACATAAACAGATGGTCTCATTGATTCTTCTTAACTGATATTTTACTGCTTCTATTTCTGGTCGGCGGAGTGGGCATCAAAACAAGTAATCGAAAATAAAACATTGAAATGATTCTGGTTGAATTGAAAGGTTAGAACTGGTTTCAGATCCATTTTTGGTGCCCTTCCCTACTTAGGTTTTCATGCAATGTGTGGTGCAAAGTTAAACATTTTGTTAAAAAAAAAATGCATACATCAAGACTTATCTATCACTACTATAATTTTATTCTGCTGGTTATTGCTGATTTCCACTAATTATTTGTAATTTCCAAGGTCAGAAGATTCACTTGGAGATTGAGAAATTTAATCTGATTGTCTGTTATCTTTTTGTTGCTGATTTCCCTTTTCTTTTTTTTTCTGTATGTTTTTTTCATTAGGGCGTGAAAAAAGGAAGCGAAAACGAAGCCGTAGCAGATCGTCTTCCTCATCATCTAGTTCATCATCTTCTCCCTCCTCTTCCTCCTCTTCGTCTTCCAGCTCTTCTGGTTCATCGCATTCATCAAGTAGCAGCAGAAATAGCTCTAGCAGCAGCAGTGGTGAGTTTGCGCAAATATATCCAGCCTTTAATGTTTGTTTGTTTTTGTTTTTTTATAATGATTATTTTAGAGTAAAGGTAAAACAAAATGGGGATAAAAAGAATAATAAAATTCTCTTTTACATCAATTGCAAACCAATGCATACCCACAAGGAAAATGGAACGGTCATCTAGTTGTCGTCTGCAGTTGGAAAGAATAACTTATCGACATGTTTTTGTCGTTAAAAATTATATGAAATTGCGTTGTGTGATGATGGATCATCGTTAGCAATGCATGGACACAAAAGTATAATCGTATCCTTTGCAGATAACAGTGCAGATGATCTGGTTTCAGATCAGTTTTTCTGCTTTCTGAATGTTTGAAACTCAGTAAAGTGACTGTATTCTATTTGTATGCCCTTTTATATTTTCATCAAAACAATATTTGTCTCAATGCTTTGTTTTCTTGATGTTTTTTTAGACTCCCGCGGTAAATCCAGGAAGCAGTCCAAGAGAAGAAAAAAGGAGAAGCATAAAAAAGTAATACAGACCTCATTTGAAAATAATTTGTTCTCCGGTTCAAAAAATACACCTTGAACTTATATTTCTTGTGTTTGGCAACAGAAAGGGAAGAAGGAGAAGAAACAAAAGCGTAAAAAAGACAAGAAAGCAAAAGGAGGGGAAGACAAATCAGGACCTGTCCAGATCTCTAAGGTAAACAAACATTCTAGTGCTCAATATGTTTTTCGTTTAGCAGTTTCTTTACGCTCCAAGTCCAATAAAAAAGGGATTCTGACAAGAGTTTAGAGAATATTTTAAAAAGTTTGCATTGTATTAGGTTTTTTGCTCTTCTGCAGCTTGTCAGTGAAGCATTTCTAACATTTTATAGTGAATATCGAACGTAAGGAGAAACTCTTTGGACAAGATCTATGCCATAAATAGGAGGTGTGAAATGTAAAAGGAAATCTTTTGAAGTGCAAGAAACAAGAGGAACTATATTAAACCTTTTGAAATAGAGGTAAAAGTGAATAATTGTTTTGTTGTGAATGGATTCATAGTCGCATGTTAGCCTCATGAATCATAATCAAAAAGTTTTATCAAGTACCTGAAGTAGGGCAGGACGATATTTCAATAACAATATATAATGACGTGTGATGCAATAGAAAAAAAGAGGGTTGATAAAAGTTTGATATAGAAACACAATTTTCCTTCCTTTTCATTGTAGGTTGATGCTAGAATTACTACTTCCCTCTAACCAATCCCAATTGTCGACTCAGGCACGCCATCACAATGCACAGCTCTAGATAACCACAACACAGAGCATGTGACGATGTCACAGCAGGAGAAGCGATTTGTAAACTTTGCAGGGAGCCGGTAAAAGTCTGGTCTAGGAACACAACCAACTTGTTTTATCATCTAAGCCACTCACTCCTAAATGAGAAGGAGCTGTGTCGGCCCCGGCGCAGTTCCACATCGTCAGAGGAACCTTCAGGAAAATTCTGCCCAAACAAAGCAGGCAAAGCAAGCTAAACTAGGCTTCCTTCTTTGTGATAAATGTGACAAAGTTTACAAGCGGTATAAGGACATCACTCATGCAGTAACATACTTCCTAGCGATGGATATGGTGCCATTGTCTTCAGTTTAAAAAACCTGCCTTCAAACAGCTGCTCTCCACTTTTGATATGCAATACAAAGTTCTGGGCTGCAAGTTTCTGTCTAAATCAGCACTCCCTAATTTGTACAATGAGGGAAGGGAATCAGTGCAAAATGAGCTGCAATCTACAAAAAAAAGGTGTGAAGTGGGTTTCAACGGCACTCCAGAACCAGCAGTCCTTTCCAGATTTGTTTGGTTCCTTGATTTGTAAAACATACAGACAATAAATTGGTAATTATTTCCTTTTCAGATGTTTTGAATGTGAAACTGGTAGAAACTGTTTAAAAGTTAAGTTTGAAAAAGTGTGGAATTATAAGATGGAAATAAAAGTAGGAAATCCACTCAGAAATATTTTATATTTCTATGTAAAAAAGGAAAATGTAAATTCCCTTTCATACTTTTTTAAAATAAATATATCCACCCCTTTTTTATGATCAATTCATGTTACAGTTTAAAAGTCAATGAAATTCCTTGTATTTCTGACAAAGATTGATTCAGACTTTGAAAAGGTGAAAATGATGCACCTTTAGGTCTTAGGAACTGTATGTTGGCTTTCAATATGAATTTAGGTCACAATGTTTCTTGTCTCGTCATTTTCTTTCAGTATTTAAAAGAAAAGGAAAAGGGCAAGTACAGCATGATATCAGGAAAGAAGATAAAAATGAAGGTGAAGAAGTCAAAAAAAGACAAACAGGTATCCCATTTTCTGTTTTAAGTAAACAAACCTTTTTAAGTTGTTTTTTTTTTTTTTTTCACTGATTGCTTTCCTTTGTTTACATTTTTCATAACAGAGGGATAAAAACCGAGCAGAATTGCTGGAGTTCCTAAACTCTACCCTGTGAAGCCTCCTTGGCCCCTCTTCCTCTTGTTGGTCACTGATGGCAGAACTCAGGAAATAGCTGCTCCTGCCTCCCAGCAGGTGGACAAAAGAAGTAGGAGGCGACAAACAAGAATGACTGTTTTCCACCACATGGCGGCAGCAGCGAGCTGGATTCAAACAGGGACCGGAGGCTCAAACACATTCAGCTCAATAACTACATTTTCACCTTGTTTCTGTGCAGGTGGTCACCTTGAGGTCCTAGTAAGAAGTGTTGTTATGTAGAGAGTTTTGAATGTGATCAGATGTAACTCATAAACTATGATTTAGGTTGAAACACATTTTAAAGGTGTAATCTACCTATTCAGCCAGTTTGAACCGAACATAAACAAGTCTGTGTCATTGAAATGTCAGCTTCATGTGTATATATCTTTTCAGGGTCTTGACGTCATGTTCTGTCTAAAAAAATACAAAACAATCTATAAATTTATATTTTTAAGATGATGACCAACCGCTTATGTGTTTAAGATGGCCCACATGTTCAGTTTTAGAATGAATTTAAGACCCAAAGTGTTTTCAGTTCTAAAACAGACAATTTATTTGTGTACCTTTTCTTTTTACTATGAGGATTGAGCTGTGTAAGTTTCCAGCTATATATGACTCATTAATGGTAATTTTTCCGAGTATTTGTATTTTAGAATGGAGAAAAAAAATGTAATTCATTTATTTGTATGAAACCAGTTTGAATCCATGTTTGTATGATGGTGCATTCAGATCCATTTGTAAACAGTGTGACAAACAGACTGCAAATAAACCGCTGGAGAAATTTCATCTTCAATCTCTTCCTATTTTCTTCTTCCTTTTAAACCTTTCTGGAAATAAAAAAAGTGCAAAAAGCAAAGCTTTTAGTTTTCTAACCTTGGATGATGCATTTCACCGTTAAGTCATTGTGCTGTTGACACATGGAGGATGACTCACTGAATTATATAGAAAAGAAAACATGTCCCTCCTACAGAAAAATGTTGCACTTTAGAGCCATTTCATGTGTTCACACATTCAGCTTTGACCTAGTGTGCACTGTCTCTATCAAAAAAAGCTTTTAAGATTGCTTTGTAATTTTAAAATAATACTAGTAGGCTGTAGTACAAATGGCCCTTAATGCTTCAATGCATTATATGTAAAACACAAGAGACATGATTGCAAAATATAAATCTCAGGCAACATATTTACTGCTTCAAGTACTGAAAACTTATTGGGTACATTTAGAAAAGTAGAAATCTTATGTTGGCCTTGAACATATTAGACATCAAGTATCGGATATTGGTCCAACTTAAATGTCCAAGTGTCACATCTGACATTTAAAAGCCCCACATTAGACAACTCTACTGCTGCTTCCCTTGTATCTAAAGTCGGGCATGCTCCACACCCTCTGGGACCGCTCCTCCTTCTGCATCCCCTTCTCCACGTCCTCGGACACGGTTTTCAGGTCGCTCATCCCCGTCCCATTGGCCATTGCAGTGGTGAGACCAGTTGTGCTTCCGAAAGGGTTGATCTTGATCCGTGACCTGAAGTTCATGCTCATGGCTCGCTTGTTGTTCCACTGCCGGGCCAGCCGCTGTGCCTCCTGCTCCTCCTTCAGCTGATCCAGAGCCTCCAGGAGGACGGCTCTGAAGTGACCAGACACCTCTTGGACCTCGGGCTCATTGGCCTGTATGACATCTCTAAACCTGATAAATGAAAATCAGAGTTACTTATCTCTCTTTATTCAGGGTGATCAGATTTTTCTCTGACTTGAATAAAAATGGAAAGTCATTATCTCACAATAGAGAAATTCATTTCTGCATCTTAACCCATCGCCATTGGGAGCAGTGGGCTGCCATTGCACGTTGCCAGGGGAGCGATCAGGGTTTAAGGGTTTTGCTCACAAACCCAGAGTGCAGGCTGTGGGGATCGAACCAGGTACTTGCAACCTTCACAGAGCACAAGCAAACTGCTCTAACCACTACACTACAAAAAACACAAATCTAGATAAGTCATTTTTTCTTAAAATAAATGCATTTGCTCTTGAATTGAGGTGATAAAAGAGACATTTTGCCAATGGAAAAAGACAATTTATATTTGAAATAAGAAAGCACAATTGCATCGACTTATTTCCAGTGTATATTATCTAATTATCTTGTTTTAAGAGTAAAAATATTCATTCCATTCACAAATAATCTCATTTACCTACTGAAATAAGGGTAAATACACTTAATTTAAGGATTTTTTTTTTTACTTATTTCTAGATCGTTTTTCCAGTGCGCTCCAACACTCCCCTTCAACTTTAAATCCTTTATTGTTTTCCTTCCACTTTAATATTTTAAAACATTTTGTGCTTGTCTTAGGTAGAATCTAAATAAAGTACAACAAGGTATGACTTTAAATAATCAGGAAATTTAAAAAAAAAGTTGAAGTAGCAGCCTGATAATATTATTTCAATGAACTACTTTCTACTTTCAAATATTGATTTATTGAAATTTTGTATTTTCAGTGTAAATTCATATTGTTATCCTCACCCGTTTAAAAAGATACGTTGCATATCTGCTAACTGCTATGATGGCAGCTCCAAAAATGATAAGGACAAAAAGAGTAACATTACTAATCTACAGAGATGGGAAGTAACGAAGTACAAATACTTCGTTACTGTACTCAAGTAGATTTTTCTGATATTTTTACTTTACTTTACTACTTATTTTTATGGTGACTTTTTACTTCTACTCCTTACATTTTTACACAATTATCTGTACTTTCTACTCCTTACATTTTTAACTTCATTTCAATGGAGTTACCGTTATTATTTTTCACGTCATCAATACCAAATTCAATCTAATTGGATGGGAATCTACGTTGCATTTGACGCAGCACTACAAGATGAATCGACAGATTCTGCGGTATTCATTCGCGGCAAATCATTGCAGCTTGGTGGCGGTGGCGTTAGCATAGTAGTATGGACGACGAGATGATTGAAAATGAACACAACGGAGATCTAGTCCTATTGGCAGACATCCATTTAAAATTTAGGCAACGGCATGAAAAAAGTGGTTTCTACTTTTACTTTTATACTTTAAGTAAATTTACAAGCCTGTACTTTGTTACTTTTACTTGAGTAAAGAAGTTTAATCAGTACTTCCACTTTTACCAGAGTATTTTTAACACAAGTATCTGTACTTTTACTCAAGTACAGAAAGTGAGTACTTTTGCCATCTCTGCTAATCTATAAGATCCATCTGTCTCCTCCCACAAGCTGTTTATCCTCCCGCCAGCTGGACGACAATCCCACAAATTAACAAATGTGCAACAAAATCCTTCCTCAAGCAACAAAGCTGCAACTTCCCAATGAAATCCACCTGACAACATTTAAGAATATACACAAAAATAATGAAGATTTTTTTTTTTAAATCAGTCTTTAAAGCAACTTCTAGAGAGCAAAATGTTAAAGATGTAACACATGTTACATTATAAACAAATATAAAAGCATGCTAAGACACAACTGAAACAGGATGTTTTAGTTTTTCCAACATCCAGAGGCAGCTGTTGGTTGTACAAAAGTAAAATTAGATGCTTAAAGAGAACACAACAAAAAAAGAGCAATCCAAGTATAATCTGAAGAGCTGATTGAGAAGATTAATTTTTACTCAAAATGTGCTGATAAAATGTCACACTCAAAAGTGCGGTTTTCTCCAAGCAGAAGTTTATGAAATGATTTTCTTGTTTCTTTAAAACTAGAATCAGGTGCAGAAATTTTGATTTATTAGCAAAGTTTTACCTACAGTATGAACACGGACCTAAAATCATTCACACTAGGTTGGATAAAGACATAGTTAATGAAGGGGGTTGGGGGCGCAGACACTGGAGCTGGCTTAATCCTGGTTGGATGTTTGACTCCTCTGCAGGGGCAGAGCTAGGTGCCATGGCCACCCCTGTGACCACCCCTACCATTTTTCCCCTCTAATACAAACGGTGGCAGCAGTAATACTCTGAAGGGGAATGTTCAAACTTGTTAAACATTTAAATTTGTCATATATTAACAACTACTTGACAACGGAAACACTCTGGTTAATTATGCACATCAATATACAAACATTAAAGATGATAGATACAGAATTCATGCTCTTTTCAGAACTAAACTTTGAATTATTTGGAGTAAAGATAAAATGATGTGCCTCTGCAAGTCATCTAGGCGTCTTCAGTGAAATCATAGGTAAATAACTACTTTTATAATAACATAAAATTAATAAAATGTGGATATTAGTAGATTTAAATATAATTTTTTTGCAGAATGATTATTGATAAAAGTAGGTAATGACAATTGAAATATGTTTGCCCCAGAACTCAAACCTGAAAGAATTTTATCCACTATACCTTTTATTTACACAGCATAGATGTTTAAATATATGTGTCTATTTGTTAGCAAAGGCTGCAGGAAAGTATAGTTTGTCTTTATTTAGAAAATATGGATGTTGAGATTGTTCCTGTTGGAACAGTGTAGATTGACCCTAAGGTTCTCGACCTTCGAAGTCCTTCATTTGCAGTGGGGTGTAGATTGGGTCTATAGATAAAGTTCAATATTTTCCTACACTATACTATCTAAGTTCAGGTTTGACATAATCATTGTCCTATTCAGACATCCATTTGAGTCCACATGGTAACTATCTGACCCAAACCTTTGTCCTCAGAGGAGGAAATTAGTTGCTGTTCAGGAAACACCCAGATGCAAGGCTAATAGGCATAAAAGAGACCCCTTGTTGAAAAGCCGTGTAATTCCCGGATAACAGATTTTACGGTAACTCAGACATGACAATGACTGAACAATTTGACCACAGTGACAGACCAAAATGTTTTGGGAAGTCAATATGAGGCTGTTGAAGCAAAGAACTCTGTATGTAAAACATGGAGGAAGAAGCATCATACTGATGGTTTGTTTTACTGTCAGTGACTGTTGCTTTGCACGGGTTAAATAGGCTGTTGAAGAATTTTCAGACGTTAATGAAAACAGCTAAATGAATAAAAGCTGAATAAAGTTGGGTGTTTCATGGCTTGAATGAAGCTGCACAACATTTAGCTTCTGGATTGTGATCATTTTATTATTTATATATATTATTTATTTTAGTTATAAAATATAAATTCTTGATGGGAAATTAACTACTAGTTTTGAGAGGTGGTCAAAAATATGCTATGGGTTGTGGATTGTTTGAAAAGAAGAGGTGACAAAAGCATTCATGTTTATTACACAAGTAGAAATATAAATCCTTTGTTTAAAAACACTTTTGTAGAAATTAGAGTATCCACTTAAGCTTTTTACTCTAGTAAAAGTGTAAAAGTACTATTTTAAAAACTACTTAAAGTAAAAAAAAGTAAAGGTAATGCAGCACAAAACGATAAGGATAGATGCTTTATTGCACTACCCTATTGAAGAAAAATGTTTCCACAATTCTGGATGAAAATTTTCTTGTACTTCTCTTAGTTTTATAACTAATGGCAACAAAATTTAACTTTGCATTAGAGTCCTGCAACGGGTCGGGTACCCGCGGGTCCCCGACAGGTCACCCGCTAAAATGTTTTTTTGTGGGTGAAAAATACATAAATAAAAATAAACGGGTACGCGGGGTCAGGCGGATATTTTTTTAGTGCGGGCGGGTAGTTGGTGATTTTTTTTTATGCGTGTGTGTTGTTATGGACATTAGAAATGTTATATTAATCAGGCACTGAGGTCACCCTTGTTGTAGCCTAAAGCCCTGCCGGCAGTGTGGGCTTCCCTCCAAAATGGCCACAGTCAGTGCATACACATCTGCTGCAGTGTTAATGGCGCTGCTCTGCAGCGCAGCGTACTATAGCCTATTACTTGATGTGTTAACTGGTCGGGTTACGTGTTAAATATCAACGGGTTGGGTCGGGTTGAAGATATCCGCGGGTGACGGGTCGGGTTCGGTAGTCATCCTAACGGGTTCGGGCGGGTGCGGGTTGGTAAAACTCGACCCGTGCACAGAGGCGCAGCTTGTCAACAGGCAAACCAAGCAACTGCTTGGAGCCCCGAGCTGCTGGGGGGCCCCCCGAGAGCCAGCTACTGTACACCCCGTAGATAAACAGCAACAGGTGAGCATGAAGTGGCAACGCTATAGTGACTGAGGAGATGCACAACTGCATTTAAAAATTCCAATTGGATGGAATGTTGATTGACATTGGCTTTGCTCAGTCAAAATCCAGCCCAGCCCAGCCCAGGTGGATGACTTCCCTTAATAAAAATGAACGTAGCCTAGCGAATGGGTGACGTTGTAGGCCTATCGTTCAGTAAATTGGAAAGCAATTATGTAACTAAGCTGAAGGAAAATTATTCATTTTCCATGTCTCAAGAGAGACTTTCAGGACTGGCGCTTATTTCTATAGAGTATAGCGTGCAAAGGTCTTTGGATCTGGAGGACTTAGGCCCCGTCCACACAGAGTCAAAACGAACACGAAACGCTAATATTTTCCACAACGTTTGTCGTAAAGACGGAGACGTAAAATAAATGTGATCGTCCACACGAATGCATGAAAACGCTGCAAAATGTATGCCAGGCCTTTAAGTGGCGCTGTGTTGCCAAAGCAAAAATAGGGGTCGAAATGTTGGGCATGCGCACTAATATTTATACATGGTTGCCCTGCGGGTCCATTTTCGTGGTTCAGTCAAATTCAGGTGCTGAACTATGTCGTCGATATTGCTCTGTTCTTCCTGGAGATATTCCAGAAGAAGAAGATTCTGTTGTAAGCCCGACAGCAGGGTGAGTAGCATGAGCAGCAACCATTCAACACAGTACGGCGCCATTGTTGTTGTGATACTGTGTTGCGCATTCGTGTTTAGAGGCGACGCTATGACGCATGCGTGTAAGAAAAAAAATGCGGTTAGAGCTTAAAGATGGAAAAGCGAAAACGGCGTTTCAAAATCTTCCCACTCTAAAGGCCTAATAAAAAAAAGATCGTTTACAGACCCCCGAAACGCCGGCTTCGTATGGATGAGAGGCTGGTTTGGTGAAAAATTAGTGCGTTTAGGCCAGGGTTTGGCTTCGTGTGGACGGGGCCTCAGTGTCTGCATTTGCACAAGCCAAGGCCCGTAAGCAGCAATTCTGGAAGCAGTATAGGACCCCAATAATTTCACTACACTTACTATACTTTATATTTTGTACAAAGTTTATATTGGGTTTTTAAAGTAACTTACTGTTTTTTTTTTTATTGTATTATACATTTATTTTAATTTATTAGTTTTTTCTTTACTTTTATTCTTTTATATTTTCCAAAATAACAAGGTTGTTCATGTTTAGAACATTTGGAATAAAAAGTTTTTGTATTTAATTAATACATTTTTCTTTGGTGTCAGATTATTTTTTTGCTTGGGGCCCCCACAGACTCTTGAATCGCCTCTGCCCGTGCAGGACTCTACTTTGCATCATCTTGAAAAACTATTTATTTTGTTATGTGGTGGACAAAAGGTTGGTGCAGCACCGAGTCCAACAACACAGAAAGGAATTCTCTGGATGAAACAAATAATTTGATGGTTATTATTTTTAAATACCAACAGGCCATAATGACAATTAACTTGAATGAAACAAAACTAACAAGTCATTTTTAAACTGTAAGGAGTACTGTAGGATATAGAGGTAATTGCAAAAAAAAAAAAAATGTAAGGAGTTGAAGTAAAATAAAATAACTCCAAAAATAATTACTCCAGTAGAGTATAGATAGCAAAAAATTCTACTTAAAGGTATAGTGGGGGATTTTGTTTTTCCGGGTGGATCATCTAAATAAGTGGTCCTCCCCATTGTCAATCATTCTGGTGATATGTTTATGTAAGGCCCTCCTACTCCCCATTTTCACTTACCGTTACTGAGTCTGACATAGTAGAAAAATGTCTTCTTTTGGAAAGTAAGCTTGTATGAGCAATGCAAAGAGCAACTTTTAAAAACTTTTTAAAAGAGTGTGGAGGAGAAAAATGGGCTTGTACATGCTCTCACACACGCTTTTGGGAGTGGGTACAGGGTTGTGCATGTGCATTTGTTTTTTTTAAAGTGGAGAGGGAGGGTTTTTTCAAAAATTCCTCAAAATCCTCCACTAATTTAAGTAAGGTAACAAGGTATTTATACTTTGTTACTTCTGTTGAAAAGGTTTGTGAATTCTCTGCAACCTGCCAAGGACCCTCATCAAACAGTTGCAACTATAAACTTAAAACAGTCAGAAAAAGACAAAAAAATAATTAATACAGACACAAGGGTTTAAATCCTGTCAACTCTTGGTCAACAGTAAACCATAATCTAGACTACAAACATGCAGAGGATGAGTCACACCAGCTAAGGTGTTCTCACACAGGCAGATTTTAAACAACACAAATTAGTAGAGACGGTCTATTTAAGTGGAAACTCTCACCCAGGGTTTACACAAAAACATTAAAGTGATGAGAAACACAGAGCACAACAGCCCAGGATATAGACGTCTCCTCCCCCCACCAGTGTGAACACCGAAATCCCGCCAAGCTCTCAATTACCGCTCCACCTCCCCACAGGAGGTGGCTTTGCCTTAACAAGCCTTTAAGGACTCGTTTTCTGGAGACATGCTTCCCACCCAATGGCTTCTGTCTACTGATATTTGGCTTTTAACTCATCAGATTTTGATTTGTTACACCAAAAAATTTTTTTAATTTATCTATATAAAGATTAAATATATATATATATATATATATATATATATATATATATATATATATATATATATATATATATATATATATATATATATATATATACATACATATACATACATACATACAGTAAACAAACAGCGATGATAATACTAACAACATGCTGCAGCTGTTGTTTTGGATTATAACTGATGTCTGTTCTAACAGCACATTGTAGACTGCAGCAGCTTTCCAGGAACAGGTGGTGAAGTGAGCTCAGAACTGCTGCAGATTAACACTTGGAGACGTGCTTGATGATGCAGAAGAGAGCCAGAAACATCCGTTTGCTTAATTAATCTGTGCTGATAAAGTTTAAAGGTACTTATATTATTTCTGTTTATGCAAAAAAATGCAAGCAGTGGTTGCAGATCGATGGGAAATATGTTCCTAATTCAGAATGTTTTTTATTGCAGGTCTGGTCTTTTGACGTTTTTCCAACCAAACAGTGATGTCTTGTAACATTGGTAGATACACCAAGAAACTTATTAACACAGATTAATAATTACATTTTATTTCAATGGAACTTTACATGGTTTAAATTATGTTACACAAACATATTTAACACGTATTGTTGAATGTAGATTCCTGGAGAAAGCCATGAATTGAACTACTGTTAGCTATAATAAGTGCCTGTTCTTGTTTTGTCTTTCATTGAACAGCAACCCTGTTTTTAGCTCCTTTTATCTAATTTTCCTGTAGGGTGTACCCCTTTTCCAGGAGCTCTGTTTCCTTAAACCTTTGTTTATGTTGCTGTGTCCCTTTCCTTCAGCTGTGCATGTTTCCCGGAGAAATCCCTCAATAGATCTGGTATTGATTTTGTGTTAAGCTGTGTCTCTTTCCTGAGAGAATCAGTTTATATAACTATTGCTTGATTTACTGTGTGCTCTCTTTATATGTCCGTGTTTCTTGAAGATATTGAGAGCTGAGTTCTAAAGTGGAAATAGCGACTTGCACCACTAACTGTTAGATTTTCTTTCCCATAAAACTTGCAGTTGGGCTATTGATGCTGTGTTTATTTCCATGTGGAGCAAATTTCTATATATTTTTACCTTTATTTGCATTAAAAATAGGCTCTACAAAGAATTGATTCTTGGGGCTGAGTACAACTTTACTCTACACAAAGATACAAATGTGCAAAACAATCATAATGTCCCATGTATATTTTGGATAAATATTTCTCAAACTTTCATTCTACTATAAAACAAAGCTTCCCTATCTTTTCTTTTAATTTGTAAATTAGGTTTAATGTTGAAAGAAGCGGAAGCAAATAGGAAAACCTAAAAACCTAAACCTAAAAACCCCCAAAAAGGTCTAGTTGATCATCTGAACTTACAGAGTAACTTTGTTGAATTATATCTTGGATTGTTGATTTATTTTACAGACACAAAAAACACGCAGATAAATGCTCATTGTGATGTCTGTGTCTCCCTTACTTGAGGATGACCAGGCCACAGCAGGAGGGGGGCACCTTGGAGCAAAGGTCCTCCAGGGCCAGTCTTTCTCCGGTGCTGATGTTGAAGGAGGAGCGAGGCGTGCTGGCCAGCCAGCTGTAATCCACCCCGGTCTTCAGGCGCCGGTACTGGTTCTCCCTCTCTCTCTGCATCCTCTCTGCTTCCTTTAACTGCCAGCTGAACTCCAGCATCAAAGTGTCGGTGACCACGTCAGCTGGGTCCCTGCGGGGGCTCCTCTGGTAGGGCTCGTTCCAGCTGAACCAGGACGCCATGGCCCTGTCCTCCGTCACTTTCTCCTGAAGGACAAGAATGATGGGAATTTGACCAAAACATGAATTGGAAAGGAATAATTCTTTTTGTATTTTTTGGTATTAATGTATCTTCATATTTTTTATTGTGTTTTCTCATTTCTTTTGTGTAGAGAAGATCAATCAAACATTTTATGACTTTGAAAGATTTTTATAGAAACTCCACCAATATCAAGACAAAATGAATTGCTGTCCTCATCTATAATTCTACACTTTCCTCTGGGATGATGAGAAAAATCTTTTTTTATTTCAATTGTGAGCTTTTACAAGAAGCAGTAAAAGTCTTTTAGACTCAGTTTTGTCACTTGTTGATGAATTTTGTTTTGACAAATTTGTCTCTATTGCTGCCCTATCCAAAAATCTGTATCACACTGTGAGTGCAGACACCTACCTGCTGCAAACCCTCAGACGATTCTGCACCTATCGAAACACAATCCTATGACACAAAATCCTGGTGTTTTTTTAACGTTTTTAATGGTGTGTATGAAGGTTTCTTTTTTCATGAAAAGCATTTGTGCATTGTAATTTAGAATTTGAAGTTGCAAAGAAAAATAAAAGACAGTTTTTATAATTATTTAATTTCATTTTTTTTATTATTATTTTTACTATTACAAAGAAAGTACCTTCCCTTTGAATAGTACCGATACACTAATCCTGTTCTATATGAGTCACATATGAAAGCCCTCTTTTATTCTCAGTTTTGCTCCAACTGTCACGATTATGCACCTTTTGGTTCTGTTTAAGTTTTCTTTTTGAGTTTTCAGTTATACTTTGATTCGTGACTTTCTGTACTTTCTAGTTTATTGGTTTCATTTTCATTTTGTGTCATTCTAGTTGTTTTTGGTTATATTATTTGAGTTGTTGTGTATTTTTTGTTTACCCTCTTGTGTCAGTCCCCTTCTCCCAGTTCACTTCTTGATTCTTCTCCCAATCTGCTGAATAGCCAGGTCTGTGTTCAGTCTCCCATTTAATCATCACATTGATGTGGCTCATGCTACATACTCCGGTATGCACCTAAAAGTCAAGGTTGCAGTCTGCCATTAAACTAATACTAATACTAAAAAATAAGAAGAAGTCTCCCATTTCTACACCTCCTGTTCAGTTACTGTTGCTAGTTCCTTGTAGTTTCTCTGCTCCTCATGTGTGTTTTCCCTGATGCTTCCTAGATTTTGGTTTTCTGTATTTGTTATTCTGGGAATTTTGCCTAAGGTGCCACCTTTTTTATTTATTAAAAACTAAAAGATGCCACTTCAGCTTCAGTCTCTGTATTTGCGACCTCCACAACCTCCACTCAATCTGGCACCAACTGATCCAGAGATATTGTTGCAAAACTTTTTGTGCATTGTACTTTTTGAGTATTGTTATTGGTGTGACTTTTTCGTAGTTGTAAAAGTTAGAAAAAAAATCTATAATTGCAAAAACCTCGACTTCAAATTCACAATTATAATATACAAATTCTTATGATCCAAAGCTACCTTAAAAGGTCTATAGGCCAAGATCTATGCTTAGGCTGCAAGAACTCAGGGGTGCTTGAATGAAATAGCATCCTTTGGTTCATACAGCCGTGATTCTGGAGCTGTTGCTGTTTGTTCTTAACATAATTATTGGGAGAGTGTTGGGCTAGTGGTTAGAGCAGTGCTCTTGTGCTCAGTTCAATCTCAACAGCTGGCATTCTGGGACCCTGAGCAAGACCCTTAACCACACACTGCTCCCAGACATGAGGTTCTTAATGATTTCAGAAGCAATATCCTGAGCAGCAATCAGTCTTGGTAAAGATTATAAGAATTTGTGGTGAGACAAAATGATAAAATAAGTTATATTATAAATTCAGGCTGACACACTGAAATAATGCTTTAAGTTGAACTCTGTCAGGGCTTCACCCTTTTGTATGAGATGACTTTACTGAAAATATGTCAAATGTTATCTAGAGAAACACCATTAAGAAAATCTTTTGCTACAAACCAAGGAAATTGAACTTTTTGCAGGTTAATAATATGTAAAACTAAACCTCAGCTCAACTGAAACAAATACATTAAAAAAGACATATCACTGGAAAAGTGTCTGTCACAAATATTGAATAAAACCTTTTATACAACCCATTGCCCTAACACATATAGAATTGTAAAACACTTTTATTGCAGTTTATTATTTATTTCTGCAATTATAATAAATCATTTTTATGTATTTTAATAATGACACTGACCAGTTAAGCATCATCCTTTTCATCTTCCAGCTACTTGTTCTTTAGCAGGTGTAGTAGCTACTCACAGCTACCATGGGGACTCTTTGTCAGTGCAGAAAATAAATAAATAAATAAAGTCTGGAGCGCAGGCAGCTGATTGATGTTTAATGACTGTGATCAAAAGACTTAATCAGGTCCTACAATCACTGTGCTGCTTGATGATAAGAGCTGCAGCCTCTTATTGTTCGACAGAGGAAAAAAGAGCTTGAAGGGTTTAAGTAATTGGCCCTACTTTTCCAGCAACAAAACTGAATGAAATGCAATCAGACCCAGACTGCAGAATATAAAGTCTGTCTAGTTTTTTGTGAATAATCAATGTTTTGTTCATTTTATTTTTTTCATTCTCCTCTAAAGATGCTTGTTAATAACTTTTTTCTTTATGCATTTTAAGTCAGTGTCTAAAAAACATTTTATGAGTGACATTATGATTCTAAAGATTTGAATGCAATCTAAAAAACAACACAACAAACCCCTAGAGGTGTTTATTTGAGGCCCCTGCAGTAGGTGCATTTATTGGTTTACGTCTCTATAAAGCCTGTCCTGTCTTTTTATCTTTAGTTAATCTGTCAACATATAGTCAAGCTGTCCTCGAAACCACAGCTGCTCTTTACACTTCACTCTGCTTGACTTTTTTTAGGTTTGCA
The DNA here is from genome assembly GCF_016077235.1 of Cyprinodon tularosa. Classification (NCBI taxonomy): domain Eukaryota; kingdom Metazoa; phylum Chordata; class Actinopteri; order Cyprinodontiformes; family Cyprinodontidae; genus Cyprinodon; species Cyprinodon tularosa. The sequence continues at coordinate 116,770 of NW_024039012.1, forward strand.
GGTCAGATTATCCTCAACATGCTCAATAAGAAGGTTTTCCGACAGACAAAGTGAGATTAGAGCCGCGGCCGGTGGTTTACTAGGTGACTGACCCGTCAACATGGCACCAGATCATTAGATATCATGTGGTCCTTTCCACTGTCCTGCTTCCTCTCTCTTGTTTATATAACATGTTCAATCTCTTAAAGAAACTAAATCATCTTTTTTCATTATTATTTTTTTGTGTTTGACGGATTCTAATTCTAAATAATACAACTTCTCTCTCATAGTCACTCTTATAAAAACAAACAGAAATTCTTATTAAACAATGCAACAGTTTATAACAACTTGCAAGTTTAATTCAAAGAATTCAACAAGTATATTAATAAATCCATGATAATATACATTAATACATTAAAAGTCTTCCAGTTTTGCACCAATAAAGAAGCAAAAAAAAATTCTTTCTGCTACTTTTTTATATTTTTTGTCAGTAAATTAATCTTTTTAAGGTTATATAAAATGTTTGTTCTGATCTGGTGATAGGGGATTATTTATTTAAAGAGTTCTGTTTTCTAACTCACTTTACATTCAAATTTAAAAAGGCAAACAACAACAAAAAAACACTTTCTTGTTATACAAAATCAACCTTTTGTTTGTAACTCGTAATTTTTAAGAAGAATGTCATATTTTCTTTGTTTACCTGCTGGTCTCGTTCTCAGGTTTGGTGTCGGGCTCCAGTGGGAACTTAATTACAGAAGAAAAAAGTGTAATATTCCTCAGAGAGGCAGCTGGAGAGTCTAAATGAAAAGCAGAGACAGAAGAGAGATGGTTTCTCTCTCTCTCCTCTCTCAGTGTTATTTCCACCTCTCTGAGCCTTCCTCCTCCTCCCCTTCCTCCCAGGAGCTTCTTCTGCCTGCCTTTACTTGTTGCAGGAGGTTAAGGGCAACATCTCCAAGGGAAGGCATTGGATCACAGCCCCTGATGAAGTGCTTATGTAGCTTTTTACGATTTGCTGTTGCCATAGCAAAGCTCCTAAGCCTATTTGTCCACGAGAAGCTCCATCAGCTGTAAGGGAGCTGGAGAGCGATAAAGAGGCAGAGAGAGAGAAAGAGCGGAGTGGGCTGAGCAGTGAGATGGACAGAGAGACATAAATCAAAGAAATGTTGCTCTGAGGATGGAGTAAATGAACTGATGATGGTTGAGTTTGACTGTGAGAGTCACCCTCACAGGTAATGAGTATCAGCAGTGGTTTAAAGCAGGGTCAGAAATGTGTCCACTGCAGCAGGAAAGCCGTGTGTTTCTGTGATGCAAATAATCGAATCCAGACGGAATATGCGATTGTTGTGTAGGTGGATTTCAAGGTTTTGTTGCTTTATTCCGAGTGTAGGTGGGAGTAGCTAACCTCAGACTCATCCTTTCAACACATATTCACTTTAATCCCATCCTTGCCACAACGAACCTCCTCCTCCTCCGCTTTCCACTGTATACTGAAAAAAAGACTGGGTAACCTCTGAACTCTAGTCAGTGACAAGAAACATCCACACAGAAAAAAAAATGTGAAAACATCCTGTTAAAATGTTTCCTGTTGTTGTTAAATACAGACTGAGGTACTGCACAGGGCTCCTTGCTTCCTGAATGAACGGCATTAGAGAAAAAAGGTCAAAGACTCAATAGTTGTTAGTGTCTTGAAAATGTAGTCAGGCAGAAATACAGTCTGGTTAGTGACCATTAGAAGAAATGTTTTCTGTTTAATTAGTCCATGTTTATTTTAATAACTATACCTACTTTATATCGTATACATTTAGATCTAAATGTCTTTCTGATTTCTATTAGAACAAAAAAAAACATAAAAGATGTTATCCTTAAGCTTATCTGAAGCTTATTCAAGGCTCCACATAGGTTTGTTGGGTGCTTTGTGTCCTTGTGTCAATGTAGGTTTATTTATAGCACCTTCACTACGTGAAACAAATCATAACTTTTAAACAAACTGACTGGATTTATAAGAACTTGTGTCTGAACTTTAACCTAGAGGTTAACGTCTTGAGATGTTGATTTAATTTTTGCTCATACTACCATCACTTTTGTAAGGTGCAACACCCCCTTCTGCAGCAATACACCCTTTAATCATAATGCTGCCACCACCATGCTTCACAGGATGCTCCTCTTAGTCTTGGATCTTTCTCCTTTTCTGTCTTTATATTTAGAAATATGCTTGAAATATTTAAACCTTAGCTTTATCAGACCAAAATACATATTCCCCCCAAAAACAGGTCCTTGTTTCTGTCTGCAATTACAGAATGTTATCCTCTAATTCAACCAGTGACTTTACTATTTTGCATCCTCAGATGTTTTCAAAGCTGCAGCATACATATACATATCTAAGAAACACAGGAAAAATAATATATATTTTAGATTATTCTGGAGTTTAGCAGGTAAAAACATGTTTAATAATCTTAACTGATTTGAAAATCAATAATTATTTTTCATTCCAATGATGCATTTTTTCTATGCAGTGTGAGTAAAAATTGGGTTTTAGCTGCATAAATGAATAATTTGAGATTGTATCGTTCCTGAAAAGACTTCATTCTTAAGTGTGATACGGTGGTGAAAACTTTGTTGTATTAGAAGTAAATATTATGGACAGGCAGAACAACGGCTTACTTTGCCTGAAGGTGACAGATGGGCAGGTAAACACAGTCCGTAATCCAAACACATGACAGGCTTAATCCTCAGCTGCATGTTTTGCTCACAGCAAAATGAGGTTGGGTATTCAGACTGGATACTGGATAGGATCCTTGTATTAACATGTCATTATTTTCTTTGCCACCAGAAAACCAATCTGACATGAAGCAGGATGTCATTTAATTAATCATGATCCGCTGCTGCTGTTTTTTTTCATTTGTGATTTTCACAGGTAGAGCCATCAAGTAAAATAAATAAATAAATATTTTAACAAAAACAGTGCTATGGGCAGCTGATGACACTGATATTGCTATCGGATTAATAGCTGAGGGGTTGTAGGTTATATATTTTAGGTTGGATCAATGTTTATTAATGAGTCTTGCCTGCTTTAAATCACCTTTTGTCAAGATTTTTTCCTATTTACCTCACAGCTAAATTCATCAGCAGTTTTATTCCCTTGAACTCCACACATTTCTAAAATACAAAAACTTTATTTATTTATTTATTATTTATTTATTTATTTCTAAACCAAAAAAAGTAAGAATTATAGATGCTTTCTTAGAATTGGTAGCTCATAAGATAATGACTAGTATGTAATAAACACACAATTAAACCTCGTTATATAGCAGGTTGTTTGTTTCCAATGTTTCCTGTCTTAATAAAAATGTGTGGTCGGAGTGTGTTGGGACCCGCAGAAAAAAGCTATTCCAGCTCACCAATCATGCATAGACCACCACTGATAGTGCAGATTTTTAAAGCTCGGTTCCCTATGTTTGGAAGGCCACATTTGAAGACAGTTTAACATAAAAGATTCAAAAACAAATCTTTTATTCTGCAATTGAAAAATTTTGGTTAAGAGCTCCGAAACGTTTTGTTTTACCATAACACACAGCTCCTTATTCTTTTCACTGTCGATGTGGACTTTATCCTGCTGCAACAAAATGGAAGAAATTACTGTACAAAAAGCAAGTCTTTTCCCTTTTTTAAAGCTTTCTATTTTTTAAATACACATTATGCAAATTATTTCCCGATATTGCTATTGATGCATTTATAGAAAACGTAACAATTTATATATAAGTTATAAGTTAGAAAAAAACAGCTCTTAGACAGCACACAAAAACTTTTTTTGTTGAGAGAGAGAGAGAGAGGGTAAAGTTGCAGGGAAAATCTAAATTTTAAAATCTTACATGCGGGATGACATGAGGTGAAGGTGCTTTTCAATAAATGGTGTGAATATATTGAACAAACTCAAAGCAATGTCCAAGAATGAGATCAACATATACTTCTGGTCACTATATATAGATGTTTACAATGTTTTTCATTGTTTGTGGATGTGTGGGCAATAAATAAAGGTTGTTTAAACAGAGGTGTAACTAGTAACTACTTAAGTTTACTCAGTTGCATTTACTTGAGTAACTTTTAGAAAGAGAAAATTAGGAATAGTTGTGATTTAATGTACTTTTTACTTCGCTAATATTCTAGTGAGAGTATTGCTCGCTTGGTTATGTAAAATATCTAGATACTTTACTTGCGCTATCAGACAAAAACACAGGAAACAAAAAAAAAACAAAGTTTATTATTTCTTCATATTACATATGTATTACCTGCTGCAAAGAGTAGTTTTATAAGTTTGTTTTGACAATTCTTTTTAGAAAAAGTGCTGTTTAATTTTGTTGCTTTGTAATCATGTTATTTTCTTTTGACGCTTAAATATCAGAATATGTACATAATGCTTGGCCTGGTTGCATTAAAAAAAAATTAAAGCAGTTGTACTTTAACTTGAGTGCAGTTTTTGGATATTTAATTTGAAGATGTGTTTGTATGTTTATTTGTACATAAATTCATTTATTTGCTCTTAGAGATCGTGGACTCATAAGTAAAGTAGGAATCAGAAAGGTTGTTGAGGACTATAAGGGTACATATGGGTATAATTAAATAGGTTTCACTTCTTTATTTATTTATTATTTTGTTTGACTGGGACAATGTACATTATAAAACTTTTCTGTAAATGTACCTGAATTAGCATTAACAGCTATTTTTCATCTGCTTTCCCTGAACAGATTTTCACAGACATCCTAAAAACCAGCATTACGTTGAAATAAATACAATATAATGCTCAAGCACATCATATAAACATTAAGTAATCAATGAGCCACTTCCTCTGTAAACCTTAAAATTGTTAAGAGTGGCTATTTCCCTGATGACCATTGATGCTGTGCTCCCCTCCTCTGCTGCCTGTACCATCTGCATTAGACCAAATAGTAAGGAAATATTTAATATGTGACAAAATCATTGCATGCGTAAAAATGTTGGCTCCTTGCATGGATAGTTGTGGTTGTATAAAATATACATTCGTTGAGCTGAATTTCACTCTGTGACAAACTTTTTGGGTCTTTGTTTTAAATATGGACTTAACCCCAAACCCCTAAAAGTTTAAATTAGGTCACAACTTTGATCTTTTCCCCTGCCACATTTGAATAAGTGACAAGACCTTAGGATCATGTAAAGAACATTGCAACAGTTTATGATAGATTAAGTTGTAAACACTTTTCTTCTAACCATGCCGTAACATGAACGTTGACGGTCAATTTGTCACAGACCTGCTGAGCGTCAGTTCCATAGGTATAAAGGACTAAATCATCTGTGTACATATTTGGGCAAACCAGAGGAAGATTATTAATATATAAAGAAAATAATAAAGGCCCTAACATCGAGCCCTGGGGTACAGGGAGAGGTGAGTGATAGTTAGAGATTCTTGCAGATTGTGACCTGTTTGACAAGTAGGATTCCACCCATTTTTGTAACGGGAACTGAAAGTTGGACCCAATATTCAGCAGACAACAGAATGTTTCACAGGTTTATTTCAAAAATAACTGAAAGAGGACGATGGAAACTCCTCAGAGCGGGTTCTCTGATTCTCTGCTGAGACAGGAAACTCAGGTCAGTGACAAGAATGAAGAGTGGAGAAGACAACAAAAAGTCACTGACCTGGTTGAGAGTTCAGTTCGAAGCTCAGAGAGGAGAAACCCAGGGGGAGACAGTCCACCGCTTGCGGTCGTTACCGCTTCAAAGAACAGTACGTGGGGGAGCCGGCGCCAGCCACCGGCAAGCGAGCTGAAGTGTCCGTGAGGGATGATGCGAAGCCGATATCCAGTCCAGAGCAGTGTCAGAAACCTTGAGATCCGAGAGCCGAAGAGGTATCCAGGGAAAATCCAAGCCGAGGTCAGAAAAACAGTCCAAGTTCGATTACAGGCTAAATCCAGGCAGTCAGGCCAAAAACCAAACTAAGCAGGGCAGACAGGGAGAAAGGCAAAAACCAAAAACATATGGGCAAAAAACTTCCACTGAACAAAACACTTACTTGATAGCTGAGTAACTCACACAGAGACAGGTTGAATAATCTGACACTGATGGCAGGAAAGCAAACAGCCTAAATAGCTGCAGGGACCAGGTGAATCAGATTGGCAGTAATCAGCCACAGGGCCAATTAGGCAGGTGAGCAGGAGCAGAGGAAAAAACCCAACCATCAGTGCCAGGATTATGACAATTTTAACACCCAATGAGCAAAATAAAATTCTTGCAATTTCATCAGTTACAGTAGGTTTACCTTTTTAAATGTCTTTTTAAAAGCATTTCTTTTATACTTTTAGTGAGGAAGCAAGTTGCAGTTTCAGTGGAGTGTTCAGCTGTTAATTTACTGTCTGGAAAGATGTAGCCTACTAAATGAAATTTCATTTTGTATACACTCTGTATACACAATTACAATAAAAGTTGTCTAAGTCTAAAGCCAAAGTGCTAAAGGTGAGGTGTTTTAATGATGTATGCATTTTTTTAGATATAGACCCATTTTCTAACATAAGCTCTAAATATATGATTTAAATAAATACATAAATGTATCATTAACTATACAGAATTGTTGTATGTCTGAAATTGTAACTTTGTGTCCTTGGGCAAGACACTTCACCAGCATTGTGTACTGATTGTGGTCAATTATACAATTTCCCAAAGGGAGTAATCCCAAGGGATTAATAAAGTGAAGTCTAAGTCAGAGGGCCCAGTGGTGCCAGTGTACGGCTGCCCCGCTTCTGTCAGTGAGCACCAGGGCAGCTGTGGCTACAATGTAGCTTGCCCCCAACAGTGTGTGAGTTTGTGCGTGAATAGGTGAATGAATGTAGTGTAAAGTGCTTTGGTCAAGTCTTCTGACTTGAATAAAGGCGCTATATAAGTACATGCCATTTACCATTTACCATTTACTGGACTTCCTGAAATAAAGTTTTTCATCCAATCATTCAGGGGCCTCTGGCAACATGAACTCTTTTGCTTTATACTAAGAACTTGATGTTCTGAAAACATCAGCTGAATGTTATTAGTTTCTGCAGAGAACAGCTTATCACCGCTTTGCCTGGAGCATCAGATCCCATGCTTCAATTGAAAGCTTCTCAAAATTATTGTCATCTTTGTTCTAAATATCTTTTCTTTAAAAGTCAATTTTCATTAAAAAAAAAAAAAAAAAAAAAAAAAAAAGCAAATCTTCTATTGACTAAAATGTGAGCTTATCAGGAAGTCAGCATGACCCAGACTGAGGAACAGAGGCCTATTGATCATCATGAGTAAACAACTGTAGGAGCAAGTTGCATCATCCTGTGAGGTCACAGGACATCACAATTTGCTAATTGGATCAGATAATCTATCGTTTAACACGAAGCCTTTGGATGACCTCAACTCTGAACTGTGCTGAATAAACACATTAGTTATATCTAAAAATAAATACCTGGTTAATTTTTCTGCAAATGGGCTTAATTTCTAGCATGTTTTGATTTATTTGCTTGTTTGATTGATTTGTTTTGGTTTTTGCAGCATTTTCCTTTATTCATTAGCAGCTAAACAGGATGTAGGGTCATGAAAAAGAGGAGATCTAGTAAGTGGTCTGAGGGGAATCAAAGACTGTAGCCTTAGCTAATGAAATGTCTGCCTTAAAAATGATGCACATGTCCAATCTTCTCATTCACTGTTGTCAGAATAAAACTGAAAACTAACAAACCAAAACAACTATTTTGATTTTAGAAATTTATCTTATCTGTTATTTACTTACTTATTTTTAATATATTTGTATGATTGTAGTCTTTTCTTTCTATTTACCATAAAATTAACAGATTTTAATTAAAATTCTTTAAGCTCCATCATTTTTCACTACTTTAATTCACCACTAGGTGGAAGTAAAACACCATATCAGCTGCTGAAGCCTTCATAAGATTCAAACAAGTCTCTTTCTGTATAATCTCTGAGATGAATATGAAGCTTTAACATATGGTGTCACATGTTTCTGTTGGATACATGGAGGCAGCAGGAGGGAAGTTTCTTGTTTTGGGAACTCTAAGCTTCACATTCCTTAGACAAAATGCTCTGAAAAGACTTGATCACACAAACTGCATTTGGTCTTTACCTGCTGCACAAACAAACCAGCACATGCTTGAACACATCCCTTGAGCTGAACTATCAACAAAGAAAACCAGTAACAAAGGTTGGATCTCAGTGAAGCAGGACTCCTTGAGCAGCACATTAGAAGACAATAAAGCCCCTCGAGCAAAGGAGCAAGAAATGGAGTGCTGTGGACGGCTGCAGATGCTGATGAATGTGAGCGTTGTTGATCAAGCTCATATATGCACACATTTTCAGCTTTGTGCACTCAACACTGAGGTGCACTCAGTAACAGTCACATGATAAGCACAGAGCACACTCTTACTGACTCATCTTTTTTTCTGCTGCCTTTCCCAAGATAAAGGAAATAAACCTTATTATTGATTTATGCTTCTACCATAGTTTAAGTTCAGATATTTGGATACTCTTTATACTTCTAAGAAGTTACACATTTATGGGATACTCTATAGTCTTAGCTCTTTACCTAACCTTTAGTTCTTTCTAACAATCTTTTGAATACTTACTAGGTCTTTTACTAGAAGGTTGCTTCATTGTAAAATATGTCGAGTGAGAGAATATTGATTTAAACCTGAAGAAATTAAGTCCTTTTTGCTAAAGAAATATATATATATATATATTCCTTTCATGTTTGTGTACAACATTTGTAAAGCTATATGACCCTTTTTTTCACTGACATCAAATCAAACAGAAATATTTTAGCTGTTATTCAGGTAGGAGTACTAGAATGATTCCTATTTGTTAAGTGGCAGAATAATAAGATAAATATTTGGTAGACCTGTCCTTTAAACAGCATAATTATAGTTACATGTTTCTGATGTCCTTTTAAAAGTTTTTGCCAGAGTTTGGGCCCATTCCTCCTAAAAGAACAGATGTCAGTTTTTAAGTCATCTTTCTCACACAAACCTAATCAAGTCTGCCCAGATATCAGTGCTTTGTGGTGGTCACTCTGAAACATTGAATTTAATGTCCTTAAACTAGTTTGTGGATGATCTGCCTGCATGATTAGGGTCATTGGAAGATCTATCTGGTCCCAAGTTTTAACTTCCTGGCTGATTTCTTAATATACTGCCTCCATATTTCCACATAATGTTATTTTCACGTGATGTTATCAATTTTGAAATGTGCACCAGTCCCTTAATGCAGTACCACATCCCACACAACATGATGCTACCACCGTCATGCTTCATAGCTAGGATTTTATTTTCAGGCTTCTCTGCTTCCAAGTTTTACTCTGAATGTAACAATGGTCACTAGTTCTGATTTTGATAAGACCTCATCAGTAAGACTGTTGAAAAGGAAGTTGTCCAAAGGTTCAGCACCATCTTAACAATGGCCAGCTACTTTAGCAGCCCCCAGTCATACCCCTTTCCCACTGGCTGGAAACCCTGTTTAAACCTTGGACCAATCAGCTTTCAGTGGCGGTGGGAACAGCTCACTGAAGCATGTCTACCCGGGTCAAATGACTCGGCGAGCGACCCACATTAAAATCGGCTCTGACTGAGTCACTTCTGATCTAACAAGGCAAAACAACTCTGTTTACATTTGATAAAAATGGAGCAGTGCTGGTAAGAGGGATTTGCAAGGACAAAGCACTCTTACTACTCCCTGGCTTTCTTACATGTTGCTGTCCATTGTTTACTTTCCTGATTTCTGTTGCATTGGTGAAAGCATCAATGTTAACCCAGTGCGATGGTGTCAACAGACACGCAGCCGCAGGGGGACAGAGGCCATGCAGATTGCCTGCTAGGGGTTAGACCCAGCTTTTTTTCCAAATGCCGATTGTTGACAGATCGGCCCATATTTGAAAAACACACCATAACCCGGTATTTTCAGTGGGAAAGAGGCTTCAGGCTTCAGTACTCACCCAAGTACAGATCCAGCCTTTTTCAAGCTATACAATGACATCCTTATGATTGCAGGTTGTGGAAGAAGTGTATTATTTCATCTCAGTGAAGCAGTTTGGACTTTTGATCACTCCATTTTTTCATAGTGCTGGAAAACTGGTCGGCCTTTCTGGTACAGCACTGGATAGGTTTAAATCCTATTTAAAGGACATGGCCCTTTCTGGGTCAGAAGGTACGTTTACTTACCTTTCAAGTAAAGTGAATAGTCACAAGCTTTGTGAAACTGAAAAACACAGACTCCAGCATATACATCTTGCCGGAAGCCAATAGACGCATCAGCCTTGAATACAGCCATGTTTCCAACCAATGAAACGCAGTGTTGTGTTTGACATCATTCAGAAGCTGACTGCTGAAGCAAGACTAACATGGCTGCTTGGGTGGAAGTACCTCTTAGCTTAGCCATGTACATGACACTTGTTATTCAGTCTGTTTTACCTGGAATACCCTCTGATTTTGCTGGGAAAACAAGTGAAAGGTCACGATTTGTTGATGGGAAGGATGTTTGCACGTTCTTCCCGACCGGATTCGATTTATCAGTTGCATCTAAGCTGCTACTGTAATTAGCTATAAGCTCAACATGGGAGGCAGGTGCCACCTGATGATTTACCCAATCAGCCGAAGAATCGTACTGAATATCCCTACCTTTTGCAAACACTTCCCACAGGAGTCTTTCCTGATAGATAATTGTAGAATTTAAATTTAAATACACGTATTAACCTGGCTTATGCCAGGTTATAATTTTACATCATAAATCACTAAAACCCCATGTGACATTCCCCACTGGTTCATCTTAGGGCCCTTTTAACTATATCTACAAGCTCCCCCTAACTCAGATCCTAATTAACTACATAAGTTTTCATAACTATGCAGATTACACAAACCTTTACATCATGTTCCCAAGTGACTATGATCCAATTTAAGCGCAGCTTAAATAACAAACAAATGACACGTTGATGTGCCAAAATATTCTTCAGCTGAATCAAAACAAAACTGAAATTGTTTTTTTCTAACAGTTTTTAGACCAAAGTAGGAGTGTTGAAAAGTTAGAATACAGCTTCAGTTAATACAGCTGGAAACCACCAATCAGACTCAGACCTCAACCTATAAAGAGAGTAAGGACCTTTAAAATCTAATTAATGTGTTCATTCTTAGGATAATTGATTACTGCAATTTCTACACATGTCTGCTTTAAAAAGCTGATTAAACAGCTGGATTTGATCCAGAACACTGCTGCCTACCTCCTCACTAAAACTAAGAAAGTGGAGCAAATAACAGCAGTTCTAAAATCCTTTAACTGGCTCCGCATCCTTCAGTAAATTCCCTTTAAAATTCTGTTGTTAGTCTCTAATTTAATGATGAAGACCACAAATTGTTAAAGTCTGTATGTTAATCAGGCTTTGACACATTTTTGTAATTCTAATTTACAAAAATGTGTCTCTTGTGTACTTCTAAAAAAATTATTGTTTCAATATGAACACTTTAACTTTTTCTAAATCCAATTAATATCATAAAATGATAACTTTCAATAAGTAAAATGTGGAAAAATTAGTGGAGATATTTAGGAAAATGACTTGAATTAAGAGGAAACAAGGAATATTTTCTAAACATAAATGGAGGAAAGTCTGCATTTTGTTCTAATCTAAACAAGTCTCTACTTCCTTAGATGAGTCGTATAAGTATTGTGAAGTTTCTTCTCAATCAAACTAGGTTAAGCACTTAAAAAGCCATCAAATAACAGCTGTTTTACATAGGTGGAATGGTAATGAAATTACTTTGACATAAAACTCTCAGCTGCTTTCTGGTGTGACTTTTAGGGAAGGAAGTTCAGGATGGATCACATGAGCAGAGTGAGGTACAAAAAAAAAAAAAGAAAAAAAAAAACCTTCATTGTGCTGACAGCTCTTTTTTTCTGGCCTTTGTACAGCATCCCATTTGACTGTAAATAGCTTCTGTGGACTGACTGTGGATTGATGTCAGGGAATTGGCTCTCACAACTCAGAAAAGTGAACATCAAGGCTATAAACACTGAAGCTTAGGCTCTTCCATAAACTACTTCCAGGAAAGATTTTTAACATAAACGGTTATTTTTACACTAATGGAATGTTTATGATACCAAACCGTGAAGTCATTTAAATGAATAATTGAATCAGTGGGTTTCTCCATGGTGTACCATGTAAAAAACGTTTAGCTCTCTTCAACATATAAGACCTCAGCTACTTCGAGTGCTTGCAAAAGTTTTAATCTCCAATAACAAAAGAAATCTCTAGTTTGTCACCCTCAGCATTAGCATGCATTATTATGATCATAGCAAAAAATAAATAAAATAATATAAAATAGGCTTTTTGCTGTTGGACTAAACCGAACAGTATTCAACAATAAAGGTATAAGCTGTAAAACAAAAGATTAAAACTTTTTAGCAGAGATAGAATGATGTTGTAAAAAGAGACACTTTTACACCAAACTTTTGCTAAACATATTTTACATCCACCCAATCCATCCATCCATCCATCCATCCATCCATCCATCCATCATCTTTCCATCCATTCATCCATCCGTCATTCCATCCACCCTTTCATCCATCCATGCATCCATCCATCCACCCATCCATCCATCCATCCATCATCTTTCCATCCATTCATCCATCCGTCATTCCATCCACCCTTTCATCCATCCATGCATCCATCCATCCAATCCATCCATCCATCCATCCCTCCATCCATCCATCCATCCATCCATCCATCCACCCTTTCATCCATCCATCCATCCATCCATACAAACCAATCCATCCATCCATCCATCCATCCATCCATCCATCCATCCACCCTTTCATCCATCCATCCATCCATCCATACAAACCAATCCATCCATCCATCCATCCATCCATCCATCCATCCATACAAACCAATCCATCCATCCATCCATCCATCCATCCACCCTTTCACCCATCCATCCATCCATCCATCCATCCATCCATCCCTACAAACCAATCCATCTATCCATCCATCCATCCATCCATCCATCCATCCAACCAACCAATCTATCCATCCATCCATCTATCCACTCATTCATCCATCCATCTTTGTGGACCCCAGGAAGACTAGCTGTTTGCCATGGCAACAGCTAATGGGGATCCTTAATAAAATTACAAATTACAAATTTTTCCATCCATCCATTCTTCTTTCCATTCATCCATCCATCCAACTGAATCTATCCATTCATTATTCATCCATCGGCCCAATCCATCCATCCATCCATCCATCCATCCATCCTTCCATCCACCCTCTCATCAATCCATCCATCCTTCTTTCCATCCATCCAGCCATCCATCCATCCATACATCTATCCATCCTTCCATCCACCCTCTCATCCATCCATCCAATCTATCCATCCATTCATCCATCCAGTCATCCATCCATCCATCCACCCACCGTCCCATCCATCCATCCATCCATCCATCCATCTATCCACCCACCCACCAACCCATCCATCCAATCATCCACCCACCGACCCATCCATCCATCCATCCACCCACCAACCCATCCATCCATTCATCCATCCTTCCATCCATCCATTCATCCATCCTTCCATCCCTCCACCCATCCATCCACCAACCCATCCATCCACCAACCCATCCATCCATTCATCCATTCATCCATCCATCCATCCATCCACCCACCAACCCATCCATCCATCCATCCATCCTTCCATCCATCCATCCATCCATCCATCCATTCATCCATTCATCCATCCATCCATCCATCCATCCACCCACCAACCCATCCATCCATCCATCCATCCATTCATCCATCCATCCATCCATCCTTCCATCCATCCATCCATCCATCCACCAACCAACCCATCCATCCATCCATCCATCCACCGTCCCATCCATCCATCCATCCATCCATCCACCCACCGTCCCATCCATCCATCCATCCATCCATCCATCCATCCACCCACCGTCCCATCCATCCCTCCACCCATCCATCCACCAACCCATCCATCCATTCATCCATTCATCCATCCATCCATCCATCCACCCACCAACCCATCCATCCATCCATCCATCCATCCTTCCATCCATCCATTCATCCATCCATCCATCCATCCATCCACCAACCAACCCATCCATCCATCCATCCATCCATCCATCCACCAACCAACCCATCCATCCATCCATCCATCCATCCATCCACCAACCAACCCATCCATCCATCCATCTATCCATCTATCCATCCACCCACCGTCCCATCCATCCATCCATCCATCCATCCACCCACCAACCCATCCATCCATTCATCCATCCTTCCATCCCTCCACCCATCCATCCATTCATCCATCCTTCCATCCCTCCACCCACCCATCCATCCACCAACCCATCCATCCATTCATCCATCCTTCCATCCATCCATCCATCCATCCATCCATCCACCCACCAACCCATCCATCCATCCATCCATCCATCCATCCATCCATCCATCCATCCATCCATCCATCCATCCAGATTAATTAAAGACTGATGTTTTCAAGCTGTTATTTCTGTTAAATATGATAGTTTTTACATTTATAACTTATGATAGCAAAACATTCGGAATTAGACTATTAAAAAACAATAATAATCCAGAAATGAACATTTCATGAAAGGAATGATAACAGCCATCTTAACGACTGTGATAAAAGATACTTGTAATCCGTCTGGATTTTATTGAATGTGACTGTAAACATTTTGCACCCTGCTGTAAACTCTTACCCAATACCTTGAATGTCAGCCTGACGGACAACCCCAGATTATGGGGCCAGATAGCCAAAAGAGATTAAATGAAAAACTTACTTTCTTAATACAGAAATTGGTTCATTTTTATTTTAAAAAATTAAAACACTTTAATGTTCTTTTCTTCCTAAGGAAATGTTTAGGTGTCCTTTAATTGTTTATTTATTTATCTTTAGATATGAGTAAATGTAATAAATAAACCAAGCAGTTCTACTCATTAACCAAAATGTATCGCTCTTAGATGTTGCTAATCTTTAACTTTTAACTCTTTAGATCTACAAGTCTAACAGTCAGCCTACTTTCCAGCTGAGAGATGTTTGAAGGTTTCTTCTTATCTACAGCTTGTTTCAACACATATAACATAGTGTTTAAGTTTAGTCCTCAGTTGCACTGTGTGATTTCTATGTTTACATTACGGCTCGCTGTGTTTGCTTCTTAGATCTACTCAGGGAGAAGCTGTTTTGTTAGGAGTCGAACAACAATCCAGAGGTGCTTTTTAAAAGGTATTTTCCCTCCGGTTGTTGTGTTTGCTACAGTATTGCTATTCTTTCATGAAAACATACTGTTAGACTCACAAATCCTCTAACAAATGGAAACCAGCAGCTGGATGGGAGATGTACTACCTGCAGAATCCCTCAAATCTAAATACAATAAGAGCATCTGTGAAAATACAGGTTTCAGTTCTATTTAGCTAACAACACTGGAGACATTCACCTTGGTTTTAAGATCATTTATATTAACCGTTTGCTTTCAGAAATGCATGTACAGTTTAGTTTGTTTAATACTCTTTGCTGCTTAGATAAACAAGATGGTAATTAATCTAGGAGTAATAATGGCAATATGTTGCTAGAATCCATGCAAACAATAGTTTGCCTTTTGCAGTAAAGCATATTACCTACTAATTTTATTCAGCAATGGAAAAAAGGTATCCAAGCCAAATCTACCATGTAAAACAACACACTCCCTCCTGCCCCCTTGTTAAATCCTGTCTAAACTGAGATTAAAATATCAATTTTAAATTTTCACAATCTAAACATAGACCTGATTATGATCTAAACTGAGGATATGATAAATAATTGAACTGTAAAACCTCTATGAGGGATAAAATAACTCAAAAAGCAGAAGATAGTTCCAAAAACTAAAAGTTTAGAAAAGAAAGGGAATGACATAAATCAAATGAGAAAGAGGGTCAGATGTTCAGAAGCCACGGTGAGAACAATGATCCACAATCAGTAGAACCTCTCCAGGAGACGCAGGTTAACCAAAATTACTCCAAGAGCCCATCGACCAACCAACCCGTCGGTTACATAAAACCTTGAACCAAATCTAATGAAGTGACATTTTTTGTCAGTCGGAGGGGGTGATCTAGAAGTGGTTGAGCTCATTTTTTTCTCTGTAGATCAGCCTGAGGCATGACAGCATATGTGGTAGATGAGAAAGACACGATGACAAAGTGTGGAGGAGCGACTGCTCCAACCGGTTTTAGAGACACTGCATTTGAACTCCCTCCAAATAACATTTTATAGAAATGTTTGTGTCTTTATGGGGAATTATCATAACTGTAAAAGTTGTTTTCTTTTCAGAGATGAAAACTGAACATTCAGTAGATTAATGGATAGCTGAAATGTCAACAATAAAGGGTGAGTGCTTGCTGAGATTAAAACAAAAAAAGGCCTTTTATAACTAAATAATGATTTAAGGAAAAAATTTTGGGGGGGGAACAGAGTTCCTCTATAAAGTCTTTACCAGATTGGCAACTTAGTATGATATGATGGTATCCCAAAATCATACGGAATATCAAATGTTTAAGATTTATTACAGGATATTTTGAAAAACAAGGGTTAGGGTTAATTAAAAATGAAGATAAATGAAGAATAACTCTTCTGCCAATTTCTGTATCTCATGTTGTGACCTTGATCATTACCACAAATGAATGGGTTTGAAGTTGGGCTAAGAGCCTGTGGTAACCTGTATTCTTGCTTAACAACTAACTAATACCACCATTACTTCCTCTGAGAAGGTATTAATGTTAACGTATTCACTTTCCTCATCTTTCATCATTCAGCGGCTGGCTAGCTGAAGGGGTAAATGACCCGTCATGCAAACAGGAAGCATGGTTTCGTATCCTAGCTGTGGGGAATAAGCTGCCAGTATTACTCCCTATTACCCTAATACCTGCTTAGTGGTTAGAGCATTGTGAATAAAAAACATTGGGGGGATACCTAACAGATGCTATTAGGGGGCATTTCCTTTGTTTAGTTGCAAATAATATAGATTACAGCTGATTCTGCAGTAGAGTTGATCACATCACGCAGATGTGCTCTGGCCAAAACTACAGTGTTAAAGTGCTGTGATAAAATATGTCACACCTTACAGTCAAAATTTTAAAATATCAGAGCAAGTTGGCCTATTAAATTGAGTTATTGCAGTTTTAAATTAGGATTTCACTTAAAAGTTAAAATAGTTTGCAAAAAAAGATGTTGCATTAGGTTGAAATTACATTTCCTTCTTTTCAGAGTTTTATTTTAGCATGAATAGCTTGTCTTACATTTCCCCTTTAAGATAGTGTCTCAGCATTTCAATCAGATTTAAATCTGGACTTTGACCTTTGTTTTGTTTTACTTCAATTAAATCATTGAGGGGTTTACCTCAATTCATTGTCCTGCTGATTAAGCCAGGTGTGCTTCAGCTAAATGCAACAAATCTGAAGGCTAGACCGTCTTCCTCAGGATTATTCAGTAGAAAACAAACAAAACAAAAAAACCCAGAAAACTTGTTTGCTAAATGTGAAATAATACCTGTTTTCTTATTAGTCAGTGGGGATTGGACTTCAAACTGTCACATGGATTCCAATTTCACTGCATCTCTTTTAGTCAAATTATGACCTTAAAGGTATAGTGGAGGATTTTCGTGAATTTTTGAACTACTCTCTACTTTTAAAAAAAATATGCACTCCCAAAACCCTATACCTGTAAGGGAACATCCATTAAACGCATGCGAGAACATGCACGATCAAGTTTCCCCACAAATAAGACTCCTGGTGCATAAAAAAAATCATGATCTGCTTGTATGTGTGTGTGTGTGGGGCAGTGTTTTTGGGGTAAATGAGGATCTGTGGCCACCGTATAACTACTATAAATGCAAATTGCAAAAATAAATAAACTTATCTTCCCTGGAAAGTTACAATATAGAGGTAGATAACTTTTACCAGAAGTGATGTGAAACCGATTTCTCCAAATAACATGACAAACTTTACCTGTCGAGTACAAACTTTGCAACCGAGGCGTCAGTAGGAAGCCCGACCTGTGCTTTCAGTGTACGCCATCTCGTGAAACAATCTCCCAAAAAAACCCTGGTCTTCTTTCTCTCTTCTAAAGGTCTTTCTTTTCTTCTCATACACTTCATAGACATTTTTTCTGTTACGACCATTGAATATTTTTAAAGAACCGGGGTGAGCAAGGTGAGCTTCAATGACTGTCTGAAACCATAGCTCACCACAGATTTATGCAAAAATACTGCTCATGCAAGGAACAGCTAACTGGGGACGAGCAAGTAGGATAGACTTACATAATCATATCATCAGAATGATTGACAATTAGGAAGACCACTTATTTGGATGATCCATCCAGGAAATGAATATCCTCCACTATACTTTTAATAGAGGCATGATTTAGATATTGTGACTCTTTATGACTTCTTATATGGGTCATCAATGCTCTTTTGGAGTAATTTCCTAAGGTCAGTCCTCCTAGGAAGCTTCAACACTGTTTCATGTTTCTCAAATAGCCAGTTGTAGCTTCACTGTGAATCTCAAAGCTTCAGCGATGACTTTGTAAACCTTTACTGACTGATAGATCTAAATAACTTTGTTTTTCCTGCAGGGAGTAGCTTGTAAAACATAACCAAAATAAGATAGATTTTAAGAGATTTTTTCAAAACTAAGATAAAAACATGATCATTACTCTTTGCATTCAATCGGGTTATTCTTGCTAGCTATTTAAAGCTAATATAATACACATCTACATGTAAAAAAAGAAGGAAATCTATGAGGAGGGAAAAATTTTTTCCCTTATCACTGTTACTGTACCTAACTGGAGAAACAGGTCTCGAGATGCAGCAGTTTTTCTCTTTATCTTAGCTTCCTGTATGATAGCGATCATCCAAATATAACATTTACAGCGTCAAGCTGCTGCAGGCTGCATGCTGACAGCAATCATTCCTCATCACAGAACAATATTTTAGGTGCCTCCATGCAGATTGCATAATTACCTGGTAACATCGTAGTGGTGTGGAAATAATTATTACTGGTTAAACCCTCTCAACTCTGTGGTCAAAGTCTGAGAAGTCGACAAGTAAGGCTTGACTGTATGGTGAAACATTAACTCAGTGTCCCAAACACTGATCTGATTCATCCATTTTTATTACATAACAGGAGGTAAAAGAGGAATCACATCTCTGTCTTCCAGCTTCCAATGCCAATGCTTGGGTTGCTTAGGTGCTCATTAGAAAAAATATCTTTAAAGCTTCTTTTTACAACAGGGAAATAAAAAAAATATGTGCTATAAAGTATGCAGTCTGCTCTTCATATCTTCATTTTTATCACAGGGAGGCTAAACAGTCCAATAACTTCTTGTCAACATGATAAATTGTACATATCAGTTAAACTGACTTGCCTTTGCAAGCCAGCCTTAAATTAACTATTATTTTACATTGCAGGACACCTATATAAAACTTATTTCAACAAACATTTCAATTCGAACCAAGGCTTAGTTTTAAAAGTTTTTATATGTTTCTCCTTACTCAACATTGTTCCTTACATCTCTTGTAATACTCCTGTGTGCATCTTTTCCTTGAGTTGAATCTATAAAAAGCTGCTTTATCTTCGAATGGCTCTAAAAATAGATATATAACTTTGTGTATAAAGACATAAGAAAAGCCACAATTACAAGAGGATTAAAGGTGAGGCTAGCAGATTAAAAGTGAGGCATGGCAGAGGAGGCATGATGCTGAGTTTTTTCCACTACCAGTAGAACTTATAATTTGCAATAGGTCACAGGGACAGTAAAGACAGAGAAATACTGCCAAATGTTTTCATTTTACCACAACTGAAATAGATATTTGATAGCTAGATGGTCTCAGTGTAGACACATTTGGAATGGCAAAGAATTCAAGTAAATGAAAATGTTTTATGTCACTGTTTCTAAGCAATAACACAAGATTAACTCACATTGGAGAAATTTACCTCTGCATTTAAACCATCCCCCTGGGGAGCAGTGGGCTGCCATTTTGTGGCGCCCAGGAAGCAGCAACCACTAGGCCGTCACTCCCCTCAATGTATGACGTGTGTACTATGATTTCATTCTAACAATGAATCAGTTGAATAAATCAAGTCCCAATTATTAAAACATTCACACTCTAGATGTGAAGGTATGTGAACATCAGAATTTTATATTCAATTGTTTTAAAAAAGAGATGTCAACATGATAAGTCATTCTGTCATTTAGATGTCTTGTTACCATATTCATCTTCAATTTAGATATTCTTTATTTATCCCAAACTGAAATTAAATGTTGTAGTAACTAATAGGGTTTCATTTGAATCAGTTGTTATTAGTGTTGCGCTGATGCCATTTTTTGGCCCCGATACCGATACCTGATACCTGGCTGTGCAGTATTGGCCGATACCGATACCATACCGATACCATCTGTTTGCCTGAAGCAAGAAAAAGACCAATACAAAGTGAATCCAGTAGAACTTTTTATTGCCTAAATGGGTGACAATAGTTGAATAAACTTTTGGCTCAAAATATGGTATCGACGCCGTATTTGTTGGTACCCGCCACCATTCTAGAGCTGGATCAGGCCCCGCCAGATACTGGTATCGGTATCGTGCAACCAGGGGCGTGCACACATAGACACTAGGTGGTGCTAAAGCACTAGGAAGTTTGCCCTCTATCAAAGAAAATGCCCTTTTGAAACTCGTTTTTTTTTTTATTATTATTATTAATATTATTAAGATTTTACTGAGGTCGGTTTTGAAATGATCTTTTGAAAACCTGAGCCATTAAAAATGACTGAAACAATGCCCCGAAATGACCGACCTACTTGCGCACACCCGACCAGCCTCTCTCTCTTCCTTTGTCACGTGAACTCACTCGGTCGCCCGCAGGGCATGCCAGATGCGCAGCATCATAGCAGTTTTCAGATAGCAGGAACGGTCGCTGACAGGCTGCTTCTCCCGTGCCCCATTAACCAGGTAATATACAGATCAAGCAGAATCATTTTGTTGTGCATTAAAATGTCTCATTCAGCAGCACCAAACACGCATTTTGCCGACTGGTCACCAGATAAACTAGTTGTCTCCTTGTAAGATGCTATTTTACTTTTTATATTTTGTATCCATATTTTTTATCTTAAGTGTATACATTAGTCTATTTTATTGCATGCCGTATACCCACAGTTTTTAGATATTTCTATAATTTTATTTACCTATTCCATATTATATGTTTCATGTTGCACGATTGTACCACAAAAAATTCCTAGTTTGTGAACTCCTTCACTAACAATGGCAATAAACCTGATTCTGAAAGTTTTACACTGTAGCCCAAGTCAATGACAGATAACGTGAGGACGACCACATAGGCTACAAATAATTTTGGTAGAGTTTGCAATTGCAAATACGGAAGAGGATTAGGGCCACTGAAAAAAAAAAATAAGTTAACTGATTTT
Organism: Cyprinodon tularosa; assembly: GCF_016077235.1. Lineage (NCBI taxonomy): Eukaryota > Metazoa > Chordata > Actinopteri > Cyprinodontiformes > Cyprinodontidae > Cyprinodon > Cyprinodon tularosa. Next base: position 138,273 of record NW_024039012.1, read on the forward strand.
TAAATTTTATTTCAGTTTAGTATGGGAAAAAAGTCGGAATGCTGACTTTAATCTCATAATTCTAACTTTTTTCTCATAATTCTGACTTTTTGCTGAGAATTCTGACTTTTTGCTCAGTATTCTGACTTTAATCTCAGAATTCTGACAATAAAAAAGTCAGAATTCTGACTTTTTTCCCATGTTAAACTGAAATAAAATTTAAAAATCAGTTAACTTTTTTTTTTTCAGTGGTCCTAATCCTCTTCTGTACAAATCTATGTGTTAAGACAAACATTTTCTGTTGTATAGGTTTTGTTAGGCAACATAAATTAACACATTTTGGTCTCTTTATTGTCTTAATTGTATATTGATTTAGTAATTGCAGCACAATACCAAGAAAGGAGGGTTAATCATATTGAAAAATCTTAAAAGCTGTTCACATTTTATTTTTAAATGGTTTGTGCAGCAGGTATTAAAATAGCTATTATTTTGTAGGCTACCATAAGTCATATCCACGTGACAAGACTTCCAGTCATGTTGCCCTAATAGCCCATTATTTAAACTAATGTGGCATATTTGTTAAAGCTATTATTATTATTATTATTATTATTATTATTATTATTATTATTATTATTATTATTATTATTATTATTATTATTATTATTATTATTATTATTATTATTATTATTATTATTATTATTGTCATGATGGTTATTATTAATATATTGTAGCCAGTCACAGCAGGGAAGCTCTATACCATCAACATCTACCAGGACAGGAGATGAGGAAGAGTTCAGGGAAGACGCAGAGACAGAAAAAGACCAGGGTGAAGGAGAACAGCAGGGTGAGGGAAAACAGGGAGATGAGCCAGATGAAAGAAGTATGCTTTAGTCTGTTCTGTTGGTGATGTGACTTTTTTCCATTGAAAACTCACGTTTAGAGAATGTTACAAATAAAAGTCAAATTTTATTCAACATGCGTTTATTTTTTTTTGTAATTAAGTGTTACACGTGCGCTAAAAAGTGCCCTCCCCCCATCCTGAGCACCTGCCCCCCAAAATGTCTGTGCACGCCTCTGCGTGCAACACTAGTTGTTATAGATGTTGATAGCTGTTGGCTTCCTCCTGCTCTCCTCTATATCTCGTCTGCTGTCATGATTCATGCAGCTATTATTTCATTTAAATGAAAAATGGAGAACAGATAAGCAGATCGTGGCTTGTCTACAGTGAAAAGAAGGATTGTGTAATTTACTTTTGCCGTCACCTTTTTGTAAAAACTCAGGGAGGAGCAATCAGCTGAGTGCTTAATGATTGAAAAAAATCTTTCATTCCTTTGGAGACAGCATGAAAAGTCAGCTGAGCACAAAACATAGAGAGGAAAACAACAAGAAAAGCGATAAGAAGAGAGGTACACAATGTAGAACAAATAATGTATGTCTATTCGATTAAAATGCTTTATCTGTGTTATTGGTCTGTTTTATGTGTTGTCTTCTCAATTCAGAGGGCCCCAGAAGTCTCTGACTAAAGACAATCTGTTAGTGTTAAAGAATCTGATGAAGAGGATACTCACTCTTCGGGAAATCATTTCCATCTTCATCTATTTTTTCAAAATGATATTTTCAGATATCCTGTTGACATCGTACCAAAATCAGCGTAAAGAAGAACCTTATGAAACAAACAGGTGCATGGTAATTTATAAATGTGCTTAAGACCCACCAAAAAATAAAGAGATTTTGAGGATAAATGTGAAACCAGAAGAAAGGAGTAAATTATTATAATGAATGTATGAGATGTAGGAATTCTAGCTTCCATCTGGCAACAAGGACGGATCTATATCCTGATGTCTGGAGTTGGACCACAGCCTCTGATAAGATAAACTGCTATCTAACATAATCACCCACTGTTTATTGGTCTTTGATTGAACTATGATGGACACAGCGTCACTTAGACAGAGCTGAAAGCTGCTTTAAAGGAATGTTAACTCATTCAACCTATTTCTATTTTCAAGGTATTGCTCTCATTCTCAGATCCTTAATGTGAGCCTTCCAGATAGGCTGTACTCACTCTTACAATCCTGGTTACCCGTTAAAAGGAAATAATCCTGGGGGCGGTGTTTGAATCAGTGCTGAAGCTAGAAACAAACTTAAAACACATGAGATAAACCAAAATGGGATAGAAAGCTCTCTTTTCTTGAAAAGGAATCCAGATGTTGAAAGGATGATATTATGACTTTTCTTCGCCTCCAATTCATTTCCATAGCAAACACAGGATAAAGCACATTAAGATTTGGCTCTAGAAACAACTCTTAAAAATGGTGAGTTTTTTTTCATAGAAAACCATGAGAAATTTTAAATATTTAAACAAAATAACAGTTTTTTGGGTTTTTTTTATAGCCATGTCTTTGACAAATCTTAATAATATATTAAGATTGTTATATTATAAAGTAGTCCACCCATTAAGTTGTTCCTTTGCTGATGACAAATAAAAATCTGTTGCATCATCATCTTTCTAGCAAGTTTTCTGACTGGTATTTAATAATTCAGAATTAAATAAAAAACAAACAAAGAAACTCATACCAGCTGAATTGAAGTTGCCCCAGACCATGATACTGCTCCCACCATGTTTCACTGTGTGCGTTGTGTTGATGATATGGAATCATGTTGTTCTTTATGAAACAAACTATGAAAATATGATTCTCACTTTAATTATAAATGATAATGATGAGAGAAAAGCTTAATAGCTTAAAAATGAAGCTAAAGCGGAAATTCAAACTGAAGAAACTCTGATTACTTCCATTCAATCTGAGGCTGATCTGCCTCCGATGCAGCCAACCCGCTTCAAGCCACTTTCCTCGATGCCCAATCATCTTCCAGCACCCTACTTAAAGCCACTCCAAATCATCTCTAAGCCTGCTCTTCAACAAGCGCAAGATCCATCGCTCCTATGTCGGACTTTGATTCAGACAACCCACCTCCATCCCCTTCTCCACCATTGTAGTAAGCTCATCCGACTCCTCCTCGACGCTCCTTCAACCTCATCTCCAGCATGTACTCCCTCCAGACTTTCACAGAGTTCCCTGTCACTTTAAACGGTCCGGCAGAAGACCGCCACGTTGAGCCTGGTTCTGCCAGAGATTTCTTCCCAAAGGGGAGTTTTTTCTCTCCACAGTCGCTTCATGCTTGCTCTTCATGGACAATTCGTAGACAGTTTATGCAAACTTTGTTCATTCAGTGACATCTAACTCAAGCATCACCCTGTATACCAGCCTCTATGGATTAACCAAACTTCATCTATCTAAACTCCACCACCAGTTTCAGGCCCGGGGGGAATATCCTTATTCTCATACATCAGTTTATCTGCATTAAAGTATAAATCAGCGTTTCTTTCCTGCCGAGGCCTGAGCGCCAAAGTTTAAACTATTGTATCAATAAACTCTTCTAATTGCATCTTTCTCTCTCTGTGAGTTTTTCAGATTGAAGTTTATTTCACAGCCCAAATATCAAAGTTATGTCTGTGCTGGTCTGGATCATCACCAATTTAGGTTTGGCATAGAGGTAATATTCAGCAATCTCTCTTAGGTGAACCCTTTTTTCCCCCATGCTCTGATATCGTTGGTGTCGGATCACATTTACATCATCAGCAATGAACATTCTTCTTTTTAAAGCACAATGAAAAGGCAAGCAGCCCAGAGGGAAAGAAAATGAAACAAGCTTCTCCATTCTCACACTCTGACTCATCACCCCCTCCTTGCAGCCCACACACTGACTAAACGACTAACGCAAGGACAACCACACAGATCAACAAAATTTAAAGCAAAGTGAATGTGCTGCAGGACGCTGTTCTGCTTTTTGCCCACGTCTTTGTTTCACTTCAGGTTTTTTGGGGGGTTTTCTCCCTGAAAGCAAACATGAAACTAATTACCTTGCATTATATCAAACCAAATAGATAAAAGAACCAGTGAGCCTTCTTTAAAACAAAATTATATAGATACTGATGAAAACACTGGCACTGCAGATGTAACACATTCAATTTAATAATCATAAATTGTTTGCTTCAATTTAAATCCTCTTTAATGAGGCACAGAAGAAAACCAAAACTTCCTCCTAAATCAGTTTTGTTCCATCAAGCAGACAATGAGCACAGCATTTTCAGGTCAATTAAAAAGGTTACAGGTTTCACTCCGGGATGAGGGGACCTCTGGCAAAACATAAGATTTTGTTTCATCCATGTTGAATTCACTATTACTTTAAGAAATATGCTTTCACAAATAATTAAAATATTCCTACATGCACCACAGATTTCTAGTTGACTACATTTTTTTTCTGTAACAACTACATAATTAAGGCATTTACTGTAAAAACTGTGTTGGACTATTTTGTGTTCATTAACTTTATGTCAAACTGTAGACATATCTCTTATTTCAAACAGAAATAATCTTTAGGGGTCAGATAAATGCTATCTGACCCATTTCAGTAATGCTAAGCTGCTAAATTGGATCTTCAAACTGGTGACTGCAGGATTAACCAGAGTTATTGTGTTGTTGGGTCAAAACAATCTGATTTGCAGGGCATAGATGTCGCATCTTCCTTCTGAACATTTCCCATTAGTCAGGAAATGAGATCTGGGATGTTTGGACCTCAGGCTCTTTGTTTTCCTCCTAGATCATTTAAGCTTATGCTTTTCTATCAAAACAGTGCTACAAATAAAGTGAATGATACAACCCAAGGTTTCTGGAGTCCCTTTGCCTTGCAGTGCTTCTGTCATATCTAATCTATGTATGAAAAAAAGAAAAATATTTTCAGTAAATACAAGAAGCTCTTTTGAGGAACATGTGTGTTTAAGATCCCATAAAATAGCTTTATCTTTATCCTAAAGTAGTAGTCATCTAATGGGAAAAATGAATGAAAATATGAAAGAAAAAAAAATCCCAGCTCAGCCTACTTCTATATTAATCTTCAAGTGTGGTGCAAACTTTAGCTGTTACGCCTTTCATACAATGTCTGCTCACGAGTTTTCTAAATGAGATGGTAATTAAAAGAGGATTTTGTGTTGGAGGAACCATTTATCTAATGGTTTGGCCATATAATGTGCACTTTTTTCTACTAAGAGACCTAATAAAAACTATCATCAATTCAATTCAACTCAGTTTATTTATATAGTACCAATTCACAACACAAGTCATCTTAAGGCACTTTACAGTTCAACCAGATCATACAGTCAAATTGATTCAAAGTTTTCTATCTAAGGAAAACCAGTTGATTGCATTGACTCATTGACTCAAATACAATCCCTCACACTAAGCATGCTTGTAGCGACAGTGGAGAGGAAAAACTCCCTTTTAACAGGAAGAAACCTCCAGCAGAACCAGGCTCAGTGTGAGCGGCCATCTGCCGAGGCCGACTGGGGTTCAAGGAGACAGAAGCAGAGATACAAAAAGCAGTTGTAAAAGGCGGCCCCGTCCAGGAAACACACAGCCAGGCAGACAAGCACCAAGCTAGCTCCCATGTCAGAGGATGAAGAGAGCACATCCAGCCAGTCACAGTCAGAGAAACAGGACTACACTGGAAAACAGGCCGATCTCCAGCATCTATAAACAAGGGTGTTGATGGAAGCAGCACAGCTGATATTTCTCTCCAGGATGGTGTCACAGCCAAACAGGAACAGACGAAAATACTGGTCTTCCAGTATTTTATTAAAACATATCACTGTATTACACTGTTCACAGGTAGCAACGTACAAGGTTCCCAGTGCCTTAGAAAAACAGGCCCACAGCAACATAAATTCTCCCTCGTACTTTGAGGTGAAGTGTCTTTTGACATACAGACTCAGCCACAGTGTTTGCTGCTAAAAGAGTTCAATCTTGATATCATCTGACGATGCACACACTTTCAGTTCATATCTTTATTAACTCCACATAATAGATCCTTTGGCATGTTTCGCCATGGCTGTGAGGTGCTTTGTCAAATATTTATCCTTCATTACAAGTGAGAGCCTTCAGGCGTGTTTGTTGAGGAGAAAGCTAAAATTTGACTGACATAAAAGAAACAGCTCTAGTTTCCAAATATTTTAGTACATTTCTCATGTTTACATTTGTGATGGTAGAGCAGAATTAGGCGCTAAAGGTTGCTATGAAGATTTGGTTAGCTTTTGATGTCCCAGTTGAATAATGGAAAATTAAGGATAATGTTTTTTTTACCTTCCTCACATCCTTCTTCCTTTCTATAGCTGTAAAATACATAGATCCTCATGCAACCTTAGTTACAGTTTATTTTGTATTAAACTTTTAAATTATTGCTCTGATTGTAAGTAGGGACCATTTTAGATGGGGAGCCACTTTGTTTGCAGAGGATGATCATCGACAAAATGACTCTAACCATAATAATAATAATACCTTCTATTTATTAGCAGACAACTTTTATGTCACATAAGGTCCTATTACAAACTAAATGTAGAAACATTAAAACACATAAAGGCCTTGCTTATTGATTTAACATTCTGAAGTGTGGCTATAGAGGAAAAATCCCACCAAAAAGAGATGTGTGGAGATTTAAAATGTGGATTTCTTTACATGAGGCATTTGTCCTTCCTAAATAAAGCCATTTTTATTTATAAATATGTATAAAAACATTTATATATATATATATATATATATATATATATATATATATATATATATATATATATATATATATATATATATATATATATATATATATATATATATATATATATATATATATATATATATATATATATATATATATATATATATACATATTTATGTTAAATAACTAATCAAAACCAGCTTTTTAAGATCGGAAAAAAGCTAAGAAACAAACGATCAATTAAAGTTTATGTTTTAATTTTCTAAAGACATTGAACCGTTTCCAAAAATAGCAAGAGTCGCAAAAGCTGGACAAAATTCACTCAGGGTTCCTCTTTGTGGCCCTCATTTTTTTTAAGCCTATTGCTGTTGCAACAAATGTTGTGTTAGCAAAGGTGAATACCTATAGCAGCAGAGTGACCCCCTCACCCACAGGTTCAGCCACATTAACCCCATTCCTCTCTTGAGCGGATTCACCCAGCCAGCAAAATCCCATGGACAAAGCTGAGGAGACAGATGGCATACCACACCCACCCACACACAGTTACAGTAATGCATAAGCTAGATGTATAGGCACCAATTTCCTCCTTTGTCAGGCATCCTTGTTCAGACAATATAGAAATTACTGTACAGGTGCTGGTCATAAAATTAGAATATCATGAAAAAGTTGATTGATTTCAGTAATTCCATTTAAAAAGTGAAACTTGTATATTATATTCATACATTACATACAAACTCATATATTTCAGATGTTTATTTTGTTTAATTTTGATGATTACAAATGACAACAAATGAAAATCTCAAATTCATCATATCAGAAAATTAGAATATTGTGAAAAGGTTCAAAATTGATGGCCCCTGGTGCCACACTCTAATCAGCTAATTAACTCAAACCACCTGCAAAAGCCTTTAAATGGTCTTTCAGTCTAGTTCTATAGGCTACACAATCATGGGGAAGACTGCTGACTTGACAGTTGTCCAAAAGACGACCATCGACACCTTGCACAAGGAGGGCAAGACACAAAAGGTCATCGCTAAAGAGGCTGGCTGTTCACAGAGCTCAGTGTCCAAGCACATTAATAGAGAGGCGAAGGGAAGGAAAAGATGTGGTCGAAAAAAGTGTACAAGCAAGAGAGATAACCGCACCCTGGAGAGGAATGTGAAACAAAACCCCTTCAAAAATGTGGGGGAGATTCACAAAGAGTGGACTGCAGCTGGAGTGAGTGCTTCAAGAACCACCACACACAGACGTATGAAAGACATGGGTTTCTGCTGTCGCATTCCTTGTGTCAAGCCACTCTTGAACCACAGACAGCGTCAGAAGCGTCTTGCCTGGGCTAAAGAGAAACAGGACTGGACTGCTGGTGAGTGGTCCAAAGTCATGTTCTCTGATGAAAGTAAATTTTGCATTTCCTTTGGAAATCAAGGTCCCAGAGTCTGGAGGAAAAGAAGAGAGGCACTTCATCCACGTTGCTTGAAGTCCAGTGTAAAGTTTCCACAGTCAGTGATGGTTTGGGGTGCCATGTCATCTGCTGGTGTTGGTCCATTGTGTTTTCTGAGGTCCAGGGTCAACGCAGCCACATACCAGGAAGTTTTAGAGCACTTCATGCTTCCTGCAGCTGACCAACTTTTTGGAGATGCAGATTTCATTTTCCAACAGGACTTGGCACCTGCACACAGTGCCAAAGCTACCAGTACCTGGTTGAAGGACCATGGTATCCCTGTTCTTAATTGGCCAGCAAACTCTCCTGACCTTAACCCCATAGAAAATCTATGGGGTATTGTGAAGAAGAAGATGCAATACACCAGACCCAACAATTCAGAAGAGCTAAAAGCCACTATTAGAGCAACCTGGGCTATCATAACACCTGAGCAGTGCAACAGACTGATCGACTCCATGCCACGCCGCATTGCTGCAGTAATACAGGCCAAAGGAGGCCCAACTAAATACTGAGTGCTGTACATGCTCATACTTTTCATGTTCATACTTTTCAGTTGGCCAACATTTCTATAAATCCTTTGTTTTTATTGGTCTTCAGTAATATTCTAATTTTCTGATATGATGAATTTGAGATTTTCATTTGTTGTCATTTGTAATCATCAAAATTAAACAAAATAAACATCTGAAATATATGAGTTTGTATGTAATGTATGAATATAATATACAAGTTTCACTTTTTAAATGGAATTACTGAAATCAATCAACTTTTTCATGATATTCTAATTTTATGACCAGCACCTGTATATAAGGGTGGGAGTTGTCAGATAGAGTAAACTGTAACAGGAACAAGTCAAGGAGAACACCAGTTTAAGTGTAGGTCATTTTCTGGGGACCCACAAGAGAACAGGGAGTGAAATGCAAGCACCACGGCTGCACGGAGGAATGCTGGGTAGATCTGTGCACTTGTTGCCCTCAGTCCTCTTATATAAGCCCCCCTTTCAACAAGTGTCTACTTCCCCTCCAGCCCCCAATTTACAGTCAGCATGCCTCCGCTGGCTTAAACTTACAACGAAATCTGCTTTGTCAGACCACAGAGAAAAGAGGAGCGGTCAAAATGCTGCAATTATGGACTTATGTAATGCAGAATGGCTTTTCGCAACCTGCTTTGCTGCTGTTATTACTGTTTGTGTGGCTTATATCTTTAGAAGATATAAGCCACACATTTCCTGGTGGACTTAAGAGTGTCCAGCTTTAGTTGTTAAAAAGAAAACTGTTGAGATAAAATATAAACAACTATACAAGAAGGGGAGAGTTGCAGCTGTACCTATTGATATAAAACAGACCAAATAACCTTAATTTTAACATTTGTTTATTTGTTTCTTACATAAATATCACAGTTAATCAGGTTAGGCCTAAGAGGAGAGTTGTTTCATTCAAATTAAATACATAAATAATAATAAGAAGATGAATACATGAATAAAGAAATTATATCTATTGATAATGCAACATGTTTGATCTTTGATCTGTGTTATTAATTTATTTCATAATGGAGTTTTATTTTTTCACACTTATTTCTGACTTTTATTTTTTAACCCCATTTTTCATTTTCAGCACATTTTATGTTCATTTCATATTTATTTAGTACTGTGTGTTTATATAAACAGTAAATCGTCTGCTTATACAAAAATTAAAAAAATGTTTAACGAAATGTTTAGTTATGCAATTAAACCAATTATATGCAATTATGTAGTAGTTATATATATATATATAATGGGTTATTAGTGACAGCTTTAAGGGCAAATATTTCATCTAGGATATTATTGTGGTTTTCCTAAATGGTTTTGGAAGCCCGGGTTTTTAAAACGTAATTTTTATTTTGCATAATGCACTGTTAATTTTTAAAATAATAAAAGTTAAGTTATTTAAGATAATAAAAGCATGCTCTATTTTACATCAGTTTGAATCTCCTGCATACGAAGGCAAATATATAATCATCTGATCCAAGCTAATATTTATAAATTTTATATATAATTTTAATGAAAATAGTAGTACATATATAATATTCTTTTTTTTTTTTATAATTCAACACCCTCCAGATGCGGGGTCAGCTGGGTTTTTACTTTTTACATTTAGATGCAAATGATCAAAAATGCACTTTTTAAAAGTAGTGCATTTTATCACTTAAAAATTTGAATGTTTAATGTCTCTAAACTATCTCTGAATAACAGACTTAAATGCAAGAAGTGTTGTAAAAATCTAAAAAAAAAAAATAATAATAATCATAATAATGTAATAATAATAAAGTAACTCAAATGTTTGACTATGCTCAGACTGAGAATATTCCACCTGTTTCTTTCGGGTGATTTGTAAGATTGCCTACAGCTAAAGTAAACAACAGATAAAAAAAACAAACAATATTTCATTATGTTGCCCTAAAATAGCCATGTGGAGAATACTGCTGACTTTATATCCTTCACAAGGAAGGTAAGCATTAAAGATCATTGCTGAAGTGCTTGTTCATTCTCAGTGAGTTATATCCAAGTAAACTGCTAGAAGGTTTAGTTAAAGGAAACAATTTGCTTTCAGAAATGTGCAAACGCTATGAAAACTTGAAATTAAATTATAAAGAAAGGACGATTCAAGAGCTCCACACGTGTGTCTGGAGAGAGCCCTTTAAGACACACCACATCCAGAAATGTTCCCGACAGTAGCCACAGCTTGTTTGTATGAAGCCAGTCCTTCTCTATATTTCAGTAGTTTCTTATATGGGCTAAAGTTAGACAGGACAGCATTCTTTAGTTTTAGGGAAAACTGAAAATTTTAGGTTTTAATCATCTGTATGAAGAGATCTTTAAAGATAACCCTAAATGAAGAGCAGTATCTTTTACCAGTTTTCTTCTTTACCTAAACTTGCATTTAAAAAGTTGGGCTACAGCACTGTATGAAAAGCTAACCCCTTTTGCCCTAATCCTTTGCAGATTACTTTGGCAATAAGAGAACAATGATACTTCAATCTAATTCTTAAATGTTTTCATTTCCCAATTGTTAAGACAAACTTTATCTTTAACCAATGATAAGAGTAACAGAAACAACACTGAGATAGATTAGTATTTATCTCTGTAAGCTTTGCCTTTGCATTTTAAGGGCAGGAACATTTTATTCATGTTCTAATTTATGAAAATATGTTTGCCACAGGACTGAATTTTATATTTTACAAACTTTTGTTTCTTTGGGGGCTTTTGAATCATTCAAGTGTGGTGTGATATGTAGTGATTTCATCTCTCTAAATGGGTGTTTTGTTTTTGTTGTTTTGAACAGTTTAGATACATCAGCAGTCTGTATCAGTCAGTCTGCTACTTCACCCTGGAGCTGATTGCTGGGCATCATGTGTTTCTTTACATCTTCCTTTCTTTCAGTTTATTTTACAAGAATATAAACAGTTGATGGGAGCCTTCTGTGTCTGAAGCTGTTAGAAAGTAGTACAAAGACAGTGGTTTTTAGTTCTTCAGCTGTGCCAAACAGCTGTTTTATTTCACAATAACACATCCGACAGGTGAATATATAGATATATTATATATATCAAAAACATCAGCAGACATGTGCTTGAAATAAAAACACCTTCCTTTCCAGTTTGCACACAGAGCTCAAGTCATAAAAGACCGATCAAAAGTGACAGGTTAGAAATGAAGAAAAGTACATTTCCCAGCACATTATTTCTGTATTGCATACATGTTTAACAGGGAGTGGAAATCTGAAATGTATCAGAGCCAGACTATATCTGTGCTGACTGAAAGGAGGGAGTCATACGAGTTTCAAGGCCACCATATGAACTTTATTTCAGCTAACAGCAGACCAGCCAGCTATATGATGAGTCAGGATTATAGTGGAGGATCCCAGCAGACGCCGGGGAGCAGCAACAACAGCTCAGAGAAGAGCCAGAAAATGTCGAACAACAGGTCTCAGTTTGGTCATGCAAACACAGTACAACATCTTGGAAATGTCATATTTTATTTATTTATATATATATATATATATATATATATATATATATATATATATATATATATATATATAAAGAAATATATATTTAAAGAAATTTAAAAATCCTCCCCCTGAATGGATTTGTGACGAGGTGATGAAAACATTCATGATTTCTTTAAAGCAAACAGAAAGCTTTCCAGCACAGAGCGAATCACTGCTGGATAACAGTGCTTGTTTCTTCACACCCAGGCATGGGCTGGTCGGGTTCAAAGTATACCAGTGTTAGAAACAGCCTTTTAATGGAAAAATGGGGGGAAAAAAACAACAAGACAAAGTGCTGTAGTTGCCTTCAGCTGTAGGGAGAACAGGATAACACGTTAGCCTCCCCTTCCCCCACTTGTTGCTGCAGTAAACTAGCTGAAAGAAGCTTAATTTTAATTAACAGAAAACATTAAAGATGGTTAAACCTTTATGTCAAAAATGCTACATCTGTAAAACTGTGCTGGAAATAATCGTTTCAGTAAAAATAAAATAGATCAGGTAGTAGATTTTGTTTAATACTAGGAAACCGCCATATTTTCACATCCTGCCGGCCCATGCCTGTTCACAGACTCCAACCAGCATGAAACTGTATACAAATTTATAAATATCCAAATTTACCACTGCAAGAAATCCTTACACCATCTACAAACAGTGTCCTACACAACAGTTTTGTTGTTTTTTTAAAGGCAAGGTGAGAGGTGTCTACACCAAACTAGTGACAGCAAGGATTCAAGGCCAGATGACAGTCCGACAAGATCTTTATAAAAACATCACATTTGAAAAAATATCACTAAAACACTTTTTTTTTTTTTCTCCCCCAAATAAAATCCAGGACAAAGAAATTCAAATATCCTTCTTTGTTATTCAAACTAAATTTCATAAACAGCATCTACAGAGAGATAAATCATTTCTAATAACTTAAATACTTAAATTATTATGAAATATAATACTATTCCACTTGCAACCAAAATGGATAAGAAAATAGATTTTCTTATAGCCTACGCAAAACATCAATGACTCATTTTGCCAGGAGGTCCATAAACTAAAACACACTGATGTGCTCCAATGGTCCGTTTGTCCCTTCGGTCCTGCAGTAAGAAACTTTGGCACAGAAAACCCACCATTAGGATGAAGCGACATATCACAACACGGCACCGGAAAGAGGGACAGTCATGCAGACGTCGCTCCAGCCCCGGAGGAGATGAGGCCCCGTGAAAAAAAAAACCTTATCACAACCGTGCTGCCTGAGCAGGAGATGATAAAAGGAGAGTGGCTCAACTTCAACAATAGGCTGGAATAAAAAGTCATCGGAAAGATTAAGAATTAACTTCTAACCAAAACCATAACGGGTCCAAACAATTACAGCTTCCTGGAAATGACAGCGATGCTTCAGCCTGAAGTGGTGGTTTTCCAGCATCCCATCGATTCGCCTTGGTCCTCGTAGTTTCACAGAGAGGACACCAGCTCGCTGGCGACCGGGGCGTCGGTCACCGTCTGAGGCTGCACCTCTACGTCTGCAGCTTTCTCCGCAGTCTCGCTGATGACCTCCAGGGCCGAAGGGGCGTCTGATGTTTTCAAGTCCACGTCGCCCTTCTGTTTGTCGGCGGAGCCGCAGCACAGCTTGGGAGCGCACTGAGTCCGACAGGAGAGCTCGCACAGGGAGTCCCGGGACTCGGAGCTGAAGGTGACAAACTCGGGCTGGATGGTGGTGGCGTGGATGCCCTCGTCGTGGAAGAAGTCCTTGATGCGTTTGGCCACGTCCATGTAGGACGTGGGGTCGTGGCACTTGATGTGCGCGGTGGCGATGATTCGGCTCCCGGCCAGCTGCCAGATGTGCAGCTCGTGGATGGCCAGGACGCCTTCCAGGCTCAGCAGCCGCTCGTTGAGCCTGTGGATGTTTATTTGCTTGGGTACAGTCTGCAGCAGGATGAGGGCAGACTCTTTGAGCAGCGGGTAGGTGGTGTAGAGCAGGATGCACACCATGATGATGCACAGCGTGGGATCCAGGTACAGAACCCAGCAGGGGCCTGACACACTGGTAGCGTTACTGACGTGCAGGTGGTCGGTCCCAGGACTGTTGAAGCAGACGTCCTTGCAGGTATCGTCTTGGCAGGGATTCCACACGAAGGTGAAAGTGATGGCATTGACCACAACGATGACAGAACCCAGAGCGTCACCCAGAACGTGCAGGAACACCCCACGCATGTTGAGCTGAGCCGACGAGTCATGGTCATGTTCCAGCTCATCGAAATGGGTGTTGCCGTTCATCTGCACCTCTGAGTTGTCTTTACAGCTCACATCTGGAGATAAAAGATCAAGGAGACAAGCTCAGTTTGCTGCTGCATAACAGCTGAGTGGGAAATGGACTCTGACACGTAGATACAACATTTGAGTTGACTCGGACAGAAACTAGGAATTACCTGGTAAACTAGATCAATGTACGCAAGCTTTAAATCCGCTACGGTTCAGAAACCTTTCTGGTGATCCGTTGCTATAGCTTAAAGAAGCAGTTGACCACTCGGGATTTTCTGATTTTACAGGACGGTTTTCTGAAGATTGGGGCGCAGAAAACGACCTACCTTTGTTTTTTATAAAACTTACAAAGAAAATCATAACTGGTTTGAAAAAAATAAAACAGTGTGAGATCTCAATTTTTAGGTATTTAGCAGAAAATCTCTTTTTCAACCAACCTAGAAGAGACATCAGTTTGTTAAGAGCCAACCGTAGGAGGGTTACAACGGCTGACAGTCTGAGCAGCGTACTCCTTTGTGTTCTTGAGAACTCATGACCATTTGGCTTTATAGTTACTGAGTAACTACGAAAATAGAGATATTAATCAAGTTAGAAATTAATCTATCGGCTATTTTCTTGATTGATCTAAAAAAAAAAAACACACTTATTGGATTAAAATCACTAAATTAACAAATGCTCTAAATATATAGAGGGAAAACTTGATGGCACAAATTACATTTGTTAATGTTAAAAAAATTAATACAAATTTTGTAAGGTTTTGTCTTTATTGCGGCTGTAAGTGGGTTATTAATCTTTCAGCAAATTGCATTTTTTAGCATCTGCAAAGCATTACTGCAGGTAACAATTAAAATATTTTGTTGGTTGACTATTTCAGAAACAATTAATGTGGCCTATTCTAAAACTGAGCTGGTGTTGAATTTTTTCTTTTTCTTTTAAGAGTCAAACATAATACAAAATCACTTTTATAGAAAAAAATATTGCAGCTCTAATGATTAATATTTCCTATCTGCTGCTTTTTTGTTTAAAAGAAATATAATTAAATCATCTTTTTCCACCCCTCCTTCTGTTTTATATGTAGCTAAAAAAAATCTCAACATAAAAAAATACACCCGACCTGAAGGATGCAAAAGTTCACCAGGCAGTTCAAGATACACACCAACAAGACAAGATCGACAAATATACTTTGATTTACAAGCTACATGTGAACTGTGAAAATCATTGCATTTGTATGTGGATTTTTAACCTTATCTTATATATTATATATAAATACTTATATTAAACTAAACTAACAAAATAAATAAAGCTTCTACATAAACAAACTTTAAAGGTAGAAAAAACTTCCAGCCTTTAAATTAAATGTAATCGTTTGTTCATCTGTGCATCTTGTCCAGCTGTATTTAGAAATATTGAGAATGTTTTAACTGCATAATTATATGTCAAGCCTAACATTTTTTTTTTACATTTTCCTACAATGATAACCTACACAACCAAACCTGACACAAAAGCTAAATTATTTAAAATAACTCCCTATCAGCAATATTTCCTCTTTTCACATTTTTCCCCTTCGCTTTCAGCTAAACATTGGTGGATTTTTGACTAAGTTTGTCACCATACACTTCCCTCTGGGATTATTAAGTATGTCTGATTCTGATCAGAAACACTCTGTTTAGATTTAACGCGTGTTTTACCTCAAATACAATACCTCTGACATGAAGCAGATTTAAATGTGTACTAGTACTAGCAGCCTAGGAAATAGGAGGGAGTGGCACCTGAGGGATGGTGCCCCCCCTTCCCTTTCATCCTGGGCACGTTGGGTCATTCATCAACAACTAATGGCGTGTCTGGGACTGTCGACTTAAGGGCTACACTGATGTATGACCCAGTAATGGCAATGGGAGCATAGAGGAGGGGATACACTGGTCATTTATTGGAACCCTGAACAGTATAGAAAGGAAATGGTCTGTATATGGGATTAACCCTTCAGAGAGCGAATAAAGAGAACCTGCTGTTTTACTCTAGTGAGCCAATCCAACAACATGACTTTCATTTGCATAGCAAGAATTGACTTGAAGGCTATGGGACATTACTCGGTTTGGCCCCTTTAAACACATCTCTCCTGAATGAGTTTCAGATGTTTTGAACAATTAAAGACATTGAAATATGGGGCTTTACTTCCTGAAATCACAGAATGTGGTGACATAGAGTGACTCAATAAATATGAATTAGAGGACACACATGCTGAAGCATGGTGGATTTTATTTTGATCTTAATTTTGAAGTTATTCAAATCTTCTTTTAGTTTATATGGGCAGCTAGGAGTGTAGATTTGTCAAGTTTGACCTAAAGGAGCACAGATTAATTACCTAGATGCATCTGTTCTGCCTTTTTTAGAGCGACTTCAGTCATTTCTGGGCGTAACGACATGAAAGGCCAATGTTTTATCTACCAGAGCCCTATAGTCCTCTCAGATTAGATTGAACAGGTCGTTTCTTTAGAGAAAATTTCAAAAATACCTGCTTACTTCTTCAGCCACTCCCAACAGCTGATGTTACTGTACAAAGTATTTTTGATGAATTACTGAGATAGTTTATCAGAGAAATGCTCAAATCTAATCATAATGGGAACTAAATGTTCCCGAGACAGAAAAGCAAAGATTTTTCTTTTTATGGTTGGCAAAATGCCACAGCATCCTCAATCATAAGACTATAGGAGGACAACTCTGATGTATAAAAATCGGAATCGGTGTTGGCTTTTTAAAAAGTCTGATCAGTCCACCCTTAAGTTGTAGTGAGGTGGATGAATATATATATATATATTTCACTGATAATCCTCAAATAGTTTAACTCACCGGTTCTTGATCTCCCATCACCCGGACTGTTGTGATTCCCCACCAGGTTGTTGGTCTCCTCCAGCGCTGATCCATTGCCATCCTTCTGGAACTTCTCAGCTTTCCCCCTCTTCCCCTTACCCCCATGGGAATGCCCGTGGCCTCCCCCGGCATGTCCGTGGAAGAGGCAGAGGCCCAGCAGGTTGATAAGGAGCCCCGCGGCGCCCACCCCGGCCACCACCACCGGGGTCTTGATCTCGTGGGGGTCGGTGAAGCGCTCGACGGCCTCCAGGACGATGGTGAAGCACAGCGCCGTGAGAAAAACGGCGTTGACCAGAGCCCCCATCACCTCCGCCCGGATCCATCCGAAGGTGTTCTTTTTGGTCGATTGGGTTTTCTCGGCGAACCGCACCGCGACCAGAGCCACGACCAACGCGATAACATCCGAGAGCATGTGAAAAGAGTCCGAGAGCATCGATAGGGAAGAGGTGACGCGGCTCACCACCACCTCTACGATGAAGAAGCTGAAAGTCAATGAGAGCATACATAGCAGCCGGGCACGGTTTGGCTCACAGGCCATTGTGTTATGTTTGTTTCCTGGTTGTCCTCCGTCGATTCGAGTTCAGAGGGAGAGATAATGTTTCACGGTGTCCTCCGGGTGAAGCTACATCCAGAGTGCCGATTTCATGGGAGTTACTGGATTCTAGGAACCGTGTGAAAACCCTGCGGACGTCACCAGCATATTCCAGACAAATCTGCCGACAAGCTCCGCTTTGCAGACGGCTGAAACTTTGCACCCGAGCCGGTAAACTTTCCACACGGACCACGTCAGACTCCTATTGGACGAGAGAACCCGGAGGAGGAAGCCCATTGGTTGAATTTTTCGACCGATATTAAAGGAGGCGCTTATGAACTCAACAACGGAGGTAGTTAGGCACGCTTCATCGTTACTGTAATCTCGCGATATCAACGTTGGACGATTAAGAAAAGCCAGTAGTATCGATCATTAATTATGTTTCTTTTCAAAGGATTTCTGAACAGTGGAGCTGAAACACAACAAAAATATTCTTCTAGAAAACACGTATAAAAAAAGTTTAAAAATCAAGCATGTGTACTGCCACTTAAATAGAATTTAATTTACATAATTTCTGTAATAAAATGTAATGTAGAACTGTAACTATACAGTCATGTTTATATTACTGTTTTTCAAGGCTGCACTAAAAACATGAAATACAGAGCTGTTCTAAACGAAATTTCTTTTTGTTTATACTCCTGTATACAAAATAAATCTGTTTAAGTCCAAGTCTCTAATAATACTAAGTATTCTAATAAATACATTTTGTAGTAAGATACATTTGGACATAATTATAACCTCATCCAGAGGCAGAAAATACACAAACACAAGATTTTCATTGATACAAATAAAATAATTATCAATAACTAATTCAATAACATCCCTAACTGTTTAAATTCTAATAACTTTATCTTTTTATATAATTCCTAAAATGTTTTGTTTTAGGTTATGAAGTTTTTAACTTTCTGGTTAAAGATTTTATTAAAAGATATGATTTCTTTGAGCAACAGTCACATTTCCTATAAAAACATTTACCAAACTTAAGCTATAAGGAACAACCCCCCCAAAAATACAGCTTTATCAACAGGAAATGGATGCAAAATGTTTTATAATCTTTTGAGCCTTTATTTCAAACAATACTAGGCTGATTAAGTGTACACTTAGCATCTATAAAGATTTAAATTATTTGTAAACTGGAGTTTTCCTTAAATGTATTCTATTGACCGTTTCAGATGTGCAAATTTCCCAAATGATTTTTTGATTAGTCAAACAATTAGGGAACATGAAGGCCATCTGATAATTTCATTGTGCTGATGATTAGTGTTAACAGAAACCTCCTTTTTAATCTCATCCTTAAATCAAAGCATTAACTCCTAAATGGAAGCCATATCTGTTCTGTTGGCTGTGATTGCCTATTCTGTAGTAAACCGATGACCCCTTGTGGAAACTATTAAGTCTTGATGAAAGGGTGTCTCTAATGCAAATGACTGCTGTGAAGCATTGTCCTATTAAAAGTCAGCAATCTAAAAATATATTTCTGTTTTTTGAACACTTAAAGCAAATGAATTGGGTTCATAATCAACACAGACATGTTTATTCTTAAAATAATCCTTTTTTATAGTTAAACAATCTGTGTAAGAAAACAAATGAAGGAAAAACATACAAGAACATTAAAAAAATCACAATAGCTGCCTACCATTTTCAAAACACCTCCACAGGTTGTATGATAAAACTTTAAATACTATACACACACACATCTTATGAAATATCAAATTTACATCCAGTTTTAAAAACCTCACTTTCTTTTTGATATGACTGTTTCTCTTATGTTCAGCGGATGCCGAGGATCTGTCTGCTTTTTAACTGGCAGATTTTCTCCACTTCGCTTAGTTTTTGAGCCCGGAGGTTAGCGGAGTGCAGGCGCCGCAGCATTAAATCCTGGTACGGCCCACCGTGCTGGCCATCGGGCTGCTGGTTCTCTTTGCTTTCACCCGCAAAGTGGACCTTCTTCTTTCCAGGGGACAGTTCCTCCGAATCTACAGTAAGGAAGCAAGAGACCAACACAGAAATATCAGAATAACGTTTTATTTAATCACAAAAACAAGACATTTGAGGTGTGAATTATGGACAAAAATGCAGATTTATTATAGTTAAGATGCCGTTTGTCTATAAAAACTTTATTAACATGATATAAATATGTGCACTCATGATTAAAAAATATAAATAAATATAAAAAAAGCTGTTTCAATGTCGGGCTTGGTGTAGTAAGTGGAAACCCCTTTGCTGGATTCCCATACCTATGTCTTTGCCATAGCCCAGTGCCACCTCCTTTTGCTGATGCAGCCAGTTGTAATTCCTCAGCAAACTCTCTGCTCTGCTCCAGAAGAAAGAAAAAAGAAAAAAAAGAAAAAAAAGGACAAGTCAACTGAGAAGACTACAAAGCTGATGGTAACAGCAAGATAAGTTTTAATGTCAGATTTTTCTGGGTGTTACCGTGCAAGTTTTTCAGTAGTCAGTCGCTCACGTACACACAGTTCCTGCTCCCTTCCTGCCATCCAAGAAGACAGAAGGAGACGTTAAACCAACATTTCTATAGTGAACATATTTCTTCTGGATGCATAACAGCATACAGTCAGTCAGTCTGTAGATGTGGGAGTGGAAGTAGTTCAAAGTTTGATTGCAAAACCTTTGCTAACGGCAACATGAATAAGCCGTCTACATTTATTTTCTAGTATCGTTGAAAGTTACCCCAAAAGCAAAGTTTGACATTTAGACCGGAACACTTCCTAAATCAAATATTAATGAATTTGAAGTTAAAGATGTTTTCCAGAACTTTTTAACAAGAAGATGCTCATCCCCCCTCGCCTATTAAACTAGCCCCAACCGCCAGCGGCCAAAATCATTTTTTCGTGCATTTAGTCTGATTTATCAGGCTACAACCCCCCAAATCTGGACCAACAGGCTAAGGCTAGCAGGTTTAAGCATTTTTTTTTTTGCTGAAATCTTCAATTATTTTGAATTTTCAAAATAAAATGTGCAATTTTTCTAATTTTAAATATTAATTTAAATAAACATTGAACTCCATAAAAAAAAAAAAAAAAAAAAAAAAAAGACTTCCAAGTGCTGTCCTTTAATTGGATTTCTGGATCTGATCTTTTTGTGTTTTCTATTTCCAATCTAAACTTAGACTTAGTGTATACAAAATGACAAAGTTTGTCTGAGTGTATCCAAAACAAATTTTCATTGAATAAAAGCTTCCAACAGTAAAATGAGCAGCTTACAAAAGAGAAATCAACATTACAATTTAAGATGCAGCTTAGGTCATCATGTAAACCGTATTGGAGAAAATGAAAACCAGTTTAAAAAATGTTGGTGCAAAAGTGCATTAGGTTCAAATTACACAGTCTCAAGTCTTTATGGTTCTCTAAACATGTGGATATATAATTACTGTACCCTGATGTTTGAATGATCTAAATTACTTGTCTGCATATTACACCAATTGTCACATAACAATACAAAGGCCTGATTCAGTAAAATGATAAAGGGGCATTTGATGGCTCTTTAGATGTCTGAAATAGCTAGATCCAATGACAAAGCATGACTAAATCCTAAAATAAACAGATGTATATATAAATCAGGTATAGTTAGCACCAAGTGATCTAGCTTAAAAATCTAATTTCCATTTTTTACTGCTAAATCTGAAGAATAGATTTTTTTTTCTTCACTAAAGTTTCATAATGAAAAATCACTAATAATGCTTTCAAAAAAGTAGCTTTTCTTTCAATCATCTCCTCGCACAGGTGAGATTAACTTAAAGATAAATTACATTCAACCTGTGAAACATGCTTGTTTCACAACAACCAATGAAAATTTAACAGGATAAATGTTTTCAGCTAGTGGTGTTACACAGTGAGCTAGTTATCAGTTACGAGTGCACATCAAAGAACAAAAAGTAATGAACTGATGTCAATTTGAGCCATAGAAACCCGAGAAGGGGAATGGTAAAAAAAAAAATATATTTTCCAAAAGTTAAATCCTCACAAATAAATTAAAAGAAGAGGTCCAGCGGACCCGCGGGGGGGAGGTGGTTGAGCACAGAGACAGATTTGAAGGTTGGAGAGGCTATGCATCAGAAGCATAAATTGGCCTTTATTGTCCGGAGTGGAGAAATGCCATGATCCTTCTAGATTCCTTTTTCATACTCCATATCAGGAGATACACTCCCTACCATTTCAGACTTTGTAGGGACTCTCCTTTTTGTATTTATCACTTTATATTTGTTGAGTATAAAACTGGGATTCTTCTTATTTTAAGCCACTTGACTATAAAGGTTTCTAACCTAGAGGCACTGTAACCCATCAGATCCATAACACAGCCTGTTTGGAACCATAAATGCTGAGGTCTTACTCTCCAGTCTTTCCTCTCGTTCCTTCAGCGCCTGCTCTCGGTCCTTCAGCGCCTGCTCTTTGAGCTTGAGCTCTGCCACACAGACAGTTCCCATTTCGGCCAACTTGTGAACAGGACTGTCGGAGTCTGCAGACCTCCTCTGAGCCCGAGCCTGAATCTTCCTCTGCTCCTCAGCAACACTGTCGCTTAACAGACCGCTCTGAAGGATGGACTCCACAGATGGTCTCAGGTAGTCCTGCAGACAGAGGGGATGATTCAGGGATCCTTACGAGCATAAATACAGGTTAAGCTCAGGGAAAAATAAGCTAATGTTTCCAACCTTAAGGTTGAGCATTTTGCCAAGTAAGGTGTTCAGTTCCTCAGAGTACCGGTAAGGGATTCTTCTGAACTTCCCATCTCTGATTTTCTCCGCCAACTCTCTCTGGTTATATGCAGTGAATGGAGGCCTAAAAAGGACAACAAGCAGAAGAAAGGAAGTATGATCTGCTGTAAAACTGCTTGTGGAATCCGTTCCTGATAACTGTGTAGAATAACTTACGACAATGCACAAAGTTCATAGAGCAAACATCCCAGGGACCAAATATCTGACTTCTCATTGTAGGACATCCTGTTTATCTGCTCCTAAAAGCACAATTGCAGAAAAAAAAGAAACATAAGCGTTTTCTTTCTTAAAGATAAAGGGGTCATAGAGTGGAAAACAGGTATCATCTGCATTTCATTTTATTTGGAACTGAAATCAGCATAGTGCCTGACTAACAATACTCTAATAAGACAAATGACCAGAAACAAGCACACCTAAAAACTAAATCACTACCACTGCCTAAATATCAAGGCAAACAATTCCTGCACGCGGGGTGTGCTTTGGTGGCACAGTGGTTAGTGCACATGACCCATGTATGGAGGCCGTCGGGTTCGCATCCGATCAGATGTCCTTTCCCGCATATCTTTCCCCTCTCATACCCCCTTTCCTGTCAGCCTACTGTCCATAAAACCAGCTACTAGTGCCGTAAAAATTCTAAATAAAATAAAAAAATTCATGTTTTGTCTGTATGGTCTGATGAGCAACAAGTGACTTGATTTTGTTGGGACAGAATGTGATCCATCAACATAAAGTGGTGCATAATTGAAGTGGAGGAAAAATGAAATGGTCTGAAGCTAGGCATGTTCAGATGAGACCAAAATGGCTGGGTTTAGGACCAACAACTATTGCTTAGAACACAGCTTACCTATTGTTAAAGTCATAGGGAAACGGCTGTTCCACCCGCTGCATTTCCGAATTCTCTCCTGAGTGGTGCCCGACTTTACACGAGTAAATATAGTGAATGTGATCGGTTGTTTATCAAGGGGGTGGGATTCTTGTGGCGAAAGATTTGCAAGCAAGTTTGGTTGTGGCCAGTGCCTCGGAAGCATCTTGCTAACCAGTTAGCAACTTAGTGCTAGTAGGTTCCCAATGGGAAATTACATTGGGACCAAGTAGCAGGAACACTATGGAAAGCAGAAACATGCAAGAGGGGGAGAGTTTTGTGTCGGAAGTCGTGGATGAGTCTCCTCCGTCATACATTTTTTTTTTATTTAGAGGAGGGAAGTGGGGACGGAGATGTTGTGGAAGAGGCCGCCAGGGCGGCAGAAGCTTGGTTTGGTGTAGAAGGCTTACGGCCGTACATGTTTGAGCACTTGCCTCGCAATGTTGCCAGTTCTGTTAGCTCTACGCCTGCTTAAGACACAGACGTCCATCCCAGTGAACACGGATTACTCTTATTTCTTATTTCAACCGTGCATATATTAGCTGCGAAATATGAATCAAGATGCTATAACCGAAAAACTTGATTGACAGATGACTGTTGATATACAACTGCCCGAATTTAGGTGTTAAGGATGACGTATAACTGACTGGCCTGCATAAAATAACGGGGGAAAAAAACACAGATTTTAAGACAGGATTTTTTTTTTTATAGAAATTTTCTAAATTTTGGGACAATATAGTCTGATAAAGAGTACTCTTATATACATGACTTCCCTATGACTTTAAATTGAAAAGATGTTCAGTTGGTCAAAGACACAAAATATAGCTCTAAATCAAAAAGACATCTTACTGGAGACATGTAGTACGGTGTCCCAACAAAAGTCTTTGCAAAGCTGGTGTCGTGGTTCAGAATCCTCGCCAGGCCAAAGTCTCCAAGCTTAACATTCTGCTTGACGTCAAGGAAGATATTGGCTGGTTTCAGGTCGCGATGAAGAACCGTGGCCCTGCCGTCGCTTCGTCTGTGACACTCCTTCAGGGCCAGAGAGAGCTGCGCCATGACCCGAAGGATGAACTGCTCCTCCAAGTAACGCCTGCAGGGCAAACAGGTTTGTAACTTCATACAAGGGGAAAGATTAGTGGATATCACTGCTAGAGTGACCTTTCTTTGATGCAGCGACTGATGAGACTGGCCAAGTCCCCTCCTTCACAGTACTCCATGACGATGTACAGTGTGGTGTTGGTGCGGTCGATGATGCGGTCGTAGTAGCGGACAATGTTGGGGTGCTTGAGCTCCCTGAGGAGGTTGACCTCTGACACAAGCATCTGCTTCTCGCTCTCCGCCATGGTGCCATAGTCCAGCTCCTTCCACACCAGGACCTGCAGAACACAACCTACTTTATTAGTCAGAGGGAAAGAGATTAAAATAAAAGGATCTTGGATGGTAATAAATACCTTGTCTCCAACCCTTTAAATGAGAGGCTTAGAGTACTGCTACAGCTTTTTTAGGGTAACAATTGTTTTTGTAGTTTTTTAAAAACATATACCTACTAATATTAGCTTGTTTTAACCTGCAAAATCAGATCATATTCAAAATATCAAGAAACTTTATTAACACCAAGTTCTATGGATACAAATGCTGAAAATAAATACAAAAAATAATAATCTCATGAAATATTACATATTGTTATAAGTTATCAAAATATTGATATTCCAGTTTATTTTCTACAAGCAGCAGGGTTAATGTTTGCCGTTATGTCCCTTTAAATTATATACAATAAATCCCCTTTTGTTGCTTAGCGTCACAATTATTCATCTAAAAAGAAACAGTTAAAAAGCGGTCACTTGCTGCTAATGCTACAGGTAACGGTTTCGCCGTTTTGAGTTGGCTTACTTCAAACATATACTCACTTTGCCGTCACTTTTTCGTCTTATTTTCTGGCATCTCCCGTAAGAACCGGACCCTATAGTGTTCAACACTTCGTAGTCCTCCACACGGGACGGCATCTTTTAGTTGGCTCCCTCCAAACAGACGTTACAACAGACCTGACTTAACGTTAATGCGTCGTTTTAACGTTTATTTAAACCGCCAACCAACGTTTAAACCAACTCGCGATTCTTTTGTCTAAAATATAGGTTTGCTTCTTTCCTTGGTGAGCGTTTCTGTGCGTGAAAGCTGTTGCTCCATACAGGAAACCCTCACAATAAGTTTTAAACTGCTGCCGAAATGCCAGCTTTTGATTGGCTAAGCCGCCACGCATGCTCGGCCCTAATTGGTCAATATGAAGAAACAATCATGTGGTTGCTAAGCGTCCAAGAACCGCGAGAGTAGCGCGGGTAAACGTAAGTTCCTTAATGTCCACACGATGGCGGCAAAAACAAACGAAAAAGTGAATGCTTTTGCTTCACACACACCACAGTTTCTAATTATTTAACAGACGTAAACTTCCTCAGTTTGACTTAGCACTTTTAGAGATTTTTTTTTTTTTACCATTTTGCAGTCTCCCTTCAGACTATGTGAGGAAAACCAGACCTTTGCCTGATTTAAATGTTTTGTGCAGAGGAATTGCATCTTTAAAGCTTTTAATCTATGACATATTCGAATCTGTTCACATAGACGATTTCTGCATCTCTCCTCAGTATGTATGTATGTATGTATGTATGTATGTATGTATGTATGTATGTATGTATGTATGTATGTATGGATGGATGGATGGATGGATGGATGGATGGATGGATGGATGGATGGATGGATGGATGGATGGATGGATGGATGGATGGATGGATGGATGGATGGATGGATGGATAGATAGATAGATAGATAGATAGATAGATAGATAGATAGATAGATAGATAGATAGATAGATAGATAGATAGATGGATAGATGGATAGATGGATAGATGGATAGATGGATAGATAGATAGATAGATAGATAGATAGATAGATAGATAGATAGATAGATAGATAGATAGATAGATAGATGTGTGTGCATTTAGCTTCATCATACTTGACATCATTAATTTTAGCACCAGCGTGCAAAATAAAAATTAACTGATAAGTCCAATGAATCTCCTTGGTGAAGGAGAGGAACACCCAAGTGTGGATGCTGTTCCTGGACTTCAGTTCAGCTTTAAACAACATCCCTGATGACACATGACTGAGTCCCCAGGTTCACCACCAATCACATCTCTAAATTTGCAGACGACACCACGGTGGTGGGCCTCATTAGAGACAACAGTGACCAGGACTACAGACAGGAGGTGGAGCAGCTGGTGAGCTGGTGCAGAGATAACAGCCTGATCCTGAACGTGGAGAAAACGAAGGAGATCATTGTTGACAGGAAAAATCGGCCTAACCAAGCTCCACTGCTCATCAACAGCTCAGCTGTAGAGGTGGTCAGCATCACCAAATTCCTCGAGGTGCACATCACAGACACCCTTACCTGGAGTGGAAACACCACCTCATTGAAAAGTGAGGGCACAAGCACTTGTACTTCCTGTGGAGGATTAGGAGAGCCCACCTGCCCCCACCCATCCTCACCACCCTCTACAGAAGCACCATAAAGAGCGTTCTGACCAGCTGTCTCACTGGATGATGTGGAGGCTGCAGCGCCTCAGTCTGGAAGAAGGTGAGGAGAGTGATGAGAACAGCAGAGAAGATCATGGGGCTCCTCTTCCTTCCATTCATCCCAGTGCTGCGTTTCCCGAGCCCATAACATCATCAATGACCCTGACAGGATCATTGATGATGGTCATCTCACAGATTCCAAAATACTTTCTTCCCCACTGCCATCAGACTTCTGAATGGTGAAACTGAAAAAAAAAAGCTGAATGTTGGAAAAACTGTAAATCATATCACACTCTTATGTTTACATTTGATCACTTCTGCACTTTAAGAAATGAAAATGTCATGAGAGAGTCTAAGGATGATTTCTCTATATGTGTGAACCCTTTCTGGGATAAATGGACTGTGATTTTTGCCCGCTGACAGTCTGATCAGTGGGGCAGCAGCCTTGGTAACAGTTCAGATCATAAGCGTCGTTAGACCTATTTAAGGGTGGCTTCAGCCACCCTTTCTTTGGCATTAGCCACCCTATAATTATTTTGCGATTTTAAAAAATATATATTTTTTTTCTGTATTTATTTTTTCCTCATATTTTCCCAAAACAAATGCAGTAAAGCACCGAATAAAAGCCATAAAGAAGACAAGTTAATCTGAACAATCATAGGCGTAACTTCCTTAAGGACTGGTGTGGACATGTCCCCACCAATATTTTGTACCAGTATTTTGCTTTCGGTGCTGTGTATATCTAATTAAAAAACCCCATTCATGCCGCTCCTCAGAAAGAAAATAAAAAAAAGTTCTCCCCGCTGCTCACCGTCCACAAACCCCGACAAAAAAAACTCAGAAAAAAGAATCTGTTGCCTCTCGCTTTCTCCCCATCACCCCCCTCCAACCTCTCCCCATAACATTTGAATTGAAGATATCCGCGGGTGACGGGTCGGGTTCGGTAGTCATCCTAACGGGTTCGGGCGGGTGCGGGTTGGTAAAACTCGACCCATGCAGGTCTCTAAGCTACACTACAATCAGTATCGTTGCCATAGAAACAGACAACAGCGCCAATAGGCTATATCAGAATTATACTAAAACACACGCAAATAATTTCCCACATAAAAAACAGGACTTTCAGTCCATGACAGTTTTCCGTTTTTAGAGGGTTGTTTATTTTGCGTTTATTAAGTGATGGCTGTGGTATATTAGCTTTCACTGCTATAAGCTTTCGCAGCATTGATTGATTAATTTAAACACCTGCTCTACTGATGGTCTATCGGAGTTGGTGCTTAGGTTGAACATAAAGAACACCTTTTATTTGAAGCTTCTTGTAGCTACTGTTTTAATCCCGGCTTTACTTAAAACTTTTTCCTGACTTTGATAGTGTTGCCATTCAGTAGCAAGCACTGCGCCCCATTTAAGATTTAGCGTGTTAAGTTGACAACTCATGAGCAAGCTGCTTTTTGCAATCTAGCAGGAAGGTAAGGATAGGATCTTGCAGGTGTGACGTCACTCTGCAGGGGGTCCAAAGATAAAAGATTTAAACAATTTTGGCATTGGAATTTCAGATTTAAGGGAGTTAGAAAGTTCACTTAGTAAAAGTGCAAATAATAAATCTGATTACCGATTACTTTTAAGCTGGTTGAACATACTGTGACAGACTGGTGACCTGTCCAGGGTGATCCCACCTCTCACCCAGAACGTGGCTAGAGATATGCACCAGCACCTCCTGATCCCACTGAGGGATAAGGTTAAAGAAAATGGATGGTTGAACATAGTCCGCTCTCCCAGATTCTATCAAATCAGTATTGATACCCTCAGGGGCGGATTTAGGAAATGTGGGGCCCTAGGCAAAGACAGGCAGGGGGCCCCCTGAGAAGTAAACCCATAAAACAGACCCATTGTACAGATAGAGAAATGTTAATAGAATAGACATCCATTATTTGTTCTAGGTTTTGTCCCTCTCTCCTTGTCCCTTTTTCCTCTCTATTTATCAGCGTTCTGATGGCATTTTAGCCAAAGGATTTTTATCAAAAACATAATTAATGTGCACAAATAAGGATTAGTTGTATTAACCATATGGAAACAGAGTTTTATGGGGCCCCCAGAACTTGGGGCCCTGGGCAAATGCCTAGTATTGCCTAATAGTAAATCCCCCCCTGGATACCCTGCTGGTGGATGTTCTTGACAGAAAGACGGAGTTGCTTAATCATATTCTGCTTAAGGCCCCATAAGATCTTGTCCGAGTCCTGGTTTAAAAGTAAATTAATTTTAAAAAGTGACCCAAAATTGACTGTCAATAAATGTTCTACAAAATTGATATATTTATTTGATTTCTTTGATTTGTACTGTCTGTTTAGATTTATGTGATATTTTTTTTGCACAAAATATATAAGTGAATATTGTAACAGTTATGTTTTCAACTGTAAGCATTAAATTGATAAATGTTATTAGCATTTTTTTGGCTTTATCCTTTCCAACAAAAAAAAAAAGGCGTCGCGCAGGTAGCTCCCTTTCCTTATGAGCCGTCCCCACCAACTTTCAACACAAAGTTACACCCTTGTCTTAGACAACGCCTTAGCAGGTGAACTGAAAAAATTCATTATCTTCTAGGGGCTGAGCCACCCTTGTCTCTTAAACCTAGAGACGCCCCTTTCAGATTATCCTCTCAGCTCTCTCCCCTTGCCAGCCAACACACACCGATTGAGCTCCCACGTCGGTCTGTTTGTCTGCAAAGGTCATTCCTCTAAAGAGCTGGAAGAGCTTGGATAGTGGCCAGAAACATTTGCAGGAGGGGTGAGAGACTGTAAAACTGACAGCTACAAAACAAGAGAAGGCCGGGTGCCCTGGGCGGCTCTCATGTCATCTGCCGCTGTGAAAGAGCACTATATGAAGCAGAGAAGCAGGAAGGATGGACAGCTCCACCCCACAGTAACCTCTAATAATCTATTTTGCTCCTTCTGTGACCTCTAATTCTCTATATCAGGGTAGAATTTGAATTGAAGAGCCATCAAGACAAGACTACAAATTAAAAGTGATGTAATTGAATCAAAACTTCACTTTTCTGCTGGAATGATGTTTTAAGACCTAAAAACTGGAATAAATGGATAATAAATGGTTTTCTGGATCTGAATTGAGTTCTCTCAACATATCTATTATGTTTTACAATATTCTGTTTAGTCTTAATTCTTTTGTGAGAAGGCGTTTTTTTTTTTTTTATGTTTTTTGGCTTGCTATAGATTTATGGTAAGAATGTTTGGAATATTTTCCTTCATAGAAATATTTATTGGCTCTGACTAATCAGTTGGATAAAAACACTCCTACAAAAAATCTTTTGAATGGTGAAGAAAAGTTTCTACAAGTGGAGTTTTACATGGTTGCAAAAAGGGCTTAAAATGCTGAAAAGAAGCAAAAGACGAAAACAAAGGTGGCTTATTATTTCAACTTTCCTTCAAAGGTATGGCATCCATGAAGATAGAGGCTAGTCAAAGTTTTTTTTCAATGGACTTCTATGGGAAAAATCCCATCCATCTTTTCCACCTTCCCCCTTTATTCCTCATATAAATAAATATATATAATGGCTCCAATGAAAGTAAAACACAATACATCCGGTAATAAAAAAACAACAACACATTCCTAAATCAATACAACCCATTATTGTTGACCGATTCTTATTTGCTGGAGATGTGTGACCGCTGCAGTGACATTCAGGACGGCCTTCCTCTTCACACCTGGATGGTTTACTGCTTGCTGAGTCAGGGAACGTCGCCTCTCTGAAGCATCCACCAAAGGCGAGACATTAAAGTGTGACATTGGGGACCTCAGAGAGCAGCCCCCCCGATGCAATACTTCAGAGCAGGTGTCCGGACATGAACACTGGTGTATCTGCAGAGGACATTAATGTTAGTCTTGAAATGTATTTATCCGTCCCAGATGGATGACCTTCATCTTTTCTTGTTTGGAGAACTCTTCCTGCTCTATAAACACACCATGTGGAAAACCCTGCCTCGTCTCCTGGCCGTATTGGTAAACCTCAGTGCATATTTAATCCTATTTTCCATCATGTCAAGTGTCCGCTTGAATTAACGCCTGAAATAGGAGCCATGTAACGAAATCCAGCTACTATAAACTGCTTACACAGACAGCATAGTTAAATAACAGGTAGACGGCCGAGCTGGAACAACCTTTGGTTATGCTAAAATCATACAAAATAAAGTTATTTAGAAACTTTAACCAAAAAAAAAGAAAGAACTTCCAAAAGTTCCTGCAACCTTCTCACAGTGATGCAGTTTTTTTTTTTTTTTATCTTAATGGTTTTGCATCTTCATAGGTTTTCTATATATTGAACCTGAAGCACCTCGCTTTAAATAGGATAAGATAAAAAATATATAGCCCTTTGTTTGTGATTGACTGAATAAAATGCATTAACACTCAAGTCCAGTCCTCCAGAACTACCATTCTGTAACTTTTAGCTTTTAAAGCCTCAATCCCCTCATGTAGCTCAGCAGGGGTGTGGTAACGAGCCACTTATTTGATTCAGGTGTGTTAAAAATGTCAAAAAGTTGCAGGATTGTAGCTCTTGAGGACTGGACTTGAACACCCCTGCATTAAAAAGTTTGTAGGAAAAAAAAGTTATCTTTTCAAACCAAGTCTACTTGATTACTTTAAAGACTTGTATTACAATATCAGTCATAGCAAACCATTTATCCTTTCTTTTTGCATTTTGAATAAATACCTTTTCTTCATATCAAATATGTTTAATTTGGTGCTAAACTGTCTCGAGAACATGATTGTTATACATACGAGTCCATATTTCCATATATCATCCTCTGACATGGGAGCTGGCTTGGAGCTCGTCTGCCTGGCTGTGTGTTTCCTGGACGGGGCCGCCTTTTACAGCTGCTTTTTGCATCTCTGCTTCTGCCTCCTTGAACCTCAGTCGGCCTCGGCAGATGGCCGCTCACACTGAGCCTGGTTCTGCTGGAGGTTTCTTCCTGTTAAAAGGGAGTTTTTCCTCTCCACCTTCGCTACAAGCATGCTTAGTGTTAGGGATTGCCTTCCAGTCAATGACTCGATTCAATCAACTGGTTTTCCTTAGATAGAAAACTTTGAATCAATTTGACTCTATTATCTGGTGAACTTTAAAAAGCCTTGAGGTGACGTGTGTGAATCGGCGCTATATAAATAAACTGAATTGAATATTTGTTTACACTTGGATGCCAATGCTATCCTTTGCAGGTAGCATTTGTAACAGTACTACATACACATATGGGCAAAAATAAATAGAATAAGACATAAAACTAACTTTCATCAGAACATAATCAAACATTTCTTTAAACTGATCTTATTTGCTTAGTTTTTAAACACGTTTGCCCATTAACTTTGGTAGCTAGCATTCATGGCGTTATTATGTAACTAGTCTTTATAAATGGAACATCAACAAAACTCTTTAAGCCATACTGACCATTAAAAGTGCTATACACTAGCAGTTGCACCACTACAACTGATAGGTAGGCAACATGGCTTTTAGTGCATTGCACAAGGGCACAAACATTTACGGAGGAAACTGCAATGGAACCCTTTCCAAACGCAAAAGAGGACTATCAATCCCACGTAGCCCGACTAGTTCATTCATCAAGAAATATACATTTTAATTAAAAGCAGTTTGGAAAAGAAAATAATAAAAACAAGATGTTAACAGAACAAAAAAATGTAATACTAATTGTGCCTTTTACCTTAAATAACCCTTACATATTCCATTAATTCTAGTTTTTAAGATTCATACATAAAAAGGTTTGAATAAACTGTCTAAATCATGCTTTTTAATTGCTGCTTATATTACTGAGTTTTCAAAGGAACCAGGTTTCCATCATCAGTTTAATGCAAAGGATATAAAGAAGAAAAGAGCTGCACACCATTAGGATCTTTATGATGTTTTATTCCAGCACAAGTTGTTTGTGTTGTAAAATGGCTGTGTAGCTAGGAATTAAAAGGAGAGGTACAAAATGGAAAATCAGAGACGGTTCTAGCATATGCTTTAATCTCTATCCTGTTCATGTCCTAAAACCACATCTTGGCAAACATTTCCCTGCCTTCTTTGGAAACATGGCGAAAACATTAAAATTAAAGTCAAAAAAATAAAAGCAGAAAGATTATGCTTTATTTCAAGTCACTCTCACAATGAAGGGGAGGGGGGGTCTGAGAGGGGACAGTGGATGAAACACATTTACAGTCTGATTCAAAATGTTTTCACCTACCTAATCAGGTAGCCCTTTTTTCACACAGTTTTTACCAACAGTGGCACAACAGGAGGGCAGCAACTATGCACCTTTTTTTTTTTTTTGCATTAGTTTGACAAGAACTACTGCTCCTCAAAGAAAGTTACTAATACCAACCTTAAAAACCACGACAGGTGTACATTCGAGAGAGCTTCCCTCGTCTGCATGACGAGCCGCTCCTTTCCTATTCACCGACTTCCTTTCAACACCTCAGAACCATTTTCAGAAATAAAATTAAAAAACATAAAACCCATCGGTATTAAGAGGAAACGTGAGGAAAACAGCATTTTAAGATTGTATTCAACCGGCACGTCCGGTAAGGCTTGAGATCTCTTCTTCTAAATAATTATTAGTATTTTAACAGTTTGCAACTGGGGCCCCATGTGTCACAGCACACAGAGATTCAGCAGCTATACACATTTTCCAAAAATAAAAACAAACAAAAAATACAGGGTAATACTGTAAAGTTTAGGTAAAATCCTTCTTTTATACTTAAACATTCATATTTCAAAATAAGATTTTTTTTTACTTGTAATAAACCACCAATGAGAGACACTGCAGTCATTTCTAACATTTTCTCAACTTTGTTATGTACAAGATTGAAACATACCATGACATGAAGAAATAACCTAATGATCTAATTAAAAAAAAAAGAAAAAAAGAAAATGAAATGAACAATAATGACCACTGCAGGTGAAATGGTTTGAAAACTGTGACGTCACAGAGCAACACGACATGACTCTTATTTATAAAAATGGGGGTAAAGACGACCACACACACTCATTTAGGCAAGTTATGCTGTAAATTTACAGTTATGACACCTAGAACTCTGTAGGCCAAAATCTCTAATGTAGAATGCTAAACATTAGGGTAGCTTTCTATTAAAAAAAAAAAAAAAAAAAAAAAAAAAAAAAATCAAGGAACGATAAGTAGTTTATGGCTTTAAACATCTGATTTCTCCACTCAGCCTCGCTGAAATTACTGTCAGGGCAGAAGTTTAATCTCCTGCATCAACACATGAATGTAATTCAGTTTGGGAGATGAGGTGGAGGGATAACAGGAGGAACCCACGAGGGACGGCGCTGTCGAAGATTTTCCACCCTTTTCACAATTATCCATCATTTAATCAAAAAAAAAAAAAAATCACAATTAAAGGATTCAGATCATCAAACTGTTAATAGACCGATAACCTGAGTAGTTTTCAAATAACTACCTCGTTCATAATGATGAGAAAACAAGTTCTCCAAATAAAACCAGGCCCTGTGTGAAAAACCCTTTTGTGAGTAAATTCATTGGGTTTGACCACATTTAAGTTGTTCAAAGTCACTAAGAACATTTGAATTGAGAATCACCTAAATGAAAGCCGAAATAAAACAAAGTAGACGAATAAAAACAACAAATGGTGCTGAATCCTTTTTCATAAGAAGCCGGTCAATCAGAATTACGCCACAGCTGAGCGTCTTCTTCAGGAGATCACGAAGAAACAAATAACTTCCAGAGCGCAGCTCTTCTCTGCTATTCCACAATAAGCGAGTGAGCGACAGTGGACCAACGAGAACAGTACGGACTGTCGCACCTCGCTAACGGAAATAGCCGATAAGCTTACGATTATGACTTGGTGCAACTCACAGAACCAAAAATTCTGCTCTCTAGAAGCAGATCCTGAAGCAGAAGGTCCAATTCACTCCCTTTAACTTGAACCCAATTAATTAAAGGAGAGAAGTGATCCAAAGTTCCTCAGAAAACTTATTTAATGAGGTAAAAAATAAAAAAAATAAAAGAGGCCTTGTTAAAGTCTGGCCTAAATCTGATGGAGTGATATGACTTTAAATAAGTAGAAATTAGGCTAAAATAAAACAGTTCTGCAAATGAAAATTACTCCATGATTGTTAGGGCTGATGCTAGAATGCCTTTGATACCCAGTTATGGGTATAAAATGCAGAGGATAATTTATATCATCTTTGTTTTTTTTTCTACATAGGGCAGGTTGGTGGTGGCAGCTTTATTTGCCAGTATTTAAATTTAAAATAGCTTTTACTATTATTACTAGTCTTTGCCCAATAATAAAGTTGCATTTATGTTCTGAAGCGTTTAAGTGTAAATATCGAAAAAAAAAAGTCAAAAAGGGGTAAAATATTCCACACAGCATTGTTAGTTTTACACAAGCAGCCTGCTCGTCTTTTCCTGCTGCATTAAGTTTTTAAAAAACAATCTCTCATTAATTTAAATAAAACCTATTTATTTAAATAATTGTTAAGGAAAGTCCCGTCTTTTTTTCCCTCCAACAATGCATCGTAGCAATAATCCCTTTAGGTTTTGTTGCGGTATACCAAATAAAAAAAAACAAACCATAAATCCCAATTTTTCAGCAAGCTCTGCCACAACAGACACATCGACAGAAGGTCCTGATGATTAAAAACAAAACATATACAATGGCGGATGTTGTGAAGATATGCGGGTTAAAGGAAGAACGTAAAATAAACTTAAAGATTGACAGCTACCATTTTGAAGTCTTTCCTGGGGTGGGGAGCAGTTAGGGCAGTATGGATCCTTAGTGCAATGAAGGCCAGAGGAGCGGCCGGCTGCGTAGCCTCAACATCTAAGCAGCCACTCGCCCTGCAACGTGTAGCCAGCTGAATCATCGGCGGGCTTACGGAGAGGTCCGGGGAGGCTTCGGCGACTCTCACAGGGAAGGAAATCGAGGAAGGGGTTGGGGTTAGCTTCTATTCGAACGTATTTCTGTTCACAAACATGTCCAGATGTACTGCATACTCTGTAAAACTACTACGGCTGAAGCCTCGGAGACGGGGAGAGAGAGAGTCCGGTCCAGAGCATCTTCTGGAGGAGTCCTGAGCCTCGTTTCATCACCTTCCAATAAAAGTCATGTAAGTGTCTACATGTATGAGGACGTGTAAACATTAAAATGTGAATAGTGAGGGGATGGGGGGAGATTATTCTCGCTGCAGCGAGTGTGTGGCGTAGGGTCTGTGTGCGACACCTATGTGTGTGACTGTTTTTCCTCTTTTTTTTGTATTTTATGGACTGAAATCTGTGTTTATGATTTAGTTTTTTCCTTGCTTCCAAAGCGGTCTCTCCTATCCTGCAGATGTACATTCATCCATCGTAAGGGGGGTGGGGGTGCAGGGTTGAGTGTGACACTTGGTCACACACACAAACGGCGACTGATCCTGAGGCTTTTCCAGCGGTCCAATAAAGACACCCAGCTCGTCCGCGCACTCAAAATAAACAACAGTAGAGGTACTGAAAGACATTGTACCACATGTAGCCAGAAGCAAAAGCAAACGACTGGACCATGCACAGCCACACAGGGTCAAGGGTCATTTGCCGGGAGGCTGCCACCTTCTGGCCTTCTGGAGGAGGGAACGATCCTGTTGGAGGAGGAAGAAAAACATGATTTGGTTCTGATCAAAGTGACTGGAACGAGCTTTTCCTGCGGGATAATGACCCAGTTCTGATGAACAAACCAACGGGTCAGACATACCTGTGTCGTAAAAGTGGGCCAACAACTCTTCTTTCTCCACAAACCGCTGATACAGCCAATTAGTCAGGGCCTCGGCCTCCACAGGAACCTCTTTGATTGGATACATCCTGACGCACAGGAGGAAAACCATGAATAATGATTAAAAAAACAATAGAAAAAGTATTTATCTGTAGTTGAGGTCCAAGAACTACAGAAGACTACATGTAAAAAGATGAGAGCAGGATCCTTTTATTGTAGTCAGTAATAAAAACAGGCACCGAAAACAATCTGTCAATTATTTTTTTCAACTAACTGATTAATAATTGGATAGCAAAATGTTCTTTAAATAAGACGTTTTACGAAATTAACCAAGTGAAACTAAAACTTTTTTTGTATCATCTTAAATGGAAATTTTTTATATATTTTTGCCTAAGTGCTCTGTCAGCTAAAGGCATATTTTACAGTCTCTATATTCCAGTTAACGATTAATCGATTACTAAATTAGTTGACGTTTATTTCAATAATCGATTAATATGATTAATTGTTTCAGGCCTACTCACAGTATTTATCAATGCCTCAGACTAAAGTTAAAACATCTAGGCAGTTCAAACTAAGACCCAGCTGTGATCCCTAACAGAGCATTTCATCATTACAGCTGTCTGTGTTTGCTGATTTTCCTTTTCACGTTCTAGGGATTCATTAGCTGGCAGCCTCAGTGGAGAACCACAGAGAGACAGAAGTGCTGAGGGGAGCCTCCGGTGGCAGACAGACCCATGGAGCTCCACTAAATGACTCACAAGGGAGTAGGAGGATAGAGTCAGGGGAAAAAACTCATCTAAAGCTGCTAAAGCTCAGTCAGTTTAGCCATCAAGAAAGTGAGAAGTCAGTCGCAATTTGGGGAGAAGCAGCACTGCAAACAAAAAAAAAGCCTCCGAGATTCAGCTTGGGAAGCTCTCAACCAGTTTCCCTGAATACAGCTAAGAAACTGGGAAGAGGAACCAAGCTGGGACACAGAGACATCCAAAGGTTTTTACTTGCATTTAGATCCTTTGGTAAACATCTGGCCCATGGAACAACAGGCCTATTTAGACAGGTTCTAAATATCATGTTGATATATTTTTGATCAATGGATGAAACTTTTAAAAGCCGTTGTTTTTTTTAAACAAGTTTTCTGGAAACAACGCATACATATCGCAGGAGTCCTTATTGATTAAATGGAAATAATAGTTTAGTAAAATTCCAAAAGCAATTCAATACTTTAAACAAAACGCATAAAAATATTTGAAAAGTTGAAAAACAAATAAAAAAAAAAAAAGTAAAACCAGCTTTAGTGAGGTGCACTAAGACCTGAATGATAAATAATAATAACTATTGGTAGCTGGTGATTAACCAATTCAATAACTGATAGAAAGTAGCGTTTTATATTTTGGTCAAAAAAGTAATAGCTATAATTTCACATGTGTGATACAAATTTAATATATAGTGGAAATTAAATAGTGGAAACAAAAAACAAAAACATTAATGCAGTCATCATTGTCCCAAAAACCGGTTTTCGTTCCATCAGTTGTTTTCCTAAAACTACATTCCTGCAATCAATGTGACAAATGAGGATGAAAAAGGGTCAGCTCCACGTGCTGTCATGGAAGGGCTGATGAGATCTGGTCTCTGACCAGAAGGGGGCTCTAGTGAGCTGCGTTCACACACCAGGCAGCTCCTGGTCACCTCCAAACAGAGGTTACAATCTCCTCCTTCAGATAAGACTTCCTCTGCATTCAACATTTCCACCGTGAAGGTGAACAGATGCAGAGAGCACCGAGGTTTGGACCGATACCGCCATTAATTCATGTATGATTGCACGATTTAGAGCAGCTCGTTTGCCTGAATCAGTGTTTTAAACACGATAGACTGATTTATGATCTGTTAAAGCTAGAAGTGCAATAAAGATAATCTGCGTTAAACAATTACTATAACATGGGACAATGGGTAATGCACATTTAAAAGCATCAATGTTTAAATCCTTAATTAATGCAGTTTTTATTACTAAATAAAATGACTTGATCCATTTCTTCTTGTTTCAATTCCGGATTTTCCATCTGTTTTATTTTAACTAAAATAAGGTTTCTGATGAAGTTCGCTGTTCATTTTACGACGAGAAATGGAAACGCCAGCATTGAGCATGTCCTTTGCAAAAGTTAAATTCCAAAAAAACAAAAGGATATAAATCTGCAGCGATGCAATCTGCTCTGTTTTGCACAGGTTTTGCACAAAATAAAAGCAGACACACAAAGGCCCATACAGCGCAGCTCATGCAAGAAGTTTGTATCTATTTTTGCATCTTGTAAAGAGAAAGATATTTCTAAACAAAAGATAAACCGCTATGAATAATGTTAGGAAGGAATCCTGAGCTTCATCACTAAATGGGCGACAGTGGCGTTGGATGTAGTAGTTTGCCCTGAAATCAAAGGCTTGACGGTTCAAGCCCCGACTCCGACTTTCAGTGTCGTTGTGTCCTTGGGCAAGACACATCACCTGCATTGTCTACTGATGGTGGTTAGAGGGCCGGTGGCGCCAGTGTACGGCAGCCCTGCTTCTGTCAGTGAGCCCTAGGGCAGCTGTGGCTACATTGTAGCTTGCCACCATCAGTGTTTGAGTGTGTGGGTGAATGAATGTAGTGTAAAGCACTTTGGTCAAGTCTCCTGACTTGAATAAAGACGCTATATAAATTATAAATATTAAACTCACCTTTTTTCTTTTTGAAGCATTTCCTGGAGAATTAAAACCCACTATATAAATATTTCCTTCAATCAGAGAATTTCTTAATAATGAATCTACAAAATAAATTTGACGCACAAAGGTCAGTGTTTTTTCATGGACTTCATGAAACGTGTGCTTATTATGCAGCAGCTCA
This sequence comes from Cyprinodon tularosa, assembly GCF_016077235.1. Lineage (NCBI taxonomy): Eukaryota > Metazoa > Chordata > Actinopteri > Cyprinodontiformes > Cyprinodontidae > Cyprinodon > Cyprinodon tularosa. The sequence continues at coordinate 177,838 of NW_024039012.1, forward strand.
GTGTGTGAGAACCAATCGGTGGCAGGTCTGAACAAGGCCCAGGTATGGAGAGAAAATACCTGGAGTGAGTAAAACGAGTGTAAAACGCTTAAGGATATTTAAGAAACCCAGTGGAATTCTTTTCCTTTTCTTTTTTTATTTTTTTTTTTTGACACCACTCTGTGTTGTCGAACCTGATACTGTGATTAGAAGTAAAAGAAAGCTGTTTCTCAAAGCTCTTCTCCTGTGTCTGCAGATATCAGGTGTCTTTCAGGTCAATGATGTTCCAGAGGAACCACTCACCTAGATTGCCTGTCAAAATGCTTGGAAAACAGAACCAATGTGTTCACTTCTTACATTTTGATCAATGAACAGATGCATAACTCGACACTACCTCTTATAAAGCCCCAAAGGGTAAACATAGTTCTTTCACTACATCAATTTTGTAAATTAAGGAGTCGATATGATTAAGTATCAAATGCAAAACAGTAAACCTAGAAAGAGTCTCAACCTTCCAAGAGGCCTCCGAGGTAGGAAGTGTAAGCCGATAGCGGGGGGGGGGGGGGGGAGGACACAGAAGCTGGCTCAGGCCACTTAGCAGTGTTAGAGCATTTATGGGCTTAGGTGGCAGGTGGCCGCCGCCGCCGCCGTGCTTTTCCTGCAGCTGAAATATTCATGCAGAAATCAGATTCGTCTGGTGCTCTGAGCAGCTGCACAAGTTGCTTTAACAGCTGAGGTTTGAAGGAGGGTCCCCGCGCTTTGATGGAGAGAGAGCAGTAAATCTTTCCTTTTCACTGGTTCATCAGCTGGCTTTGTTTTATCAAGGGCGACCAGGGGGCCGCATCTGGAAAAACGGCAGCAGATGACCTTTTATGAGGAAAATTGGCCGACGCAGGGGAAGTTGAGGAGCTTCTTAACTTGCCTGGAAGACATCTGATCCCTAAATAAGCTTTTTTATTGGTTAAATACTCCTATAATTAAAAACCAAGTAGTTTACTCAAAAGCTATTACATGTCTTGCTAACATACCCATGCACCTTCACCTTTTCAACTTTGTTTATGTTACAACAAATGTTAATGCTAATGGGATTTTACATAGATCCAAGTGAATTGGAGCAGTTTTTAAAAGTGTGGCATGCATTTGTAGTTATGTTGTTTAACCTGATAACATTAAATTAAAACTATTTACATTTTTATGAATATGTATAATGGATTTGTGTAATACCTGAATTTTCTACGGTTTTAACCATGCGGCTTATATGAAGGTACAGCTTTTATGTGGATTTTCCTAACTGCTTTACTTAATGTAAAGTCAAAGATGGAAATCAAAGAAGAAGGGGCTAATTTTCAATTAGCACAAAAACATGCTAGCAGCAGGCACAACAGAACAAATGAGAACTAGAACAAATGTCCCAAATTCACAGATTTTAACATTTATTTGCCATATTAAAGCTGTTGAACCAGTGAACAGACTGGTCTCAACTCCTGTAAAGAGCTGACTAACCCTCATCTTTAAAAGCTCTTACTGCTGCGAGCCAACAAGCTAACAGGAGCTAATATTCTTCTTCGCCCCTACTCTAGGGGGATATGTAGAGCACCCCCTACAGGTCTGGTTAGGGAACAGCTCAGTTGATATTGGCGTCTTTTAGCCCAGTGCGGCTTTTATGTACGTTTTCAGTTTAAAAAAAAAACTTTATGGGTGCGGCTTAAAGTGAGGTGCGCTCTATAGTCTGGAAAAACGGTGTATACAATATATCATATTTTTAGGTGAAATAGTGAGGGTTTTGCTTCCAGTGGAGCGGAAACGGAGGCGTCAACATTGTGCCAAGTGTGGAAGATGCTGCCGTCTGTATTTACAGGGGATGGTAGTGATGATGGCGGCTTTGGTGCGTGTTGGCTTTTTGCCACAGCTGCGCTCTCAGCTCCACTCTAACCCACTTGGCACCGGCCTGCTTGGTAACCTGATGCCAATAGAGGAGAGCTGGAGTTTCTGCTGTCAGGAGACTTCAGCGTCACGCTTCTCCCACGCCTTGATCTATGCAAGAGATTAATTACATCCTTACATGCGACGTTTCAGCTGGTGTAATTACTGAAGGATCGATAACCGAAGAGAAAATTTTTACGTGGTCATACTTGGAAATAATATAGAAATAAAAAGGTGCTGGTTTCTCATTTCTGATGTTTCAGTGTACGGGTTGGAGAGTGGGCCCGACCAACAGGGCCATGCAGGGACCATTTAGCTTCTGTACAGCTCTTCAGCTTTTGTTTCCACTTTAAACTTGTTAAGGAAGTTAATAAAGCTTGACTTAGGCTTTAAAAGGCTTCTTATTACCCAAGCCTATATGGATTGATGCCAGCCATTGCTTTGGTGACTCTATTAAGAACCAAAGACTAACACAAGGGATCTGCTTCAAATAGTGAGGACTAGGGCGTTATGCATCATTCCAGGTCAACAAACTCTGCTGTGCTTCAAAAACACTGATTCAATTTCATTAATACAGGTGCTGGTCATAAAATTAGAATATCATGAAAAAGTAGATTGATTTCAGTAATTCCATTTAAAAAGTGAAACTTGTATATTATATTCATACATTACATACAAACTCATATATTTCAGATGTTTATTTTGTTTAATTTTGATGATTACAAATGACAACAAATGAAAATCTCAAATTCATCATATCAGAAAATTAGAATATTGTGAAAAGGTTCAAAATTGATGGCCCCTGGTGCCACACTCTAATCAGCTAATTAACTCAAACCACCTGCAAAAGCCTTTAAATGGTCTTTCAGTCTAGTTCTATAGGCTACACAATCATGGGGAAGACTGCTGACTTGACAGTTGTCCAAAAGACGACCATCGACACCTTGCACAAGGAGGGCAAGACACAAAAGGTCATCGCTAAAGAGGCTGGCTGTTCACAGAGCTCAGTGTCCAAGCACATTAATAGAGAGGCGAAGGGAAGGAAAAGATGTGGTCGAAAAAAGTGTACAAGCAAGAGAGATAACCGCACCCTGGAGAGGATTGTGAAACAAAACCCATTCAAAAATGTGGGGGAGATTCACAAAGAGTGGACTGCAGCTGGAGTGAGTGCTTCAAGAACCACCACACACAGACGTATGTAAGACATGGGTTTCTGCTGTCGCATTCCTTGTGTCAAGCCACTCTTGAACCACAGACAGCGTCAGAAGCGTCTTGCCTGGGCTAAAGAGAAACAGGACTGGACTGCTGGTGAGTGGTCCAAAGTCATGTTCTCTGATGAAAGTAAATTTTGCATTTCCTTTGGAAATCAAGGTCCCAGAGTCTGGAGGAAAAGAAGAGAGGCACTTCATCCACGTTGCTTGAAGTCCAGTGTAAAGTTTCCACAGTCAGTGATGGTTTGGGGTGCCATGTCATCTGCTGGTGTTGGTCCATTGTGTTTTCTGAGGTCCAGGGTCAACGCAGCCACATACCAGGAAGTTTTAGAGCACTTCATGCTTCCTGCAGCTGACCAACTTTTTGGAGATGCAGATTTCATTTTCCAACAGGACTTGGCACCTGCACACAGTGCCAAAGCTACCAGTACCTGGTTGAAGGACCATGGTATCCCTGTTCTTAATTGGCCAGCAAACTCTCCTGACCTTAACCCCATAGAAAATCTATGGGGTATTGTGAAGAAGAAGATGCAATACACCAGACCCAACAATTCAGAAGAGCTAAAAGCCACTATTAGAGCAACCTGGGCTATCATAACACCTGAGCAGTGCCACAGACTGATCGACTCCATGCCACGCCGCATTGCTGCAGTAATACAGGCCAAAGGAGGCCCAACTAAATACTGAGTGCTGTACATGCTCATACTTTTCATGTTCATACTTTTCAGTTGGCCAACATTTCTATAAATCCTTTGTTTTTATTGGTCTTCAGTAATATTCTAATTTTCTGATATGATGAATTTGAGATTTTCATTTGTTGTCATTTGTAATCATCAAAATTAAACAAAATAAACATCTGAAATATATGAGTTTGTATGTAATGTATGAATATAATATACAAGTTTCACTTTTTAAATGGAATTACTGAAATCAATCTACTTTTTCATGATATTCTAATTTTATGACCAGCACCTGTAGAGATCACTACAAACTTGATGTGGACTCTCAAGGGCCCTCGCTCCACCACGAGCCCTTATCAGCAATCAGACAGAGTCAGAGGAATGGCTGACCTCTGATCAGTAATTGCTCCGTTTGGACTTTACAGCGTTTCGCTTCTTTGCTCCAGGAAATGATGCGGTGCTGCGATGGAAAACTTTTATACCAAAGGAAGGAGTGTTTAAAAAAGAAAACACAGACAAACTGCTTGATGCATCCGCAGCATTATATTGCAGTTAATTAATGTATGCATTTTATTAATTATAATTAGTTATTTGCTGTATTAATATTGGATCATTTTAAATCATTTTTATTTATTCCTTTTATACGGAAGAAGATTAGGGCCACTGGGAAATTTTTTTACTGATTTTTAAATTTTATTTCAGTTTAGTATGGGAAATACTGAGTTTTGAATTCACGTCACGTTTCAGAATTCAGAATTCTGAAACGTGAATTCTGATAAGAGCTGCAAATGTATTTTGTCCCAACTTTTATCTGCTTGTCCACGTGGCTCGAGCCAACTTTCCCCCGTCACAGTGACCCTATACCTCTGTTATCAGCACAAGAGTCAGGTGGAAAGAGGGCAATAAATCGCCTGGTAACAGTGGATGGAGACGAGACACCAAGATCGGACTGGATAATGGCAGAGAAGTCAGTAAACCATCCAATGTAGGAGTGTTCAAGGTCGCTGACGTGGCATTTACAGACTCTTATATGCTGTAAAAATCTAAACTGGGCCACTTTATACTAATATCAGCAGCATTAAATATTCTGCACTTCTAAATCAAATATCCTTCATATGAAAATTAACCTAAGAGACCTTTTTTTTTTAAAACAAATTTATTCTGCAAAGACAGTCTCCTTTTTTTTCTTGTCACCCTCTAAAGTGATTTTGATTATTTTTTCCCCATCGTCTCCAAGTGTGGTATACATATCAAATCTCACTAAAGGATCATTTTGTTATCCAATAAAAAAAAAAAAAAGAAAACAAATGGATGTGGAGGGCCCTCTTTCAGCCAGCTGACTGGAAGTGCGTTGTGATATGTTAATCTACACCTCAAGCAGCCCCAGAAATTGAACTTGCATTTTAGGAAAGATATACTGGACATTTTCAGCAGAATGAGGCTAAAATTGAAGCTTTCTGGGGAAAAAAACCCAAAAAACACTTAAATGATGTAAAGCAAAGGGTGAATGTGGGAAAGGAAGATGGTGCCTTCCTCTATCCTCCAGTACTTTGGGTCTGGATATCTTACTCAGAATAGTTTATATCCTATGTTACATTTTTTTTAGTATAAATAAAATGTCTAGTGATTTCCATTTGGAAAATAAAGTTTGGTCATCAAAACATCTACAGCGAGATAATAACCTGAGATATCTGGACAATGCACCCTTAAACATGTTCACACATTACAGCAGCCGTCTTCTATGGAAATCTCAGTGATGAAACAATTACAGGGTTTATACAGGAATGAGTAACTCTAATTTTATGTTTTTTAATGCTCTTAGAAATAATTTTAATGCCATAAACAAGTACCCACGACTCTCATATATACACGGCAAAATCCTTCATCTTTACCGTCTACAGGCTGCAGCCATGTCCCAAATTCCTCGATTTCCAGCCACTTTTGTTGAAATTAGCATTTTCCCCATTCTCTAACTTTTCTGAACATTTTTGTGAACAAAGTTTTTTTTTTTTTTTGTTAAATAAAGAATTTTAAATGCCACAATAATCACATTTAATAAATTCTAAATGCCATAATAATCACATTTAATGAATTTTAATACCAATTCAGGCCTTAATTTAAAAAATAATAATTTAATTACTTAATGACTTTTAATGACCCGCAGAAACACAGAATTAGAAGTAGTAAACAACGACACAGTGGCTGCAGTCTTATTAGATGAGATATTAAGTGTGGTACTAATTTCCTTAAATTTTTCTCTCCATATTGAGTAAATTTACTCAGATTAAACATTTAATTTTATTTAAGTTTTCATTACCATTTTTTTTGTGGCAAGACTAAATTATCTAAGTTTTTTATTCTTTCCCTCTTAAAACAGAGTAATTAATCTAGAAACTGCGTAAATGAAAGAAACACTTTAACGTTGATGCTGCCTTTATTGAAGTATGAATCCTTGATTCTACTAATAAGTTTTTAATGCAGGAGGTGTTTTTTTTATTATTATTTATTCATCTTTTTAAATTCCCCCTTTGTTGAGATAAGCACCTTGAAAATCCTATCCTTAGGAACATCCTTGGATTACTAATTAGCGTAGAGAAATAACGAATGACTAATGTTTCATTTAGTCAACGATTTTATAATAGGTAGTTAGAGAGATAACGGGGAGCAAATCAGTATTCACTGCTGCAAACTAATCAGCCTTTAAAAACAAAACAGGTGTGCAGCTGAACAGCAGACCAGGCAGAGTCAGACTACATAAATCACATCACCCTTCAGATGTTTCCAAACAGCAGCTTTTAGAAAAGCACACCAAGCACCAAGAGACCAGGAAAAAAGAAGGAAAGAAAAGGAGGAGATGGTGCATTTAAGGAAAACTGATTCTTATGTATCCAACACCCACTTCTGCCCTCGTTCAGCCTCTGTACTCCCACCTAACTTTCCCATCTGCCATTCACAGAGAGCTTATGATGCTGCAATCTGGGAGGCTGAGATTATATGGCATGGGTGAGGAAAGGAGGGAGGGGAGGAGGAGGATTTGAAAAAGTGAAGAGCCCTTGATGTGGATTCAGCCAGAATATTACTCAATAGTCAGGAGCAGATGCAGCCTATAGAGCCCCCACAGATGATAACAGAGGATAGCCGCCCTGTAATAAGGCTGACACTGAAACAAGCAGGCTGATGATGTCGGATTTCAGACCCAGATGCATTAAAGTGCCTTGTCCTGTTTTCAGCTGTGCCTGAACTTGCTGACAGAAGAGCTGCTGTATGTACATCTACTAATAAGGACAACTCAATAACTGACAGCTCCTTTAGAAAAACAACATAAAAAGGTTCAGAAGCACCGTTAAGTTGGGAAAACACGCAACAAATATAAGTCAGAAATCTATGTTTCCACTAATAGGATGTCAGACAGTTCAGTTACTGGCATCCCCTGGTCATGATGAAAATACAGCCTCATATTGGAGAAATTAAAAACAGTGTCTACAATAAACAGTATAACATAATTAGAGCTGACATCTAGATACTCGACCAAGTATCTGGGTGATAAACTGGACTGGAGTAACAGTGATGCTCTTTGCCACAGGAGCCGGAGCAGATTCTACCTGTTGTGTCATTATCCGTCTTCTACTAGCTTATCTCCAGGTGAGAGGTAGCAACCCCTCAGAGACAAGATGGAAGACAGGAGATCGCTGGTAAAGGTAAAATAATTAGTGAACAAGCTCTTCCATCCAATGTTTGAAGCCGTTACAGAACCGGACAGCTCCTTCAGTGACAGACATACTAGGTGCACAAATACAGCTTTATCGCAGATCCTTCCTGCAACCACCAAATAAACTTTGAAATTAACAATCTTCACAAAACCATTAATAGGTTGTTTTTTTTGTTTGTTTTTATGTTGTAGGTTTTTTTTTCTTAAAATCTACAAATGTATCATTTGTAGATTTTTTTTACTCCTCTATTCAATTACAAGTGTTTAATAAGAGCATGATAGCTTTAATAACTGAACTGTCTTTTTATGATGTTTGTCCCACTGATACAGTTAGGTGCTCTTATTTCTATCCCCCCCCCCCACTTTGTACATCTGCATGCTTCAAAACTTTTCTAATGTATGGAGATAAATATGTCTCAATAGTATTCAATCAAATCAAATAAATCTAAAAAAATAAAAATAGTGATCATAATGTTTGTAATTCTAATGAATCTTTTTTTTTTAATGGAATAATCTTTTTTTTTTTTTTTTTTTTAATGTCTCAATTTTCTCATGAAGAGAAAATACGATTTGCACAACATATATGTTTTACATATAGTTCTTTAGAGACTTTTTTTTTTCAAAATATATTCTGTTAATTTTTTTTTTTTACTCCAATTCAAAAACTTTGACCAATATACATTTTTTTGCAATGAGAATTGTTTTTGTTTGATTGAATAATATTTGAACAACTTTATCTCCATACTAATGGTGCCTTTTTCCCACTGTGGGAAAATAAATAATATGGCTACGCTTATCTATAGTAATTTATTTTCTGGGGGAAATCCCTGTTACGGCTACTCGGTCATCAAAATAGTTTCCCAAAAAAAAAAAAAAATTGCCAGAGTAGTCTTAGGAGATTTTTCGACTCACAAAACAAAAAGCACTTTTGGAGAATTTTCTTGTCTCAAAAAGGGGTGTTTTCTTTACTTATTAAAAATAACAGAAATATTCTACATTCCCCTTTCAACTGCACCACATGTTGATGTGATTATGTGAGTTATTGAAGTTTTTGGGAGGCACACTAAAAAAAATGACAGAATATCCACAAATGCCTGCCTATTGGGGGTTTAACCAGGCAGCTAAGAAAATTATGATTACCAACATCTGAGAAGATAATGATAAACCACCGAAGGAAATTGTTCACAATTTCTTGATGGTTAAGGTGTGAAGAAGTTGCTGCTTATTAGATCAAAACAGCAGGTCTGTATGAGAGTACCCTATAATACAAGCCTGAATGAGAAATCGAACCTGGTAAAATTATCATGACAAAAATAGTATAAGAAAATAGTCATAAAAAATATCAGTGGATCTCTGCTGCTTTAAAGAGCTGATATGAAGCCAAAACTTGATCAAAGTCAGAACAATAAATACAAGAACCGCCACACTATTAAAAAATGTCCTTAACTGACACAGCAGAAGCTGTGCTGCAGGGTGGCACAGTGGTCTAAACGCCTCTGCTATCATCACCACGACAGAGCATCGCATTGCGATGGCCCCCCACTGTGCTTCCTTGATCAGCAGCCACATTAATCCTCTTCTTGACTCGGCACCTTTACCAGCATGGGTTTAACTTCCCAACAATCAGCACCGTCTACACAGCTGGAGCACAGGGGCTGCTGACTGAGCGAGGGGAGGCTGATCGCATCAATGGCTGATTAGAGCGTCCTGTGAAAATGGGAGGAGCAAAAGCTGCGGCTCTAATTACAGATATAATGAGTCTTGTGTGTTTACGACAACTGGACAAAGAAACCCTGCAGAGACAGATTCAATAAGTCCCATTTCTCCCTGCCTGGATGGACTGGTAAAAAAAACACAGATCTGGAAAGGTCATAATGACTTCTATCGGACGATCTTTGATCTGGCCCGCAAAGACAACACACACAAGTCGACATTCACCGTGAACCGTGAACACACAAAAAAATCTCATCAGGGCCAACCATCCCTGTTGTCCCAGGTGAATAACAGAGGAGAATCTGTGGGGCAAGGAGGGAAAACTGCCTCACTTTGCAGGGATATTGTTAGTGATTGCATGTGACCATGTTGCACCTTTTACACCACTGTAAACAAGACATTTTTTAAGCGATACAAAAGTAGTATCAATCAATTCAAGTCCTCACTTCATCATATATTGTGAGTTTTAACATGAAGGATATTTTGCATGTTTGCTACAAAACTTATTTGTTTATTCAAGTATGGATTTTGCCTTTTCCTCACAGAGTGACAAAGTGATAAATTAGCATTAGAAAAATATTAAATAAGAGAAGGGATGTCGTTTGATTCTTACCTGTAATGTACATGTGTGACTGTAGGAGGCCTATAACCAAAGATCCACGTCTGGATGTCCATTGGCTTTGCTTTGGGGTACGCTATGGTCACGTCTATAACCCACTGCAGGCCTTTACTTTTATTAACTGTCATGGAGAAAGAAAAAAAAAACACAATTTGTAAAAAAAAAAAAAAAAAAAACATAAAAAGGCATACTTTTAGTTCAATAGATTTAACAGCGTACTGAAGGTCAGGATAGGTTCATAAATTAATCTTAACAGACAGATCCAACAACCTAACAGTATTACTAGACTTATGTATCTCTTTTTTATTTTTTAAATGGATATTTCCAAAGGGGTTGGGTTTTATACATGTAATCTTTAAGAAGTTCAGACTGAAAGGACATAAGAAGATGAATGGAAACACTTGAACGTATGATGGGCTGTTGGGGCTATGAAACAGCAAGGGAATAGGGTTTTGAATTGGCAGAAAAATGGAGGTATGTAACAAATGGATAAGAAGAGAATGAAAGAAGCTGTTACATTTTAGGACAGATGAACGGAATGATTCGGTAGAACTGCGGACGTAGAAGTTAAATGCTAAATCTTTGCAAGGATGAACTAGTAGATATTTGCATCCATGGACCAACCGGTGAATCAATAGAAGGATGATTGCATTTTAAAATCTTTTAATCAGCATCTCTAATATTTCGTCAAACTGATTAACAAAAAAAATGGATGGATCTTGGGATTGATGGAAATAAATAAACGGAAAACAGGATAGAGAATAAAATGAGAAAAATCCAAATACCGGTACTTTAACAGCCTTCATTTTTTTTTTTAAAGACATGAAAGATATTCATGATGAAATGCCAGACTCTGTAAGAACATTGCGTCTTTGAAAAAGAAAAAAAAAAGGTTTAAAACAATTTGCGGTGAGGTGGGAGGGTCGATGTAGAGAGGTAGGAAAGACGAGACATGTTTAATTGTAGGAATCTGCCACAGGCTGGGTTTTCCAGGTGTTGTTCAGCTCAGTCAACTCTGTCTAAATACAATTAGATGATGTACAACATGGTTGACGAGACTCAATGCTTCACATCTCTACTCAACATCTTGCTGATGGTAAAATAATTCATTCATTTAAGCATGAAGAATCTTTCAATTCTGACCAACAGCTACAACATGGTCCCTCTAGAGAAGCTTTCAGAGAGAAATCTATAACCAAAACAGAGGAAGAGACTGGTCTAAACATGTTCAAGATTCGCCTCTTTCCTGGAAACCCAGAGGCAATTCGTAATAACCTTCAAGTCAAACAAGCTAATTAAACATCAGAGAAAAATGGGGAGTATGTTAGCAGTGCAAAGTAGCTTTCACTTTATAACGCAATAGATTATGTCCCATTAGATGGTTTTCTCTGCCTCAGTGTGCTTTGCAGTAGGTATTACAGACTCTGAGTGGATGTAATTAAGTGAGTTAGTGTTTTGCTGCATCAAACTGCAGCTTGTTAGGACACTTTTCGTACCAACAGAGGCAGATTTTGTGGGTGGGACAGTTCTGCTGAGGTTAAGATACTTAACCTGGTTAAGACGCTGCATCTGTAGTAAAAAACAAAATCCCCTTGCTGGTGCTCGGTCAGAGAGAAAGAAGGAAATATGGCTCCATTGTGTCCAAAAAAGGTTAAACTGAAAATATTTTGAGATATTGAGGTGGAGTGTTGGCCTGGTGGTTAGATCAGCGCGCATTAGCTCTAAGAAAGATGCAAGTACCCGGTTCAATTGCCACGGCCTCCACTTTTGGTCCCTGAGCAAGACCCTTAATCCCACACTGCTCTCTGGGCGCAGCACAGTGGCAGCCCATTGCTCCCCAAGGGGATGGGTTAAATGCAGAGGTAAATTTCTCCAATTTGAGATCAATAAAGTTTAATTATTATTATTATAAAACAGCTTCCAATCATCAGATCGTCACTCAGCTTGAGGCATAACCTGGGACTGATCTTTATTGCAGGTGTTTTAGATTTGTTAAAGAAAAAAAAAACCATTTAGGCTCCACATATTGAAATGTTTTTACTGATATATACTAAAACATAAACATATAAATGAATAATCTCCAACCTCTGAATATAAGAAGGTAGCTGTCAGGGATATATTGCAGATAATTTTGGATTCTTTGTTTGATTAAATTATAACCGAGCAAATATTTTCTACAATGATCCGTCTTCCCCTAAAATTAGATAATGCCAACATGCAAATGCACACATGGTGAACATTTTTCTAATTACCTCATTTTACTTTTCATTTTATTAAAGGACCATGTTTAATGTCATATTAACATAAGATTTTCATAAACACTGAATGATTTCATTGCTTCACATATTTCCATTCATAATGCTTCAAACTCCTGGGAAAACCCAGTCCATACATTCAAACAATCAGATTTTTTTCCTCCAGGTATCTTTAGTTACTGTTACAAGCTTAAAGTGGCGACAAAAATTTAATTTAGAAATTTACCATCAGAAAAAAAACCTAGGAATGTAAAAAAATATATAATGTAATGTTATAGTGGAGGAGTTTTATAAATGTGGCAAAAAAAAATGAATATATCTGTTAGGAAACTGCTGTTGACATTCTTGCCAGTTTTTCATAGGATATTCTTTGTTTATATTAAAGCTACAGTGTGTAACTTTTAGCGACATCTAGCGCTCAGACTGCAGACTGCAGCAACATGAACATCTCCCCCCCACCGCTTCTTCCCCCCAAAAGTACGGCGAGCGTTAAGGGACAAAATGTCTTCCACGACGTCCGCATCACCTACCTTCTCAAGTGATGAGGTTTGTTTACATAGATAATTTTACAGATAGTATTTCATTAGTCTGTGTAGGGTATAGATTTCATGTAGACTTTAGATAATAAATATACCCGTTATTTTTTTCTACATCTTTGTGACGTTTTGGCGATCTCGCAATCGCTATTTTGTTGGCTCTGCGCTGCCGTAGCGCAAAGATGTCTGCCTCCATGGCTGCGAGACCCGCTCCTATGTAATTATAAATAACGAATTCTAAGGCAACGCAAATATTAAGGTTAAGAGGCTGAGCTCGTAGATGATGATAAATAACATAGTTATGTATAATATATTACAATTCTGACTGTATATCCCTGTAATTATTACACACTGTAGCTTTAATATCCAAATAATATTGTTTCGAATGAAATTAAGAAATATGTCATGATAAAAGTTTTGGTCATATGGCTCAGCCCTATGAGAGCCTGTGGTAAGAAAAGCAGGGTACGCCTATTTCTATAGTAAAATTCAAAGTGCTTTACATAATTTGGAAAGCAAAATATAACAAAAATAAAAGTAGAATAAAAGAAATCCAGGATTGAAAAATATATAAAAGCAGATACTGAAACAAATGAAACACCAAATCCTTAAACTAATGATACCTCAGTTAATGTCATTTCTCTACAGTCAAAGGCAGCTCTAAACTAATGGGTTTTTAACTTTGACTTAAAGAACTCAGGCTTTCAGCACTTATAAAGTCTTATGGAAGTTTGTTCCAAATCAGTGGAGCATAGGAACTAAATGCTGCTTCTCCATGTTTGGTTCTAGTTCTGGGTGAACAGAGTAAGCTGGAACTAGAAGATCTGAGAGGTCTGGGAGGTTGATCTGTTATGTATTGGGGTGCTGATCCATTCAGTGATTTATAGCAAGAAATGATTTTGAAGTCTATCCTCTGAACTACAGGGAGCCAGTGGAAGAACTTCAGAACCGGGCTGATGTGTTCTACTTTCTTAGTTCTAGTGAGAACACTGGCAGCAGCGTTTTGGATCAGCTGACTGATGGACTTTTTAGGCAAACTTATGAAGATATATTTGCAGTAATCAATTCTATTAAAGATGAATGCATGAATAAGGTTTTTCTAGATCCTGCTTGGACATTAGTCCTTTAATCCAAGAAATGTTCTTCAGGCGATAAAAAGCTGACTTAGTAACTGCCTTTATGTGCCTCTGAAGGTTCAGATCTGAGCCCGTCATGCTACTAACATTTCATTCATAATCAGTGGTTTCTAGCTGCAGTAGCTGAAGCTGTGAGCTAACTCTGGATCTGAAAATGTTTGAAGGATATTACTATTGTTAACCATACAGCATGTCAGGTAGATAAGGAATTGGTGTAAAGTAAAGAATTTGACTGAATCATCTGAACCTTAGAAATATTCCCATTTGAAAAGGTGAAATACATGACTGCCTGAATTTGATTGTCTAAATTTGATAATTATAATTGTATCTAACTTGATGAATGCAGATGATGAATGATGAATGCAGATGATGAATGATGAATGCAGATGATGAATGCAGATGATGAATGCAGATGATGAATGATGAATGCAGATGATGAATGATGAATGCAGATGATGAATGATGAATGCAGATGATGAATGCAGATGATGAATGATGAATGCAGATGATGAATGATGAATGCAGATGATGAATGCAGATGATGAATGCAGATGATGAATGCAGATGATGAATGCAGATGATGAATGCAGATGATGAATGCAGATGATGAATGCAGATGATGAATGCAGATGATGAATGCAGATGATGAATGCAGATGATGAATGATGAATGCAGATGATGAATGCAGATGATGAATGCAGATGATGAATGCAGATGATGAATGATGAATGCAGATGATGAATGCAGATGATGAATGCAGATGATGAATGATGAATGCAGATGATGAATGCAGATGATGAATGCAGATGATGAATGCAGATGATGAATGATGAATGCAGATGATGAATGCAGATGATGAATGATGAATGCAGATGATGAATGCAGATGATGAATGCAGATGATGAAGATGAAGATGATGATGATGACGATGGCGGCTTAATTGGAACGATCTAAGCTGCATTTAGACAGACTTGGTTTTTGTATATATGGATAATTACAAGTCAGTTTTAAAAAGGTCTTAGGATATTTGATGTAAATATATAAATAAACTTAATGCTGTATAGAATAGAAGGTATAAATTCAGCACATAATGTAGAATTCTGTTTTTTATTGTTGTTTCATGAAAGATATTTCAACTGTAATGAAGTTTTAAGTATTGAACCTCCAAAAATGGATTGGTGGATATACAGACAGCAGTTATACAACTACTATGAAACAAAGGAGAATCAAAGGCTATTTTCACCCTCCAGGCAAAAGTGGCCCAAATCCAAATTTTTTGCTCAAAGGTGACCTATATTCATTTTTTTGACAGTCTGAGCAGCACAAATCGGGTTGCTTTTCAAAGCCGTCATGTTGCATTTCGTCTTTTCCACTATGTGGGAAAAGTCCCAAGATTTTACTTCAAAATAAAAGTCTTGGCACAATAAAATCTACTTCTGTCTCCTTGAACCCCAGTCGGCCTCGGCAGATGGCCGCTCACACTGAGCCTGGTTCTGCTGGAGGTTTCTTCCTGTTAAAAGGGAGTTTTTCCTCTCCACTGTCGCTACAAGCATGCTTAGTGTGGGGGATTGTATTTGAGTCAATGAGTCAATGCAATCAACTGGTTTTCCTTAGATAGAAAACTTTGTATCAATTTGACTGTATGATCTGGTTGAACTGTAAAGTGCCTTGAGATGACATGTGTTGTGAATTTGGCGCTATATAAATAAACTGAATTGAATTGAATTGAATTACTTCCATTAAACAGCCACTTAATTAATCTAGTCATGATCTTGCCAGATGTATAACATTTATATTTAGTCCTGTAAACTGAGCAGGATGTGTGATAATAAATTTTTTTTTGTTTTGTTAGCAGGTCTGTGACTTCAGGGCTACACATTGTGCACTTGTGTCTGAAGCTGCTTATATATAGTGATCGGCCATGCAAAAAAATTAATTAAGAAGAAACAAATCTGAAATAAGCAATTGTTTTACGTTTCAACACTTAAATAAATCCTAACCTGGTCTGCTTGCTGATACAAACTAAACGCTATTTTCCTTCTAAAGCTGACAGGTCTGCATTTGCTTGTCAAATGTGACAAAAACAGCAAACACCAGCAGCCTTCATCAGCACGGGTGCCTCTGAAACGAGCTTATTTGACGGCCTGGGTTGGAGTCAAAGACTGGGCTGCTGTTAATGTGTAGCAAGAACTTCCCATTCGAAGCACACTGGCTTCGTTGTGCAGAAACAAAGGTGTGACAAAAGATGAGCTAAATTTCACAACTGCCTGGATGCATTACATCAGACTGAGAAAGAAACCAAACAATTTCAACACTGAGCAGAGCTGAAGCTGAGAGGGAAAGGCTGAACAACGTGAAGGGAACGTTACAAAGAGTTCTGGCTCGGTACATCATGTTTTACTGATCAGATTTTTCCAGACTATTGGCAACCCTGTTGTGTCTTATGAACAGTAGCTGGACCTTTCTGCTGTCCCAACAGCAGTCTGACTGAACCGCTAATAAAGCTGAAAACACAAAAAAAATTATCTTATTCTGTTTAAAAACTCTCTTATGAAGCATTGAAACTGCAACCCTTTTAATGTGAAGGAAAAAATGTAAAAAAGAAAAAGAAAAATAGTTTTTATGCGTCTACATGAGGAAATACTTTTAGATTTTGTCAGGTTAATACAGTATTTAGGCAATTTATCGGGATAATTACAAGTTTTGTTTTAGAGCATCAAAATAAGTCAAACCCTTTAAGCTTCGTTATTTATTTATTTTTTTACATTTTGTCATGTTTCAACCCTCAACTTCAAATCATAGAGTTTTAATATTTTGTGCTCAATCAACACCAAATGGTACCAAATTATGGTTGCTTTTCCATTACAAAGTGTTCAAAAAACGATGAAAATATTCTACTGATTACAAAAAAAAATCTAAATTTTTCTCAATGCAGTATTTCTACTAAATAAAAAATAGGATTAAAACTGCACAGCATAGCAGTGTTGGATGTAAACAAGTGAGATATATCCATATTTTTAGCCAACACTAGTCCTCGTCACAAGCTAAATATAAAAAAAATACTTATGAATCCAAATTAGCCGCAACATCATCCTCTAATTCTTATAATACTTCCGCTCTTCCTCATCTTTTTGTCAGGCAGTAAGGTCCAGCTGCAGATCACGTGACCCATTTAGTGTTAAACATGTTTCCGTTTCTAAATATGATAATTTCAAGGTTAAAAAAAAAGGGTAAAAGGGTAAAAAAATTGAAAACCAGAGCCCTTTCGAAAATACAGTCTTTCCATTTAAAAAAAATAAAAAAAATTTATTAGAATTTGAGCAATTTGATGGTAAAGCCTTTATAGGGCTTTACCGTTTTGGATTACTTGCATACCCCTTACAAATGTATCTATATGTCAAATGTAACTATATCGCAGTACATGTCAGTTTTGCATTTGACCGGTTAGATGAGGGTGACATTTTACCTACTATAAACTCAATTGAAAAAAAGTTAATAAGATGAAAAACCTAATTTAAAAGTTAAAAAGTTAATGAGCCAAATTAAAAAGAATAAATTGTAAGTGCCTGTATCAGCATTAATGCTCCAAGGTTATGTTGCAATATAAAAACTGTGTTTCTTTCAATGTTTTTCATTAATTTCTTATAGAGATTTTTCTTAATATGTTAAAACAAAAGACCATTTCGAGTTTTTACATTGACCTTGATTTTTGTCATCAATATATACTTATTTTTTAAAGTTACAAGAGTTATAAGGTCTTGTTCTGTCCTTCAATAACACTCTTGAATTGAAATTTAGATCGTTTAAGTATTTTACTGAGAGCCCTATAAAGGGTCGATGGAAGCGCAGCTTGTGAGGAGAGGAAAAGTGCATCTTAAAAAGGTGGGGCTGCTTTCTCCTAACTTTAACATTTACAAATATCTTTTATATTTTCTTCTTTGTCTTGTTAACGAGCTTCCTTATTAATTACTCTCCATGCATTCTCTCTCTAACCAAGTTTCACTGTTTGGCTATTGCTTCTGTTTAGGAGTTTGAAGGCTCCAACCTTCATTTCAGATGTGTTCTCTGTAGGAAAGCCTGACCTTTGACAGCACACACCTCTGTTTATCTAACATGCCTGTGTCAGTTATGCTACTATCCTACAGGGAAGAGGCAGAAAGGGGGCAACAAGCAGTCTGGTTAGCTATGTGTCTAAATGACTTGACAGCCACTCCTGGTATTGAAGGAAACGGCCGTGTTAATCCTGTGAGGGCGGTGTGATGCAGATCTGCTTCCATCCAGAGAGGTGAGGCCGGAGCCAAGGTTTGCTGGTGGCTTCCAAGGAATGACAAACAATACTGTAAAAGCAGCAGTCGTAGTAATTTGAAATGACATCGGATAGACCCTGCCCTCTGTAAAGAGAGGAGGGAGCTACGCTGACAGATATCTGGCTCCATCAGGCCATATAGCTGGCCAGTTACAACGCATGAACCGCAAACCCATGATGGTAAACGGCTCCAATGTTCAACCTTTGCTTATCTGAAACAGCAAACACACCTTTATAATGACACATAAATCTTATCGGTCTTCAAGGCACATGGAGCCTTTCTGCAGAATCTGACCCCTGTGCAGCGGTGCGTTTAGCTTGGATGACATTGCATGGCTGAAACAAAGCTGCATGCACATTTACATCAAATCCTATTTTCTCCAAGTGGCCCCATTTGTCTCTCAGTGAGTCAGCAAGCTCAGGGCACCTCTGCAGAGCATCAGGGAGGGTCAGAGCGAGACAGAGCAGCGTCTTTGATCTGGTGCACAGAGAGGACAGAACAGTGAGGGGCACTATGAGCATGCTTCTGGGTAGGAGTGTTTTCTTGCCCATGGTAAAAAAAAACATTATTAGCTAAATTTAAGCTGAAGGACAAGTCCTTATGCAGGAGCT
The DNA here is from genome assembly GCF_016077235.1 of Cyprinodon tularosa. Classification (NCBI taxonomy): domain Eukaryota; kingdom Metazoa; phylum Chordata; class Actinopteri; order Cyprinodontiformes; family Cyprinodontidae; genus Cyprinodon; species Cyprinodon tularosa. The sequence goes on from NW_024039012.1 coordinate 196,517, forward strand.
TCTTCTTCCCCTGAGCTGCTGCTTCTCAGAGGAGGCATGAATGAAGAGCCAGGACGTGATCTGATGAGTTTATGAAATATAACCACCAACATAGAGCGCCTTAAAAGTCTCTTAAGTAAATTGAAACCTTTTCTGTTTTTTAAAAACTTAACACTGAAATTAAATTCTTTATCGTAGACCATCTCTTAGGTTCATTGCTTTAAAGGTATTTCCAGCTATCTTCTCATTAACCCAAATCATCTCTCATGCCACTGCCACCATGTTTCACAGAGAGAATGACACGTTCAGAGAGATGTTTGGGGTTAATTCAGGATTATTTACATTTTTGCTTTGGTTCCCTTGTTGACATCTCTGCAGCTCCTCCAGAGTCACTGAGAGCCGTTTTAAATGTGTTCACCAATGTTCTCTACCAAACCTTTAAAGCTCTCCTTGATAAGGTGCATTAAGTGTGGGATAAACTAAACACAAGTGGATTCGCTAGTTTAGTGACATATGAAGATCAAAGTTTGCACAAAATTTGATTTAGATATGTCAGGGGTTGACGTTGCCCTTTGGGCAAGTGGCTTTCACATTTCATTTGCCCAGAAACAATTTTTACTTACCCAGTATAATGTTTGATAAATATAGTTCCTAATATTCATTTTTGTATATATATATATATATATATATATATATATATATATATATATATATATATATATATATATATATATATATATATCAATGAAACATGTTTGTTTTTTACATGTTTTTTTGTAAATCAGTATTTTTTAAGTTTACAGGTTCCTGGTGTGTATATGCATGGGACAGATAATGAACTTAATCCTACATTACCGTGTTAACATTCTTTTCAATCCTTCCTGCACGTTCTTTTCAAACTTAACTTTGCTTTAAACTGCTGTGTACTTGGAAAAATATAAATTGTAATGTTAAAAATCTAAAAAAAACATGCCATGTTAAAAACTTCCACTACTACTACTTACCAATTTAGCATATTTAGCTCTATAACATTTAAATGCACCACTCCAATGTCTAAGAGAAAAAAATGTAATGAACATTTTTTAAATGTATGACCACTGTAAAGAAGACTGCCATATCATAGAAATATTTACACTGTTCGCATACAATTATTATTATTTTCCTAATCCCTGACTGATCATTTTTAAATTTTGCGTGTATTATAGTATAGATTAAATTCATCATCCAGCTGCAGAGTCTTTTTCAAATCACGCGAGAATGTGTACAAAACAACAAAAATGGTGCCGGCAACACTTGTGGGCCGTTTTCAGCGAATGCCGGTGATTTTAAAGTAATTTTGAGCGATAATTTTTTTTTTTTTTTTTTCAATCATTGAACTTGCCCGGCAGGCAAATACAATAAAATTTGTACTATCCCGACAATAAAAACTACTTGCCACGGGCGATGGTTTACATCGAGCCCTGTAAGTGAGAATAAAAGCTAAAAAAGGTACTTTCTCCTTATTTTTCCTATTAACCCCCTCAAAACAAACAAGGTTGCTGAAATAATAATAAATAAATAAATTCTAAGGCAGATATTTTCACTTTACAACAGAAGAAACCACCCTTCTTTTTTCTGGACCCACTGTCTGGCCTGCAGAGAGAATAAAAAGAAGGCATCTGGCCGTTACTGTTGAGGTGGTGAAACACAGAGCTGAGTGGAAGCTATGAGCCACTCTCTTAATAACACCAATCCAAGCTCTCTTCTATTAGCTACTAGCACAGCACATAGGAGATGGGAACCTATTGGGCAAAGGGTGCAACCTTGCACGCCGGTGGGGATCACATCTATTCTCTAGATTATGGTTTGAAAGATGCAATGCTTCCTGAGGACTACCTAAAGAGTAGGACCACAGATATCTTGCCAACTTTAAAGAGAGTCCAACTTTTAGTAAGCAGTAAAAAAAATAAATAAATAAAAAAAAAGACCTGTTGTTCAAAACTGAGAAAATTCTGACATTCAATCCTGTTAATTTCTCCATTATCTTCCTGCACAGTGGCTGTATTTAGGGCTGGTCTCTTGACACACAGAAAAAGAACCACTCTCTTCAAAGTAACCGCTGGGGCTTTTCAGGAACAGTGATGCAATTTCTGGTACTGTAGTCCGTGCCACCTCTTTCCTCTCCTGCCAGTCTTAAAAGTCACATCTCATTTACAAGCAGAACGGCCGGTAAACAGTGCATGAAGCAAGCAACTTAATGCTGTTTCATACATGCGTCTTCACCAGCTGAGCAACGGACATTAAACATTTGTTAAAAAAAACGACAGGGCTCTGTGCCAGGAGGAGTTCACAGAAACAAAAAGGATTTAAAAATAGTAAAAATCTTTCCTCAGGATTAACATTTACTGTATAAAGCCGAATGTCAGCTATGTTTGTTTCAGTTGCTAAGAAAACTTCTTTCGTTTACCTGTTTGGTTCCGGGTCGAGGTGTCGCTGCCCACGCTGCCGTTCTCTTGCTGAGCGGTCAGAGTTTTCAGAATGACATGAGTTGCCCCAAGGCGAGGCAACGTCACATGGGTCAGGTGAGGGAGAGAGTTTTTCTTTGCAAACACCTGGCTGGTTTCTCGCCTCTTCCTGAGGAAGCCTCCCTCGGGGAAGAGCACTATCCACTTCCTGTCGCGGCTGTGGTAGTATTTTTCTAAATGCTCCCTCAAGTAGACGAGCTGCTTGTCTCTGTGAGCTTTACCCTGATCAAAAAACAAAAACAGAAACATGCATATAAGTGTAGAGGGTTTAGCAAGAATGGTTTAATGACACTGCAGCAGACTGACACATCTTTAAAGACAAAACAATCTAAAATATCCAGCCTTCTTTGTGAGCTTTGGCCCCATTTTCACTACAAATGAAAGCAGCACAGTGTAAGGGATTTCGAATGAAATTCGAATCGCCAGTGTTTGGAAAACAAAATGTCTGCCTGTTTACTGGTTCATTATGTTCAAGTATGTATTTAGCCCATTTATTAGACTTTCTCTTCCTTTGATGCCTCCACTAGAGGTTTATATATTTTAGTGGCAGTGAGCCTAAAACCCAGAAAAAGCGTTGGGGACTTTCTGACAAAAAAACTAAGAAAATTAAGTCGAAAATATGGCTAAATTTTTATCAATATTGTTTTAGCAACCTTTAGCAGTAATTAGGCCTGAACGATATAACCAAATTTACACTTTATTTTTATTTTCTTCTGCACTCACTGTCTAGAGTCCATTGGTGCAGGACTTTACTGTTGTGTGGAAAAGTTCTTCCATCTGCCTGCATGAATGGATCTGGATCCCTTCTGAGTGGCGACAAAGTCACACCAAGCATATTTTAGCCACCTAAATGTGATGAGGCCAAAACTGGGTGCCACTTGCTTTGTAAAATTGTGTTTTGTTCAATTATATTTATATTACAAATGCAATGTTTTGCCTAGCCTTCGCAAAAGTATTCATACTACATGTTATATAAATACTAATATACAACAATCATATCGGCAGAGGTCAGTGCTTTGATGCAGAACATGAAAAAACAGACAATGGGGGGCAGAGAGGATGGATGGTTGGCTATTAAATGAATTAACTAATAGGTGGATAAATTCAAAGTATAAAAAGATGTACATAACAAATTAACTGGTAGATGGGCTACAGATGATTAGATAAACATGGTCCGATGGATGATAAGGCATAAATGCATAGAATACATCGAGCTTTAAAAAATGGACAAAAGAGTATATTAATGATAGTAAAGAAGATAGATGGACAGAGACGGATTGTCTATCCTGACAATTTTTAACCCTTCGGTTAATTTTACACGAGGCTGTTCAGGTTAAAGTAGATTCAACCACAGAAATGGAAAAAATGCCGATTCAACGTTCGCTCATTTTAAACCACTTTCACTGTCTTTAATACCACGACTGAAATGGATGCAAACCAAGATGGCCATGACAAGATAAATGCATTAGCAAGGACAGGATGAGGAGAAACTATCGATTTTTAGTTAGGCATGGTCAAACGCCATTTTAAATGTATTAGCTCAACCAGCCAGCTCTCCATGTGAGCATATTTGTTTGTCAGTGCAGAGGTAATGTGATACAACACAAGTGCTGCACTACTACAGTCAGGGGGTAAAACGACAATTCATTTATCCAATGGAAAATCTGGGCTCCTGTTAAAACAGACGACGCTGAGGAGGTTCGACACTTTATAAGAGACGTCTGTGACTGTTGCAGTTTGGCCGCAGATAAAACGGTTTCCTCCACGGAGGATACGCAAATACAAAGGTTCTGATGGGACCAGCTCATCACCTGGTCCAATCTGATTTTCAGCCAACTGTCTCTCAAGTCTACAAACAGTTTAGCGTTTTTGGCTGAGCTCCTGCTCCCTTTAATTAGTTTACTTAACTGACATTTAGCTGAGCTAAAACCAACACAAGAAATTCCACTCAATGATGTTTCCTAGGATAAAATATCTAACCTTTCTGGATGATTTGATTGAAATGACTGTAAAAGTACCTTGAGATTAAATGAGTTGTGAATTGGCACATTATAACTAAGCAGATTTTATTTGAGATGATTTAAAAAAAACATGATTTTGAACTTGAGGTATTTATATCAGCAGTAGCTAATACATGAAAGGCTACTGTAATTATTTTAAAGATGTAGAGATAAAAAGTATCTGTCTACATTTGAAAATACAAAACCAAGTTATTAACTGAGGAATAAAATTCTTAAATATACAGAAAAATATGCAAAAGGTGCATCTATATAGCCTGGTAAACTAGCCCCAACCTCCAGCGGCCAAAATCATTTTTGCCTGCGAGTGGTCTAGCCTCGATCAATGCCCCAGGCCCAAGAACTGTCGGACCAATCACAACACAGAGATGTGTTTTGAATTTTTGGGTGCAAAGCGGGCGGGGTTTTGAGGGCGTGACGACAAAGCTGTGCGACGCTGGAGAAAGCACAACAAGGAAGATGGCACCAACTATTGAACAGTAGCATGCACTGCGGCAGCAGCAGCATTCAATGGAGCGCTCCATTGAAAGCTAAAAGTTCTCTTTTCTGTTGAATTTGTTCAATAGAAGTATGTTTTAAGACCATTTAAGACTGGAATATTAAACTTTAAAGTGTCACTATATGGTCCACTCACCGATTTAATTTAATGCGTAATTAAAAAAGCAATTCCCAAAGTTGAGAGGACCGCAGCAACCAGCATACCTCCAAGGCCAACGGCAGCCAGGGTTAACCGCAGCCAGTCTGCAGCGGCCCTCTCTCGGCATAGTCGTGTGTGAAGGACTGCTGGCTCTGATGGACTGATGGATTAGACTTGGGGTTTTCATTGAAACAAGAGCAGGAAGAGGCTCTACTCTCATAAATTTTAAATAAAAGGACGTATTCGCCGTTTTACCGACATGCTGTTTGTTTACACTCAGTCATAGTTGCGCTCATTGGTGTGAACGTTGGCCAATAGGCACAGACATGGTTTGAAAGATAACGGGTTGTTCTCATAAACAATCTTCCGATGTCTCATTCATCCGGGCCAGACTAAATTATACATTTAATCTCACATTTAGTCTGGTTTATAAGGCTAGAATCTATAGGAAGAAATTTTTTTGTCATCCTTTTGTATTTCCCCTAATCTAACAACATAAAGATTTTTCTTTCACATAATACAGAAGCAAAAATCTTCATTTAAAAAGCTAACGAGAATTTTAGTAGAATATATTTCTAAATATCAACTCATGTCTGCTGGCATTTAATGGACATTGCAGAATCTGCATTCAGACTAAGGGTGTGCAAAATAATCGTCAAATCGATGAATCGTGATTCTAATTTTTGTGATCTACGGCATCGATTCTTGAAGGCAAGAATCGATTATTTAAAAAAAAAAAATTAACAAATAAAATACATTAATGGTTGGCGCACATCAATCAAACCAATCTGAATACAACTTCCAGTCCAGCAGATGTCGCTGCGGATGTGTTGAGGCCTGCTGCTTTGTGTCACAAGCATGTCCGGCCGTGGGATACTGAGACGAGTCATTCGTAAACAAAATATGGAGGAGACTGAGAAAATTCGCCCCCCGGCTCCGTCACATTTCAAGTCAGATGCTTGGATGCATTGTGGCTTTAAAAACAAAGAAGGTAAAAACGAAATTGATATGATGCACGTAATTTGCAAAAGGGGAAATGTCATACATTTGAATGTTTTCATTTAATTGGTTTAAAGGACCACTGAGGCCATGTAAACGGCACTGATTATCCTCATTTTGTTATTTTAAGTTTGATGAATCCTAAGATCTTTTTGTCAGTGTGTCTACGCCAGTAATAGTAATATTTCTGTCCAGTATTTGTTTTCATGGCAACACCTCCAAAAGTCATTTCAATAAATACAGCTATGTATGAATTCAGTTGCTTTCAGTCAGCTGTATCTTTTTCTTACAGTGTTCAGTGAAAATATCGCAATGCATCGCAATATTTCAAGTATCGTGATACATCGTGATAGAATCGCATCGTGGCATGTGAATCGTGATTCGAATCGAATCGTGACTTCTTTGCCAATACCCACCCCTAATTCAGACACTTATGTTTGGTTGATATATTGAGCTTCTTCAGTGGCACTGGAAAAATAAAACTAGGCTGAGTATATGTGGTGGACCTTCACTGTGCTCCATCCATGAAAGTTGGGCCACTGGGCAGCGTGTACCACAGCCATGAGCAAACAGTAGGCGCTCCTGCAGCAGCTGTAGAGAAGCTGAGTGAGTCTATCTGAGAAAAGGTGGCCACACATTAGCTAGCCAAAAGTAGGAGGGTAAACATTTCTGCTGTCGCTCAGTCTTCCTCTTACAGTCTGGCTTCATAGAGCAAAGGGCTACCATGACCAAAACAGAGAAATGAATTCCCTCCCAGCCTGCGGCTGTGCCCCCTCAAAAAGACTTGTGTTGCCTCTTTGTATAATTTTTGTTTTTTGAGCTGTTGAATACATTCTGATTCAACCTCAGGGTAAATATGTAGATGGATTTTGCAGTTTTAATATGAAGAGGGCAAGTGAGGTCTCTAAGCATATAAAATGAGAGATATTGCAAACATGTCCAGGTGGCGTTGGCACCAGTAAATCCTGTTTAAACAAAGCATATCTGTCCACTGCAGTAAATATTATTAACATCACTGTGAATTACAGAGTTTAAGGGGGTTGAGCTCCATAAATAAGGTTTGGAACCAGTTGAAAGGGTGAAAAAAAAAAAAAGATTGGTTAACATAAATAATGAATATATTTCAAGTTCTCTGCGCTCCTTCATTTAGACCTACAATAAAAATAAAAAGAATGTTGTAGTGGGATTTCAGAGCCCTCTAAAACAGACCATCTATCACAAAACTGTCAATCAACTTACCGGAAATCAACAAACAAATCATTTTCCAGAGGTTTCCACATTAGGGTTTCTAAATAACATACAATGTAGTTCGTGAGATCTTTGCAAGTCATTTTATTCCATGTCCAAGTCAAATCTCAAGTCCCCGATGACTGAAACATTTTCTCATCATTTCTATGACAACCTGGTCTGCTGACAGCACTGCATTGCTATTGGATAGAATTTAAAACCTGCACTATTTAACTTATCCTTTTTTTATATATTGGAAAAATTGAAATGGTATAACTTAAGCCTCTTTCCCACAAAAAAATACCAGGCTAACATGTTTCTTTTTTCAAAAAAGGGTCAACCCTCTACAAAGCGCCATTTGGCTCCCTTCCCTCTGGCAAAAAAAGCTGAGTCTGTTGCTCTGTCAGCTAAGGAAACGTTTTACAGAGTCTCTATACTCCATTTAACGATTAATCGATTACTTAATTAATTGACGTTTATTTCAATAATTGATTAATCTGATTGTTTTATACCTAATATTAACACAACAAAAGCACAGCCATATTTAAACAGCACCCCATATGACCAAGTTATTCACTCAATCTCCATCTCCAATCTCAATCTCCAAACAAGTTGATTTTGAGGCCAGTCATACTTGAAACAATCCCTAAAAATTCCATTCTATTCCAGGAATTTGCAGATAAGCAAGAGCCCTGATGTTTCCATGTGTAGAATCTGTTCTGATTCAGAGTTCTTGCCACAGCCTCCTTAGGTATACAAGCATTTAGGAATAAAGCCATTTTCTGACCTACAGAAATAAGAGGATGGCGTGTAATCCACAACAAAGACAAGCAGTGACAACGTGCCGCTGGCAGTCCGAGTTAAATGTGGTGTGTTGTGGCCCAGAGGCCTGTGCTTCCAATCCTTAGACCATCAGAAAAACAAGGTGTTGACAAGTTAGGAGCACAAAAAAGGCTTTTATTTTGGGATAAGTGTAGCTGAAACCTTTGATGTGAAGATACCAACCAGAAAGTAGGCTGGTTGTCTCAAAGACATTGGAGGTTTGATCAATGTTGAAGGTTACAGAAGAGTTCTTTAAAATGTAAAAAACCAAAACAAAGATAATGTTGAACTTTGGCCCTTACCTGTCTGATGAAGAAGTCCCCATGAATCAGGGACACTAGACCAAAATTGGTGTATTTAAACACATGGTCCATTAACCACATCATTTTTCGCACCACCTGAAAAAAAGGAGCAGAAATTCAGTTGTTACAACCACTTATTTTTCTTCTGCTCAAAAGTAGAACAAACTGATATCGCCCCCTCTGATCACTTCCGCCCGCATGACCCAGACAAACGCAGCAGCGGCTTACTGGCCTTTCCTCTCTAAGAGGATAAAGTGGGCCGGGGATGCAGCGGTTGAGATGCATCACGCTCATGTCTACGCAAAGTGACTCTGCACTTCCAGTGGCTTACCAGCATGAGCTGAAGCAAAATCATGAACGACCACAATGCAGAAGTAACTGCTGGAGCATGCCATCAAATTTACACACACATTGTCAACAAATGAAAATGGCAGACAATATAAGTTTAATTCAGGGATTTATAAAAGAAAACGCGTATATAGATCCAGAATAAAATATTATGTATGTCTATTTTTGTTAATTGCATAGATACCAGCTTACAGATAGTTTAACAAAAAGCTTAATCTCTCAAAAAATGTTATACATATTTCTTAGCAGATTTGATATGTGACAAATCTCTATATAGTACTTGTACTATACTATAAATGTACTCAATATTTTGTCAGGGCATTGTCTGCTTAAATGACTGAGTCAATATAAGATGGCTTTCTTTCTTCCACTTAAAGGAATAGTACACCCAAAACATGATTAGGCCTCATTTTCTACTCACCCCCATGCTGAACAACACTCTGGAGTACTTTTTTGATATCTCAAATGCATCTGGAGATCTGGGAGGCTTCTTGCTGTCTGCTGACATTCAAATAATGGAGGTCTATTGTGCCCGAGACAGAAAGGTCCATAAAAGTCCACAAAAAACGTGTCAATATTCCTCCATACTGCTCGTCCAATGTATTCCAAGTGTCCTGAGTGGGTAGCATCCAGAATTTACTCGAAACGAAGTCATTTAGAATGTTTTTAGAGCATAAACAGTAGTGTATAGTATTTCCTGAAAGCCCGCGCCAGCGCGTTCACGAGCCTACGGAAGCCGGCAGACCAAACCAGCGCATTCAGCTCGGCAAAGAACTCATGCTCTTCCTCAACACTGAAGTCCTCAGACATTTTTCTTTCGTTGTTTCTTTCTTTGCACAGGTAAACAGCACATTTCTTCTTCTACGCTTGCATTATTGGCAGAGCAGACGCTGAATGCGCACTTTAATCTGGTTTGGTCTGCCGGCTTCCGTAGCTTCCTGAACGCGCTGGCGCGCGCTTTCAGGAAATCCTATACACTACTGTTTATGCTCTAAAAACATTCTAAATGACTTCGTTTCGAGTAAATTCTGGATGCTACCCACTCAGGACACTTGGAATACATTGGACGAGCAGTATGGAGGAATATTGACACGTTTTTGTGGACTTTTATGGACCTTTCTGTCTCGGGCACCATAGACCTCCATTATTTGAATGTCAGCAGACAGCAAGAAGCCTCCCAGATCTCCAGATGCATTTGAGATATCAAAAAAGTACTCCAGGGTGTTGTTCAGCATGGGGGTGAGTAGAAAATGAAGGCTAATCATGTTTTGGGTGTACTATTCCTTTAACTTTTCAGTAATAAGCATGTATGGGTACAACACACTATGAAAAGCCACATTTTTATAAGAGGACATTTATACATTCGATATTATTCACCATTTGAAAATAAAAAATGATTAACGACGAGGCCCTGGAGCATGATTTTAACGTTTGTGCAGGACAATCCTTCTCATATTAGGCAGACAGCCTTTACAAAAAATCTCCAGTGGGCTACTACAGACCGCTCTGGACAGCTTATTAGCCCCTTATGACATCATAAAAGGCTAAGAGGTGGAGAAAGGCAAGGATAGACTCTCATACACAGATATTAGGACACATATCACCGTTACAAAATATTTATAAAGTGAAGTCTGCATAATATGGGATAAGCCTTCATTTAAAAAAAGTCGGCTGGTTTAATTTTTTATGAAAAACTGATTTTGAGGTTTTAATTGGTTGTTTACAACTGTAACATGAAAATAAATTAACATGTTGATAATCTTTTAAATTCCTTCCATGCATTTGTTGATGCTTCGTTTATATGCCAATTTATATTTTGAGAGAAAACATGGCAACCACAGCATTAGTGAGTTGTAATTAGACTGAACTAAACTTTGTTGGTTTAGAAATTTCAATGTTATCCAGCAAATCTGAAGCGTCGTGCTAAAATCTTGCATTCTGAAATGTATACTAAACTAAAACGTTCTAAAATTGGATATCTGTTAACTTGAACAACGTAAAACTAAAATTCACACACACATTATACCTTCTTTTTTTACTGTATATCAGAAACTAAGACAATGAAGTTTTACATTTTTGGGGAAAAACGTAATTAAATTAATAATAAATACAACTTTAAGTCAAACAAACATCAATATATAGGGAATTCAGTTTGTGGTTTTAGCATCTTCTTTCTGAAAAACTAGTCTGACAAAAAGCCTTTCCTACGACCACCAATCTTACTTCATAACTAGAAAAACACTGACTTGCAGCCTCGCGGGGAATAATCAACCTTGTATCACATAACTCAGTAGACGAAACTACAGTAGATCAAGTCATCTTCAACAGCAAAATAATAACTTAAGGTCTCTGTTTGCATTATGGGAAGCTAGACTTACAGTAATTTTATTCATTTAAGAATAATCTGTTTTGGAAACTTGGCCTCCGTCTACTTTGCAGAAGCCAGAAACGCCATCGGATGAGTTTCAAGCCTTTATGACCCAGAATCGAATGCAAAAGGAAGTCAGATAACATGAATTATGACGAGTTGGAATACAGCTTTCAAACTCGTGTAAAGAAGCTGCTCTGCTTTTTTATTTATACTGATGTTCCACCTCTGCAGCCTTGACACAATGACGTTCCTCAGCGTCTTACCGTGCCCTTGTCTTGGAGGCACATCATGAGAGTGCAAACGTCCCCAGTGGACTGATGATTGACAATGACCATGGCTTCTTCTTCAGAAATGTCCCGCACGTCATCACCCCATTCTGTGACTGGAAGCAGAGAGACACGCATTTTGATCAATCATCAAGTTTGAAAATTTATGTTAACCTTTTTTTTTTTTTTACCAAAATTTCTGTTTCAGTTTAAGACACAGAAATGTTTGAAGTAACTGCGCTTTTGATGAAAGAAACCTGATTATCTCAGAGTAAAAATGAAAGTCTTTACTTTTCAAGTATCGTTTTGTTTGGACCTTTTCTGAACTTCATGTCTTTAGACTTTATATTCTACATTTAATACTGTAAATATTTTCAAACATAATCTTAAAAGATCCTGACAGCGTGATTGCAACTAAGTGTTTTCTCAAGGTGTGCCTTTGTTTGCACCTTGCCTTATTCTCTGTGCTAATCTGTCAGTCAACAATCTGCCACAACATTACGCCCATCCATCAGCTGTATGTGGATACTGGGCAGAACATCTTTTATAAACACTGTATACTTGGATTTGTTTAGCACAGAAAATGAAGGACAACCGCTAAATTCCTTAGAATAAAGATATTTCTATGGGTTCTCCTCAATTTAAATAGTGATTCCAGCATGGAAGAACAACGCCCACCTCCAAATTGAGCATACAGGCCAGCTATTAATGCTTTCAGCAAAGAGGGGCAAGAAGGAGGAATGCTCCAGCAGTGGCTTAGTTGGTTTTTAAAGGATGTATCAAACAGCTGTACCATAACTAAAAACAACTTTGGACCCTTTAAGTAACAAGTTTATCATCAGTAGCCATGTTTTTTTCAAGGGTTTCAGACTGTGTTCAATTAATTTCTGCACCCCCCCCCGTCCTGCTTTTTCTCATGCCCATTATCAGCTGATGAAAATACTGAATGAATTTCCTTCTTTTACAAAGGCTGAAATGGATTGTGGAGGTGCAGAAACCTTCTGCGTTTTATAAGGAGACTTCCAATAACACAAATTTGCAACATAAGATCAAACGATTACTTGAGCCCTCAGGGTAGTTCTCATACCTGTCAGGATGCCAAGTCAAGCTTAGTTCAAACACGTCTAAGAAAAACAATGGGCGTGTTGCCTTTTATCAATACAAGACAAAAAGCGTGAGTTTTCCTGGGTAAATATAAAGTAAAAACCACTGACTTTTTCAACAGGCAAAAAAATAAACATGCCCTTGACGCTTCATCCTGCAACATTTGAGGATGCATATCCTCCCAGAACAGCAAGCTTTAATAATCTGGGCCTTATCAAGCGCTGATCTGTCTTTTTAAGAAAATACTAGATTTTCAGGACACCAATAATCCCTAAAGTTGTAGAGAATATTTTTTGAAAATTATGATCAAGTTAAGCTTTATTTAATTATATTGAGAAAAAAAACAATACAGCTGATTATCATCATCTTGTATCTAAGGCAGTAAACAAAACATGGTGGCAAGCAATTTTAATCATGCATATATGGTATATATATATGCATATATATATATATATATATATATATATATATATATATATATATATATATATATATATATATATATATATGCATATATGCATATATATATATATATATATATATATATATATGCATATATATATATATATATATATATATATATATATATATATATGCATATATATATATGCATATATATATATATATATGCATATATATATATGCATATATATATATATATATGCATATATATATATATGCATATATATATATATATATGCATATATATATATATATATGCATATATATATATATATATATATATATATATATATATATATATATATATATATATATATATATATATATATATATATATATATATATATATATATATATATATATATATATATATATATATATATATATTAAGGCTTATTCCTTCCTTTGGTGTTTGAGTCTTTAAATAAGCTTGAGTACAATTTCCAAATTTTAATGTAATATCCTCAGGACCTCATTTCACCCCAAGTCGGTTCCCGGCTGCTGTAACATAATCTATTTTAAAAACAAATTTGGTCCAATTTCAGTTCAGTTCCAAAAGTATTGTATGCCAACTTTATGCTATCTTCTATGCTGAACAATTAACAAAGGGGCATGTGTATTCATGCAGAATGACAACATGCTGGTTTGCGGTTGGAAATGAGGAAGAAGAAGTGAAATATTCAGGAAATGGCAGCACCCTCACTTTTCATCTGTGACCACTGTGTGGAGCACAGGATGACTTTCACATTCCAGTTTGCTGCTGGTAAATCTGTAGAAATATTACTTCGTTTGTGATGAAACATTCAGCCATCAAGCTCGAAATATTCATAGGATGAACATTTTTGTCTGTGCAGGAAAGCCCTAAGTATCTACTGGGAGACCTGGGCATTGGTTGTGAATCTTTGAAGGCATGACGTGACGCTTATTTGCAAGAAAACGAAAAATGCTCCCCTCCCAGGTGAATCAACATAAGGGCATCAATCTACAACAGAGAGCAGAACTGCAGCTTTGTTCACTGTCAAAGATATATAAATAGCAGGGAGCTAAAATATAGCTGCAAACTGCAGCTCTCCAGGCCAAGAACAGGCATATCTATTAAAGCAGGCAGCACACAGGTACATGGAGGCCTTACCTTCTCACAAAGCAATTTGGATCAGGAGCTGACAAAAGGTTATGCAGATATGACTCATTTCTTTTTTATTTACAACCAACGTCATTCAACTGCCAGAAATGGAAAGAATTACAAATGAAAAAAAAAACAGTATGAGAAAGATGATCCGGAAAAGGCTGACTAAAATGCAGTCCTGGAGATGCATGATAAAAGTAATAGAATGTAAAACTCAACAAAATGGCAAGTTCCCATAAGTTCCTCCTGTATGTCGGACAGCCCCTACAATCATGTCCAGCTGGCTAATTTACGATCTGTATGCACATTTTATGATCACTAGGCTCTGTTTTCCCAAAAGGTTCAAACAAAATGACAGAGGAAATTCACTGCCTGTTCGCACAAGCTGCTCCGACACAGATTTGTACGGCTGGGTTTCCAATAATCAGCTGGGAAATTCTCGGTAGAACGAGGGAGTCATCCCTTTTACCTAACAAACATCTATTACTTTCATTAACAAGCCTGCCAGCAGCTATCGAGCGGACAATACCAAACGGTAATTGCTTCAAAATAAGATTAAATAACAGCGTCGCTGGAAAATGAAACTACTGACTGATGTTATGATTTGAACTATTTGAAGCATTTGTAAATAAATAAGGAACTTGATTGAATTTGTGAGTTTTAGTAAAATGATCAAAATATTATCAAAATTGTGATAAAAGGGACATTTTTGCAATGTTCACATTCGTATACCGAAGAATGGCAGATATGATGAGTTCAAAGCAAGGCATCCGAAAAAGAAGATGCCATTACAATTCAATAACCTGAATCAGATGGACATTTGGAAGAAACTCCACATATCACTTCATTATTAATTTGTAGTTTGAAAAAAAATAAAAATTATATCATCGTCCAACGATTCAGTAATGTAATCTCTCACAGATGGATTCTGCATCAATGGGAATAGATCACCTCACTGGAAATGGCTTCGTCTTGGTTTCACATCTCTGATTAAACACGGACTTGGTGCTGATTTAAGGAAGCAAAAGGACTCAGAAACCATGAAGAGGTTGCCGTTTTTCCTTTCTTGTAAGGCAAGTTGAATGTTTGCCAATAATGGCGGCAGACTTGGTAAATAGCACAAGTAAAGGTTGGAACGAGAGCGAGCATTAAAGCCCCACCTACTGGTCAGGAGGAGTACAAACTTGTAGCTATCTAATTTAGCTGCCAAAATAGGATTCTTTATATTCAATAAGAAATGTTATAAACATGCATTTATTTACACATTCTTCATGAAATCAAAACAAGCCATTTAGGGTGGTGATGTGGTCGGTGCTGCATCCCGGCATAGAGGTTGTTGTTTTTCAAAGTGTTTGACTGCTAGCATTCTTATGCATTGTTTATACCCCATAAACAATGTTATAAGAGAGAGTAAAGAGAACATGCTTCATGTTATTTATTTATTTAGGAAGGATAGGTTATTTCTAGGGCTGAACGATTTTGCCAAAAAAGTGCGCTTGTTTTTAACCAACATGGCGCCTTAAATACAATTTTCCTTTGCACTAAGCAGAGGCGCGCAGATGTTTCACTCCAGGGTGTCTGTGTTTTAATGACCTTGACAGCTTGCTTGTCCAGAGTCCATTGTTGCAGGACTTTTCTGCAACCTTATTTCTACTATCAAGCATGGATCTGTGTACTAGCTGCAACTCACTCGTCCCTCCTCTGTGGTAGCAAATCCTCTTAAAGGGTATTACTGCCACCTAACGGGCTGGGGGGAGAGGGAGAAGTTTTGCCACTGAAATATGAAAGTGCAATTGTATTGCAAATGCAATGAATTGACCGGGCCTGGTTATTTCACACTGGTCCTTTGTTTAGCTGCGCAAATAATTCAGTTTCAGACTTACAGTATGTGTCCAAACAACATAGTTATAAAAGTCCAAGGCTTGGTCTTGGATTTCTTTGGCTAACAACACCGTTTTTTGTTAATCCTGTACCACCTATTTTGATACGTAAAGTCAAGCAGAGTCTTTCTTCATGAATAAACATGCAAATTCACATCCACACTAGAAATGACCTGCTGAAGGTCTCACATATGCAGGATTTTTTCCTCTGAATTTCCACACTGTGGAATAAAGGAATGTCTGTTTTTATTGGAGACTTGCTTTAGCATCTATTAGCTTTCAAGATCATCTTCACATTTTCTGACCTGAGAGCAAGTGTTCCTTTCTACTGTATCAATTAAAAAGAAATCTGTCATGTTATTAGGTACTTGTTTATTAGCGTTTTCAGGAGATTCAAAGCCGAAAGAACTTTTCTTTGTTCTCTTTTTGAGATGCAGGCTTTATTTCATACATACATTCATCCTCACAATGCCCTAAGTCCATCCATGCTAACAGGACCACATTCATTTTGTTCTGTTCCCCTAATCTACTCAGTCAGATGTCTATACAGAGCAAACAGCTGAGACCTCCCACCCAGAGTATTGATAGGATACATATGGGAGCTGCAACAAAGGAGGCAACATCGAGGTGAGCTGAGGTGGTAACGACACCAACTCCGCTGGGAAACTTCAGAAGCTGCTATTGCAAATTAAACACACTTGGACAGCTTTGCATAATAAGATTGAGGAGGTGAGATGGTTCAGTCGAGCTGCAGCTGGTACAGGTGATATCCGAAGAATTACAGCAGGTCTGACCGGTTGCAGAGCTGTATAATGCAAATGTTCAATATGTGAGAGATTCTTTTGCAGAGCAGGATCCATGTTTCTGTCTATGGAGCCTCCAGGGAGATACAGGTTTTAGTGGAAATGTTAATTCTGGAATATTTTTTTTAGATTTATGGGTGTTTTTGTCACTTTGACTGTTTTCCAATCAAATGTGAAGCATTTATTTTGATTTGGAGAGACTTTCTGGGTAGGTGTTTAGCTAGCAATGCGTACGGCTCTACATTGTAAACCCTTTATTGAAAACATTAGAAATTGTACCCCCTGTTTTTGGGATGCACAGCTTTGGTATACCCTAATTTTCCTCCGGAAACTTCGCTCAAATGTTGAAAATTTCACAATCAGCAGATGCTGGAATTGGCTAAATTAAATTAATGAAATATTCCTAGCTAAAAGCTTGATTTTAGGCATGAGAAATTTCAGCCTATTGTTTCACACCCTGTCAAACAAATAGTCCCAGGAACATGTATGGTGAAAAAGAAAAAATACCCATTACATGACTGTCAACGTCATTTCATTCGCAGCGTGCCTTCCTACACGCCACAGCCGCAGGAGTGAAGCATAAATGATATCACAAAGATGGGTCATCTGTCAGAGGGAATACATTAGAGAAATTGTCTTTGAGAAATGACACCGTTATCACGACAGGATGACAGCAACGCTGCAGGCCCGGCGTCTAATCCGCCATCAGCGGTCAGCTAAACGCTATGCCACTGACCTCTACACCCATCTCCTCTTGTAAAGGGACAATTGGCAGCTCGTCTTGGAATCTCCTTGTCTTTCACATAAAGAGAAGCCCTCATGCAGTTTCCATCGACAATAGTCAACAATAACTGCTCACTGACTCAGCTAAATGATTTCTACATTTGTAAATGCCACCAGCAGTCAGAAAAGCTTCTATTGTTCATTGAACACAGCAGGGTTCCAGCAGCACCAGTTAGTACAGTTAGAAAGAAACTGAGTCATAGCAGGTTGGGGTTCCTGCAGAGGGGAGAAAGCAGCTCAGCATATTATGAAGGTCTTAGATAGCATGTCTAAAATAAAAAAGGAGAGATTTTGCATCATCAAACTGATCCAAAAACAATATGTAACTTTTTTCCTACTCCAAGCTTAAAGCAATTCCTCCTGAAGTGAGAACTTTTCTTTTCTACCGCATCAGCTCTGCTGATCAATCAGCAATCAGTCGGTTTGGATTGTTAAAGGGGGAAAAGTAAAAACCAAAACAATCCAAACATGCAAAGCACAAAAAAAAAAAAATCTAAAGAAAAGAAAAAACCACAATCATGTTTTTCCCTGGGAATGTAGCGTTGGTGCGGTTGTGTTGCACGCACAATCCACAATGCACCAGTAGCCCGCAAAGTCACAGTAGCACACACAAGCGCGCTGCTGTGACTGCTGATCTCACAGCGGAATGAGTTTTTAATAAAATCAGACTAAAACACCAGTAATGGGTTTAAGTAAAAAAACATTTTTTTTTAATAAACCAGACATTATATCCCGACTGAAGGCTAAAATATACCTCAAATGCCTCTTATTGATGCTAAAGCCTGATCAGAGATGAAAAATATTGTTTTGTGTTGTCCTCACACTGTGCTCTTTGTGTGCACAAAACATCTACAGTTCCATTACTGTACAGATAAACTAAAAGTTAGCAATGTCAGGACTGCATCTTCCAAAAACATCTTGCACAATTTTTAAACGCGATACACTTTTTATTTGTTTACATTGTTCCAGGTCACTCTGACACACGCCAAGGTGACATTAAACTGTGATAAACTTTGGCAACAGGAACACACACCAGCATGTTTGGTCAAGAACAGCAAAGACCAGAAAACCTATGTAATCACTGAGCACTGATGACCATAAGCTCTGTTTTAAGTATTCATTCACACCCATTTTTGTAACTTTTTTCAACTACTATTTGTTACTTTTAATGAAAATATCTGTTTCTTCTCCCCCTCTGAGTTTATAACATCATGGTAGCATTTATTTGGAGCTAATAATACTTAAGAATTAATGCAAATAAAAAAAGATACAAACAGTAAGTACAACAATCATATTCACTTTTAATTGAAGATCCTATAATCAATTTTTTTTATCCAATCGATACCTGGGCTCAGAGGATACTGGATAGCGATCCGATGAAGGAATCAGACTTGACACAAACATTGTTAAAAAAAGAAATGAACACAGATATAGAGGTCATTCGTATTAATTAACAAAGTGTACATTAGCAGCTAAAAGATAATTCCACGTAAGGCATACTACATTTCAAAATGTAATATAAAATACAGTCCTTTAACTGCCATTCCTCCAGTATCCCGTCCGGCTAATTAATATCGCAGCAGACATCCGGTGCTTCTCTATGTACAACTTTCTGTAACTAATCGAACGATGAGTTCTGCTACTCAACAGGAGATCCTGTGGGAGATTGCACCACGACATGTTTATGACCTTAAATTACAGCAAACTGGGGTTCTGGACCGCCTCCACCATCCACTGTGAGTTTTAGCATCTCAGCCCAGACAGATATTCATCAGCCTTGCAAATAAAAAAACGTAATAATTCCAAAATATCTTTATGCTGAACATGACTGAAAAATAACAATCTACTAAATGTTTCATGCAAGCACAGCTCTGGAACTGCATACACTGTTACTGCCATGCTGCTGATGATTTGCTATTGTGCAGCTGTTGCTTGGAGTTAAATCTGATTCAGACAACCTTCCAATAAGTAGAATAAAACAAACTGCTTCAGGTTGGTGCAAAAGACACATTACTGCAGACAATTGATTACAGGTATTGCTGCTAAGGTTGGCAGAGGCATTTTATTATGTTTAGCTGGGTCATTACTATTTCACATAGTAATTACCTTTTATCCTCAATTAAAGGAATCAAACTGCATCCTGTATTTACTTGGTCATCTTTGTCTAATATAAAATTGAACTTGATGATTTAAAACTTTTCACCAGCATTTAAATCTCCTCTCTTGAATTAGAGTCAAGGAAGCAAACATGACTGATGAGCAGCACTCAAGTTTTCTTTCCATTCCTCATTTGCATTTAGACGATTTGGTGCCGTCCATTTGCTCTTTGCTTGTTTTTATCAATTAAGTCAAAACGGTGAAATATAAATTTCCCACATAACGCTCTCCTCTACCTCATAAATGCTCTGCGCTCTTTCTGAACATCAGAACCCCCGCCTTACCAAGATCTCACAACAAAGAGATGTTAATTCCCATTCATGCGATCGCCCTCTCAACTGAGCATGAGCTGAGGGGCCATTATTCTAAAGTGCTTCACTCCTTCACTTATGCTGGAAGACATGACTTACAAATCAGCCTACACTACGCTTTCATGACCAATCCACATGAAACATTCATCGAAGTGTGCTGGCCTCCAGATCATGGGGTCCAAAACATCAGATAAGATTTGTTCCCACCAACCCCGTCTGTTAATTAGGTCTAACATGCTGAGCGTCTGGTTAACACAGTCACAGTCTGCTGCTCCTTCAAGTTAGGAGTTGGGTGGTACCTTAACTTCTAATACAAGGCAACATTAGGCCCATAGAAATCAAAGGAACAGAAACTAAGTTTAAAACAGAGTTATAAGTCAGATATTAACCAGTAACAATGATTTTCATTATTTGGTTCAAATTAAACTCCCTCCTCAATCCCAAAGGTAAATTAGACAATCTCTTAACTCATTATGTGAGACTCAAAGAGTTGTTAAAAATGGGTTTTAGCTTTGGGCAAGAAGAATCTCCTTTGTTAAGGGTTTTCAATTGCTTCTAAGGTATCCTGTTATGCATATCATTTCTAGGGGTTGCAGGGCAGAGTTGGCCTTCTTTATCCAGTTTTTAAGTAATTCACTCTGATGCTCTCCACATCAGACTCGTAGAACATCTGCAACTTATTGCTGCAAACACTGAGGGACTGAAGTGTCATCTTTCTTAAAAAACAGACTGTATTAAAACATTAAGACAAATATCCAAACGAGTAAACCTAGCACTCATTGAACAATACTGACCATCGAATTAGAGGTCCTGAATTCAGCAGAAGTTGAAAAGATTTCAAAGTTAGACAGAGATTTGCAGATTTAAAATAGGCATAGGTGGAGAGCTTCACAGCTGTCTGGAGACAATCTCAAATCTACAGTCTTTTTTTCTGAGCAGGTAAGACTCCTTATGAAAATGCTACTCGATAAACATCACACTCTTCAGTGTGGAAGTTTTAAAATACAGAAATTAGACCTAAAAGTTTTTTTTTTTATCATTGTGTTTCGAAATGACACACGACAAGCATCTAGCATAGAAATGTATGAACCTTCTAAGAAAAATTTAAATACATAGAAAATATTTCTAATAACTTCAGCAGACAGCGGTCACTCGGCCCCCCCTGGCGGTTTTTGTGTCTCTCTGCGTCAGTGTGTCATTTCACCGCCTGGCGAACAGCAGGCTGAACAGGTGAAGGAGCGAACTGCCCCGGAGATGACACAGGATAGCAGAGAGGGTGCATGCATAACAGCAAACTTGCTCAGTTTAAGATTTTTGGGGGGTTTCAACCTCCATATGCTCTGTAACAAGCTGAATCTGAACGTTGGCAAAAAGGTTTAAAGTTAAGGTTAGGGTCTACATTTTGTAGAGCTGGGTTTGGTAACTCTGGTCCTTAGGGACCACTATCCTACACGTTTAGGTGTTTCCCTGCCTCCACAAACCTGACCTGAAAGAAAAAGTGATCAATGCAGCTTTTCATGGCTGACGAGGAGGTAATTAAATCATTCGAATCAGGTGTGCTTTAGTGGAGACATATCTAAAACATGGACAATGGCCCCTGAGGACCAGGGTTAAGAAACTCCGCTCTAGATAATACACAAAGAGGCTGCTGCTGACTTTATACCAACTAATGGCTCAATGGCTTAAAAAAATAAATAAATAAAACACAAAAGAGGTTAAAATGTCAACTCCAGATAATTTTTGTCCTTTTTTAAACCTTTGCCATGACAGGCGGTGGTCGCTTTAGCTTGACCCCTTATGTTGCATCTAATGACCACAGTCCGGGCTGGGATTTAAGCATAGCCATCAACTTTATCACAGAAATAGCATTGGCTGTCTGCAAGCTTTCCTTCTGAGTTTTCAGTCACTTTACTTTTTAACTGGATTTGAAGCTAATCTAAAAACAACTAAAATGTCTTTTGCCTCATCCTTTCACACCAGCAAACCTTTCAAACACTGAGGTTTTGTTGTTAAAACATGTCAAATAAACCTAATAAAGATTTTTTGCAGTCATTTTATATCCTGTTCCACAGAAGATATAACCTGAATGCAAACCCATTTTTTAAGAAGCAATTCTAAGACACAAATAACTAAAGGAGAAAAATGTTTTATGACTCAACATAAGATGAATTGCTGATTTTCTTGTTAAAATAAATAAGGAATAATTAACCTGAGCTCCAGCAACAACGCTGCAGAGATAAAGAGCCAAAGAGGAGCCAGAGTGGGCTGCAGACCCATTAGAGGGTCTGATTAAATTCACATATGCAGAAGGATTAAGATCCATGTTACTGTTTCCCATTTAAACATCATTACCAGTATGATCAAAGACTGGGACATGCAGCTACTAACTGGAAAACAAGTGTGCAATCATCACTGATGGCTTTGATCTCCATTCACAGGTCTGACAGACCACCCACTCATGCAAAATACATTCAAATCTTCCATCTGCAATCCCCTGGTTAGACTCCGGTGCTTCGATTTTGACCGACGGGGTTGAAAACGTCTAACTCCATTCGGAGGGGTCAAACTGATACAGAGTACAAGTCGTACCCAAGAGGTTTTCCAACACACATTAAAAACAAACCTGCAGAAAAAAGTAGGCTTTGGCATTTGTCTAGAAAACCCTGGACTGATCATTCTTACTTTAAAGGCACACTATGCAACATTTTTCAGTTAATTAATGTGTTCCATAACGTTATGGATGATTAAATGAGTCATTTCAGGTTGAACAAAGGTATTCTCGGCCGCCCTGGTGGTCTGTGGGGGAAATACTGCACTTGCAACTGCAGGAGCACCGACCCACACCCACAGGCTCAGAAGTCTCGTGAGAGTCAGTCTTGCTTTACGGCGAGAACTGCTACACCCCCCAGTTAAAAGCATTCTCGTTGCTAGCAAAGTGGCGATCTTTGTGCAGTAATGCTACGTTCACGCAGCAAAAGCACGTCTGCTGCTTCATTTTTGCTGCTTGTACCAGTTGCTGCTCTGGCTGCGCGGTGCAAAAGTGTGTCTGAGGCGCGTTGGGCGGAGCTTCACTAACCTTTCTCTGCCTTGCAGCTATATTTGCTGTGATCAGTGGGAATAAAGTAGTTTTAATATGTGTTTAAGTGAGAAAATACACCTGAAAACGTAATCAGTGCCGTCAGTTCATTCAGATTATTATCCTGCCTTCAATATTTTTTCTGTCGGAGCCGCTCAGACCCCCACATACCAGGGATGCGCCGACAGTATGGATCCCTTCATCAGCAGCGGTTCACCGCGGCAGCTGGTAGGTGTTTTTCATCTAAATAATCCAAACTGCATATTCTGCCGGCAGATTTCTGCATTTTAAGTTAATTTAGGCGTCAATAAACTGTTTAAGAGGAGTGATCATCAGCGCTGTGTCTCTCTCCCTGCGTTAAACGCGCCCGATGTGCTGCTTCAGCTGCTCAGACGTGCTGCGCCTGGTGCTCAAAACGCGCCGCTGGACCTTTTGCTGCGCCTTGACGTGCGTCAACCATTGACTTTGCATGTAAACTCGCTGCTTCTGTCGCGCCAGCTACGTCCAGTGTGAACGCAGCATTAGTCATTCGCTGCTAAGCTCAAAACAACCGCGCCTGGCTTGATGGAGAAACCAGGAGAACAGCTGAGCATATTTACGACAGTGCACTTTTACTTTCGCCCTCTGGGGGGAGCCTTGCTGGAAAATCAACACCGGTTGCATAGTGTACCTTTAACTACAGGGTTAGATGGCCGCTCGTGACCTTATATATCATATAACAACACAGTTCAGATCTAGTAGAGGGTTTGTCAATGTGGTGTTAAGGCCAGTAGCTGGCTGCAAAGCTTAGGTCCACCTTCAGTCAAAACAAGCACCTTTAAACTCATTGGGCCTCAGATGCATTACACATGAATGAATGCCTCCAATTCTGCTTCCAACTCACAGAGAGCAGAGCTACTGTACGCTCCCTACCTCCATAACGTGTAACAGTAGAGGAAGAGTGAGATCTCCTACTCCCACCACTTAGCATCTAATTAGGAAAACAGGATGCAAGGTTGAGTTTCAAGTTAAAGTTGAAGCACCATCCAGTGATAAACACTGAGGGGCTTCGAGTGCATTCACCTCCTTGCTTAATGATTGACATTAAACATTCAGAGCATAGTGCAGGCAGTTGACAGAGCCTATTTAGCACTGATTAAGTTATCTGCTATTTACAAAGCACCCCTGTTCTGCGAGCACAGCCAAGACGATAACATGATTTAACTTCAACGTTTCGGACATTAGGTTGTGAAACATTACCTCTGATACTTCACTAAACCTGCTGATATGTTAAAGCAAGAAGTGTGATTTGATTATCTCAGCTAAGCAAATGACAGTTGATCATATCTGTGATGTTCAGACGTTGCTTGGGTCCATAAGGTCAGGGTAAACAGATTTTCTCTTTAATATCAGAAACAGTACGGTTTACTGCAACTAAATTTAATATTTGCTTTTCTATCCTGCCTGGCAAGACTTCCTTTTCTTGAGTTTGAAAGCAACACAAACAAGGGATCTGTTAGAGCTGCAAACATTCAACCCCATGTGTTTGTATTGTAAAAAAATAAATAAGCACACGTGATCTTATGTGTACATTTAGTCTTATATGATCACCTCCCTTCAGAAGTGTATTAAGGCTCATATCTGCTTAACAAATAACATAAATGCAATGTTAAAACAGGAGTTCGGGTCATACGGCAAGTCTCTGAGACTGAACTGTTGTGCCCTATTAACGTCATGACCTTGTTTAGAAGTTACAAGAGACAAAAAACATGGTGTGCGCAAAGGTTAGCGCACACAACCCATGTATGCAGGCCTTAATTCTCGACGTGGGCGACAAGGGTTCGAATCTGCCCTGTGGTCTTTTCCCGCATGTCTCTCATGCCCCCTTTCCTGTCAGCCTACTGTCCATAAAAACGAGCCACTACTGCTGTACAAACTGAAAAAAAGCCTCTGATCCTACAAATGAAGCCAAATAGAAACAACAACAACAAAAAAACACTGTACAGTTATGAAAAATAAGGAATTATTTTAAGAGTTAAATAGAAAAATGTACAAATGTGTATACATTTCCAGCCATAAAAACACCAACAAACTATTTACCAGAATAAAATAGAACAACTTAGCAAAAACAGCAAGGATGTTGGCCCTTATTGAGTTTGTTGGGAGCAGAGATTTTTCTAAAGTCTAACAGCTGCTGAGGAGCAGGTAGGATCTGCCAAAACGCCCCTTTGAACACAGAGTCCTGAGAGGTAACCTGGGGCAGAGCTGACCTTTCCTGATGAGCTGATCTGAATCCTTCCTCTCAGTTGCTGCTCCAGGAAATTACACCACAGCTGATTGTTGATGCCACCACAGAGTAAAAAAAAAAAATGCCCTTGTGTTGATGCAACGCGACAGATGGCGTAGCATTAACTCAGCAACATTTCCCTCCTTCAGTAGTAGGGATGTAACGGTACATGCATGTGAATCCAGCAAACTGTTTTAAATATCCGCAGCTTTAACAAAGTGGTACATGATAGAAAAGCATAATAAAACAGAAGAAACGCATCCTTCTTAGTATTTAATGAGTATGCAAAGATGGAGGATCAATTGCATAATTTGGCAACAAGAGTTTACAAAAACAAGAAAAGAGTCTTAAATGATCATGAAGATAATCTCAGCCAACTCATCTTTGAAGATTTGTTGATAGTTCAGCCATATTTGCGGGATTTTAGATTCAGATTTATGTCTGGACTTTGACTAGACCACTCAAAAAGCTTTATCTTATTTTTCTTCTACTGACCACCAGAGCCAATTCACCAGCGTAATCTCATCAGATAACCCTCCCCCCTTAATCAGATTTTTTTTTCTTATACCTTTATAAGAAGTGCCAGGATGTTTTTGTGAGAGGCGTGTTTTTATGAATTTACAGATTAAGAGATTTCTCCTTGGATCTCCATGTAGCTGCCATCTCTGCCTCCATTTCTCTCTCAAGTCTTAAAAAAAATGGTTTTATAAAATTTTTCGCACAAGGATAGATGTTAATACTTTTTTTTTTATTCTGTTGAATTAATTTAGATTGGGGGACCACTTGTTTTTTGTTCTCAGATGCGTTTCATTCAAGAGATTAGTTGTTTTTACAGCAGTGGCAATAAGCAAGTCTAGATGTGTCTAATGAAGATAACCAAAAACCATTGGGTTAATAACATTTCAAAATGTAATAAAAATGAGCTCTTTCCGTATATGGCTATCAAAATTGACCACATATTTTCAATATCAGAAGCATTTAGATGACGATTAAATAAAGACTGTAGAAATCTGTAGGAAGGTAAAGACTTGGATTCAGGGTTGTGTCGGAGAACTGCTTATGCATCAGTTATAAGACGTGACTGGACTAATCTGATGGTTGCTTCAAGATCAATGCTGTCAACATAAGAAGCATCACTTTTGTTTTGCCAAATTAAAAAAAAAAAAGAACAAAAAGTGAAAAGATTGAACCATTTAGAAACATTTGTAAAATGACAAACAGTTCATCAACAATATAAAAAAGGAAACCCCGCTGATGAAACTTAATCTAAATTAAACCGTTGTTACTCAGATGATTGGGCCAAACAGTCTATAAAGTACTTTAACATCCGCACACATATCAAAACAAATGCACAGACATGCTACTGCTTTTCCATAAGCTGAACCTGTTAAATTATTTATCATGGAGCTTTGTCGCTCTCCGTGTTTGCCTCTTAGCGATTTGTAAGCATTGGGCTCTCAGCTGTGTGCAACCGAACACCACAAGGCTGGTTTCCTCAAGATATTCCCCCCGTCAACAGAGGAAAACCAGCTCTCTGATCGTGAGTGAAAAAACATGAATGGATGGATTTATGGCTGAGATCTATGCATTTGTATTTTCAAGGGAATCTAACCCAGACATCAGAACATGGAGCTTAAGCAGCATGAAAATCCGTGTCTGTAACAATGAAGCACCTCACCTGTATAAGATGCGATCCAGCCCCACGAAGACACCATGGCCAGCAGCCATTTGAACATGACCCCTTCGATGTGCCAGAAAGCCGAGCTGTCCCATATTCTCAGCGGCTGGAGGAGCAACATGTACAAGCAGTAGGAAGGGATGGCCACACAGTTGTTGAAGAACATAAAGACGAAACGGATCACAGACTTGAGGAGAACCCAGCTCAGTTTGCCGGCACCGTCCAACAGCTGTGCCATCCTGAAACGCACCGTCTGCAGACAGACAAAGCAGCGGTTAGAGGTTTTATTTTTCTGACTGAACATAAAATAAGAAAAAAAATAGCATTCTGCTTTTATAGGTGTGAATAGAAGCATTCAACTGCAGGGATTAAAATAAATAAAGCCTACTGGATTTTTGAACAGGTTGCCAGAGTTTCTGATCAAATTTATCGTTTGTTTTTTCTTCCAGAATACGTCCTAGTTTGAAGTTGCATGAAATTCCTTTATCATTTTACTTTTAAAGTAGTTGTAAAAAGGTTTTACTATTTCAACAGAAACTATTTTCATATTTATTCTATTAAAATTAACTTCAAAACAGAATTCCCTCTTTTACTGGGTTTCTGTTTCGTTTTGTTTATGTATGCTTATTTCTGTTAAATGCTTCAGTATAATTGGACCTTATCTGTCCCAAAAATAATTGCATAGCTATTTTGTGGGAGGTTTTTTAAACAGGAATTTTTAAACCCTTCCCCCCCATAGAGATAAGTAAAAACCCTTAAAATAGATCATCGCAGCATTGACACATGCTGATAACTTAGAAAAATCCAGCCTTTAATCTGAGCACATTTACACAGAGATAGACAATATCACATTGAGGGGAAAAAAGCTAAAATAAGAATACATCATCACACCTTTAAAAAAAAGTTTAAGTTAATATAATTAAACTATATTGTAATTCCTACTGAACTTTAAGATGACCAGTGTCTTGGAGTTTTAAATCCCTGACAGGTGACTTCCTGTTTCAATAAAGTACAAATAATGTGACACGGAGTGGTTCAAGTGCCACAGAGAAAAATCTACCTTTAAAAAGTCAGGAAATGACTTCAGGAAAACAACCATGAGCCTAAAAGTGGCCCCTTCTGCAATCCAAGCGCAATTAGAGACCTCAATAAGCTGTATTCAGAGAAGCAATCGCAGGGATAACTCAACAACTATTAGATGCCATCATCCACAAGTCATGTTTGACAGGCCTACCAGAGAAAAAGTAAAAAATGATTTCCTGTTTACTTTCCGCACATCAACCTGTGCCCTTTAGCCGAGGTCAGATGGAAGTAAAACCAATACAGGAAAAAACCCTTTCTGAGGTTGGTGTAAAAATCAACCATTTAGCAGGTGGAAGGCCTATTATTAAATATGATGGAAGATTAATCATCAAGTAATCATTAATCAACAAATAAACAGACAAACAAACCATCATTATCTCAGGTGAGCATTAGAGAGAAAACAGGACAACCAACTGAGACAATTATTTCAACTTTAAAAAACGAGGAATTGTCCTAATTAGATTAAAATGTCAGCTCTAACGTGCAACAGGCAGCCCATACTTGGGTGCGATAGACTCACATCTTCAATGATAATTATCCTAAAAGTGTCAAATGTCTTATCGGAATATTTCTGAACTTGATGGAAAAGTTCATTCAGTCAAGAAAAGACTAAAGGCTGTGTGTTAGGTTTTTTCTTTGTACATGATGTGCATTGTTACTTTAAAGGTCAAGGCATAGATGGTGTGTCAGTTTCTGATACGGACAGCTAAGCATCCACCTGATGCAAAACATGGACTCATGAGGTATAAGAAGGAGGAGATGACCTTGTTCTGGGCTCAATCTTTGCCGGACGCTCGCTGATGTTTTTTGAGCCCACAGCTTTGCCAACCCTAAGCAATTTCTCTGTTCTGTAACGACCTTACCTGGAATAAACGCTGTTTAGTCCTTTTTTATATGGTTTTACCCAGTTTGAGTTAAGAGTAGTAAATAACTTGCTCCGAGGACAAGAACCGGAAGGGAAGTTCCGAGGCGCAGCCGCCTTCAGGGGGACATAACTTCCATATTTAACATGTGGCAACCTGGTCCTGACCTACATTAGTCATTTAGGAGGAATTCTGGGAGCTGGTTGTGACAGAAGTTCAGCTGCTATTTTGTTGTTATTACAAGGTATAAAACACTTGTCTTCTAAATAAATAGATTTGTAAAACCTTAACTAGCCGTTCTTTATCACTATTACATTTCAGTTCCTCCAAAAAGCCATTATTCCGCTCTAAAAATCTCACATATGCCCTATATGGGTGGGTAAAAAAATGAAAATCATCTTCCAAGAATCAGCCCCCAATATAAGCAACACATCAAGGATCAGATAGACTGATGTCGAACTAACTGGTATTAGCCTTAAAACTATAAAGATAAACATACAAGTAATGCATTGAAATACCATTTTTCTATGTTGAATAAAAATGTGAATATATTCATAGTTAATAATATAGTAATAGAACTATGATGCTAAAGTTTACGATTTGGTAGAACAAAGTAGAGTGTCAGGAAAACAGCAGTTAATCATAACTTGTTTAGTCATCTCAGTATTTGGCAACAGCATCGGAATGACATGCTTTCCTCATATCTTGCAGCTCTGTTTTTGATTTGTGAATCTGATACAAGTCCTCTTTGAAAACATCTGTCTGGAGTCTGGTTCTCAGAGACCTGACTATGTACCAAAAGGCAAAAAGTGGGAAATGGGGTTTAATTTATTCATTTTTTAAATTATTTTAGTTTTTAATTTATTTTATGTAACTTTTCACTTTGGTGACACAAATAGCTTCAAAATGTCCTCATGATTATACTTCTTTTAAAATTGTTATGCCTTTTAAAATAAAAACAGCAATCTACGTCCCTTTCACATTTTATTGTTGCCAGTTACCAATACGACAACAGCTTTTTTTAAAAGACTTTCAAGGAAATTTGCATCTTATTTTAAAATAGATATATCTACGTTCTTTGTTAAATTGCCATACCTTGTTTTAAAATGCATAAAATATTTGAAGGTATTGTAAATTTACCAATTTGCACATATCAGAAGTAAAAATTATATTACTGATTCTTTTTAACAACCTTTTAGAAAACAAAATCCAGTCACAATTGCTGCCAGTTTTTGACAATAGGCTTGGAAAATATAACATAGTTGGCTTGAAGTAGGCAAAAACGCCATGGAACAATGGTGCAGCTTCCCAGGAGCAGCTGGCCAACAAAAATCCCTCCAGGAGAGTATCAACTCCTTCAAAAGATTACAAAAACCATAAAAACATTTAAAGCAGGTCTTTCCTTATTTGCATTTGCAAATCAACAAAAAGAAAGAATGAGCAAAGCTGACATCTCTGCAACAATCCGAAGGCGACATAACTGCTTATCAGAAATCAGAAGCAACCCAACGGCAATGATATGTTTACCAAAACACCAGCACAGGAGGATGATTTCTACGACGGAGTATTAGGGCCACACATGAAGAGAAAAAATATTTTTGCCATGACGAGATTAAACTCGACGTGTCGACTTTAAACTCGCCCTGTCGACTTTAAACTCGCCATTTCGAGAATAAAGTTGAAATGACTGACATGTTCTCAAATTCAGAACTGCGAGCCTGGGTAAGCATAGGGAAATACGTTACGTTATTATTGGTAGGCCACCGCTTCCTGTGATGATTATACAGTTGCAGCACGTCAAAGACTACCTTCACTCATAAAAAGCAGACTGCAGCTGTGGAGCGCGGTTGCTCTTTTCTCCAAACTTTGGAATGTCGAGATTGAAGTCGCCACGATATATCAACTTTATTCTCGAAATGGCGAGTTTAAAGTCGACAGGGCGAGTTTAAAGTCGACACGTAGAGATTAAACTCAACATGACATTTCAACTTTATTCTCGAAATGTTGAGTTTAATGTCGACATGTCGACTTTAAAGTTGACATGTCGAGTTTAATCTCGTCATGGCAAAAATATTTTTTCTCTTCATGTGTGGCCCTAATACTCCGTCGTAGATTTCCCTAATTTTGGAAAAAAAATCTGTGTACTGATGAGGAAAAAAGTTAAACTTCTTGAAAAGAGTACATTCTCTTAAATGTAGAGTTAAACTAACACCATAAAAAAAGCAAACAAACTGTGTTATACAGTAAGAGTCTAGGGCTGTACAACTTTATTTTGGAACCAGGGCTGTTACACCCATTGAGGACACCAAGGTCACGTTCTCTGCGTTTTTTGTTTTTTAATTTATATTTTTCTTTCTTGTGATATTAACTAAAAATAAATTAAACTGAAACTGAATGTAGGGCGATGATCTAGGTCTCCCACAAACCTGCGAGGTGTTTTACATTTGAAGAGCCAAGATTAACGCAAACGTTCAATAAAAAAGTAGCTTGGGGGTTTGGGAAATTCTGCTGCTTCCTCGTCAACACGCACTATTGCTATGGTAACCACACACAGGCTACAGACGTTAGTGAGTCCATCAGTAATGGCAGTCACTGGAAGAGGAGCATATCAAGCTACAAATGTAGGTGGAGAGCAGTTTAAGTTGTTGATGATGTAGAGAAAAACATGCATTTTCATGAGGAAAGATTTCAGCCCGGCGAGCTGCTCAGACAGCAGAGGAACATCAAACCAAAGAATATTTAATCATACCGGTCGGCAGTCGATTTCAAGCAGTTGAATCTACATTCGTCCATTGATTAGTTGATATATTAGCAATGTCTTGAACTGAAAATGAAATATTTATTTATTTTTGATTTCTCAGTGTTGGATGTTGAACTATTTTATATTTCTGTTGATGTTCTGTCAGATCACCATACGTTGTCAGATCGGCATACATTGTTCTAATCCACATGAGAATTATTTTAACTTTCAAAAAAGTAAATCAGCTTTGATTATACCATTATTTCTTGGGTGTAGAAAAAGCCAGACATAATAGAAGTTTCCGAGATGTTGAGAGAGGAAGCCTCTATAGCTAAAACCATATAAGCCTATATTCATTTAAAATGAGTTACTTTAGTAGTAAAAAAAAAAAAAACGTGTGTGTGGGAATTTAAATTTGGATAGATTTTTTTTTTTTTAAGTTTAAAATCATAGAAAACATTGACTGTGCTTTATGTTGTGACTCAGCATTCATTTAGGTTGGATAAACACTAAGTGTATGCTGATCTAACAGCGTGTGAGGGGGGTTATCTGATGAGATCACCCTGGCATCCGGAACAAGAACGCATGTGCAGAAACAAAATAAAACCTCCGGTTACATTTAAAAATAATACATTTTCTGTGGTAACTTGCCCTAACTTCAAGAGTCACTATAATAGTCTGTCTAAAGTCTCTGAATACCTTTTTATTTACAAATGTTTTAATTTCGTAAGCTCCTATATTTATTTATTTTATATAACTGCCTAAATCTGTACATTTTGTACTTCAGCTTATTCATAGCTCTGCTCTGGAACCTGCAAAACTCACTTAATTTCATGTTAACGTGATGAAATTACTAATAAAACATGGCGTTGAAATGCCATAGTGTTTACATTTCTGTCAATTTATTATTTGACTGTGTTGCTTTTCTTCACTTAAGAGAAAACAGGATAGGGAGGAAAAGGCTGAGTCAAACCAAGTTTTGGAGGAAACAGCAAGATAAGC
Organism: Cyprinodon tularosa; assembly: GCF_016077235.1. NCBI lineage: Eukaryota > Metazoa > Chordata > Actinopteri > Cyprinodontiformes > Cyprinodontidae > Cyprinodon > Cyprinodon tularosa. Next base: position 229,324 of record NW_024039012.1, read on the forward strand.
AGTGAAAAGAGAGAGATAGAGGGAGAGCAGGTAGTATAAAGGGAAAATACTGTGCTGGAACTGTATGTGTTTTAAAAGTCAAATGCTTTTTGCATGATACTTGAAATATTGTGTACCAGGAGTGAGCAGATTAGGCACATCTATCAACATAATAATGTAATAGGGTCTCAGTGTCTATATTACATGCTGAAGTAAATATTTCAATTATACTGCAGCATCCTTTGTGACACATTTCTAACCTCTTAGATAGAAGATGACATAAAGATCCAGTTTAAAACTTTATAATGCCTGAAATGTCTGGCAGAGAAAGTGGAACAGAGAAATGCACCAACTAGTCATAATGATGTTGCTTTTGCTTCTTAAGACTCTGAATATGGCCAAATTTTTGGGGAACACTCTGCTGAACCCACCTAAAAGTGACTCTTGACCTCAGTATGTTTTGGACTCTGTATGGAACCATGAATTCTTCTCTCAACCATAAAATCCTGAAGGAAAGCTTCCTGAAAGAAAGTTTCCTGTTATCATTTTCTAATGTTAAGCAGGAAGGAAATTAAAACAAGATGCTGCCCTAATCCTTCAGTTGCTCAATTTAAAAAGCCAAAAATTAAAGTTTTGAAGTGACCTAATCAAAGTCCAACTGAAATATAAAGTAAAGCTGCTGTTGCATTATTCTATTCAGACATACATATATCGTATAAGGAAAATTCAGCAAGGAGCGAGTCAAAACTCCTCCACTGTGATGTAAAATACTCGACCAATTTGGGAACAATGCTTAGAAAATATAAATGATTGTTCAGTTAATGTTAGACATAACCTGATACAATTCAAGACATTGCATTGCCTGTATTATTGTAAGACCTAAATTCATAAGCTTGACTCATCAACATCACTTTGTAACAGATGTAAAATTACTGATGGAACACTTGCTTATACCCTTTGGTCTTGTGTTAAGTTATCATCTTATTGGTAGGATATTTTTCAATGCTTTTCCTTCAAGAAGACATTTAAACCAGACCCACTGGTTGTCATCTTGGGAGGATCAGGGGCTCTACTTTTGGCGAACACATATGAGGCTCAAGCTAACTCTTTGGGGATGGTTGTGGCAAAGAAAATGATCCTGCAGATGTGGAAAAGTGACTTTGCACCAAGCTACGAAATGTGGCTGAGAGCCTGGAGAAGATCAGGTATCACAACATGGAAAAAATGAAATACTATCACAAGATCAGGGATCCTCTACTCTCCTACATAAGAGGAAAAGACTCACTCCTGTATTGCAAGACCTGAATGCCTCCCATGCACTGTATTGTCACACTTTATCAATAATATGTGATAAATGTTTGTCATATGCGTTTTGTTCTGTGTAACAATATATATATATATATAAACTCTACCAATTAGTTCAATAAAAGGGTCCTTACTTTTACTTGTTAAGACAGATTTAAATCCTGCTGTCTTTTGTATTTACTCAATTTATCTTTAACTGGTGATAAGTACACCAGACAACATGACTAAATGTATAAAGGAGATAATTTTTGTTTTGTAAAAACGAAAGTTACAAAAATAAATAAATAAATAAATAAATAGCAGAAAGGTGTAGATATGGAAGTTGTATAACCAGTCCTGAATCAACCAGGCGAAGAAAAATTAGCAATAATATTCACCTGAAAGGTTTTAGGCAGCTGGGGCTCTATGTCAGGTTTACAAAATGCTATTTACCTCCGCTAGTCGGTTGAGGATAAGGCTATTTTAAGGCATTTAAATGCAACACACGCGCAGAGGACGCTATTCCGATAGTCATTCAAAGCCTGTTTGTTAATGAAGATGCTTGGCTGTCATCAGTGCCTCTATAAACCAGGCTACAAACCTAAGAAGAAGTAACAACCAGAACCTTAGAAGGAGAATTCAGTAAAGAAGGGGACGTTTCTTCCTAACATGCTAGCTAGCAACAGTATGAGTTAGCATAACGGGAAAAGGTGCGGCAAAACGCGCCAGAAATCACCACCTGTGTGCTTTAACGTTAATGGGAAATAAATGATTGATTTAGATCCGAGGCCTTAATTTTTGTGCGGTTTAAGTGGCTGAACGCAAAGGTTGAGTTTGACTGATTGAAAGCGCCTCCAGAGTGTAGTCCCACCCTGTAGTTTAGTAGTAAAAGTCTGCTAGCTCGTGTTACTCACCCAATTAATGTCACTGAAGCATCCAAGGACGGCCAAAGGTCCGACCGAAGCGAGATCAACTGTTATGCTAAGCTAAAAAATGGCTCTCTCTGCCTTTCGGCATGTTACGTCTGTTAAATCTGATCGGGTTTAAAATGGTAAAAAATGTAAAAGGAATCCCCGTGCAGCTGAGCTACTTCTCCCCCCATTTAGCCATCCAGGTCTTCACCGTTAGCGGCTCCAGTTCATCGTCGCTGGTTCCATCTCAGAGAGAAACGCCGGGATAAATCCTCCGATGCATCATCATCATCACCATCAACTTAGCTAGCTCTTGAGCTTCCAGCAAACAGTCCGACGGAGAAGCTGCCAATCCAGGCCTGGGCGCTACGCTCCTCCTAACCGCAACGCAAGCTGTACATGTGCGCATCAAACAGGAGGAGCAGCGACTTTTTTTTTTTTTTTTTTTTCTAGGCTGGAGGGTACCCGTTATCTTTCTCCAGATCCCGAATCAGACCGCGGCAATGTACACAAAGGAAGGACCGCACACGACCGGAAGTGGGTGTAGTTCAACTTCAGAATAAGAGCGCTTTGTGGGGGCGCAGTCGGTAGAGCGCGCGGAGGAGGGGCGGAACTAGATGGGGGGCCAGGGGTGGCCATGGCCACCCTTAAGCAATCATTTGGCCACCCCTACCATTTTTTCACCCTCTAATACAGATGGTGGCAGCAGTTATACTCTCAAGTGGAATATTCATTCTAATTTTTCATATATTACTTACTATTTTTTCATCTATTCATAATTTATTGACAACAAAAACACCTTTGTTAATTATAGACATCAATATACTAACATTAAAAATGATAAGTACAGAATTCCTGCTCTTTTTAGAACTAGATTTGGTATTATATGAGCTAAAGAGAAAATGATGTGTCTCTGCAAGTCATCTAGGAGTCTTCAGTGGAATTATGGATAAATACTTTTTTATTTATTTAATATATTTAATAATTTATGTAGATATTAGTACTTTTAAATATCAATTTTATACAGAAAGATTATTGATAAAAGTAGCTAAGTAATGACAAAGGAAAAGATGTTTGCCCCAGAACTCAAATCTGAAAGAATTTTATCCACTATACCATTTATCTAGAAAGCACAGTGTTTAAATATATGCGTCTATTTGTTAGCAAAGGCTGTAGGAAAGTATAGTTATTCTCATCTTAGGCTTGACCCTGAGGTTTTGGCGCCTATCCACTTTCGGCCACCCCTCAGTGTACATTGGTTAATGTCTTGCCAACCTTATAAAAATTTTATGGCTACGCCTCTGGCAATGCGAGAATTTGAGTATGATCTATCGGGCCCTTTGTCACACGTTTCACTGCCTGTGAATTTGCTGTTCAATTGAATTTAAAAAAGAACCCAGGGTAACTGTAGTAATTCAAATGGGAAACTCTAACCTTCACAAAAGACAGGCAAAAACTTGACACTACTTTATACATGACTAGTTGATAAGAATCATGTATTGACAACACTATATATGTAGCTTTAATCTGTTTTTCAAACAAAGCAAAAAAAGTAACACTGCATATGACAAGAAAGCAAAATCCCCATAGTTATAACTTGGTGTATGTATCATCGTATGGGGATTCATGTTAGACTGCAAAAAGCACAAATCTGGAGCAGAGGTTCACCTTCCAGCAGCATAATACCATAAACATGCCACTACAGCTACAGTCAGTCAGTTTATATGTTTATTTATTGCTTCACTCTGTTAGCCAATAAAAGTTTTTAACTAATTACATTAAACTTTTTTTTGGTTAGATGTGAGCAATTCAACTGTATCTATATAACTTTTTTGAACATATTGTACAATATTCCAGTTCAATATATAAAGATTTTGTAGATTGCAAAAGAACAGTATGCCATGATACGACTGAACAGAAACTCCCATTTAATAACAAACCTAATGTACATCATGCTTAGCATGAACCCATGGGGATTTCCTGACAGAGAAGAGATAAAAAAAAAAAGATAAAAACAAGCAAAAGCTTCAGCAAACCAACAATAACAAACCCAAAATAAAACATATCAGGGTTTCTTTTGTTGTGAACATATATTAGGGAGATAGTGAAGTGAATCAAAAAAGACTTTTTCTTTAGTAAAAATACAGATATTTATAGGTAGTAAAAAAAAATCGTTTAGACAGCCTTTATTTATTAGAATGCTTATTTTCATGTCAATATTTTTGTAATGAAGTTGACAGTCAATGAAGCTCAAATAAGTTTATAATCATAAAAAAACTTTAATGCAACATACCCTACTGTATTTTCATATTTGTTCTTTTTTTTAACCAACCTAAAAAAAATGGTTCATGAATTAGACTAAATAGCGTTGCATCAAGGCTGAAATCTGATTGGACAACAAATATAGCACATAAATGTAATGGAAGCAGCACGGCCAAGAGAAGCACTACAGATAAAAAGAAGGGATTGTTTGAAATAAATTATAACAGCTGGATAGAAGAAAATGAAAGTGTGTCTGAATGGCCACCCTAATCCCTATATAGGGCATTATATAGTGTTTACACCATTTAAGATGAATGTCCAAACGTCTAGTGGATGAAAAAGTAGGCTGTGTCTGAACTTTCGCCCCAACCATTTAAATCCCTCAATCACTATGGTCACGTGACTCCGCCACCCTACACAGTACCTGCGCCATCTTTGTTATTTGTCGCAGTTATTGGGTAGAGACAGCCTATGGCGATAGCGGGCTATTGTGACAACAGATCCCATAATGCTGATGAAGATTTAGTGATTGTGGGATTTAGGGGTTATGGCGGATGCTGTGTCCGAACGTCTTAATCCCTATAGAGAGCGGGGACTATATAATGAGCTTTATAGTGAACAGATGATCACTTCTTTTCACTCCAGGTTGGTCATGTAACTCCACGGCTTGGTTCCTGCTCCATCTTTGTCCTTAGTCGCCTCTGTCGGTTAGCGACAGCCTATGTTGACAGAGGGCCGCTCTGACAGCAAATCCCATAATGCTTTGCGAGGAGAGCTCTCCTGAGATTCCGGGATATATCTGCTTGTCTAGTGAACATGGATGATCACTACTTTACAAAGATGCATTGTGGGAAATTTTGTGTCCAATACTTTTTCATCCACTAGACGCTCGGACACCCATTTCAAATACCACTATATAGTGCCCTATTGACTTTGATTTCATTAAAGATTTCAGGAATCCAATGTGTTCCCACTTTGCATGTTAACCTAGTCAAGAAGTGACGGCTGTTTGAAAAGAGAGAAACAAATTATCTGTGGGATTTTTTTTATAATCAGTTCATATGTCAACATAACATGGCTGTGCTATTGGTTTTTCTTTTGGATTCCTCGTAACTAAGGGAATGCTAAAGCTATTTTCCTGATACTTGAAGAAAATGTTATGTCTGATCTAAGTTCCCAGGATGAGCAAATCAGCTTTGATCGTGCAGGGAATGTTTTGAACATGCAAAAGAATGAATCCAGCAAGAAAGGAGAAGGAACCAACTTTAAAAAGACAAAAAGTATAAGGAAAATGTCTCCTCGTTTAGATGAAATAGTTTATGGTAAAGATAATTTCTCCAGAGAAGAGGATGGCAAAGAAATATTTTACTGTTAATTAAGTGAAAAATGAAGATAAAACTGAAACTCAGGGAACCTTTAAAGAGGCTCCTCAAGGAGAAACCATGATAGTGAAAGAAACTGTAGACGACAGATTTAATTTTCCCATACCAGAGGACAGCAAAACAAATAATTTGGTATACCAGATTTGAAGGTAACCTGAGATCGAAATTGAAATGTGTGTCTGAACGTCTAGTGGATGAAAAACGTAGTGAACTGGAAGTTTCCCACAATGCACCTTGAAAGGTAGTGATAATTCATGGTCACTAGACAATTTGGACTGTTTAGCAGTTTTCAACACTAGTCTGGATGATTCTCTGGACACTGTAATGTGTATGCAGATTTATATAAGTAATCATTAAATAACTTGATCCTTATGTTTGAACCAAGAACACATTTTTTTCACATTTATTCACTGACCTGCTCAGACAGCAAAGAAAAACTGACCTGGGTGATCAAATAATTCTTGTCCCTGCTTCTGAAGACAATATTCACACCTGAGATGTGAAGGAACAAGAAGACAAACACGAGTCCTTCATATTTATCAAGACCATTTAGAAACTCCCCAACGGTAAATAATAATAAATAAAACTAGAAGCACTTAGGAAACAATTTGGCATGTTTGGAGCTTGGGAATATCTTCACCCTTGAGGCCTCCATCGCAGCAGAAACAAACAAGCCTTGGCAGCATCATCATGTGATCATGTGGAGAAATAATGAAATATAATAGATGAAAGACAACTGTTTGAGATTTGCATATACTTGGTTTGTTCCTGAAATTAAATTTCATATTAACAGAAAGTATAGCCCTATATTATACTTATAATTATTATGAATTTTATGTTTTGATTAAATATCCACTTCACCTTTTCAGGTTTAGGATTTCGACAATGAAAACTAACATTTACAGATGTTTAGTCCTGCGTTTTGATGAGTTTAAGTTCTCAATAGTGTATCCAGAATCCAGAGAGGTTGTAAATCCATTCTAGTTCTCAACAGGGAGAATGAATTCAGTTTAATTGTTGCTGTTGCTCTTCATATGTTTTCATTCATTCTAGGGCCTCTGATAATATCAGGATCAGTATTTATATGACACACAAACACATATATATGTGTTTTTTTCAATTTTAATTTTATTTTTTGTCACTCTGTCTGGGCCTCCCATTGCCAATCTGGCCGTAGGCACATGCCTAGTTTGCAATAATCTGGCAGCAAAAAAAAAAAAAGAAAAAAAAAAAAAGAAAGAAAGAAAAAAGCAACCTTATACCAGTTAGTTAAATGACAAGATCAAACATACCAATATATCAATATATATTAACATTCTTCAAAAGTAACATGCTTTTATAGTATTGAGATAACAATCAGCAATTAAATCGGCAAATATCCGAAGCATTAGTTTATAAAGTTCGGTCCTTAATCTAAATTCGAAGTAATTAATAACCTGAATCGTCATCGCTCACCTGAGACCTTACAATTATACTTTTATTGTGAAAAACCAGAGCGGAAGTCCAATTTTAAACCAGGTTAGCTTCATGTAGTTGCTGTTTCACGCCAAGCCTTTGACTGCGCAGACTCCCTGCTGTCAAGCATTGATGGCTTGACTTCGTAAGTAAATGTTTGCATAAGAAAAAAAGAAACTGGGCTTTCCAATTTCAAACTAAGCTTTATAAATCTACATAGAGGAATCCCAGCTTAGGGTTTGTTTATTTACTCAAACGAATAATGTTGAATACATTGGTGCAGTGTGTATATATGGTGAAATGTCACTTTCAAAAAGTATTTATAATTTTTAACCAACTAAGGAATATTCTGTAATGTCCATATTATGCCCCCTGGTGGTTCTGTGCAGTGTTACATTATGTGGACGTTTAACACATTATTGTATTGTCACAACCATAAGTTAGGTTTTACCCTTCTTTTAAGCAACCATTGTTCTCCCTTTTAAATGAAGTAAAAAATATAAAAAAAAAAACAATCTAGTAATTGCTGGGGAAAAAGTAAACATATTTATTTGTACATGACATGAGTTCAAAAAAGTAAAAAAACAAACAAAAAGAAAACTGAACATATTGACTAAAAGCGAATGTATGAGCTCCTTTGTGGGGCAGGTTGAGCTCCACCCTGCTGCAGCTGGTGGCGGAGCTGCTGGGAGTAAGGATCTTCCAGGGATTTGACCGATACCGTCGTCTTTGGCCCCGTCTTCCACTCGATCCCGCTCTCATCCACTACAGACGCCTCCACGGTTACCACATGGGTGCCCAGGATGGAGAAGTTTAGCAGAAACTGGGTGCTGAAGTAGTCATTGTGAGGTTCCACCCGCTGCTCGATCTCATTGGTTTTACTATCAAGTGGTATCTAAAGTAAAAAAAATTAGGACAAAAGATGAAAGAATTGTTTATATCTGTTAAACCTGTTAGCAAAAATGAAAATATGAAACAAACAAACAAAAAAAAAAAAACAGGATGGAAGAAAGTCCTACTTTGTAATCAGGCCCCGTCTTGGTCTGTAGAACCGACGTAACATTTAGGCAAACAGACTGGATCTTCCTGAAGAGTCCCGGGGTGGATCCATGTTGTACCACTCCCTCCACCTTCAGAGTCAGCTGCTGACTGTTCTGAACCGGGATGGGCTCACTTGGAGTTCGTGGTGATGGAGAGAGAGCGAGCTGGAAAAAAAACATAAATAGATCAATCCTTTTAGGTGTGGAGAGAAAAAAATATTTGCTTCTTGCTTTGGTCTTCAACAAAAACAAAGCAAGGTAAAACTTTCAGCGTGTGGGTATTGTAGTATTTCTTGGAAATGATCTCATTATAGAGTGAGAAAAAAAGATATCCTTTTTTACTCTTATAAATAGCTACTAACAAGGTTACTAACATTTTGCACCATACCCTAACATACATGGACATCTTAAACATTAAAAAAAAAGTCAGAATAATGCTAAAAATATATTTTTGTTTACGCATTTAGGTAAGTAATATATCTTAAACGTTTACTTCTTCCAATTATACTGATTATGGCTTAGAGATGATTAAAACTAAAAAGAAAAAAAAAACGAATTAACTTAAGTGAAGTAATTACATTATTAAATGATATAAATTATTATTTAAGATTACAACCTCAAAATATTGTTCTTTCTGAATTTATTTTTGTATTTTATTTATTGATAAAAATATTTCTGTTAAATTTTGGGGTCTTTGTTTTTATCCTTGTGGTATCGAAAATGGTATCGAGTATCAAATATTTTACTGAGTATCGTATCGAGTTGAAAATGTTATCCTGACAACCCTAGTAGTCCTTCAGTATTTGTGATTAAGCTCTCCTCAAACTTTTAGAGCAATTACCTTGATGCTGGTTGACTGAAGCTTTTGGAAGAAATATCTCTGGAAAGACAATGGCACCTTCAACAAGGCTATGACAGCGTCACAAAGACAATTGGTGTGCTGGAAAAACAAACACAATTTACTTAGATGACAAAACACTGATAGCAACCTGTATGCTGCCAACAAAACAAACAAAAAAAGATTAGATTTTTCCTCGATTATTCATTTCCAGAGTTTATTTATATACATTTTGAAATTCTATTTCCCGAAATCCATCATTTATTTCTGCAAAACATTTCTACAGTAGGCAGGCTAAAAAAAAAAAGAAGAAATTGGGAGAAGAGCAGGAAAGAAAGACTGAATAAAAGAAACAAAAGGAAAAGAGCAAGGAAGGATGGATGCAGGGCAGAAAGAATGAATGAGGGGAAAAAGGATACACAAAAACAAAGTAGGAAACAAAGAAATGTATAAATATTCTCGGTTATGTATAAATTTGTTCTCATTTACTATACCACTTTCAATAAACTTAAACTAAGAAAAAATAAGGAATGTAGGAAGGAGGCAAGGATGGAAAAAAGGAGAACAAGGAAGGAATAATCAAAGAAAGAAAAGGGTAGTAGGACTGACATGTGGATAAAAGAAAGGAAGCAAGGAATGACACAAGAAAAACTTAACCAATTTTACATCCTATTTTCTTAAACTATTTTGAATTAATGTTCAATCCCCTCCTAAAATACAACTTCACATCAGCAAATCCAGCCACAGCCATGAATCTTGCAGCAGAACAGTAGAATAGTAGAGTTATAGTCTCACCAGATGTGAAACAGGAGGGTGTTTCTTGGAGAGTCCCTCTACCTCGTCGAGCACATGGTTAAAAACCGACATCATACGTCGCTCATACTCGCTCTCCGTCTGAACAGAGCCCGATGTGCCGTACTCCTGAAAACTGAAGCACACAAACAGCATGAACGTTTACCAAGGGAGGCTGTATGGGGAAATATGGATGATAAACTGGAAATAACACAAGGAATATATTAATTTTATAATGTTCAGCTGCTAAAAGGCTGAAATTTGAATCTAATCCTGAGGGCAAATATAGCTGATTTTCTGGTTTTGATGATTTTAAAGAGATGTTCTTGAATCATAATACAACTTTACTTAATATTTGGAAAAACCTGAGACAAATATTTAGTAAAAAATCTCTGGAGTTGTGGAAAGAGGGGTTGGAAACCTAAGAGAATTACCTCCTCCGAGGCATCATGGATCAAGCTGCAGGGCTGTTTTACTGCCAGCGGTACAAGTGCCATTACACAAAGTGGATGGAGTAATGAAGACAAATGTCCGCCTTTCACCTCATCTCTACCAACAGATAAACTGGATGGAGCTGGGTTTTCCTACAGGACCCTGATTAAGCTCCATCCATAAACCATGCTGGACATTTGTGAACTCAGCAGAATTCTGCAGCCAGAATTACTTTTCAATTATTACAATCAATGGTGTTGATAAGGGCGTGGTTTCTCTTGCTCTAGGATGTGCATCAACATGCAAAAACACTCAGGTGTTTAGAACAACACAGCTACTCCAGAAATTCTCACCTGGCCACCTGTTGGTCTAATATCAAAGCTTCGATTACATGGGAGACCAGCAGGCAGCTCTGCTGTTGTCTGAACAAACAGTTGAGGAAAAAATAAATGAGCGCTGAGGAATGGCGGTGGACTGAGTCAGAGGAATCAGATCTTTAAGGATACAGCTCCACGTTGCGAAGGGTAGCATAATCTGCATCGAATAAGGACTGGTGCAGGTCAGCGTAGCGAGCGGCAAGACCTCTGAACTCGTCCATGCAGACCTTCATCTGAAACAAACGGCATGATTCAACACATCAGGGCTGGTTTAGTCTGCTCAGACGAACAAATCCTTCTAATTACAGACAAATAGGCTCCTGTTATACATAATATAACTAATGTGGTGAAAATAAAGATCAATTTATAGTCTGACTGAATAATATAAAGATTAAGTTTCTGCTTCTATGACCAACAGACAGATGGACACCAAATTTATACGGTAAGAAGTGAAAAAACTGAAAGTCCCTGAGCGTGATCTACATTTCATCGCAAGCATTTAAAACTTTCCCCTCTTATAACATTATCTCCCTTCTGTTGTAGCTGTCCAAATGTGTAATGTAACATTGAGATTTGAATGTTAGTTTTCTTCATTTGGTCTCATTTCAACACTTTCTTGACCAGGTTACTCTTTTAATCAAATATTCCTGAATAAATTAAAGATAAAAACAAATTTCTCTGCATCAGACCAGGATAAGGTGTTTTACTGCTTACTAGGGGTGTAAATAATAATCGTTTTGTATCGATGCATCGATCCAACAGCCGACGGTCCGATGCATCGACACATCTGCAAGAGTATCGATACTTTTTTTTTTTTTTTTGTGTCTATTTTTATCCATTTGCTCCTGGACGTAATTCTTACTCCCGTGCTGCGGTGGCGCTAAACCTATTTTGCCCTCCTACCTCGCTTTCTTTAGCCACTACCCTCTTTCTGCTTGCACACACACAGTCACATAAACAGTAGACAAGACAGACATGGCGGAGGAAAAAGAAGATGATGTATTCTTGAGTATCGAAAACAATCAAATCGTTGGGTCTGGAAATCGATACTGAATCGAACCGCCATGATGGGTGTGATTTACACCCAGACTGCTTACTAATATAATAGCTGATCTTTGATCTGGACCGTCCTATTGTAGCTCTGACTTTATGTTGAAGGTCTAAAGATTTCTTTGCAGCCTCCAATATTTTTTCTATTTCTATGATTGCTCTGTATTTAGCTCCATCCTTCTTCACGTTAACTCTGCATTACTGTCCATAATAAGGAGAAGCCGTCTCTGTTAGCTTATAATAGGTAATAACAGTGAAAAAAATATGTTTGTGTCTTTTGCATAAAAAAAAAAGCTTAAAGGAATAATACACCCAAAACATGATTAGCCTTCATTTTCTACTCACCCCCATGCTGAACAACACTCTGGAGTACTTTTTTGATATCTCAAATGCATCTGGAGATCTGGGAGGCTTCTTGCTGTCTGCTGACATTCAAATAATGGAGGTCTATGGTGACCGAGACAGAAAGGTCCATAAAAGTCCACAAAAAACGTGTCAATATTCCTCCATACTGGTCATACAATGTATTCCAAGTGTCCTGAGTGGGTAGCATCCAGAATTTACTCGAAACGAAGTCATTTAGAATGTTTTTAGAGCATAAACAGTAGTGTATAGGATTTCCTGAAAGCGTGCACATGCGCGATCACGACGCTACAGAAGCCGGCAGGCCAAACCAGATGAAAGTGCGCATTCAGCGTCTGCTCTGCCGATAATGCAAGCGTAGAAGAAGAAATGTGCCGTTTACCTGTGCAAAGAAAGAAACAACGAAAGAAAAATGTCTGAGGACTTCAGTGTTGAGGAAGAGCATGAGTTCTTTGCCGAGCTGAATGCGCTGGTTTGGTCTGCCGGCTTCCGTAGCGTCGTGAGCGCGCATGTGCGCGCTTTCAGGAAATCCTATACACTACTGTTTATGCTCTAAAAACATTCTAAATGACTTCGTTTCGAGTAAATTCTGGATGCTACCCACTCAGGACACTTGGAATACATTGGACGAGCAGTATGGAGGAATATTGACATGTTTTTTGTGGACTTTTATGGACCTTTCTGTCTCGGTCACCATAGACCTCCATTATTTGAATGTCAGCAGACAGCAAGAAGCCTCCCAGATCTCCAGATGCATTTGAGATATCAAAAAAGTACTCCAGAGTGTTGTTCAGCATGGGGGTGAGTAGAAAATGAAGGCTAATCATGTTTTGGGTGTACTATTCCTTTAAGGTGTTATTTAAGTAAGATCATCCAATCCCTCTGGTTGTTGGGAGCCTCCTGAAGCCTGAGCTCTAAAGTGTTTACCTGCACTGAGATGCGCCCACAGCGCTGGACGTCATTCCCTGATGTGAGAGCGATGGTAGTGGCGATGGCAGGCGGAGGGCTGGTTTTAAGGCTGTTACAGGTACAGATCAGCTGGGACAGGGCTTGCAGAGTGTCGATGCGCAGCTTAATGAACTCACACTGGAATGTGAGCGGGCTCAAAGGAGTGCTGGCAGCCTGCAAGGAGAGAGAGATTAATCACATCTTATAAAAACAGTAATAGATGCAGAGTCTAAATTAGGTGGACTTAGTGCTGAACACCATAAGCTCTTCTTTGGACTTACAGTGAGGGAGGCGATGCCCTTTTGGTAGGAGCGCAGGGCCTCTGCGATGGCGCTCATGGCCCCGCTGTAGTCCCCCTCCTCCACGTGGCTCAAGCACTGCTCTGCCTGGGAAAACTCCTTCAGGCTGTTCAGCCAGAAGTAAAAATGCTCCGAAGCTACACGGGTACGAAGACACTGATAGAGCTCGCTGGAGAACTCGTGGCATCCCTGCAGATTAACAAACGGGATGTCATTCTCTCAGTTCCCCGTTTTGTGAGCTAGTCATAATCATGTGTATTTACCATGCGCGACGCCTGCCGTGCGATACGATAGACCGTCCAGCCATTGGCAACATTCTCCAGCTGCCGTTTGATGACCGTCTTCACTTCAGACGACAGAGATGATTGGCTTGCAACAAATATCACTGTTGCCAAAGAAACCTACAGTAGTCAAAGACCAATGAGTGCATCTCAAACTAAATAAGTAATGTCAGTCAGAAATGACTCCACACAGCAGGAGAGAACTTTGACCCTTCCAGGGTCTCTTACCAGAAGCTCCTGCTGCTCGGCTGTGGAGGAGTGGCCGGCCACCTGGTAGAGATCAACCAGATCTCCCAGCATGCCGTCTCCCAGCACAGGCAGATGGGTTGCTATGGCTGCCAGAGCATGGCACATGAGGACGCGGGAAGAGTCGCAGGATAAGTGGAGCTGGCCGAGAAGGAACTCCACAGCCGACTGGCTAAGGTGAGGTCGGTTTTTTAACAGCTTAACGAGCGATTTAAGCGACGTCTGTGGTGAAGACAACAAGAGGAAGACCAGGCAGACTTCATAAGTAAAATTATGAGCATCTTTATGATTAAACTGATCTTTTAGTCCTGATCTCTTTGTTCAATTTGGTGAAGAGTAATCTCTATGCCTCTCTTTTAGCAAAGATAGGTGGCATTACTGGAACAAAAGTTTTGGTAATATAAGTAAAAGTTTAAAATCAGAAAGTGGCCATTAAATCTTAGGTGAACAAAAAACAAGTGATTAATTCTTGCTTCTAAATTGTGCGTTTTTTTTGTTGCTTTTTTTTTGACATGACGCAAAATATTGCTGTTCATGAAACTGGTAAACTATTTTTTTTTGGTCCAACTGGGTCTCAGATAAAACTAATTAGTCATTGTTTAGTCTTCATTTCCCAGACCAGATTAATACCATACAAGCATAATGGAGAAATTATTTTTAAAAGATCTTGTTCAACATAAAATTGACTTAGAGAATTTAAACATACTTTTAGACAGTAGAAGAAAAAAATCTCTGACATCTTTCTTAAGGCAGTGAATCACAGTGAGATCCGCTGTCCTCAAATTAAGAAAAACATTGAGAAGCAGTTAAGAACATGTCCAGGAGCAGCCAGTCTGCCAAAGGTAGCTTAAATCTGAATGATCCACTCATGATGGAGTTCACTAAAAAACACAGAACATCTAAAGCACAGCAGGCCTCCCAGTCAAGGTCAGTGTTCATGAGTCAACAAAGAGATGGGGCAGAAAAAGCCTCCATGAGGAAAAAAAACTCTGCTGGGCAGAATAATACAAAGCAAAGGACTTCTTGAAAAATATTCAATGTTTTGAGGCGACAAAATGTGTAAACCGTTTTGCAACGTAGGCTTGCTTTTAGATTTGATTTAGAACTGAGCATATTCCAGAAAAATGAATAAATTCTGCTCCCCATCAGAAAATGTTGTGGCTTTAAAATTCAGGCACACACAGGTTCCAACAAAAACGACAAAAAAAGCAACCTGAATGCCTTAAAGAAAAAAAAGCAGAATCTAAAGCAGACTTTTAAGGCTTTGAAACCTAAACCCGATTCCACTGTAATCTTTAACAGTTTTAGATGCTTTAAAACCTTCAAGGGCCTAAATTCTGCAGAGAAAGAAAGGAGACAAATTCTTCCACATTGGAGTAATAGACTCTGAGTTTGTCTATTATTCACATTTGCTCTATTATCTGAAATCTGAAAAACAAAGCAAACTTGTAAAATTTCGCTGGAATCATCATTCAAATCACCTATACTCCCTTTTTTCTAAGTTGATCTTAAATGGTTCATTTTTACATCCCTAAGAATAAGACACTAAAACGGGACAAATCAAATGCCTGTTTTGTTAACATAAGCATCTTACTTTGAGAGTGGCTTGTGCACTGGGGCTGCTGTCTTGACTGCACAGCATCAGAAGTGACTCCACTCCCAACACCGTGTCCTGCTCCAGCTGGATGATATCTAAGGGAGGAAAACCCACATTAAAACAAACATAAGGAGACTCTAAGCGGAACATCAAATAGGCTATTGTCCAAAGAAACCAACCTTTTTCCGGACAGGAAACGGCAATGTTGGAAAGCACAACGACCCCATGAGCCGCAACTGACAGGTTGCTGTGGTAACAGCATTCTTGCGCCAGTTTAACCAGGTCAGTAAGCCGAGGGGGGACGGGTGAGCCGGCTGAGGGGAAGGTTTGACGTCATCATCATTTTACCATCACTCATTGTTACAATTAAAAGTTTATTACCTGCTGCATTGCTGAAGTACTGCTTGATGGCTATCGACCCAGACAGAGTGGAGAGGACCGCCAACATTCCGAGTTTCAAACTGTTGTACGGGATGGTCAGCGCACACTCACACAGAGTCTGAAAGGATTTAAATGGTTGCATTAAAAGCTAAAAATCCCAAAAAGGAACCAGTCTGAAGGGCACCGTCTTCTACCTGAGTATTTTCCCTCATCCAAAGGTGAGGAGCCTTCCTAGCCAGGAGCTTCAAGTCATTTATTGCAAGTCTTTTTACAGCTTGCCTGGGATCGTCCCTCAGGTACTGAAGGAGAAGCTGCAACTGGAGAGACAACAAGCAAAAAGTTTATTTCAAGTTCCAAAAATGTAAAATTAAAGTTTATAGATGTGTTATTAATTAGTAAAGACTTTATAATTGTTTATTATGCAATAATTAAAAGTGAGCCATGGACAAAACTAAACAGTTTCTTGCCAAATAGTGAGTCTAAGCTGTTAAACTATATATTTCAAGTAGCAATTCTACATATTACACAAAGTTACTACGATGTTAGCACAAAAGGCATTTGCAAACATATTATGTAGCTTTCATGATATGTTTAAGGAATCATAAACACTCATGAATGAGTTATAATGTGTTTACAGATTAATTTACATATAACTTTATCAGCCACCTATAGAGAGAGTATTACTGTTAATTGGTGTATATTTTTTTACTGCACAAAGCCTTTAAATAAAAATGATTTAATGACATATACTTTGCTTTCTTTATGTAGAGCTACCTGCTTGGGGATGTCAATGAGTGAGAAGGCAGCCAGCTGCGTGAAGGTGTGCAGTGAGACAATGACCATGGGGGTTGATGGGTAGGAGTTCACCAGGTGTTGCAGCAGGTCTCTGCTGCTGGAGGCCAGGCTGGCGTCATGATGCATGTGCTGCAGCATGGGGATCAGCTTCAGCTTCAGATCCACTGGCGTGTCCAAACCTGCCGTCATGGTTGGGTTCAAAAATAAATGCAAGACATTAAGACGTCAACATCCATCCTAAAACACGAAATAAAACACAGCTTTGTAGAAATTAGGGCACACTGTGAAAGTTTGTGACACAAGAACACAAAGCGTAGATAACGGCTTAGAAGGGATATTTTACCTTGAATCATTTCACTGACTTTGTTACAAATTCCGGCAGCAAAGTCTCTGAGGATTAAAAACAGTAAAATTAAACCTGTAAACCAGTAAGCTATCACATTATTTTCTGGAGACACCGTAGAGTTTTTCACAGATAATTTTTCCTCACTTGGACTGTGCAGAGAAACTTGCAGCAGCAAAGATGGCAGCCTCCACTTCCACATTGTCATGCGAGTCCAAGCTTTGCCGAATGCTGTGGTGGGCATTCTTCCTCTCTGGGATGATGGAGGCCAGACTACCAAGCATCCTACAGCATAAAAACAAATAAAAAATGAACATTTTTTTCTCTGCTTTTTATCATGATATTATGGAATGTATTGTAAACCAACATGCTTACCTCAGAGTGATGGCTCTGGCCACGGGGTCGTTGCTATGTATGACTGAAAACACCCTCTTAACAAACTCATCCACATTGAGAATCTTCTCCAAATGCTTCTCACTCTGCTGTGTTACTTTCAGGACACACAGACGCAGAAAGTTGTTTCTAGAAAGAGACAGCTACTTTTAATAATGAAACATGTCAACCAAGGCTAAAAATGGCTAAAATCAGATGAATCAATTATTGAAATAATCATCAACTAATTTAGTAATCGATTAATCTTGAACAGCATCATAGAGAATATAAATAATGCCTTTAGCTGACTGAGCAACCCACATAAGGCAGTAATTATAATAAAATAAAAAACAAAACAAATATTTTGCATTTAAATAAAAAAAAATTTTTTTTGTCCATAAGGTCTATTCAGAACTCTTCAAGTTTTATTTTCACCTGGTTTCAGTCTATTAACAAATTTGCCATCAGATTAATAATAAAAAAGCATCAGAATAATCAATTACCAAAATGATCATTAGTTGCAGCCCTAAATATAACATCTGCAACCAGAAACTTCAATGTATGTTATATGCATTTTATATGAAAGTCAAAATAAACTCATGATTTTTTTTTAATTTTTACAATAAAAATCTGAAATGTAAAGGAGTACAATTGATTCCGATTTTGGGTTTGTATTCAGAGTAGTTCTCCAGGTCGCTGTAGAAAATAGATCTCTTCAGCTTGCCTTGGCGAGTGGTTGGGTTGCAGCTCAGGATTGTTTGTTTTTATGTGAAGCAGATCAGCAATGTGTTTGGTTTTTCAAGGTAGGTTAAAAAATAGGAAAATGTGTGAATAAAACATTGGTTATTGGCCATCACTGCATTGTTAACATGGGATATTAACATCCCTTATATACATTTCCTTTTATATATTCATGCACATGACTATTTTAATACTCAGCTATTATTGTGGTAAATTGCAGAAATTATTTTCTGATTAGGTTAATGCGACCCCGAACTAAATGGTTTTTATAAGAAGCTCATATGCCATCATACCCGAGCCTAAAGATGTCTGCTAGTTTCAGGAAGGCTGAGTTGATGAGGATGGGAAAGGGGTACTTCTGGAAGAGTTTGGGGAACAACACCACAGCTTCACACTGCTCTCCGAGCTTCCCCGAACGCAGCCCTAAAAATAAATAAAACCTCCTGGTCAAAGCAGAGTAGTCAAGCCCTAATAGGGTTAGTCCAATTTGAAAGTAAAACAAATTAAACACGAAACGGGGCAATAACAATCAATGAGACGTTATGCTAAACCGTTAGCATTGTTAGCTGAGCACCTTTATCCAGCTCCATGAGAGCGGAGTTAGCATCCAGCTCCTGCTCCCCATAACAAGCCTCGGACAGGAATGAGCGAGCTGTTGAAAGCGACATTTTTTAACTTTTTATAATTAACCTTTATAATAAACGGTCAATAACAAACAACTGCCGTTGACATCTTGCCGTTCGGGTAGGCAACCCTGTCTTCTTCTTGTCGAGTTTTATGGCGGTTGGCAACAAACTGTTAGTAGCATTACCGCCACTTACTGGTATGGAGTGTGGTTCGTGATGGTTTAAATATTTATCCTGATACATTCTACCCTAACTTCTTCTAAACATACATTCACACATTCACACTTAAAAATATATACATATTTGTGCACAGCTTTATATATCATTCCTTCACTCACAAACACACTTACTATAATTAAATTCTATGGAATAATTTCGTTTTCTTTAGAAATCGAATAATTATTTGTATGTGTTTACTCCCTAAATTTTTCCTCAGTATATCTAATAAATTAACCTTCTCCTTAATGTCTTCAAACTCTCTTCTCATATATCTTCTCTCTCTTTCATATTTATGACATTCTAATATAACATGTTCTATGGTTTCATATTTATCACAGAAATCACATTTGCCCGTTTTATGTTTTTGTATTTTAAAAAGTGTATAATTAAGTCCTGTATGACCAAATCTTAACCTTGTTATCACTCTTTCCTCCTTTCTATTTCTTCTTTCTCCTACCATCTTCTGAATGTTATAAAACCATCTTCCTGTTTTATCTCCATCCCTCCTTTTTTGCCAAATTTCCATAAGTTTCTCTTTAATAATACTCTTTCCTTCTGATTTACTTATTTTAACTATAAAACTAATAGAATGTTTAATTGCCCTTTTTGCCATTTTATCTGCCCTCTCGTTTCCTTCTACCCCAATATGTGCTGGAACCCACACAAATGTAACTATCAGCCCCATGTTTTGTATTCTGAACAGTGTATGATTTATTTCTAATAAAATGTCCATCCTACAATCTGTTTGGTTATTTTTTAAACTTACCAATGCAGAGCTTGAATCTGAACATATTATTGTTTTTAATAGTTTTATGTCTTCTACCCATTGTAACACTAATAATATTGCCAACATTTCTCCTGTGTATACTGATAATCCATCTGTAATTCGTTTTCCTATTTTTATATTGAATTCTGGTACTACAAATGCTATTCCTAGTTTCTCAGTTATTTTTGATGCATCAGTATAAATTTGAATATATTGATAATAACTGTCTAAATGTAACTGTACTAAATTAATATCTACCGTGTACGATTTATCTTGTTTCTTTTCCATTAGTGACATATCTACTGTTGCTTCTGGTAGAATCCAAGGAGGTATAATTGATATTGGTGTTGTTTGACTCATTTCTAAACTATTCATTTTAAATTTTTTTATTTTATTTTCAATTGTCCATCCAAAACTCCTCATTTCTTTCTTTTCTTTTTCACAGGCAACCCTGTCATTGACGTCATATCCTTCTTCTTCTTCTTTTCTATTATGGCGGATCGCAAACAACTTTAAGGTGCATACCTCCACCTACTGTACATGAGTGTGTAGCGACATTACTTTACATCAAATTCTATTTTTTAATTTTGGATTCTGTAGATAAAAAAATAATGCTTTTCTTTGAATATCCTTTATATTTCCTTCATTTCCCAATATTCCTTTAAGACTCCATTCTTTGCCGACGTCATATCCGGTCGGAAGTCTGACTTTTCAATCTAAAATCTCAATCCGGGAAGCGCACAAAATTTGAACGTTATGTATAAATAAATAAATAAATAAATAAATAAATAAATAAATAAATAAATAAATAAATAAATAAATAAATAAATAAATAAATAAATAAATAAATAAATAAAGCTGATGATATCCAAGTGATCCAAGTGTTCAGATTGAGTGCACGATTTTTCCATCTGCTTTATTTGCTGTATAGATTTTCTACGTTTTATTTTCTAATTTTCAAAGCTATCTTTATTTGTATTAAATCATATAATTATTAATATGTTATGTGATTATAATATGCTCCTATCTAGAAGTTATTTTGCATACAGAAATGGTGGAGATCATATTTAGAGTTTTTCACAGATTTCATGTCATCATTAATGTGATCACATTAAAAGCAACAGTCTATTCGTGGGCATTTAATACGGAAAGTACGCATACGAATATTAGGAGAAGTTCCAATAAATCAAATATTGTTGGTTGATATTTTAACGCAGTGTTTCTACTTGTTTTGAAGAACGTGGTCTTTGTTGGAGGCAGTAACCGGAAGCGGAATTGCAGCCTAACGGACCAATAGCTGCTCACACAGCACCGATTCGCGCGGAATTCGGTTCTTCTAATCATACGTCCTGTTCGCGGGAAAAAAATCACACAGGCAGCAACGAGAGGGGGAGAAAAGTGGCGACCACTTAACAATCGGATAAAGTTGTTAGTATAAATATCAGATCGTCTGTCTTCGGAGTATGGGGATGTTTTTCCGCTCTATTGTTGACAGAGGAGTGGGCAGACGGAGGCAGAAT
The DNA here is from genome assembly GCF_016077235.1 of Cyprinodon tularosa. NCBI lineage: Eukaryota > Metazoa > Chordata > Actinopteri > Cyprinodontiformes > Cyprinodontidae > Cyprinodon > Cyprinodon tularosa. Next base: position 250,623 of record NW_024039012.1, read on the forward strand.
GGTGAGAAACATCATGTTCTTTGTCGAGCTTTGCTCCCTCAGTTAATATGCTATGTGTCCTATAGCTAAACGTTGATTTAAGTCAGACTGAAGGCTGTAAAGCAATATTTCATCATAGATTTGGCCTGTTTGAGCTCGATCGAGTAACCGTTGGGGGTTGAGTTTGCTGCTGTGACAGAAAAAGGAAAAGTTCACAGATAAATAAAACGGTTGTCAGCGTGAGTGGTGAAAATCGGCATCAAAACGAGCGTGAGAAACGATACATTGCATTATAAAATACAATGTGTCCATTTTAATGTCTTTGTTCCATTATGCATATCTGGATCAAGCCTTTATTTCATTTTTTGTTCTACAAGGTTGATGTAAACCAGAAACACTATCAGTTAAATACTCTTTAAACATTTGTTCCTGATGGCTTCTTTAATCACTAGACCATTAAGAAATTCATCTTCATGCATTACCTATGCTTTGGCTGGAAGTAATTTGGCATTGTGGCCTAATGAAAGCAGCAGTTAGGATAGACTGAGAGGAGTAGAGGGGAAACTACCACTTGAAGATGTTTCATCTTTCTGATGCAGCTATTGTTTACAGACTTGATGTTGGTCCAACAAATACAATCCAAACTGGTTATAATGAGGTTTTAATGTGAAAAAACGAGTCTGTGTCTCATCTGACAAAATACCAACCCTCTCTATTTTCTGACATTGCATGAATCATGCAGCCTTCCCTGCAGATCCTTGTTCCAGGATCCCTTTGACCTCACTGCTGGAAGGCTACCAGTGCGTCCGTCACGACGAGCACATCTCATATGGGAACACCGGTGATCCTGTGCCACCCTTTGGCCTGGCGTTCTCCTCAGGTAATCATGTTTATACTTTGTATGCATCAGGCACTGTACAGAACAAGAACATGTGGCCTTGTATAAATTCAATGGTTCTTTGTTTTTAGCTGCAGACATGCAAAACGTCCTTGCAGCAGCTAATGAAGAAGGCGTTGTTAGGATATATGACACAGAAAGTCGGGAAAACCCTCTACTTAAAGGTATTTTTAGGAGCTTCTGTCTGTCCAGCTTATTTGTAAGGATACGTCCTCAGCTGACCTGCTGTGACATTTTACAGAATGGCTGGCTCATGAGAACGCAGTCTTTGACATTGCCTGGGTGCCAGGAGAGCCACAGCTGGTAGGAAAAACTCCAAAACTATTTTTTTTTTCCTTTAAGCAAAGATTCCACAAGTTGTTTGCTGATTATATGACCATGACTTGTGTCCATGTTTAGGTGACCGCTGCAGGGGACCAGATGGCCAGGCTGTGGGACGTGAAGTCGGGGGAACCGTTGGGAAGCTTTAAAGGCCACCTTTGCACCCTGAAGTCGGTTGCATTCGCACCAGGAGAAAAAGGTTTGCTTTAAACAAAAAAAATAAAAAAACTGAATTTCCTCTTGGTGTTCTGTTGACAGGATAGAGTTTATTTGTTTGTTTTTTTTTTATGTAAAGTTTTAAATGTCAGGAAAACAATCTAGAAGTGTGGATTTGCTCTGGTTGCTCCAGTACTTAAATTATTGTAAGTATAAAACACCATGTGGTCCAGAATATTTTCTAAAAGATTTTTCATGAAGAAAATCTCATTTTTCCCCCTACTTTTTCGTACCAACTCATTTCCTTTAAAATAACTGAGGTATTTTTATAAAGGTTAATTCATGACTTCATCTATTTCCTGAATTCTATTAAGCAGCAAATAAGATGTGAAATTAGAGCCTTTCCTGTTCTCTTATTTTCGAAACAGGAATGATGAGAGACCACAGAATGGCACAACTTGTGTTTAACTTTAAAAGTCAGGAAAGTGGTAAAGAATAGGGCTGATTATTTTCGCCAAAGTCCTGAATCGATTCCATTTTGATTTGATCTGTTTTTACAATAATGAAAGTGGTTCAACTGTGTTTCAAAATACTCATGTATTTTGTGTTTTCCTGTCACATTAAACACAAAGTGCAAACTTGTAAATCAGACAGTTTAAACTTCAGATGTGAACAAAACTGTCTCAAAAGTGCAAACTTGTTTGTGGAAAAAGTGAAGCCTCACTCGAGCGAGCAGACGTGAAACAGCGGGGACACAGCAGACATGCATGAGCTGCATTATCTCCACTGCACAAACCATATGTGCAGCATTGTCTGTAACAACTTAAGGGTTTTGCAGGTCAGCTCCGATTTGTTAATGTCTTCAGTTAACCTATTTGCTATAGTTGCAGCTGTCTGGCTTGAAGTAATCTTGAGTGCATCTTTCCTGCTTATTTGAATGTGAACATCACGTGGGTCACTATAAAATGAATCGATCTTTTCCCCTAAACATCGATTTTGCAAAAATGTAAAGAATTCGATTCAAAATTGATTCGATTTATTTATTTTTTTACCCAGCCCTAGTAAAGAACAATAACTGCTTACCTAATTTGCCCACATTAGTAGTCAAAACATCAGTCAAAAAATAAATTTTTTTAAAAAGACACAGGGCGTGTGATAGAGGAAAACCATGGCCGTCTGGCCAGAGGAACATCAGGAAGGAAGGTAGATGCATCTCTGGAGCTCACAGGGAGAAGACTGCAGCATTTTTTTTTTTAGGTGTAGGATTATCCTGCTAAGCTTTTACGTTACTAAAGGAGAAAATTATCCGCAGTTTTAAACCAAATGGTGAGGAACATTGCAGCTGTTAGCAAACCTCTTTAAACAAAAGGAAAAGCTATTTTATTTGTATAGCACAATTCAGTACATGGAAAATTCTAAGTGCTTTACATGAACTAGGTAATTTAATAGAAAAAAAAAATAAAGCAGAATAAAAGCAAAAACATTTGTAATATAACTGGACCACAAAAAATCAGAATAAAAGCAAGTAAAAAAAAAAACCATGATAAAAGCATGTAGAAAAGACAGTAAAACAGTTGGGTCACAACTTAAACTAATGAAGCTACCATCTGTCTTTATATTCAGGGTTCATACAAAAAATACGAGAGAAATTTTAAGTTGATTTAGGTATTTTCAAGGTCTGGATAATTATGAAAAACATGCAACCATTGGAAGAAAAAATGGAAATAAAAAGTCGAAGGATGACAAATATAGAAGAAATTAGAGGCAAGAAGAAAATAAAAAAAATAATATTAAATGATTACTTTGTTGTTTGATAGAAATGTATGATTGATGCTTCTCAGTCATTTAGTCCCACTATGAATTGTATGAAATCCTTTAAAAATGGTCAATTAGCTAAATTATGTAGAGAGAGAAACCAAGGTTAGATGTTGCAAATTAAACACACACATTTATTTTTCCATTTATTTAAATTAAGTTAATGAGAAGGAGAACAGAGTTACTCATTGGTGTTTTCATAATAGACAGTTTGTGCATTGATGATTCTGTTGTGTTTCCACGACCTTTGTTTGAACAGCTGTTTTCTGCACGGGGGGCAGAGATGGAAATATTATGGTCTGGGACATCAGGTGCAGCCAGAAAGGTGTGTTACCACTATGTTTTATTTTGCCTCTAGACTGTGGAAAGAAGGAAAAATTCTTGCTCAATCTTAATGTTCTGCTCTACAGATGGATTTTACAGGCAGGTGAAACAGATCAGCGGTGCTCACAATAAATCGGAGACCAATCGTCCCTCTAAGACGAAGAGAAGAGGGAGCAGCATGCGTGGTATGGCTCCCAGCGTGGTGAGTTGATGTGTTTGCTTATAGAAGTGGAAAATGGGTTGTCTCCAAAGGAAGGCTAAGGTATTCTCTTTCGTTGTTGTTGTGTAGGATACCCAGCAGAGTGTAACAGTGGTTTTATTTCGGGATCAGCATACCCTCCTCTCCTCTGGTGCTGTTGACGGGTAAAAAAAAAAAAGAAGAAAAAAAAAAGAAACATGTTTAAACTGTAAATACTGCAGATGTTTATGTGTCCTTTTCCCCTCAGGGTTATAAAGATGTGGGATTTGAGGAAGAACTACACAGTGTACCGTCAGGACCCTGTGCCTATGCAGATCTATCCATATGCAGGCTACTCCACTCGGATGAGACTCGGTCAGTCACGTGTCATGCGAACATTTTTACCTTACATCCACACAAGGTCACTAAATGATCCAAATCTTCTAAATTCCAGGTTATTCTGGACTTGTTTTGGACTCCTCCAGGTCCAACATCATGTGTAACTGCACAGATGACAGCATTTACATGTTCAACGTCTGCGGAATAAAGACGACTCCAGGTAAACTTGGACGTCAGTTGGTTTACACCTAATCTACCAGTAGATGGAGCTAATTCTCCATGACTGATCTCTGATGGCTGAAGGACAAATGGTTTCAATTGTAAATAAAAAGCCCTGATAGGGTAAACATACTCCTTCTATGCGATGGACCAATAAATAGAGGCGTAGGACTGAACTAGAAGGATTAGGATGCTTGGGTTTGTACATCATTAGATGAAGATATGAGAAGTGGGTTTGGATTTAGCATCCTTGAATCAGGAAGTAGTCGTACTCCTGGATGGTTAACTCTCAGGCTAGCCTCCCCCTCATTTAGCTTAATATATAAAAATTACCTTCGACCTGCTTCCCTGCAACTGCTAGAAAAAAAGAGACCCCACAGCATGATACTGCCTCCTCCATTTTTTTTTTCAGTCAGCTTGAAGTCACCTTGCCTTCTCACAAGTTGATCAAAAAGTTTAATTTTGATTAAATCCAGTTTGTGGCAGATGAGAACTGGATGGAAAGTTTCTCCAAACAGCATTTTTAAAATTCTAAAAACAGATTCCTCGTAGGATTTAGGCATGATGCTTCTACCGTAATGCCGCCTCTACATGGCGAAAGGAAAACTACAGAAGGGTTTTATTTTTTGGCATTTCTACAGCCTTGGCGCTCTTCAATAGAGGTCAAGATTTAAAGAGAACTATTAATGATCCCTATGTCCACTGATTCTTCTAACAAACATCTGAATTTATATCTAGATACAATTAAATTCAGGCTATGTTTGTTATTTGGTTAAGGAGAATTGGTTTCACTGGATATTTTTAGGGAACTTAAAATTAAAGGGGGGCTGAATTCACATGCATGTCACACTTCTTTTCATTTAGAAGATTATTAATCTCTTTCCTTCCACTTCAGTTTAGAAGTTTATTACGTATAAAAATAAAATAAAATACAATGATAAACTGAAGTTTGTGGTTAAAAATCAATGCATGTTATTTTAATCTAGATTATATACTCAAACCACATTTTTAAAGTGTTACAGGAATGGATTCCTGATGTAAAATATTTTTTTCTGGTTATCCTTTAGTTTGATTTATTCTATCAAAGAGTTGTTTGGTGAACTTATAAAATGACACATTCATTTCCACAGTTGCTGTTTTCAGTGGACACCAAAACTCCTCCTTCTATGTCAAGTCTACGATCAGCCCTGATGACCAGTTCTTAGCCAGCGGATCCAGTGACAATCACACGTACATTTGGAAGGTGCGGTTTGTCCTCACATGTTACCTTAATATATTTAATATAATTAGGTTTTGTTGTTCTTTTTGACTTCTCCTTTTGAAACTCTGTTTATTTTTTTCTTTATTATTTTCAGATCTCTGAACCTCAACATCCCCCTGTGATCCTCCAGGGTCACAGTGAGGAAGTGACCTCTGTCACATGGTGCCCGACAGATTTCACGAAAGTGAGTCAGCAGATTTGAATTGTTTTCATTTTAATGTTTTTTTTGTTTTGTTTTTTCACCTGCTTGGTTCTGAACCTATTTTTACACCTTGCTCCTCTGTCGGCAGATTGCTTCCTGCTCCGATGACCACACTATACGGATCTGGAGGCTTCAGCGTAAAACGGATGTGGCGCACTCATCAGTGGGCGAAGCCAACCTCGTAGGCTGGGCACGTCCTGGATCTCCCACAGGTACCTCCTCATCGATCCGTCACCCTTTCACATCAATTATTATGGAGAGTGTCGAAGCGATGAGCAGTCTAAGCAGTTTCTTTTAAATCAACTTGAACTTTAGTGTATTATGTCCGGATTTTAATAGAACAATCAACACCAGTTTGAGTATAATTACATTGAAATGAATGGATGGAACCCACTATGAATCAGATACCTATAAATGAAATATGGTTTGACCAATGACTTATGACTAAGTAAAGTTCCTGATGTCTCTGTTATAATAAAAGTGTGTGGTGGTGGGAGCATCATAGTGTGGTGTTGGTGTCTAAGCCTTTAATATTACAGAAATTAGCCTCATAAATTAGTTGACCTTTATTAACTGAACTCATCCTTATTTTAGTGCCCTCGGTCACAGCAGCAACACCCCCTTCAAAGACCCAGAGGACGCAGATTCTTGATGGCATGGCATCGCCGCAGTTGGCTGCCTGCGCCCCTAACAGCGCCGCCCTGCCTCTACCCTCCAGCACCGCATCACCAAACCGTTCCACACCAGTTCCCGCTCACCAGAGACCCCCAGCTTCTATCCAGCAGTGGTTATCCCCAACTCATGGAGCTCAGAGTCGGGTTGGCGCCACCACCCCAACACAACAGACGTTAAGGCAGTGTCGTCTGAGCCCCACAAGCAGCGCCTCCCCCACGGGGCGACGGGCTAAACGCAGGCTGGAAACAGATGAGAGCTCACCTTCCTGCTCCGAGGACGTCGCCCCGCGTCAGTGTGATTCAGAACTCCACCCCGAAGCTAAGAGGAGCCGCATCCTGTCGGATGTGTGTTACCCTGCTCAGGAGAGCTCGGCACAGACAGATGATCATACCGCTGAGAGTGAACCAGTTACCTCACGGCAGACTGGCAAGGAGAACTGTTCTCCCAGCGCAAGGAACTGGTTGTCAGAAATTGGTCAAAAGATGAAAAAAAGTCAAGGAAGTCCCAGTTCTCATAAGAAACAAGACAGGAAGACACACACTTCACCAGTAAGTAAAGCAATCCAAGCTTTGGACGTAAATCCTCATTCTTACTCTGCCTGAAGCTTCTGCTCTTTTTTTTTTTTTTTATCTTGGCTTCCTGTCATGGTTAGTTGAAGTTTATTGGCTTTGTTGAAGAAAACCATGACAGGAAGTTTTGTTCAGGCCAAAAATGAACCTTAGCCAAGCAATGAGTGCATTGGAAGAGAATACTTTCCAAAACCCCTGACACTTCTATAAAATATTCTATTTCCTTGTGTGTTTTCATTATAAGCAGTCTGAAATACTAAGTTCTGAAACAATAAATTGGATTAATTGATTATTGAAATAATTTTCATCTAACTTAGTAATCAATTAATCGTTAACTGGAGTATAGAGATTGTAAATATGCCTTTAGCTTACCCACTTAGAGCAGGAATTATACCAAGAATGTAAACAATATCATAAACATTTTGCATATAAGATAAAAAAAAAAAGAAAATTGTCTGTAATATGCTCTATCCAGAACTCATCAAGTGGAAAAGTTTGAGATTCACCTGGTTTCATTTTGTAAAAAGTCTTCTTTTAAGAATCTTTGGCTATCCAATTATTAATCCATGAATCAAAAAAAATAATCAACATGATAATTTTATTTTTTAAAAATCATTAGTTGCATCCCTAGAAATATTTCCTTTTCTGGATTTGAGAACAAAAGTTGGTATTAGAAACTTTTATTTACAGAAGTTTGACATTAAATTTTTTTTTTTTTATCTTTTGTGTTTTTTCTTTTCTTTTTAGTCTTTGTTACCTTATGGTCTTTACCTGCCAATATGTAGCATAAATAGTTACTGTAAATGTTTCGTTTGATTACCATATCTTACGTACATTCTTTTCTCTTTTTTCTTCTAGGTGCTCCATTCACCAAAAACTGTAAAAATCTCTACATTTTTTCAAAAAAGGCAACAGGAATGATCTGCTACAGCCACGGAGATGCCACATCTTATTATAATCTGGTTGCACAGGAATTGATGAAACACTGATTTTTCTTCCAATCGTGTTACGTTATGTTTTTGAAGCATTTTTCCTGTTTACTCTCAGCTCCAAATGTCTCATCGTCTCAGAAATATTGCAGGTTGATAAATTTGCTAGTTTACTTAACTGTAAGAATTTCCATAGATGTTTTGGCTGCTGCTAAAAGATCAGATTTGATTTGTTGAAAACCCTTCAAAGCTATTCCTGCTGATTCTTCCAGAGAGGTTTACTTCTGTATATGCATGTTTTTTTTTTTTTATATGTAATGTAAAATGTGGATCAAAATATATATTCTTTATTGTATGGACCTTTCTTAAATCAGTTAATTCAGGTTTTTACAGTTTTGCAGGTTCTTCATGCATGAGTTTATTTTTCAACACTGCTAGAGATGCATTTTTAGTGTTTTTTTTTTTTTTTTTCTCCATTTCTGTACAGATGTGGTTTTAATGTACAAAATGCACAAAAATGTGTGGTTGGTTTGTATTTAAATGAAGCATGTTTTCAGTGATCAAATTTTAATTGCATATGAAAAAGCTTCACTCTGCATGGTTTCTGTTTCTTCTTTATAACATGTTGCAGAAATTGACATTGCTGGAGTGGATGTAATTTATTTGGAGCTTTTATTAATGCATATCAGTGGTTGATCTATGGACCGAAGGATTGTTCCACTTCAACGGCTTGGCAGGCCGTACTGTCTTTGTATTCAACAACTTTCTGGCATATTTTCGGGCTGGTATTTCACCACTCGTCTTGCTTGGATGTGTTGATTTCCTATAATTTTTTTCAGATATTTAAGTGTAAATCGCCTATTTTTATAGGGATAAAATTCTGAGATTTGGGGAGCTTTTCTGATGCTAAATGTTAGCCATTTTTTCCCCATTTCAAAACAAAGATCTGTGCATTGAATCCTTATACTGCTGTGACCCAACTGTCCAAGTTTCAACTACTTGACCTATACTGTGATAATAAGAGGGATTATCTATATAATTTTAATGGTTTTAGATGTTCAGGAACTACTTGCACTACCATAGGCTCAACCTATAGCAGGAAAAAAGTGTCAACTTACAAAAAGCTGCTCCTTACTTTTTTTTTCTTAAGCTTCCTATGGAGCTAAACAAATCAATAAAATGAATTACATTCGAATCTGCGAACATGGATGTACCAAACGCCTACTTCAAAGCATTATTGTTAGACAAACACTTATCTATGTTTGGAAAGAACTTTGGAACATATCTGAATATATTTTCTAACTATACTACAGCTTAGATTTTATGGTATTTATGAAAACAATATTTACATGGGTTTCCAATGTCCATTGTAAATCATTAGATAAATTAAACAACTAAAATAAAAGTCTTAACTCCATTTATGGCTCAGAGACAACCTAAATATTCGACTCATGGAAAAAAGCAAAGTTGTTTCTTCGTGATAAGATTTTATTTTAGCATTTAAAAGGAGATTTTTTTTGACACACAAAAAAAACTGGTCCTGTGAGAAAGGGCGGGACTTGGGCTCCTTTAATCAATTTAGGAGTCTTAAAATCCTCCTGTGTTTTAATAAATTTTTAAATACGTTTCTGTTGTGTAATTTTGCCCCATTTCATTCAACTAGACACATTTTTATCTATATTTTTCATGTAATTGACCCGCTTTCTGCGTGACGGGATTGGTTTAAAAAGTTTTAAGTTTTTAAAATGTCCACCGGTGATTGGCTGGAAGTAGCGTCAATCGATGACGTCTCATCCGTCAGCGCTTCTCGGCTTGAAAGCAGAGACGAAGAGCGACGGAACGCCTGGGAGCGTTTTTATGGCTACCTTGCCCGCCCGACATCCAGGGATTTTTTTTTTTCTTTTTCTCGGTCTGATTAGAGGCCGTGGAAACGAGCCCGTGGAATTGTATACTGCGTGAAAAATAAAGCCTCCTGCGCAGTCACAGCTAACCTCAGGCTGCTAAAGGAAGCAAATTTGAACTTCGTCGCCAATGGAGAGTTGTTTTCAAGAGATACTCAACGGAACTGGGGCTCCAACATCTGCCTGAAGGAGCCATTGAGTTAACGTAAAACTCAGAATTTCGTTAATTTGATGGGGCGACGATTTCCCCCAACTTTTCCCTCGTTAACATCGTAGCGTATTCTTGTAGCTCTGTATTAACGTCGGTTGCATTTAGCAAGCTAGCCGGATGCGTTAGCTGCGAGCATATAGCCACACTGTTCGGCTACAGTCAGGATTCTAATCCAGGGAACTTTTCTTTATGATGCCTTACCTACGTTATGCAACAGGTAGTCCGTTTGCAGACCTGACAAACCAGCACTAACGGACCGATATTTAGACGCTTATTTGTATTATTTAAGAGGCTAACTTTGGGTGCCCTGCGTTTTCATCTTGGAGGTTTTTTTGTAAAATATTGTTCCCCGTCTCACATTGAAGGCTCTTCTAAGATGCACCACAAGGACTCTGTCTAACCTCCATGCAAACATGACCATGTTGGATCATACAGAATAATAGGAGCCTGGGCTCGGGCTGTTCCCTCCACAATTTGACGCTGATGTGAGAAAGAGGGTTTGAAACCTCACCACGTCTGATTTTTTTTTTTTTTTCTTTTTTTTTTTATATAACAATAGCTCGCCTACAACCTTTGTGAGTTTGCATCAAAATGTCCGCCATCTCTGCATCCGAGAAAGTGGACGGCTTTACGAGGAAGTCTGTGAGGAAGGCGCAGAAGCAGAGGAGATCCCAGGGCTCCTCTCAGTTTCGCACTCAGAGCGCTCCGGTCGAGCTGTCCCCGCTGCCACAGCTCAAAGGTAAGAGGATAATTGAGGGGCTGTGTTGCTTTAAATGTCCCGGCCATTGTTCAGTGTGGGGGCTCTAGCAGATGAACACATCCTTTAAGGCGGAGGTCCTCAACAGGGGGTCCGCGATCCCTATGGGGTCCACGAAGGTGCTGCATGGGGGTCGCAAAAGTTGATTAGACTTTGTATTTTATTTTTTATATCCCCCCCTGCAATTTTTTTCACTCATTAAAATGTCTTTAAATAAACATTATCATGAATCCAACACACTGAAGTTTACAGATAAAAGGGGGCAGAATGTGTCTTTCAGTCATCAATGCACACATTCAGTGACACACAGGAGCTCTTTCACTCAAACCCGTCCCATCAACCAGGAATCAGAAATACTCTAATAATCCTAGGGAGAAATGACTTTTATTACTTTACTCCATCTGTAATAGAGTGACTATAGGACCAGTTTGATATAACACAATTTTATAAAATATATATAATGAGGGGGTGTCTGCTCCATCTTGCCATCAGTTTGGGGGTCCTTACCCTGGAAAACGTTCAAGACCCCTGCTTTAAGGAGAAGCTGCTGGATCAATACATTTTGCTTGAGGTGGCCCCCTTTTTTTTTGTTAAATATAAGCGTTCATGTTATCAGGTCTATCTTTTTGAGAAAAGTTGAAAACTTTTTTTTTTTTTTTTTGCAACAGTTCACCAGAAATCAATCGATACTCTTAAGATTTTTATAAGATGCACCAGTAAACCAACTAAAGCGTAAGAGCAAAAAAGTGTATAAATATTTGTTAAAAATAAAACACTTTTAAGTGTTGTGGATATTGGGCTGGGTGATCTGCCCTCATTCCTTGAAGAAAAATAAAGAAATTTGATTTATCATTAACCATCCCTAAGTAACTCGATTTATTCATATTCTTTAATTGTGTCCCAATGAACAAATATTTAAAATTCCAAATTTACCCACTTTTTTTTGTTGTCTCAAATTCCAATTTATTGTTTAAACAATAAATCAAAATTGTTATCATGAGTAGAAATTGATCACGATGGGGATAAATGGTATGATAAACCACCTATAATTTATACCAACTTACTTTGATGCAGATAAATGAAATTAAAGCACAGACGGAGCTCTAATATGGTTAAGATCACAGCATCCTGATTTATTGGCCAAAGATTGATGTACAAATGTTTTCTATAAGATCTGCCACAAATGGCTGAACTTGTTTTGGAAAGAATCAGCTCAAATGTTCCTTCTCCAGATGTACAAACTGGTAAAGTACACAGCAGTTGTAGTTGCAAAAAAAAAAAGTCTTTAACAAAATATTAAGTAAGGGTTTAAATAAAAGGGCACACTATATTTTCTTTAGACTTTAGATTTATTTGGACTTTAATTTCCATCCACTTTATTATCTGACTCTTTTGTTTTGGTCTAAGAGTTTTTCAAATGCACATCCCGCGTATCCGTACCTGGAAGGCACCGCATACAAATCATAAGGGGACTGATCACAAGCTTTGTCACTGCCCTGAATCAGGTGCTTTTTATGGTCTGCTGAACCTCGATGGTGGTAGAAACAGTTTGTTATTGACAACATAAAATGAACTGTTTATGTTGGCTTTAAGGTTTTATATTTGAATGCTTTAAAAATCACCCCTCAAAATAGAGCTGTTTATATGGTTTTCCAGAGAACTTTATCTTCCCCTTTATCTTCTTTCATTGGCCGATAAACTTAGGAGCTTTAAACATACTTTTTAATGATTCACATGAGTAAAAAGGACAAGGGTAAACAAGTCACCTTATCTTTTGCATACTGGCTGCATATTCTTCACTAGTTCTTTTATGGAAAGACTGAAGACTGTTGAGTGAAATTGATCTCTTTTTAAGTTTTTGTTTTAGTTTTAGGTGTGTTTTTTTTAGTGTGTGTGGACTATAAAAGGTGGTACACATGTTTTAAATGTTTAAATGAATGCTATACGTTTTAGTTGTGTCTGTCTTTTTTTTTTTTTTGACGTTCCTCATGTTTTCAAAGCAAACATGCCAGATTCCAGAGATTCTTGATATAGTTGAACAGTAGTATCCCTGTTTACTTGAATACTTTTCTTTCGGTTGGCTGTGGTACCATGACAATCCAAAGCAGGCATGTCGACAGACAGCTACCTAATGAGGAATCTGTCAGTTGGTCTCCTTTAGCCTGGAGCCCAAACAAAATCCTGCTGAGCCTGCTAACAGTTCCATTGAATAGTGTGAGCATTTACGGTGTATAATTTTAATCAATGAATCTTTTGAAATGTCCCCTTCAGGTTGCATTGTAATGCAGAGAATTAGTGATGTTTTATTGGGCTTGGCAGTAACGTGGTAATTTTCTCTTGACATTTGCTAAGACAAGCTGCAACAGCTTAGAGTATGTCGAGATGTTATGAGTTGGAACAAATCTCAAGGAAGTAGAACTTGCCTGTTCAAGTAGTTAAAGGTGCAAAATTATGTTGTAACTTGGAGTAAAAAAAAAAATCATGTCCCAGTATAGCTGATGCCTCCTTTACTGGTCATTAAACAGTGAACCCTTTGATTAATTATAAAATGCGTTCTGGAGTACAAGTTATGAAAATGAATCCAGATATTAAGCAGGAATTCGAAGGGTTTTATTTTGTGTCGAATAATAAAGAGCTAACTTTAAACACTATGGAATCTATGGCCTCCACAATAATGAAAGAGTAGTCTAATTATGCTGCAGTGGTTTGTGTTTCGTTCTGGATGTAGAGGAATTAGGGCCGCAATTAATGAACCAAACCTTTTCTACTTGAATTCTGGGTAGAGCATATTGACAGACAAAAAAAGGTGTTTTTATCTTAAATGCAAAGTATCAATATATATTATAATATAATATTTTCAATTTTGGTATAATTACTGCTTTAAGTGGGTTTCTCTTTTAGCTAAAGGCATGTTTTAGTTTCTACTCCAGTTAACGATTAATTGTTTACCGAATTAGTTGACGATTATTTCAATAATCGATTCATCACGATTAATCTGATTAATTGTTTACCGAATTAGTTGATGATTATTTCAATAATCGATTCATCACGATTAATCTGATTAATTGTTTGGGCCCTAAGACAAAAACAATTTTTTACTAAATAAAATTTTTCACAAATGTTTGGGTTCACATTTTGTCTCCAACAAACTTTTTAGATAAAAAAAAAAAAAGGTTTTGGTTCTATGATAGCAGATCAGCTTTCTATTTGTTTTTTTTAAAGAAAATAATTCTGAAAGGATTTGTAAATTTATAATGCCAGACTTTTCCATGTTTTTTTTTTTTTTTTAAGTTTGATGAAGTCCTATCTGCTCATATTACTTTCCAGATTAGCTGAAAGTAATTCAGACTTGGATCGACGACGTCTGTCGGTATCTGTCCTCAAGTTCGGCCACAGATTATCAATCGGATTAAGTGTCTGAAGCTTTATTTAAGAACAATAATCTGTTATGACAGTAAAAAAATGCAGTTTTAAATCAGACTCTATAATAAATGTTATTGTCCCACTTTAACCTATACTTTGCTCAGCTATTCTTCAAAGATTCCCCCTTTTGTGAAGATTGCATCCGTCTTGTCATTAAGTCTGACCAGGTTTTTGTTTCTACTACTAAATGTTACTGTTACGTGATATTTTAGTACTTTATTTTAGTTTGATACATACAGTCCCAACAACTGTATTATTGTTTTTAGTTCTAGTCATACTGAACATTGAAAGATTAAAAGGGAATGTATATTTTAGCAAGACTATGTAATCACAATAATGTGACATCCATTCAATTGGGTTAATATAAAATGTAGAAGAAAAACCCCAAAGACTGTCTGGAAAAATTCAGACAAAGGTACAGACTTTAGAAGAGCACACAAGCCAGAAGTTACTTAAAGTACTAAAATAAAAGTAGAATTATGCTGAATAAAAGACTTTTAATACTGTACTCCCCTTTGAAAAGTAAAGGTAGAAGTGTAGATGTACTGGTTAGCTTATTTAGCCTTATTATAAATCTATCAAGCTTGCTTTTTTGGCCTTATCCGTAGGCCCTTCTGTGAGTAGAAATCAGAAGCAGAATTACAGATTGCTGTCAATTATCCTTATAATAAATTGCATCTATCAGTTAGTTTACTTTTCGACCAGGAGTAATTCCATCCATCCATCTAACTCCATTAGTCCATACAGTCAGGACATTTGTCAATCCATCTGTCTTACTGTCTTACCAGTCTTGCACCACTCCTTTTGGATGGTCAGTTAGTCTGTAATCTATGCAGGAGCTGTGGACGACCATACAGACAGCTGGAAAGGCATACCAAGGACCAATCACAGCTGCTTTTTGTCTGCGCACTTCCGCTTGAGGTCTGCGCGGGTTTGCGACCATCTGACGCATAGTAGGGATTTTGTTGAGGTGTGCGATGAAGGTTGCATAACCAGAGACAGATTGATGGTTGCAGAGGCTATGTGTCAGAAGTATAAATCGGCCTTTATTGGTCTGTTAATCCAACTTCCATCCACCTGTACAAGTTGTACACAAATTCTACGTCATTCTATCCATAGTCCATTCAAACATCTGCATTTTGCCATCGATCTGTTTATTAAACGGTTCAATCACCAAATAATACGGCTGGCTGTCTGTCTCTCTCTAAATCTAAAGCCTTTTTTCCTCTGAAAGTAACAGGTTAACGCAGGTTTTTAAAACATGGGTAGACAAGCAAACAATCAGCTTTTGGCTCCCTCCCATCGGCAAAAAAAGCTGTCTATGTTCTGATGTTCCTGCAGCATGCCTATCAGAACCGAGGCACGTTTAATAAGTCGCTTACCGAGTTGACCCTAAAAGCAACTGTCAATCCCAGCGGCTATCAATAATCTGTTATTCTGGCCATTTTTCAATCAGTTTGTCCCTCAATTTAGTGTTTCTCAACCTTTTTGATTGGCTGCCCCTAATTAACATGCACTGCTCTCCATGACCCCCTGTCCCTATGCCTAAACAATATACTTATACATTAAATTTACATAATCAGACAAGAACTTATAAACCCACTTTGGTCTTTTTGTCATATTTTGAAATGCTGGGAATTTATTAAAAAATTTTTTTAAGCATAATACAGCACCAAGAGGCTAACTTTCCAAAAAGACCGACAAATGTTGCTGCATCCCATCATTTTGCTGAAATAAAACAATAACTAAACTTTAACAAAATACACTAGAAAACAGCCTACTTTTCATTTTAAACATCTATGTTTCTAAGATCATAAATATAAAAAATAACTTCCCGGTCAAAAGCAGAGATTTTTTTCTGCTGCTTTTTGACATGATGGCTGGGCCTGCCTGTTCGAACAGAGCAGCTTTTTGGCTTTATGTTATAAGCGGTCACAAGAGGTCGTAATTTGTATTTGTTCATGTATTTTAGAGAAGAAAATTGGGGAAAAAAAACAAAAACAGATCAGTTACAGATTTTGACAGTGCTACAGTACTCTGTAGCTACTGACAAACAGAACTCTTCCAGCAAGCATGTAGAGAACTAGCAATCTGTAGAGCGGGATAAGAAGAGGGATTGTCTACGACGTTCTGCAGCTCAGATAACGTGGTGAAAAGTTGGCCTATTCAGTTGTACGTTTTCGGCGTAGTCATAATTTGGGAAATATTTATTGACACTTGCAAGCATGCTCCTGAGGTGAGACGCAATAATTGTCATAGTTTGATTATGTCGTAACTCTCCATAAAAGAGCCTGTCTTATATTTTTGTAAAATGATTTGGCAACCCTGAGAAATCCTCTCGCGACCCCAATTGGAGTCTCGACCCCAAGGTTGGGAATGGCTACCTCAATCCATCCATCCAGGATTTTTTTATTTTTTCAATAGTGAGATGTTATAAAACCTGGTGTCTTTAATCTAGTTTCTGAACTGTATGTTGAACTTTTTTTCAGAGCAAAGACTTGCATGAAGCCTAACTTTGTTAATTCATTACATCAGATGTCTTAAAATGCAGAAGAAGCCATTTTAATTTGCATTACCTAATTGTCAGTCTTATTTTTCCAACTATATGTGCACTCCCACACCACTTCAGGTGATATAAGAGGTTTGATTTATTTTTGGGTTTTTCAGAGTAACGACACCATGATCAAACATTTCTTGAGTCATCCATTTTTACTGATGAAAGATTGTAGCTTGCAAAGATGCTCATTCCCTCCTGCAGCAGAGAGGCTGAAAGGCATATAGCTCCTGTTGTGAGATAGGCCGTGAAGAGATGAGTCATTTAGGGACCAACATTGTTGCCATAGCAGCCTCAAGCCTTGAGAGGAAGCCAGGGACATGTTTGACTTTCCAAATACAGACCCCGTCTTTTAAGGTTGATTTATCAGTCACTGGAGTACAATATTCAGCTGAGCCACCATTCTAAGGGCAGCAAAACTGCGGCTTATGTTTAAAGGACGTGGTTGTTTTTTGTGTTTTTGCTGCACAGATTTCAGATTATTTATAAATCCTAGCTCAAAGGATATGTTACGCCTCTTTATATGCTTTATATTTGCTTGCTTGATATTTTTTAAAGCTCTTCCTCGACAACTTCCTTTACTTTCAGGTCATAAAGAACCATTGAAGCGCACTTTTATGGCGCCACAGACTTTATATTGTTAGAGAAAATGAGATGAATTGCTGAGGAAACGGAGCTCAGTGGTTGTTCTTCCAACTTATGCTCAACTAACTTTAACTTACTTACTGTCAACGCTAATCACTTAATCACCATCCCTGCTATAACCAGATTAGCTGCCCTTGTGTTATTGGATCCACCTCTAGACACTGATCCTAATATTTGACCACAGTCTTTTCTATCCTCCAAACTGGGAGCTGCCTTTAATTAAGGGTAATAGAAGTCAGGTGGTTGTGCTCCTAATCATGTTATAGACCAAGAACTGCATTCAGACGGCTATTAATTATAAAACTAGCTGCTCTTTGATTTCCAGATATAGTTTTGTTTTCCTTGCTATCTCAATCTTGTACTTCAGAAATTACTTCCTTATTAAAGATGGAAAACGAAACGTTATAGCATCTATTAAAGGAATTTTCTGTAAAGATTCTAGATGTTGATGTTTCAATGGAGGATTTTTTTCTACTTTTATGGCCTTTTTAAGTATTTTATGGGTGGCTTATGATAATAATAATAATAATAATAATAATAATTAAATAAAAGTTTTTAGAATTTTTAAAGGGGTAAATTGTTCATCAGTCTCCTGAAAAAAAAATCCAAAACATGTTCTCTCTGGTGTATTGATTCGTGTCCCAAACATGCTGTTCCCAGCATGTGAGCAGATATCAGTCAGGCCTTTACTAGGAAACTATTGAACAGATCTTTGTGCTGGTTTGAACGGTGGGTGTCATATTTTTTGCTTCTGATAGATATTCATTCTTCCGTTGTTTAAGAAATGAATCAGTTTTTCTGTGTCACTACCTTTTGTTGAAAAGCTGACATTTATAAACCAATAAACTATTGTTCTACAGTGTCTTAAATAAATATGGGTATCTGTTATGCAGCAGTGTCAGGGGAGGAAAGGTCCATGCTTGAGTACCTGATTTAAGTTATTTGCTCTACTGTGATAAAGAATTAGAAAGTATAGACATACAAGAAAGCATAATAATAAGGTGCTCCCTTAGGTTAATCCCTTAGATTAATCATACAAAATGAGGCTTTTAACTATCCTTATTCTAGTTTTAGAATAGTGGAAATTTGACTTTTTGATCTAGTTGAAAGGGAACCTCTCAGGTTCTTATCTCTACTTTCACAGATAAAAAAAAAAAAATCAACAAAAAAAAAAAAGGCACAAGTTAAGCAGATTGAAGGGTTGGCTTGATTTAAATGTGTTTTAATCCACCTACAGACCAGCTTTGGGTTTGGAAATGAATCCAAATATTAACGTGGAGAGCCGGTACCGGGGAGTATAAGTATAGAGGTGGAGTTAAGGTATAAGGCAGGGGTCACCAACCTTTTTAAGGCTGAGGGCTACTTCATGGCCACCGAGTCATAGATAGGGCTACCAATACTGACCTATAAACTTGAGGGATCAGTGTTCACCTACAGTAAATCTCATGCATAAAAAGTCATTTTTATTCTTATTTTATTCTTTTATTCATTTCTTATTGTCCTTTTGATATTGTCATTTTGAAACCATAGAAATATGATGAAATAGTTAACATGATAAAATAAAACATAAATGATTAAAAAGAAGAGCAACAGAATAAAAAAAAAAAAAAATTAAACTTAACCCACTGAGTGAGTTGTTCTGTTTTCAGAAGACGAAGAGGGCTCCCCATGTGGTCCTTGAGGGCCCCTTGGTGCCCCCGGGTATAAGGAATTTGCTCAGTTGACCGAAAACAGAATTTGGTTTTAGATAGAATTGAGTCTGAAAAGAGTTGTGATGGAGTTAAAATGGAAAGGAGGGGTCTCTGAATATCCAGGAAAGTAAAATTTAGACTCTCCAGGTCTGAGGTTGATGTATTTAGATGCTGCTTGGTTCATTTTGGTCAGATTTCTTTCTTAGCTCGTTAAGGACGTCAATTTACTGTGTGTTTAAAATAAGAATATTACACAATCAGTTTTTTTTGTTTGTTTTTTTTGTCTTGAGAATCCAAATGCATTCATAGATCTTGTTGGTGTTCTGTTCTTTTTAAAAGTATCTGACATGTAGTCTGTGTTAAATGTGACTTATGAGAGTAAAACACAGTCTCTCATTTTTTGTGTCGTTAGTTCTCATTTTCAGCAATACCCACTTGTTACATTTCATCTTAAGCTTTTTCTGTTCTTGTATAAACTTAGAAAATCCTCCTTTCAAACTGTTGAATATTTTCAATGCATATCTGATTGTTTAAACTGTTAAATAGAAAAGGAAATCTCAGATAATGTATTTATACGCTGTGAACTAAGAGCAGGGCAATAACATCCTGGAGATGCTGTAAGTTCCCCAGTTCAAAACTTTAGACTGTTTATCATGATCCCTTAAGTTTGGTGTGAAAATTCAGGTATTTTACTAAAGTAAAATAATTATTCCTGATATCCTGTGGTTACTTTATTTTATCGCCATATTAACCACCTTGTTACCAAAGGGAGAAACCACAAATTATTTCTATTAACTATTAAGTATCTACCTAGTTTGATCATTAATTATATTTTACATATCTACAACTTCATAATAACGTAATCCTTCCCACTGATGGCTGCCCATGTAATTGATTTCTTTTTTTAACTTTAAACGTCCTCCTGAACAGGTGCCATCTGTCCGCCTTCTTTCCGTTTTGTGTCGGCCTAAATATATCAGGAAACTGCAGCGCTAACTATGCAAAGTGTGTAAATCTGCTCTCCTGGGATTAATAGAGATTTCTGTGAAGGAAGACTGAGACGTGTTGCAGTAAAATGTAGGAAATGCTCGGGGCATCTTTATCCATTCTTTATCTACGAACACACCAGACATCCCCTGACTGGATTGTCTGACATTTTGCTTTTCACCACATTACAGGCTCAAGTTTCAGCTCCGTACTGAGAGATGATGAGGATGAGGATTTCCGTACAAAGTGAAAAACTACGATAGAAACATCCATCTATGAACCAAGATAGTTTTAACTCTTGTTTTACCGTTTTTTGATTTCACATTTAATATGACTGCTGCACAAACAAGCTGATAATTTAAGTCTTTCATTTTATGGATTTGATATTTATCACATTTTCATATGGTAATTCTCACATTTAGAAGCAGATCTTGAATTGTGTTTTTTTTTTAAATATTTTTTCCCACTATATTTAAAGTTTGGTAAACAAACCAAATGGCTTTAATGACTATTAGCAATCTTTTTGCACCTTATTTTCTCACAAAAGCATTTAGTTCTTTGTCCTGATCGTCTGCAGTTAGTGATTGCACTCTGCATACTTGAGCGTTTTGACTCTTTTGCAGAGAAAATTCAACCTGAGGTCAAACCATTATTGTTAGACCAACCATGCCAAAAGAAAACCCTAAAACAAACATGTGCAAGGATGCTAACTTTCACTGTGATTCCTCTCTTCACTATAGTTGATTTGACATGTTTGCATTTCTGTCCTGTTACTTTTAACAGCATGTGTCTAGGAACAGGTGGTGGAGGGGGCGTACTACATTATGCTATGCTCCATACAGCCAGAGAAAACTCTGGCTACGTTCACACTGTAGCCTGATGTGACCCAAATCCGATTTTATATATCACTTGGCTATGTGGTCCTGAACCCGATACAAATCTGATCTTTTCAAAAGCGACCCGTGTCTGAACAGCCACGCATTAATCCGACCTGAACGCCATTAATACCCAACAAATTCTGTGTGTTGTTACACAGAAGCGGCAAGAAAAACAAGAACCAAGGCGGGCAATGATGCTGAGAGCCGAATTTATGTTTAACCATCTTGAAAAGGTTGTGATTTTTATGGTTGGGAGAGATCGCTGGATGCGTTCCGGCACTACCATCCATCTTTACTTCCATAAACACAGAGCACGCTGGCATGTGACGTCATTGCGTCCTCTACTGCGCATGCGGGACACTTGCGTCGTATGACTGCAGTTCACATAGGAGATCACGTACAAGTCGCATATATTTGGAAATGTGAACAGCAAAGCAAAAAAATCTGATTTCTTAAAAAAATCAGAATTGAGCATCAAGGCCTGCAGTGTGAATGTAGCCTCTGATTAATCTGCTTCTTTACCTGGCAATCATCAAAAGACCTTATACTGTAGGCAAATGTTTGCAGTTTTGAAAGCGTAACCCTTGTGTTACCAGGAAAGACGTGCCTTATCTTGAGTCACGCCTTCCATTCCCATTTTGACCAGAAATGTCCTGTGAGTAAGCCTACATGCATTCTTGCTTACAACCTCATAAGCACTCTCTCTTTACTTTGACAGACACACCCATTTAACCATGCATGATAAGAAAATCAGCAAAGTGTCAGTAAAGGTAAATGACAGAACATTTCAGGAGTAGTTGCGCTGTGCTTTTTTTTTATTGCCCTTTAAATGTTATAAAATTAGTTACATTTGCAATTTTGAAACATGTATTTAAAACGATTTCTAATAAAAATAGGGGCTTATGCAGGAGGTGGTATTAATTTAAAGGAAATAATTGTTTGATAGCATTCTAACCGCTCACTCATTCTACCGGTTTGTTTAGCTTTCCTATAATAATACCCGTTGACATTTTCACTATGTACTTTTCTCTCGCACTGCTTGAGTGACTTTTTATGCTACCCTTCCATTACTGTGTTTTGCCAGCATAGTTTTAATGCACGGGCTAAACAAATGTGGAGTCACTAAATCAAACAACCGGCTGCAGAATCTTCTCCAACCAGTTAAGCAGCTGCAGGATGACCTTTTTTTTTTTTTTTTTCACCTGTCTCAGTCCACACATTGTGAGAGACTTAACAATAAGATACTTTCATAGTTTTGCTATTGAGTGTGCCTGAATCACAGACAGGTTTGCGGCTAAAATAGGTGAAGTAATTACTGTCCTTGGTATTACCAAGGAACCTGCAGGGCTGCAAACTCAAGGATTTTACTGGCAGCTCACACTGCAAGTCATTAGCTGCTTCTCTGGAAGTTATAGATTTATAAACAGAAGGTAGATATACCGTCTAGTTCTTTTTTTTTTTTTTTATTCCTAAAGCGAGGGGGATGTGTGTTTGGGACATGGATGATGAGTAGAGGTTAACATCTCCTGGGGTTTTGTTTGTCTGTATGCCAAACTTCTTTCAAATATGGCTAAGGAGGATGTTTAAATGGTCTAAAATTAACTAGCTGTTCCTGGTAATATTGGTGTTTTAAAAAAATGTTAAAGGACAGTTTTGGCTTCAGCATTAGAAACATCCTTCAGAAATGGCCCTTTGTTCGTAAATCTACGGATGGGTCGGCAATTTTTTGAGATTCTTTTATATATTAATGTAACTGTCATCAAAAAATAGCTTTAAGCCAAATCTGAATGTCGATGATTAAGTTGTATTCACTCTGAAGTCATTTGTTACTGGCATCCAGGCTTTCTATCAGGTTTTTTTTAGGTGTTGCTCTGTTGTGCTACATTGTTAAGGGACATAAATGATAAATGCCATTAGAAAGAAGCAAAGTTGTGTAACAAGACAAGGATCACAGATGTTTACTTTGGAGGTTGTATTGTTCAAAGTGCCAACACTTGAAATTTGTTTGTATAGATCTGCCAAGGAACTGGGGCGTGAACTTAGTTTTATAGGACAATAAAAGTCTCAAAGATCAGATATGATCAGAAGATCAGTCATTGTTCTCATACCATTGCTGGAATAATACTGATGGTACTGAGCTGTTTTTTTGTAGTACTCTGACATAAGCATGGGTGTGGAAGAAAGTCTGACTGTATTACCATGATATTAACAACAGCTCACAGTTGTTGTGTTTTGAAATGTCTGAATTAAGAAGGAAAAATGACAAGCTTGGTGATTTGTGAGTTGATATTTGGCGCAGTCAGATTTAATTGTCAGTGGAAGCTGGCTTTAGACCACAGTTCGGGGTGCTTCCCTCTTTCAGGTGGTGAGGGGTCTCTTCCCACTTTCTCTCTGGCTAGATTTGTTTCTTAAAAGAAAAAAATGTATTCAGCAGAAACAGTATGATAGAAAAATCTGTGGTATTTGAAACTGACTTTTTTATAAGGTAATATAACTGTGAGACTGGTAATGCGCCCATGCCTACTCTGGAGGGGAAAAAAAGGTTGTTCTCCTTAATTCTAACTTCTGTAGACGTATTGGTTGTAAAGTAGCGGTTCAGGATCCAGAAGCAAATGCTATTTATGCTATATGCTATTTTCCTTCAAATTACTCTTGTCGAGCTCCAGTCTTCCAGGCTCAGCTTCCGGCAACGTTTAGACATTTCTTTACTTCAACACACTGATAAACATACTCAATGTGATTAGAAGAACCAGACTGTATACTGAGGACAAGGGCTGGGCAATTAATTGCATTTGCAATATCATTGCAATTTAATAACATGCAATATTTAAATCTCAGAGGCACTCAGTTTTTGACACATGGCGATTAACTAAAGTAAGACATTACATTTTTCACTCCAGCACTTTAGGTGGTGCTAATATGTTCAAAGTGGGTTTCTTGCCACACATTTTGTAAAAAGAGTGTTAAAGTTAGCTTGCAAGTCCAGGGATGCAAATGGAAGTAAACACTTTTTTACAGGAGGTTACTGTAAAGTACTGCAGCAAAGGACACTAAAAAAACAAGCTGGAAAAATGGCAACCTTGAAACAAAATGTTTAGATGCTTGTGGTTAGTGCAAAGGAAAATCAAAATAAAATCGTAATCCAATAGTGGTTGAAAATAATTGTAATTTTTTTTTTTTGACAATCGTTCAGCCCTACTGAGGAGGCAACTCCACCCTTTGACTCAGTTGTGTTGGACCAGGGATACAACTAAAAGTTGCAAGACACTGATCCCTCAGAGGTGGAGGCTGCTCTGTAAACATCTTAACTTCAAAGATTTACAAAATGTGTTTAATAGTAAATAAACTTTTTCACTTAACCCCTATGTTTAATGCAAAAATACTTCATTAACCCCTTTGGGAAATTAAACTATAGAGGTTTTTAAAAATGTGTAGATGCTGATCGCTGTGTGCAGGAAGGATGTCCTTTAGAGGTCAGTGTTCCAGTGGTCTAAAGAAGCCTCTGATCGACAACATGTAGTAATGATGTACAACAATGTAGGAATGTTTATGAATGGATCCTTCTGTGTCATCCTCTCAGGTTTTAGAGGAATTTATTCTTTATATATGAAAGATATGAAGCATCTTCTACAAACACTAAAGGACTAAAACTTCCTAAGGAAGTAAAGTCTGCTCTGTCCCTTCTTGTAAACGACTTCACAGACTTTTCAAAGTGATTGTTGTTTGCTTGTCTGAATACGAGGAATTTATTTTCATCCAACACCTCCCTTACTGTTCCTATAATGGTAATGGTGTCCTACTTTTTCATGTTTTTTCTTATATCTACAGTTGTCTTGGTTGTATTCTTCACACTCAGGATCAGATAATTGTTCCCGTCACCATAAAACAATCCGCCAGCTCCTTTTACTCAACTTACTGTTCATTTCTCATGCATGGTATTTCTGTAGATGGCAGGAGTCTGCCTTGTATTGAACGTCTGGGGTTTAATCCTGGTTAGACTCTTGACCCTCCAGTCCCAAAGACTGGGTGGTCTGTCTATAGGGTAGTTTTTGATACAGGAGATTGTTGAGTCAACTATCTTGAGTTCTGGAGTTTCTGACAAATCAAATTGAATCATCTTAGATACACTGCAGAAATTTAAGATGATGATTTTCACAGTACTGCCTGCTTCTTCTAGATGATGGTTTGTTAAAGCATGTGTATGATTGGATCTTCAACTCCAATGATTAGCAAACTGAAGGGAGTCCTGAGTCTCTTATGTTTAGTCAGAATGGCCACCCGTCATGTTGTGGGATGTCAGGGCTAACTTCTGTAGTACCTGAGGGCTGAGTTCTCCTTCTGTGACAGAGGAGGGCAGACACTGGAATCCTAAAAGTTTTTATTTTTTTTTATTTGAATTGTTGGATAATAGCAAATCTTTGCTCCATTAAAGCCATCGGCCTCAAGTGTTTACATTTGACTTAATTTTCTGCAGCCTGACCTTTTCTGTAGCCAACCTTTTTAAAAGCTCTGATTATGAACAAGATGGTTTGTTTACTTAAAACAACTCCTATATGCCTTATACATAATATAGCCATAGCAATCTACACTCGGTCTCTACTCGATGGTTTCTGTGGTAACCTTTGATTCTTATGTGATGTGAATTAGTTGTCTCATAGCCAGAAACTTAATCCTAACTTTTTTAGTCAGTATTCATTTGACATCAGTTTTCCATGGGAACATTTGAACAATACTTTGTTTTCCTAAATAGCTTTATATGCAGTAATTGCACAAATATTAACGTATTTTGACAGAGATCAGAAACAATTAATCGGATAAATTGTGATTAATTGATTATTTAAATAATCGTCTACAAATTTATTAATCAAATAATCATTAACTGAAGTGTAGAGACTCTAAAACCTGCCTTAAGCTGACAGAGCAACCCACTTTGAGCAGCAATTATACCAAAATTGTACAAAAAATATGTAAACATTTTGAATTTAAGATATCAATATGCTATATCCAGAACTCAAGTTATACAGTTTTTGTTTCACCTGGTTTAATTTAGCAAAAAAAGCTTATTTAAGGAACCTATTGCTATCCAATTATTAATCAATTAGTTAAAATAAAGGACAGATTAATCAATTTGCAAAATAATCCTTAGTTACAGCCCTAGTTTACGTACATTAATATCAGATGTAATACATCCAACTAGTTACCCACAAAATTAGTAGTTGATTAAAACTGGGAGGATTCATTGATGTCCTGCATATCTGATTGTCTTTTTGTACTTAAGTAAGAATATGCTGGCTTTTTTTTTTTTTTTTTTTTTTTTACAACTTCTTTTATTCTGTCAAAAACACTTAAGATGAGTTTAATGTTCAAAGCTCTCAATTTATTAATGGTCCTGTAGACAAAAGTCTGTCTGTACTCTGGTTTGTTGTTTGTGATTATGTTTATTTTGCTCTCATTACCACTGACTGCAAAGTCACAAGCAAAGTTTCTTGTTTGTTTGCACACACTTGGTGAAGGAAGCTTATTCTGATTATGTGATGTTTCCCTCTCCATGTGCACTGCTGTGGTTATAGGGCTGAGCTCACACTTCCTGTTAAGTCATCAGATGTTTCTTTGCTGCAAAGTTAAAATTTCTGAGAAAAGGTCTTCTTGAAATTGTTTAATTGCCACGATATAAAACACTTTTTCTTCTAGGCTTAATACATTTCATTGCACAGCTGCCTTACACAGTGTTTGGTTCAAAGGCTTAGCTGCTATTACACCTGCATAAATAATACAGGTTACCCAACTTTATTATTGCTTATGGGAGGGTTGTGTGTGTGCATCCCTCAAAATGTGACCTGTTTATCTGTACAGTCATAGTGGTAATTAACTTGCATTATTTTGGTTTTGTTTTCAATACATTAGCATGTTATTAAGTGAAGGTGTTATTTACATTTCTAAAATGGTATGAGGTATTTTTAATTGTAAATTCTCGATTTCTTCTAAGGATACAATTATCTTTTGTACTTTTGCAGTTTGAGTTTATCCTATTTTAGTTGGACATTTTAAAAGTTTAGTTAAAAAGGAAGCAACTTAAGGACCATTTGTGATTTCTTGTCTGATCCTCTCCATTAGTCTAAATATCTGCTATTAAATGATTGTCAAAGTGAGAGTAATGAGTAATTGTATAGATAAAGACATTGCTTTCTCTCAGTTTCCTCATTCATCCTCCTCTATAGTTATGGTATTATATAACACATCATCTAGGTAAGACCGATCAGTGATCATTAAAGCTCTGCATTACAGTTTTTTGAGACTAAGATTCCTTGTTTATCCTCAGCTCTAACTAATAAAGTCTACATCATTTTCTGGCAGGTTTCTAAATTTAGTTAATTGCTCTGATCTCTAAAATGTTTTTTCACATTCTTTTTGTTTTCGTTTATAGCTTGTTTTCGGAAATATCTTCCTTCCTTTGCACAAGCACCCTGAGGAATTTGTGTGCTAAAGCATCTCCTATGTGAAAGACAAAAATAGCTTCACTTTGGGGAAAGCATCTACATGTCAGAGGATCTAAAAGGCCCACCCATCTTTTTTTTTTCCCCCTCAAGGGGATAGACACGAATCGCTGTGAAGAAGCTCAAAATGTCTTTTTTAACATTATGCAGGGAAGGAAGGGGGTTAGAAAATACTATTAATATATATGGGCCATTTAATGATTATAATGATAATGGATGATTAAAATATTGTAATGCATGCAGAAATGCATGGGGAAAAAAATTCGACAGATTTTCATAAATTTGGTTTGTATTAAAGTAAAAATTTGACCAAAAGCTTGGACACTAGCAGGCTGTGAATGGGCTTTTGTCTTTCTTTATCCTTTTAGTTCATTATGGTAGTTTTTACCGTTGTGCAACTGTCAATAAAAACACAGCTGGTTTGATGTTGAGATGCCTTCCTGAAGATCCAGCAGAGAAATATGAACCATGATGTTGGCATGACTGCAAGGGTGTCATCATGGTTCTTTTATCTTTCCTGTTCCAGATCGGTATTCGGTCTGCCCTTTCACTCTGAGACCCATTGAGATGTGATACATTGGAAAACTGGCATGAAAGCAGGGCACTGGCCACTAACGAGTCCGTTTGGTACAGTTACACTCACACACTGAGGTTACTCCCAGCAACAGGCACCGTCTGACCTCAATGGTTCGGTTGCATAAGCACTTTGTCAGCTGTCAACACCACTGGAACATTTTTGCTGTGTGTGAAATTATAATGGGTTCGTTGGCCATGTCTGACTGTGAGATCTTCCTGTTCTGCGTTTCAAGGGGTGATGCCTTTTCAGTTACATAATATTCCTCGATAAATAACTGTGTGCCGTAACTCATGTTGCCGGGGCTCTTGTAGTTGGCTTTGAACTGTAGCTGTGACATTTGAAGGTGCAAATGTGTGCATGGACAAAACGAAGATGTACAATAAAACTGTCATTTCTAAATAGTAATAATTAGTTTTCTTTAAATGCTTCTTTCAACATAGATATTCTTAAAAGTAAAATAAGAAATTACAAGCTAAATGTGTTCCCTTTATTTTCTTTCTCGGTTCTTCTTTAATGTTCTTTTATCCACTCAAATCAACGCAAACTGGTTCTAATAAAAGAAAAAAAGACTAAATGAACACTAAAACTACTACTCTTGATACTGCGTACTTTATGGATGACATTCTTAAACATAAAGAAAGATTAAACTGAAGGAAACTTGCAGATGTTCAGGACATGCACCCATGCACCCATTTATTCTGCTCCTTATGTACGTAATTCTAAAAAATGTTTTTTGTTTGTTTTCTTAAAAAATAGGTCAATGGTTGACCGCTTTGTCTTTTTCATTTAAGATGCAGGTTTGTTGTAGCCTGTTCTTTCCATGCTTCAATCATTTTTGCACATTGTATTCTTAAAGCCTGACAACAGTGTAGACCTGAAGCGATTAAATGTGTTGCATTGATTATTGAAACTATCAACTAATTTGGCAATCCTAATGCCGTCGCCTTAAATTACAGCCCACTCAGAGCAGCAATTAATCCAAGATTTTACAAGAAAAAGCAAGGAAATTTAATATAAAAAAAAACTTGTCTTCAAATATTCTACATCCAGAACTCAAGTGGCAAAGCTTTAGCTTTACCTTTTTAAAAATCAATGAAAAAAAATCTCATTAAGCAGCCTTTGCTAGCTGATAATTAATTGATTAATCTAAAAAGTTGTTTGCTCAAAACATCTCAATTTAGAATAATCAATGCATTAAAAAGTTATATTGGTCGACAGCTGTCACCCCACAACAATTTAAATATCTTCTTTAAATCATTATTAATCATAAAAATGTGTAGAGACTATGTACATTTAAGTCGCTCCGTATCGGTGAATAAGCCCTAAAGATTTTTACAGTTGGAGGTTGACTTCCACAAAACACCAAACAGCTGAATGATTACCATTTGATTGGCTCATCACCCTGACTTGGTATCACTCAGTTTTACAGAGAGGAAGATTTCACATACAAAAGATGTTTTTTATTTGGTTTTTCTGGCATTTCTTTACTGTGAACCTTCTTGCATAATAATATGAAGTAAGGGCTTTCTGATTTCTAGAAGGGTTTTCATTTATACTGCTATGTGGCAGTGATTTTTATATTTTAATTTATTTTTCTTATCTCAAATTAAAATTTCCAAATCGATAGAATGAGCACATTGCACCTTTTTAAAAGCCTATGAACCAGCTTAGAAAAGTTCCATAGGTTTAACATTGAAATATATTCCCCTTTTCCCTATGGCCAAAAAACCCGTTGAAACCTGGAAACGCACTACTTTGAGTCTCAGTGGGAACAGCTCACTGATGCTTGTCTACCCGGGTCAAACGTCTCGGCAGGCCACCCTCGCTAAAACCGGCTTGGATCGGCATGCTGTAGGAACACTAGAGCTGGGTTTACCTGCTACATTACCTGACAGTATTGAGCGTAACTTAAGGTCGTCAACACACCGTGCCAGTCGCTTCTGATCTAGCAAGCCGATACAACTCTGTTTACATTTGAGGGAGGGATTAGGACAGATAAGAGAGAAACAATAAAGCCCACTGACTACACCCTGGCTTCCTTAACATGTTGCTCTCCATTGTTTACTTTCCTGATTTCTGACTCTGACATCATCAATGCTAACCCAGCGTGATGGTGTCACCAGACACGCAGCCGCAGGAGGAAAGAGGCCATGGAGGTGCCAGCGTGTTGTTAGACCCAGCTTTTTTTGCCACTGGGAAGGGAGCCAAAGGCCAGTTGTTACCCGGTCAACCCAGATTTGAAAAATCTGCATTAACCTGATATTTTCACTG
Source organism: Cyprinodon tularosa (assembly GCF_016077235.1). Classification (NCBI taxonomy): domain Eukaryota; kingdom Metazoa; phylum Chordata; class Actinopteri; order Cyprinodontiformes; family Cyprinodontidae; genus Cyprinodon; species Cyprinodon tularosa. The sequence continues at coordinate 280,877 of NW_024039012.1, forward strand.
GTAAAGGGGCTAAGTCATGAAGTGGTGTTGAAATGCTGTGAAACATTACCTTTAATTCTAATAAAGACTTTCACTTTTCAGTGTCATCAGCTGTCATTGAGGAGAGTGTTTTAAAGTAGCCTCTGAACCTTTAGGTTGTCTGGTTGTTGAGCTGTTACAAGTTAACAGACTGTGTGGTCTCTCCGTCACAACCTACTGCATAACTGTACACTGTGTCAGAGCGTTTCTGGGTCTATGCCACACAGTGTTTATAGCTTCGCCCAGGTTGAGGTTGACAGGCTTAATAAGTCTGACCACTTTCACTGCTTGATCCTTTAAAGGCTTTGCAGCCAAGAATGACTGGATTGTCATCATGTGGCATGCATTCCCCTTATTGAGTCTGTCTGCCCCTTAATCATGCAGCTTTGTGAGAGGAGTGTTACAATACAGTAAAGCAGATAGAGGTTTCATTTCAGATCTTTAACTCTTTTTGTTGAATTTGCAGTTAATCGAAACAAACATCATCCCAGTATGTGTTCTATTCATTTTTTCTTACTTATTGGAAGTGATTTCAGTCATAATGTCTTGCATTTGGTATTGAATGATTGTATTTTATCCTCATGTTCCAGATGCCCCCTCCACTGAGCAGCAGGAACTGTTCACCCAGAAACTCCAGCAGTGTTGCACGCTTTTTGACTTTCTGGACTCCGTGACAGACCTGAAGAGCAAGGAGGTGAAGAGGGCCACCCTGACCGAACTAGTGGACTACGTTTCCACCAACAGAGGTGTGCTGGTTGAGAATGCATACCCAGAGATCACAAACATGGTAAGGATGCACTTCTGTGTTTAAACTGCTTTTAATGTCCCCATAAATTCAGGAATTAAACAGCCAAATGAGCCAGTTAACTACAACAACCAGAGCTGATCATTTAATTGTTTGTAATTCCCTTTGTGCTTGAGGAAGATTACAGAAGCGGGGGCTGATCTTGTGTCTAGACAGAGAAGGAAGTGTCACCTTTACAACAGACTCATGCTAGCAGCCTCAGGCTAAAATCTATACCTTTTCATTTTAAGGCCGCTTTGTCACCTTTGCATCATTGTTTTTATTCATCTCCCATGGTTTAACACGTGAAACTTTTGAACAGTTTATAAAACTAGGTCAAATATATTTACCCTTATCAGTAGGGTTTCTTTCAGTTTATAATTTAAAGGCAAATAACGGGAAACTGTAGGAGCTATCAGAATTTGAAGTATACCAATGATCTTTTTTTTTTTTTTAATTGAGATCCCAGCAGGGCTACAGTAATATGCACCATTTTGGGTCTGGTGATAAGCATATCGATTGTGCAGGAGTCCTGTTACACAATGCAAAGCTCTACAGCTCTTCCAGAACCCGCTAAAGTATCTTTGACCAGTCCAGTGTAGGTATGAGTCGGTAACTGTTGCCCTGTGAGTCGCCTGATGTTCCTCCCACGGTGCGATAATGACTCATCTGTGCAGCCTTTAGAAGACAGCACACACACTGCTGCAGTGATTCACTCTACACTGGAGATTATAATGATGGATGCAGCTGAGCGTAGCCTCAGCTGAGTCAAGGAGTCTTTAGATTACTGAAGGATTGTAGGCAGTAATTCATGTCATGCTCTGCAACGATTGATTTGGGATTCTGTGTCATTGTGTGGAATGTTTTACTGAGTGTTGCGTCGCCTTTTTACAGCCAATGAACGCATTTGTACCTTTTGAACTTTTAAGTTTGCTGCATTAGCACAATAAACTTTAATTTTTCTAATTGGGATTTTATTGTTAGACCAACATTGTTGACCTAATTGTAAAGTTAAAGGAAAAGGATACATTGTTCACTTAATCTCTCCTTTATTTTTATACTTTTGTATACAGCCTACTTTAACATACTTGAATGAAATCCATGTACCTAGATGCCTTCTGAAGTTTTTACAGGTGAGGCATAAACAAATAGCTCAAACTGGTTCAGAGATATTTATCATCTTTGTTATTGGTGAAATGCTGCTGCATATGAGAGAAAAACACGAGCTGAAGCCGGATTCAGGATCCCGTACTTGCAATGCTCACAGCCCCTGAATGAGCTCAGACTAACGGCAGCTGCAGTTACAGAAAGCTGGCTTGTTGATGGCTCTCAGTGATGCCCTATGTTTGGCCTCACACGACAATGAAGAGATAATTGCTGTAAGTGCTGCCCAACATTCTGCTGCAGAGAAAAAAAAAATGCTTTGATCACTACAGTTATCAGACGGCAACGTTTCCCATCCATATAAAGGGAGGTTTCATTTACTTTCTGTATAATCAGAGACATGAGACGAAATCCTTTACGTCAGTATATCATGTTTTCTTCCCCTTTTGCTGCGGCTCAGCTCGCTACTCGCTCTCTGTTGTTCCTTCCTCTCCTGGTTTCCTGCACGCCCAGTTGCTTGGTGTTGGTTGTTATCACCCATAGGCAGACACAGCTTCATCTCCCCATCCTCTGTGAACCTGCTCAAGTTTTATCTGCAGCTCTAACACTCGGGTACAGTCTGTTCTAAAATCCTCCTACATGACTTTCACGCATAAATGTTTCCTTTTTACCCTCTTGAAAATATCTTGCTCGCCTTCCATGTTTACCATCCTCCCACACTGTTTTCTCTTGTTTTGTCCAACTGTTTGTATTTTCAATAATGTAGAGTCAGAAGTGTAGCTGATGATTGTGTGGATTATGTTAGCTGCTGTGGTGTGTTGATGATAAAATTATATTAGGAAAAATTTAATAATCTTTAAATGATGCCCTTCTACACAACTCTGTGCTAAAGTATTCATACCCCTGGAACGGTTTGCCTAAATTCATCCACATTATGACTATTTGATTTTATATGATGGACCAACACAAAGTAGCACATAAAACAAAAAAAATGAAACACACTCATTGTAATACTTTGAAATTTTACATTTTTTCATGTTGAATCTAGCCTTTTAAACAAACTAAACTGGTCTGACCATCTGCACAGATGACAGCACTTTTGTCTCCATTAGTAAAAGAATGCTCTAAGGAATGATTTTACAATTTGTATGCCGTCTGAGAATCTGGTAGAGCGAGCAGAACATTCTACGATGTCAAACTCTACGACAAAACCACACAGTATAAAAGTTTACAGCTAAAGATGTATCTGCTGTTCTTGCACATGCCGCATCGGAACCTATCGCTCTGATGCGACCTGGAAGTAAAGTCAGTGAAGAGAAACATTAACTTGTTTGCACATGCATGAGCTCAGGATCACCTCAACAGAGTTGAGTGAATTTCAAACATGTTTGATTTTCATCGGTACGTACAATTCACGATCAGGAGGCTGTCGTGAAAAGCTAATTGTCTCTTATCATCTGTATGCTACAGGAGGCATGATGAAGCTGACACTCGGCCCGATCTAAAATTATTCTTGCAAGACACAAAAATTAGCCCAAAACGGGCAAAAAATCTTCCAGTGTATGCCCGCCCTTACAAGCTATTGTAAAGTCTCAAAAGTCTTACTGTTTCAGCTACATGATTGCAGATGCAGACCTTGCAGAGATATCCTTAAATCTCCTTTGGGAATAAAAACTCTAGGGCAAGATTTAGAATTAATTTGGCCCAACATTGCTGAGCAATTTGTGGCATGGATTAGGGTTACAATTTCTTTTCCTAGAGTTGTGGTAAATTAATAGAAAACATTGTTTGGTTTAAGAGATAATTAACCTGGAGTGTATACATATATATATTTTTATGAACCACACATAACATATGATGTACAATGGGTAGTTTACTCTCCCATTTCAGCAGTGAATCCACAGGTGGTGGTGAACTTTTAATGACTTTCTGACTCGACATTTGTGGAGATTTATCTATGAAATTACCTACCTAAACATTTATTATGCAACAAACGCAAACCATTAGTGATTAAGAGTCGGTGATTGTATGGATGGTTGATGGTAATGGATGGCGTTTTATTTAACCCAGAAACAGCTGCACTGTTCTGACTTTTACAAAATAAAAGGACTGCACACAATGTAATAAGAGCTCAGTGTCGTTAATACAGGAGAGCCGACTGTCCGATATGTCCTTGAAGGATGAATAAAACTAAACCTCCCACCATTCCTTTGAGATCATCAAAGCTGGATTATCTGAATGTCAAAGTAATATGGGCATTCTTCCTGAGTTAATATTCATCAGAACAGAACAGCTTGTAATGTCACAATACCCTTAAATCCAGTTGAAGCTGCAATGAATGAATATCAGATAAAATAGATATTCGTTACGCTTTTTAACTTTTTTATATTTCAGCTTCTTGAATAATCCACTTCATAAATGATGCGCATGTTTGGGTGCAATTTTGCAATCAGCCTGTAAGCTTTGTTATGTTGCTAAGAAACTAAAGCAGCTGTGCTCAGAAACGGATGTTACAGGACATGGCAGAGACCTTCTCTGTTCTCTTAAGGCCAGGTCTTAGTTGTGTAGTCATAAGATGAGGTTATCAAAGCTGAAAAGATGCTATCAGTTGTCGCCACACGGTCCTCACGCGTCCTCACGCACTTCATATCCCAGCTGAAATTGTTACATACAGTCATTAGAAAAAAATATTCACCCTATTTGTACTTTAATGCATTTAGAAAATGGCACAAACTAAAATGTACCGAAGCCATACAGATAATTCAAGATGAATTGTATTTAATCTATGGTATATTTGGTACAAAATTTTTATTTTTTGTTTTTAAATGTGCTGTTTAGTTTTTGTCAGAAGCCATAAAGAGGACAGAGTCGACATGAGGAGAAAGGGCTCTGGTCAGACAAAGTAAAGCCTTGAACTCTGGCTGACCTGTAAAGAGCTGTGTTGCTAAAAACCCACCACTGAACTTTACCCTGAATTCATCATCACCTATGATAAAACACGCTGTGAGCATTACGCTGTAGGGATGCATTTATTCATATTCGGGGAAGCTGATTGGATTTGGGGAATGCGAGTGAAGAAAATGTTCACTTTCCAACATTTCTTTTCTTCATTAGAATTATGAGCTGCGTTCTTAATAAAAAAAATACATTAGCTTCACTAAACTGGGATATTTATCAGGCTATGAAAGTTTTTTCTTTGCAAGGCACTGTCGATGTCTTTAGTCGGTTCACAACTTTGTTCTACTGTGGCACGTAAACTGCATCAGATATGAAAAAATTTAGTAGATAATAGCCCACACTTTGCAAGAGGAGCCTCCATAGTGGATACTGAAGTTGTTTGTTGTTGGATGATTTGTGTTCCCAATTTATCACCCCATCTGTCAGAATTAGAATTTTAATACAATCAGTTTCACACTTTAAGTTTCATTAAAGTGTAGAAGCTGGTTTCATTAGTAGAGGGTTATTAGGACAATGTAAAAGTTTTAGTTGGGGCTGCCAGCTGCTACAGTTTTGTTTTTTTGGTGCACAGTTTGTTGAGGTTTGAAATTCCTATGTCCCCCTCCTCGCCCATTAGCGTCAGCTGAATTTTCCAGCTGCCAATACTTAATTTGATGTTGCCTTTATCACTTGAGCTTGTGTTTGTGCATCCAATCACATAACACTGGCTTTTCCAGCTCCCTGCTGTGTGTTTGTGTGCGTTTCACTCTCAAATTTACCCTAGCTAAAAATAACAATAGGGGGATAGAGGTGGCAGTGACCTGTCTACTGGTATTGTCTCTGTTGCAGAATTTTAATGAGTTGTGGCAGATGCAGTCTCTAATGGTTTATTAATCATCTTTCTGTTTCAGTCATCATTTTGTTATTATATAATCAGGTGTTTCACTTCTGAAGGTAACAGACTGAATTTGCATCTTTTTTTTTTTTTTTTTTTCTTCTTCTCTTAAAGGTGCAGTAGGAGATCTTTTCTGACGCATTTTATACTATGTGGCTTAAAGATCTCCCCAGTCTCATAGCAAGCAGTGAAATAGAAGGTCCGGAAGTTAAACTAAAATAAACGGTCCCTGCTACAATGAGAAATCAATGAATAACCCACCAGTCACAAAAGACGGTCCGTTGTACACGATTGGTTCCTGACACATCAATCATGGTCGTCTGCTTGTCCCTCCCCCTTCTGCACGTACCCTGACACATGAACGATTCGACCCCCCAATGCTCATGCAGGACGCCATGGCTGCAGGTTGGCCACTCTTATGCTACGTTCACACCTAAAGCAGCAAGAGCAGCAAAAACATGGGCGATGCTTCATTTTTGATGCTTGTACAAGTTTAGTTCTGATGCGCGGCTGAAGCATCTCTTCTGCTCTTGCTGCTAGGTGGAAAAAGTGGGTGGAGCTACCTTATCCTTTCTTTGCCTATTACAATGGCGGCTATATTTGCTGTGATGAGTGAGTAAAAAGTATTTTGAATCTTGAAGTGGGGAAAGTCCACCTGAAAACATGGTCAGTGCAGTCGGTTCATCCAGATTACCATTCTGCCTTCAAATATTATTTCAGTCGGAGCCACTCAGACCCCAGTACACTGGCGGTGCGCTGTCACTAGGAATCCCATTCAACAGCAGCCTGTGGCCCATTCGCCTCTTCGCGGTTTGCCACAGCGGCTGGAAGGTGTTTTTCATGTACATAATCCAACCTGCAGGCACCAGGATAATAAAAGCGAACATGTTTTGCCGGCAAATTTTGGCATTTTAAGTTAATTTAGACGTTAATAAACTGTTTCAGAGGAGTGATCATAGCGCTCTGCATCATCAGGGCTGTCCTTCTCCCTGCCAGCTCCGTGCAACGCGCCGCTTCAGCTCTAGTCGTGCTGCAGACAGCATGTGCGTTCATGTGTTTTGAAGGCGTAGTTTCGAGGGGTGGTCTGAAGGGAGAGGCATGGTTGTGTATGTTCACAAATATAGCTTACTTGAACCGTTTTTTCCAAGATCTCCTACAGCACCTTTAAACCTTCTCAGGGGTATTTGCTTGCAGGGCAAGTTTACACCAAAAATGCATGAAAATAGACAGTTTAAACTTTAACTATGTGCAGAGAAAGTCTTTTATACTATATTAAAGCATGCATGGCACTGCAGCTGCGTTGATTGGAATTCTTATACAGTCTTACCAAAGCATATAAACACAAACTTACAATAAAACATCAGATTTTTAAAAACTTGACAGAGAAAATGAAAGCCAGCCCATCGGCAGTGTTTCACCAAATGCTCTGTGCTTTGTTGATTAAAAGTAAATTAACTCTATACTGTCTGACATGGAAAAGGAAACATTTCAGGAGAGACTCTGTGTTCAAAGATGAGATTTGAAGAATAAATAAACCCCTAATTTATTTGACTTTTTCTGGATTAATATAAAACCATTTCACCCACTAAAGGAAAATGATAAGTTGAGTAATTCACTCACTGTTTGTCTGTGTGTGCTTGTAGCCTTTTCCTTATGTTTTATTTTTTTATATTCAATTTGTGTTCTAACTGAAATGTTTATCATTATTATTGATGGTAACTAAGAAGACCAACGTCAGTTATGGAGTTAATGCAAAGCTAAGATAGTGTTAGAAGTGAGAAGGACAAGGAAGCGACAAATGAGGGAAAAGAGGACGATGAGAAGCTGGTGGAGGCAGGAAGCTTCAAAAACGGTGCCAGGCAGTGGCAGCTGCTGCATATCTGAAACTGAGTCACGTATTGTATAAAAATGTAGAAATGCATCACTATAACTGGTGAAAATAGCTGTTGTGAAGCGCTCTGATATATTAAACTCCAGAAACCACAGCAGGAGTTCAGCACAAGATGACTCTTCTGACTGAATTAACACTTTTGCTCTCGAATCATTAGTGAAAGCCTCCTCTCTGTCTGGCCACTGTCAGTGAAATATCCTTAAGTATGTTGGCCAATCAGCATTGAGCAGCCAACTTCAGGACCCACCCCTTCTCCATAGACCCCCTAAGAGGCTGGGCATCACTGGAAGTGATGTATTTTGGCCTGTTATCCAATCGGGGCTCTACTTTCTAACTGCTTACCTCAATAGACCAAGGCTCAAAGCTCACAGGACTTCCTCGTAGTGGCTGACAGGCAGCGTCCTGCTGCTCCAAGGCAGAGCGGAGATCACATCCGAGAGCAGAATAAACAGCTGATTAATGCCCAAATACTGATTAAATCAGGTGCATATTCAATGAAGTTTAATGACTAGATTTATTTAACCAATAATTTAATGAAATTTACAGGGATATTTTAACCTCCCTGGTATTCAATGAGAAATCACCACTGGTGCCATATAAAGTTTCAGGTTCTTGCATAGAAGTATTTTAATGGCAGGTATCCATCCCAGCCCCTGTATGTATCTCACCATGTATCGCTGTCATTTGAACGCAGCTAAATGCAATTTCTCTGGAGTCTACAGTGAGGAAATTGGGGGCAACACAAGAGGCAGTCCTCTGACTAGCTTTCAAAGGTTTTAATTTATTTCTTTTAAAATTTAGCCTAAACCTTCTGATTTACACCCCCTTCCTTGGAACACTTTTTAGGATTAATTATTTATTGTTTTCAATCAGTTGTTTAATTACATAAAAACCGATATTGACCCAATACAATATTAGTAAGAATCATAAAAGCTTTCTACTTTATACTGCAGAATGTTGGAAATGGCTTAAACTAGTAATATTACTAAAAAGGGAATAGAAGTGAACAATAAAAGGTATGAAAACAATTGACCTATGTAAATTAAGCAATGACTTACAGAAACTGTTGATGGAAGCAGAGTGTTTCTATCGGCTTGAAAATACTGAAGATTTTAGATGCTTAATAAAAATGTTTCATTGCTAGCTGTTTCTATAGTATCCCATTTATTAGTTTATAAGTAGAATGGGTTTTTTTTGTGTGTTTTTTTTTTTTTTTTTTAAATGCCTCTAAAACTGATTTCTATTCACATAGCTATTTGTTGCCATGGAGATTAATGAGGCTGTCAGTCATGCACTTTTTTTAAAGGATTTTTTTGATTGCAGTTACAGAAACGACACAATGAGATAAACTGGCTCCAGTAAACTGTAACTACACAATGTAAGCACAATGTACTTATTGCAGACACACTGGATTTTTAGTCACATTACATTTAATTAGTGTAACACACTGCCTTCTCAGTCCAGCCTTTTAGATGGTGGTAAAGCTCTTAAAGTGGGTTTGCCACCACATGAAAGGGGAGGGGAGAGTAGCAGCTAACATGGAAAACCATGCATGCAAGTTGAAAAAGAATTTCTCTACTCAGTAGTAAAGTCTCTCACAATGCACTGCAGACAAGAATCCATTTAAGACCACGGAAATAATGAATCTCAGAAGCCGAAAACGTGCTTTCAGAGGATAAATAAAAAAAGAAATTTTGTTTCATTTTGTTTGTTTGGGGTGGGGGGGCATAATTTTTGATTTTTGGCATAATCACACATTTCGGCAGCCTGGATTTTAATGAGGGCTACCTGCTTACATTTTGCATTTATATAGGAAACCATATACTGTTGTCTTCAAACTTCACTATTATGAATTACTTTGTATTTGATGTCATAACAAATCCAATTGAAATTCAGGGGACTGTAGTTTTTGTACCAGTTTTTAGACAAACATTATCACAAGTACCATCTGTGTCAGATGTTTGACACATGCAAATGGACTGTAAGCAAATTCATTTAGAACCTCACCACACTACGGTACAGTATGCGGTTTATAAACATAGTGTCTGGTGTAGCAGGGCTGGTAGGCATCACTGCTGTAGAAACAGAGTTTGAATATCTGTAGAAAATCTCCATTAGAGGTGGGCATTATGGCTGCAGGGTAATTACAGAGCCAGTGAAACAAATGGAACAAAAACATCCCTTACTGGGCTCAGATGTGTACACTGGGGAGGATACATGGCACATAAATAAAGATCTACTCTGCAGTTTATCCTGAGAAAAGTAGCAGTGTTATTTTAAACTTTTAAAGTGATTTAAAAAATGGTTTCCCAATTTATTTTATTGTTTTTCATGCAGATTAGCACCAACATCTTCCGGGCTCTTCCACCAAGCGACAATCCAGATTTTGACCCAGAAGAAGATGAGCCCACTTTAGAGGCTGCATGGCCTCACATCCAAGTAAGGTTTCTTGACCTATGCTCAAAATAAAAATTCTAGTTGTGTTAAGGCCTGATGGAAGTGTTTATTTCTGTATATTTTCTTTTTCCCGCTGCAGCTGGTCTACGAGTTTCTGCTTCGCTTCTTAGAGAATCCAGACTTCCAGCCCAGCATTGCAAAGCGATACATTGATCAGAGGTTTGTCCTGCAGGTAGGTGTCCTTCTCCATAATGTTTTGCATAGCTAATTTATTGCATCACATTGTTTTACAAACCTATTTTACAGCCTTGACATATAAAACTAGGCTCAAGGTAAGAGATTTGAATCCGGATTAGATCAAGACACTTTGTTAATGAATCAGACGTGCTGTTGTAAACTCTTCTTCATATGTTCACGATCGGCACCCAGCTAATCCAGGAATGCTCCTCGTCTTGTAGCAGTTGCTAACAGGCATTATAAGGTCTGGAATGTCAGCCAGGCCACATCCGAGGTGCCTGGTCTTACTTTCCATGATGTGAGTGAGTCGTTCGGGAGCTTTAAATAGCTGCTTGTTGTTTACTTTTTAGGGGAAGAGAAGAAGAGTGTGGTCCATCACTGGCTGGCAATAAAAGGCAGTTAGAAATGGCCTGATTAACTTCAATTATCATAAAACAGAACTTTTCCACTGAGTTGAGCCACAGCCAGAGAAAAAAAAAAAAGCAGGAGTCTTGATGGCTTTCTTTGCAGCTTCTCGTGTCCGTTTTTGTGCTCTTCCAGTTTAATGGGTTTATTTAATATTTTTGGTTATGCTGGATCAACTGCTGCTTAGCTTAAGAAAAATAACCATATGTTGAACATATGCTTGAGTGTGTTGTCAGGCTGTATTTTAGGGTTGTTATGTTTTTTTTCTTTTTAGCATTGCTGTTTCTGTGTTGCCATGGGGGACCTCAATTTGTGGTTTAGCATAATGAGAGTTTTTTCCCCCCCAGAAGCTTATACACATTTAGAGTAAAACCCACATCTGGTGCACAGTATTTTATTACTTTATTATTTTTTTCTGGTTAAGCTGTAAATAAAAAAAAAAAAGAAAAACTAAATAAGGATGTAAAGTGGTTGATTTGTATCTCATGGACGTCTATACATTTGATGTGGTTCACATAAAATGTGCATCCTTTTTTATTTGTATTTCAAACTTATTCCAAAATTGGAGTCAAAAAACACATTTTTGTCCCCGAAGGACTATAAAACAAATCTGCAGCTTATCTTTCTGTGTTAATGCAGTTTGCACATTTTGTTTAAAAGGCGGCAGTTTATTCAGGCTATTTCACAGGACGAAGCTGCTGTGTCACTGTCCTCCAGAGACTTTTAGTACGAGCGTGTGGCTCTTTTGTTAGTCATATAAAACAGTGCAGGCTGTGTGCATATATTGGATTATGTAATGAATATAGATTGAGTAAAGTTTGATAATAGGCGTCTGTAGTGAGATGATTAGCCATGTGCTACACTAAACAATGTCCACCTACACAGTGTCCCCAGTCAATATAAAGCATTTATTTATGACCACAGATCAATGTTTGGGGACATTACTTTCCCCCAATTCAGTGCTCGAGTTTTTCCTCTCCTTGGTATAATTACATGTTTGCCAGCTCATTTTGTGCTGCTTGATCATTCTGGCTGTTGCTGAGTATATGGAGAGCGATAAACTGGCTCCAGTAAACTGTAGCTAACCCATCACTAACTGTTCACCTTGTGTGCCTTCTTCTGGGGACTTTTTTTTTCTGACGGCAGGCTTCTGTTCTATTCAGACAGGCTTCTCTCTGATTTTAGGGGTTTCTGCTTACCAGACAAAGAAAATCTATATTTTTATACAGCTTGTTGCTTCATGATATTGGCAGAATATGTGCTGGTGTTAGAATAAGATCATTTTGCATCCTATTTGGAGAAAATTCCGCTTCACTCGACAAAATGAATCTGAAGCTAAAAAAAAAACCTCTCATTATACTTGTTAAGTTGTATCAGATTAGCTGAAATATTATCTCTTATTTAACTTTTTTTTCAAACTGTTTTTTTATCAGGAAAGTAAGCATGAGGGTGAAGGCTTTAGAAGCCACCATCGACTGACTGTTTAATTTGACTTTGTCCGCCCAGTGTCAGTAAGAGCCTGAGGATTTGGACACAAATAGAAAGCAGCTCCACCATTAGAAAGTCATTTCAGTGACTATTTCCTACAGTCATAATTCTATGAGCCTGTGCAGAAATTAAAGCATCTTAGCTTTTCTTTCTAAGAATTGTCATCAGCTGTTTGTTGCGTGACAACTGTGCCAATGAGTTTGCTGAGAACCTGCGTCCTTGTGCAACCCTTTGATTGAATATTGATGTCCCCTTTAGGCAAAACCAGCACACCCTTATTATTCTGTCTGCCTCCATTTCATAAAACAGACAAGTCCACACCTCATTTAAATATTATTGATCAGCTTTAGTGCTGGTGTGAGTGGTTATGTAATTCTTGACAGTCTACTGGAAGTGAATAATAAAAGCTGTAACTATGAGTGATGGATCCATCAACCCTTTGTTAGCTTTGACACATAGCAAAATGTTCTGCTTATACTTCTGTATTTGTAAGGATGCACCGATGCACACCTTAATTCAGATATCTGTCGATATGTTTTCCTGACCAGAAGAACTTGTAACTTTGTCTATTGAGAAAGATTAGCAAATGCATCAAATATGCATGAAGATACTTGTCTGTTTTTTTTAGTGAAAGGAATGCCAACTTTTCTAAGTTTATTTCCTAAAGTGATAGTCCTTGTTTGGGACTCAACATTGCAAGAATGAAGACCCCTTTACCCCCAGTTTGAACTAGCAACGTAGGGTGTATATAATATACTGTTTTGCAAAGGTAATTGAGATTTGACTGGAGTAATTTTTTTTTTTTTTTATAAAATTGGAAAGGTGCACACCACAAAATAAAATCCAATGCATCTAATTGCCAATACCTTTTTTAAATGTAGTTTTCCTATACTGAATTTGATCAAAGCATAAACTCATCCATCTTGTGGGGAAATCCAGGGACCCACTGTCCAAATGGTCTGGAATGAATTTTTTTTTTTTTTTTTTTTATTGCCCAAAAGATGGTAGCACATGAACTTTCAATTTGTAATTCCAGACATTATTCCCTGTTCTTTTGTCTTTAAAGTATTTAAATGTAATTATTTCATCAGTGGCTCAATTTATCCATCATACTTTCACCCCTAAGCTCGTTCATGAGTTTTTCCATCCGTCTGTCTTTTAATCATCTATGTGTCAAGCTAAATGTTTGTCCCCGCCTCCACCAATCCATTCATTCACCAGTTATTCCATTCATCTGTCCATCCATCTGTTAATACATTCATTTCTGCAGTCATTCCTGCAAATCATTCATCATGTCATTCCTGAGGTTGATGCTCAAATCAACGTGCTTTTCCATTATTCCTCATTGTTTGATATTTTATATCTTCATAGTGAACTTTTAAACCACTGTAAACAGCTCAAAAAATGACATAAATAGTAACTTTAGTCTGGATTTTGCAGACAGGATGCATTTTTGACCAGTGTATTAAACCTGGACGGTGTCCCGTTCATCAGTGTTGGTGAACAAACGTTAACATAAAGATCCAAGAAAAAATGGCCCCTTATAGATTAAGTTTGTGGAGAAGCTTTAACTCTAAACTAGAAGAGATGTTCTCCATCTTAGCTGATCTAAACTTAACCTCGTCTTTTAGTTTAGACTCCACCCATCTGGTCTTCACTGAGCGGCAGCAAATTTACCTATTGTAGAAAAGACCTGCCAAGATCCATGGGAACCTAAACCGCATCAAAGGAGGGAGTCTGTTCAAATGGGAACATGTACAAAAGTTTGACCTACATCCTTATCACCTTGACGACCACTATCCCTCTCAAACTTGATGGCAGCATCATGATCTGATGAAGCCTCTGCCATGGAGTATAATTCTCTTATGCTGATATACATCAGATGATTCTTAGACATTAGTTCTGAATGCATTATTTTCTAAAATCTGTCAAACATTGATTTTAAACTTCACAAGTATTTAGAAAGTCCTCACATCAGATTCTTTTTACCCGTTCCCCCCATCTTGAGATTCACTGCATAGCAATAAGTCATTAGTCGGAGCATGTTGACAAGTCTTTTCCTTGTGTAACTCCACCGCAGCAACACTGTTACAACAGTAAGACACTTGCATCATTAAAAGGCACAGAGCAGCCGAATGGATTTAAATCTGCAGAGTATCAGGGAAAAAAGCCCACAAACATGATGAAGCCCTTTGCTTGGATATAGACTAGAATAAAAATAGGCCGTCACCAAGGTGGCCGTAATAGGCTAGAAGATGAGCAGAGCGCTAAGCTCAGATCCTCACTAAAAGCCACAAACACTACTTTTTTTATTTCAGTGGCTTTGGCTTACCCCAAACTGTATTGTAGTACTGACTCATCACATGTTTCTGTAAATAGCTCCTTAATGCCAGGGGTTTGTAGGCTGCTCACACTGAGGTACATGTACTGTGTGCACGCCAAGTAAGGTGTAAGTGAGCTTGATTGTTCATCTAGAAGCGGTTGCCTCACAGCTGTGTCCATATTGGTAAGCTAAGAGGTTTCCAAGGATGCTTAAGGGGCATCGCGTTATGAAAGAAAGCTCTCTCTCTCTCTCTCCAACAAGTCGATTTATTATACAAGCTAAATACAGTATATATCTGCATATTAAGGGGAGTCAATTTGGGTCATAAGGGGACAGCAATGGCTATTAAATGAAATATGCAATGTCTGGAGATTTTAGCTCACCAGCTGATTAAAAATATTTGTTTGCCTCCAAACAACAAGATGGATTACCAACTAAAGAGATTAAATAATTTAGTTTTCATGAACAACTTTGAATGAATGAGGTTATTAGCATTAAGTTTGGTTGTTTTTCTTTTTTTGTTTTTCTCTGTGCAGCTGCTGGAGCTGTTTGACAGCGAGGACCCGAGGGAGCGGGACTTCCTGAAGACTATTCTCCATCGGATTTACGGAAAATTCCTGGGCTTGCGAGCCTTCATCAGGAAGCAGATCAACAACATCTTTTTGAAGTGAGTTAATCGCAGTCAGGAAACGCTAGTATGTCATGTTTGAAATAAAAGCGCGAATGATAAAAAGATGGTTAAATAATTTCAACAGAATTGCAATTTAAAAAGTGGGTGTTTTGCTTAAACATAACCTTTACTCACCAACGGCACCTTTAAACCAAACAGAATATAACTTGAAGAATACAAAATTATAAACTGCACATTTCCAACATGGTATTTATTAAATGGTGTTAAAAGCACAATGAAAAATATGGCCAAGAGTTTTTGGTGAATCTCTAACTCTGCCCAAATCTAGTCTGTTTGCATACTTATAAGTTCTTGTATTAAGACTTAAAGCTTTAAGTGAGAACCACCTGTGGGGCTCCGGGCCTTTATTGCTCCTGTTGCTGCGTGACGGTGAGCTTTGCATGATTGAGCTAGGGAACACTTGATGTCATATCCAACAGGTGAGGTGGCAAACGGGTGGCTGGCGTTGGCCATCTGCCACAGGGGATAAAAATAGGGCCACAGTTGTCAGGCTCTGTCTGTACATAGCAGCGTCCCACAGACAGATGGAAATGTTTTATCAAGCAGGTGAAGGTGCATTAGGTATACATCATTGATGCTCTTTGTTTTTTTGTTTTTTTCCACAGAGCACTTCCTTTTTTTTTTCTTTTTCCTTTTTCCCCCACGACTGGAATAGTATTGAAAAGATTTGTAGTTTCAGTGGGCAAAACCAAAGTAATAATTTTATCCACAATAATGTTTTTATTTCTGATGTATTTTGGAAACATAATCTGTTAAGCCCTTATATATTTAGACTTCTTAATCAGTTTGACATTAAAGTGCTTTATATTTAATCTATATTTATTCTTTTATAGGTTCATTTATGAAACCGAACACTTTAATGGTGTGGCCGAACTGCTGGAGATTCTCGGAAGGTGAGGATTCTTCTTGAATTATAAAATGTTTCTTTCTTTGCCCTTAGATGACATAAAATAAATGTGTATAAATGATGAAAACTAGTTAAGATGTCTTTATATAAGTAACATCAGTATATATTAGCCTCTGGATACTGTTGGGAAAACAGCCGTTCTGCTGATGGGCTTGTCTTTGTGTTTTCTGTAATCTGGGAAGCTCTGTTTCCTTTGTTTACAGTATCATCAACGGGTTTGCGTTGCCTCTGAAGGCCGAGCACAAGCAGTTTCTGATGAAGGTGCTCATCCCCTTACACACAGCTAAAGGACTGGCCCTTTTTCATGCACAGGTACACAAAATTATGGCAAACTCTGTATTATAGCACCTTCTAGTGGCTCGGAAAGGAAATTACAAGCTGTTTCTCTTTGTGTTCTTTAGCTGGCTTATTGTGTGGTTCAGTTTCTGGAGAAAGATCCCACGCTTACCGAGCCGGTACTGTTTTTATCCTTCCTCCTACTCAAAGCTAACCACACTATACATGTCTGCTGCATAAAATTATTTTATAGCAGTTACTAGAAACCACCCACATGAAACAGCATAAAACCGAACTTCTTCTGGTTTCCAAAGGTGATCCGTGGCCTGTTGAAGTTCTGGCCTAAAACCTGCAGCCAAAAAGAGGTATTCTGCTGCTCTTTATACTCCAATCAGCTATTTTTGTCTCTTGTGTGGTGTCATATTTTTAAAATATTCATCCCGCCTACTCAGGTGATGTTCCTGGGTGAAATAGAGGAGATCCTGGATGTTATAGAACCAACGCAGTTCAAAAAGATCCAGGAACCGTTATTCAAACAGATTGCTCGATGTGTGGCCAACCCACATTTTCAGGTAAGCTCAAAACACATGGATCTTTTCTTTCTTTCAATAAACCTGCCAACAGTGCACAAGCAGAAAATGCATCCCAGCAGAAATGCATAGAATGCAGATAGATCTTTACTCATAAACATAACATTTAAGGTATTTTGATTCATTAAATCTCTTTTATATCAACATCTTTAATGTCGGATGGGATTTAAGTGGAGCCTTCAATGGTTGTTACTGATATTTGCGGCTCATTAGCTTTCCTCAGACTTTGCAAATGACGTGCCCTGATTTTATAAACGTCTTAAAGCAACTTCAAAGTTGAGAACATTGTTGCTTTATAATGACTGCCCCTTTTATTTGAAGAAGGTCGATGTAGTTGCCATCAATAATCACTTTGTATATCTAATGGTCTTTGAAAAAAAAAAAAAAATGTTTCCATCAATCGTTCCGTATGAGCTGCTTGGTGGGTGTTGAATGTGAAGCAAAAGATTGTTTTTAAATAAAGTCAAATCGTTGAGTGGTGGATTAACTATTCAGAAGCTTTGTTTTAGATATTTTGGATATAATTTTCTTAATTTTTCTTAAAGTCATAGCTTCAAAATTTTAATCAAAGTTGTACATTTTTCAAAAATAATACCCCCACAGAGTGTCTAGTCTTTGATAAATGCATTAATTTTGCTAAAAAAATAAGTTTTTTTTTTTTTTTTTTTTAGAAGTCTACAGAAATTTATTGATCTCACAGTTGAGAAATTCACTCGTTAAATCAGTTCAAGTAGACAAAGGAGGAGAAGAAGGTGCCAGAAGGAGGGGAAAAAAAAAAATATATATATATATATATTTATTAAAATACCAAGATGAAGCAGTAAATGCATCTTCTTTCTCGCACCTTGGTTACATTAACATGACCTAAAATAGTTACAGGTTGAATATCAGTTTTGTGGATTTATATTTTTTTTTCACTGAAGTTCCTTCCTACTCTGTCGTCACAGGTAGCTGAGCGAGCGCTGTACTTCTGGAACAACGAGTACATTCTCAGCCTCATCGAGGAGAATATCGACAAGATCCTTCCCATCATGTTCGGCAGCCTGTACAAAATCTCAAAAGAACACTGGAACCAGTACGTACCGCTGCCATAAAGGGTTTATTAGAATGCCAATAACTAGTTCCTGTCATAATGATAATAATAATAAAAAAATAATCAAATTTTTATTCAGACTTGTCTTTGAACAGCCAACATGGTTAGCTTTCCTGCACATAAAACATTTTGCAGCATCTGCCTTAAATCTGTTTACATGAACACAGACAGAGAGACGCCACCAGCACGTGTGACACGCATGGTTAAGAACATGGTTATGTGTTTTTTTTTTTTTTTGTTGTATACAGATACTCGTATGTACATGATGTCCTCAGAGAGATGCTGTCTCTTTGGTGCTTTAGTGCTGCAATGATGCCATGTTATATCTGCTAAAGTGCAGCCAGAATAAATCCTAAAGAAATGCAGTTAATATGCTATTTTAGACATTTTTTTCCCTTGGTTTTTCCAATAGTAGTTCTTTGCTTGATTTGGATGCATTTTTATTATTATATTCTTTTATGATTACAGTAGCTTAACCTTTGCTACCTGGAAACAGGAATCAAAATATCAATCTTCCTCAGAAATCAGATGTACCATCTGTTTTTATTTTTTGTACTTTGCTAATTAATTTTGTTTTGAACATATACATTTTTTAATGATCTAATAATTGAATGTTATTTTTCTATTTCTTTTTGTCACTCTTTTTCTCTAAAGATATTCTCTCAGAAAGTAAATATCCCTAAAACCAAGTTTTTGAAAAATATAAACAGTTTATTTCAGATTATAGAACATAGAAACATTTTCAGCACTCAGAAGGCTGCTTGAGTTCTAAATTTAGCATATTTATATTGAAATGTTTTTTTTTTCTCCTGAAATCAAATATGTAGTGGGGTTTTTTTGTGCAGCTTTCTTTACTTACTGCACCAAGTCAGCCAATGTCTGTGTAGTCCAGTTAAGTTATTAGATCACTAAATTAGTTGATTATTTTAGCAGTGTATTGATAATTTAATCTTATATCTTTCTGCTCTAGTTTTTGTGCGTATTTTAAACATAAAAAATTACTGGATGTTTTTTTTTTTCTGTAATACCCTTTTCATACTAAAAGTGAAATCCACTTGTTTTCTCTATGTTTAAGGATCTTATTTACATTGTAGTATTTCAAAAGTTAAAATCTGTCATAAAACCATCTTAGAAATATAATTACCCCCATCATGCAATATTTCTGAAGCTCTTGATTGTTTCTTGCTCCAGGACAATCGTTGCTTTGGTCTACAATGTTCTGAAGGCACTGATGGAGATGAACTGCCCACTGTTTGATGAGCTCACATCCTCCTACAAAGCAGAAAGGCAAAAGTAAGGAACAAGCAGCACACTTCTGAGGGAGAATTTGGATTTTAAAGTTTTCATTAAATGAAGGGAGCTGGGTTTTAGTCTCAAAATGTACTTCCTTTGGAGCATTGCTTTCCGTACATGTTTTTTGTAAGCTTTAGAAACCTTGATCCAGACTGAAGGTGAGTCTGCAGGAATTACTATTACTATTACTTCCTCTGTTTATATGACAGAAAAATACACATTAATTGCAACTGTTACATAAGCCTTATTTTAAACAAAAATATTTGTCAGAAAGATTAACAACAGATAATATATATTAAGGGGAGAAACCCACAGTTCATCCAGTTTGCAAATTCAGCTTTTGTGGAGGGTAGACTGCCATGCTTGAGTCATTAATCTGCTATATATTTTTCAAATAGATGACTTTATTATATTTTTATTATTCATATTTATTCCTTTTATCTTTTACCAAATTTTATTGATTTGATTGTGTGACTGTTATTTTTACCCATGTTTTAGCTGTTTTGTTTTTATCTACTTTTTTTTTATATATTTTGTTTCAGCAGTGGTTGTTTTTAAGTGCTTAACAAATAATCTCTGATTTGATTGGATAATGTCGATCCATAATGGCTGACAAGACATTTTTATTGCAAAAGAAAACATTTTAGGACAGCGATTAGAGAGGAGAAAAAAAAAATAGATTTTTGTAATATTTCTTCAGTCGGCATTTTTTTGTGTGCAATGAATACAGCAAAGTTTATTGTTGATGATTATAAATGAATAAAATTGCATTATTTTTCAGTGCTTTGAAAAGAGCGTTTTATTGAAGAGCTGATTAGTGAACTGGTTGAATGTTTATCCTAGGGAGAAGATGAAGGAGCAGGAACGTAACGAGCTGTGGAAGAAGCTGGATGAGCTGAAGGTGAGCCGCGCCTCCATGGTCCAGAACAACAGCCATGGAGTCCCTGCTGTCCTCAACAACAACAACAGTAACAACAACAACAATGAAAACCAGGAGAACAGCAACGATGCTGGCGCCATCATGGCAGACAAAGATCCAGATGTTACCGATGCAGCCAGCGGGAGCGCCTCATGTGCCAAATGACAGCGGATGCCAGCTCTTTATTCTGAAGCGCTTCGACTTTTAGGAACGTTGGAGGAGGATTAACAAGGATGTAACACAAATTACACCTCAGCAGTATATGGAATCTTAGCTCCACAAAGAACACCAGCAGTTCTTTGGCAGAAAAAAAGAATATAAATATATAAATAAACATTTCCCCTTGAGATAATTTTTTTGGATGTTACAGTGTGGCTGCCGTATGTTTCTGTCCAATCAGAGCTGTATTCTTCCATGTTTAGTTTCGTAATCGATAATGATTTTTCTTTTTTTTTTTTCTCTCGTGCTTGGTGTATGATACGTGGGAGGAAGAGGAAATAATGACTTGAATTTAAACGTTTCCGACTGCTGCACTTAGAAGATGAAAGAAAAGAGCTGAACAGCTATTTAAAGATGTCTATTTTTAATGTGCTTTTCCTCATCGCTGCCAACACCTGTAGGTGCAAACCTAAGACGAGAAGGGAGCTCGGAAATGTTGGGAGCGTTTTTCTTTGTTTCCGCATATGGGACCAGACCCGGATAAATACAGAGACCCGTATATATATTTATACAGAGACCTGTTTATATGCAGAAAACTGTGTTGCAAGGAGACAACAGTCATGGTCAAAAATTATTTATGATAAATATTATTCCTGAAATCACTCTTCTTTTAATCATGAATTTAAAAATAAGATAAATTAGCTATTTTTTAGGCTATTTTTGTGGTTGCAGATGTTGGTAAACACCTTTTCATTTGGGTGGAAACATGAAGCTAATATATTCACCACCTGAGTTTATACAGGACCTCACACTAAAGTATTAAGAAAGGGCTTTTGATTTTCAAATCCTTTTTTTTTTCTTTAAATAAATAGCTATACATCTTACCTTTATGCCAAGAAATAAAGGCTCTGTCCTGAGAAAAAAAAATCCACCAAATTAAAGCTATAAAGCACACTAATTCATAAACACATGATCTGAGAGGATGCATTATGGGAAAGTTAAAAGTATTAATCAGCAACATAGACAACATTTACCATAATCTGTTTTTTTTTTCCTTTAAAACTTCTAATCTAGAAATGCCAACAAAAAAAAAAAACCTTGAGTGTTTATGAATGTTTTGGATTAAGCAGGAATGGTAAGCACAACATGCCTCTGTATTTCTGCTCTGTGTTTATGGAGTTTGGAGGCCACTTGCAGGGAAACGCCACTCAGCTTCACGTCGCTGTTGTCTAGCGACAGTCTTTGACGGTGGACTGGAGAATTTCCTTTCATCAACCTGACTCTTTACGAAGCTATTTTAAAAAGAAAATCACACCAGAAAACGGTTAAATAAGAAATCTAGAGCATCGATGGCTTTTTGCTTAAAGCCTCTGATCATGGTGTGAAACGTTGACCCCTGACCTCAACAGGTTATAGGAAGGATATTGGAGATTTGGTGTTGAATGGTGTTTCCTCTGAAACTGTTCTGTTCTGTTTCAGTTCATCCGTCGGTCTTCTCTGATGCCTTTCTGTCAGTACAGCATTCCAGCCTCTGTGAACTTTAAAGCAGGGAACCTGTTTTGTATCACAGATACTGTTTAGGTTTCACCATCAAATAAAGTTGACTTTATCTTTCTACTCTAAGAGTTTCTTTTTTTCCTGTGTTGCAGTTTCTAGCAAAGAGCAGCAGAGGGCGCAGTTGTATTTGTACAACATTCATACCTTCCTGCTTTTAGTCATGTGACAACCACAAACCTTAATGAATTTTAGCACGTTATGCGAATATTTTTTAATGAAGTTGAAACAAAGTATGGTTTTCAAAAGCAGAAGTTTGATTTATTTATTTTTCTTTAACTGTTACCTTTCATATCCCCCACATTTCTCATTTATAGACTAGATTTTGACTTTTTTGAGACCATCCAAACATTTAAAGTAACCCATTGTGGCTGTACGTTTAGTCACTGACCTGCTGGTAGGTGAACCTCTGCTTCTATCTAGAGTCTTTCATTTTCTGCAACAGGATTTCTACAAGAGCAGCTCTGCGCTTAGTTTAATCCTCTCATTGCCAGATTAGAGCCTCCCTGTTGAAGACGAGCATCCCACAGCATAATGCAGCCATCCCTGTGTCACACTGAGTGGTTTTCCTTCCCCTTGAATTAAAGCGTGCGTGACGAACAGTTGTCCCGTCAGCACATCCTCCCACCTGGGCTGTGGATCCCTTCAGCTCCTCTAGAGTTACCATGGTCTCAGCCACTGCAGACTTCTCCTTTCTCTGCCTTTTAGTTTAGCTAAACTGGCTTATAGTTCTGCCTTGTTTTTATTGATGGATTGAACTGAGCTCTTCTAGACATTTAAAACTTGATAATTTGAGACTTAAATGCTTTAAACCTGTGTATCAATGACAGATTTCTGGATTTTATGGTTTTGTTTTTTCCCTCCACTAATTTTCTTTAACAAACGTCATAGGCCTGTGACATAAAATCCCAAGAGATTAAGTTGTTTGTTGTGGTGATGTAACAAAAAGGGAAGATTAAGTGGTATGAATGCCATATAAGCCTCTGTAAAAAGGTTGAATATCGGAGGAATTTAAATTGGGTGTTGGGCAACTATTAGCCTGTCACTAAGACAATTTTTTTTTTCTCTCTGATGCAATGCTTTCAAAGTTGTTAAAGACAAAACCGTCCTAAAGGATTATGTCGTGTTCTTTAGCACGCATGTTAACATGCTATAATAGCTGGGAAACAAGATGGGCTGAAAATAGGTGCAAGCAGCAAAACTTAGTTGGGACCCTTCTAAAAGATTACAGGATAGTCTGTTTGCATATTTGTCATGTTTGATTAGAAGTTTTCATTTTTCTTGCTTTGTGCTTTTATTTTGTCTGTGATCAGTCTCTAGTTGCTCTTTCCTTTAAGCAGAAGTTAGATTTATCGGCTCCCAGTTCCTCATGCTTTTTGCTGATGACGCTGATTATTAATGGTCCCTTGCTGTGTGTTGGGTTATCCTAAATCCAAAGTATGGCAAGACTTTTTAATGGGGTGGAAAAATCAAAGGGTTAAAGCTGAAGTAAAATAGATAAAAGCTTTGATATCAAATAAGAGGAAGAACAGTCATTTGATTATATGAATATATGATTCCCTGATGTTACTCTGAAAAAGGTGGCTAGCAAAAAAATGCACAAACTTCTTCTTGTCAGATTTATGACCAAAATACACAATATCTGGGTTGTAGATTAAAATCATTGACAGATTACTGCTCATCTGCCTTACCAAAGCAAAAGTCGCTTTAGTGGTTTCTCTTTGAGTATCTGTCTACTTTCAGACTGGACGTCTTCTTTTGGGGGGAAATTCAGATTGAACAGAAAACTGTAGTAAGTAAAAACACAAAGTACTTGTATTTTACTTACTTTTGCAACATAAGAGGATTTTGTTTATACTTGTCAAAATCTGCCCCTTGTTTCCTAACCTGTTTGAGGTGGGGTGGTGCAAATAAAATCAAGGCCCTAAAATAATCCTTAGGAGCATTTTGGACTCCCTTTTGTGTGGCTTTGCATCCAGGGCGTTCCAGTCCTAGGAGCTTAAGTAGGACTCTGTTATTAGTTTCTGGAAGACAGGGTGTCTTATGGACCAAATCCAAAAGATGGATCCACTGGAGGAGAAAGATATGTTTTAAAAGCTCATTTTCCGTGTAGAAATGTTAGTTCTGACCCCATGTTTTTTGACTTCTGCTTTCTGTTGTGGGCATCAGGCTCTAGTAAACGTCCTATGCTGCATTTGCTTCTAGCTGCTCACCATGTTTTTACTTTGTGGAGATTTGGGTTCTCCATCTTTAGCCTCTATGGTATTTTCACATTCTTCAGAAACTTTACCAACTGCTGCTGTTTGACCTTTTGCACTTTTTTTGAGGAAAATGTGTGAACTACAGCTTTATTTTTACTTTACAGAAACAAGGGACGTTTTTTGGGGGTTCATTTTGGTCATCTGGAGGCGTTGATATTCCAGGGATCTAGTTGGATTGGGGTTTTTCTGTGGGGAGTCCTATTTGACTGTGTTATAAACTTGCTTTTCTGATGCCAAAAACTCATCCAGCGTGGTTCATTTGTTGAGATTTTTAGTAGCAGGTTTCTATTTTTCCCACGTAATTAATTTTGGATAAATATCTCTTAGAAAACACTTTTTGCTGCCAAAAAAAAAAAAATGCTAATTCAGAATACATATTTGGTCATTTTAACATAAAGGACCCTATTTTATTCAATGTATTTGCAGGAGAAAACACGACTGGGGGCCATAGACCATCAGTGTTCAGTGATGTTTAGGTTGAGGCCCTTGAGCGTTATTTGGCTTTATTTACTTAAAACCAGATCTTCTGTTTTGTTTCGGCGGGCTCTTTTTTTTTTTTTTTTTTGAACTCCCAAATTTGTTTCTGTTTTAATGTTCTAGCTGTTGATTGGAGATAAAACTGAAAAATTTAGAGGTACTCTTCCTCCCTCATTATTCAACCCATTTATTGTCATGCACCAGTAGCTATCGGTGGAAGCACAGCAGCCCATCAACATGCTGCCACCACCGTACTTCACAGTAGTTAGAATGTGAGGAGATTTAGAAGCTTCTCGACGTCTCAGGTTTCACCTCCTCCTCTGAAAATAAATATGGTTTGTTGCATATCAGAACATGTTTGAAGATGTAAACTTCGGAACAGGTGGTGGTTCTTCGCTGACACCAACCTCTTCTCTACATTTTGATAAACACTCTTCATTGCAAACAATGATGCTTACAGTACACAGGCTTCACATTTTAAGATGAACAACCTACTCGGCTCCCCTTACATCTGAGATGCTTGGAATTTTATTTGGAAAAATTAAGATGAGGCTTTGAAAGCGGAGGAGGACGTTCGGTAGTTTGGTAGTGGGGCCTCATGCTGTGGGTCAGTGATACTTGTGCATCTGGCAGTTTAACTTCAACAAAAAATAAAAACAAATTGGGAGGATTTCAAGGTTAAACTCCTAGTTTGTGGGAAATTTTAAACTTCTTTATTCTTGGATGGGTAATGATCACAAACTCTTCAAAGCTGGATTTTAAATTGACACAGAAGGCTAAAAGGTTTCGGTGGTCTAGATATGATTTATAGTAAATGCTGGGAAGCCCTGGAATTCAGATCAGTTTCTGACGAAATTAGCCTTTAAGACGGAATAATGCAACAATTCTTGTGGTAATGGAAAAAAAAAAGAACGTGGTTTCTAAAAAACTTGCTTTATTTGAATATTACTGCAGGGCTGAATGTGTCTTTTTGCCTATTTTCTTTTCTTCCATAGATTATTTTTTTTAGTAGTGTAGTCAAGCGGACTTCATACAAGTTGGAGACATTTTAAAGAACTCTGATTCCATAATGAAGCAGACTCGACAGTCATGCAGCTGTAAGTCATCCCATTTTCCTGCTGCTAAAAATACAATGGAAGATTTTAAATAGACTAATGCCAAGTTTATCACATGGATATAAGTAATCATACTCTGTTACCGGGGGGAATGTAAATAGATGTTTCTGCTTGGCACTCTTGAGTTGGTTTCTAGTAACCCTCAATGATGTGTCATTAGAGATGACTCAGTCATTTTCTTCCGGTTTTCTTCAATCTGTGACTTACTCCTC
Source organism: Cyprinodon tularosa (assembly GCF_016077235.1). Classification (NCBI taxonomy): domain Eukaryota; kingdom Metazoa; phylum Chordata; class Actinopteri; order Cyprinodontiformes; family Cyprinodontidae; genus Cyprinodon; species Cyprinodon tularosa. The sequence continues at coordinate 306,903 of NW_024039012.1, forward strand.
CAGACGTCCTTCATCAATCGGTGTTGTACCCTTCCTCTTTATTTGAAATGGGAGCCCTTCTGCGTTGTTTCAGGAGGTCTAGACTACTTCCTTTATACCAAGAGCTAAAAACATCAACAAGTCCAATTTATTAAAACCGTTTAGATGTTTAGTTCAAACTTTGAAAACCATACGGCCAGAAATGGCTGCTTTAAGTTGAATCCATGTGAATAAAATACTTGATTCCCTTCCATGTTGAGTACTTATGTGTAGGAAAAAACAAAACTTTAAAACTTCACTTTTGAATGTTAAAACATTAATAAATAATTTAAGAAATAGTAAAAGTAAAAATAAAGTGCTACCAGATTTTTATTGCCACGCAACTACTGACATATTTATAAAATACAAAATAACATACATTAATAAAAAAGGGCTTCTCTTTAAGAAAATGTAAGTGAAGCTTAATTTCACATGAGTAGATCAAACACTGGTAGATGTTCTATGACAAAAATATATATATTTTTAATATATATAAATTTTCCATAGAACAATACATTAGGAACATTATCTATAACAAGTGAAAACAAGATTAATGATAATAGAATATTCTGTACATATATGCTGCTGTACATATCCGCTTGCTCCTAGTTTGTTTGTCTGTGTACTGTAGCGTAAAACAGTTTTTTTGGAAAGTGCAGGGGACCAAAAAAGACTTTTAAAAAAGTGCAGGGGACATGTGTCCTGTGGCATCCCAAAATGAAGTGCATGCCAGGGAGGTTCTGCTAGACTTTTGAACTTTTTATTTCAGTTATTCATTCAGATATTTTAACAAACAATAAGAGTGGGCAGAGGTAAATAAGTTTTATACAATTCATACAACTCTGTTCTGTTGACGACACAAATGTCGTCAAAAGATTATGCTCCTTAGTCTTATTTTTATTTCCTTTATTTTTATTGTTGACACATTCTGTAAAAATAATTTCTTTACATCTCTTTAAATTGTTCAATTGTCGCAACGTTGCTTAAGTTCTTAATCCAGGTTGTTCCACTTCTTTACTCTAACGGTAATGCAAAAGCTTTTAAATGTTATATGGATTTTTTCTATTTGATAACGGCACAAACCTCATAGGTTATATTGCTTCCCTTTAACCAGTCAGTCACTTCAACTAACAGCAGGGGGGAACCCAGGATGACTAACTACTAAAACTGAATTGACTGAGTCTTTGCTTATTAATGTTCAAACTTCTGCAGTTGGAGTTTTGCAGAATTTATAGCCCTGACATATTTTTGAGGTTTGAGGTCAAAGATTTTTTTCTTTTTTATATATAAAAAAGCAGGAAGTTGAACATCATTGTTTAGACTTTCTATGTCTACTCTTTTTCTTTGTGTGGTATTTTCCTCTCTAAAAATAGACTGTTAAAAAATGGTTTGATAAAATACATTTATTTTGAGGTTTTTTTAAACCCTAAACAAGTCTGTAAAGTCACTATGTGCATAGAAAATAGTAAAATAACACATCAGAAGGTGTTGCAAGGAGTCTGTTCACTTCAGCATGAATCTTTCCTAGGAATGACACCTAAAACCCAGCCACCAATGAGGAAGTCACACGTAGCCTTATTAATAGTGTGGCAAAACGATACAACTAAACTGAGAAGCTGAACGTGGCTGATATTACAGAAATATGTTCCAGAAGACCAAAGCTTCCTGATTGTTCCTTATGAAGATGAGCACAGAGGCCTAATCAGCCTTAGATGATTGTGATGTAACTGTAACAATGGACTGCATTGATGAGAGACTGGCACAAAACAACGCAGTGTTTTCTGCCGAATCATGCATAAACTTAATTGCATTTCTCTGCTGTCGCTTTAAAAGTTTTAGCAGCAATAACTTTAAAAGCAGGAGTTTGTTGCTTTGATGTTTAGTTCTAAGCTATCTGTCACACAGGATTTTCCGTTTACCAAAGTAGGATTGCAAAAAATTGACCATTTACTAAATTGATTTCCTTACATCTACTCTTTTGTTTCACTGATTTCTTCATTTTTTTACTCTAAATTGCTGGTGCGAGCTGTCGCAGCTTCAGTGGCCATTACCGTAGCTTTGGATGCATTGTAGTCCTTTCAGTTTAATGACCTTAGAAAGTCAATCAGAAAGCAGATGTGCTGGTTACTGTGCTCCACAGGAAGGATCGATCAAAGACGGCTCATTAAGCTGAGCAGGTTGCAGTTTGTGGGGATTTAACAACTGCAGCAAATCGGCACAAACGACAAAAATCAGAGCAGTCATAACAACTGAGGCATAACTTTTGATGAGCACCTAGAAACCACCAAGCTCTCCAAACAAATTGAATCCTCCAGGATCGGAGCCAGCTCACGATGACAGCAAAAGGTCAAAGGTTCTGTTTGTTTTTTTCAAGGCCTCTTGGCTTTAGTTTGGAGAGCCTGGTCCCAGTAGCTGGAGATCAGGTAAAATAAATAGGAAAAAATAAAGAGTTTCCCATAGAGCTCTGACTTAAGTGTTGCAATTCAACTGCTGCTTGAAAATGCTTTTGTATTAGCCTTCTCTCTTTATCCTACATATTTTGAATTAGAATACAAAAACAGAAAATCATTTTTTTGTCCCACAATGGGAAAAATGTGGTATTTACAGCAGCAAAGGTTATACTAGAAGTGGCCACACAATGTGCACCTTTATTAAAATACCAGAAAGGAAAATAAAACTGTAGTATGAAACTGAACAGTGTTTTTACAATATAGTACTGTGTATCTGAAGAATAAAAAAAAATCAAACATTTGTGGACATTTTTATAGTAATGGATGGGTGCAAAAAAAAAAAAAAAGGAAATGACATCAACGTGTTATTTAACTGATTAAGAGGGAAACTTTGCAAAAAAATCAGCATCAATGTAAGAACCTATTGAGGTTATTGGCAACAGTGATGGTCAGCAGAGCTGCTGGGAGGAAGGATCCGGGATAATACTCTGGTGCATTTATGGTGCAGTTTTTTCCCCGCTGTAATTGAATTATTGCACTGAAAGAACTGAGATTAGCGTTTTTTTATCCATCCATCTTCTCCCGCTTAGCCCTTGTCAGGGTCATAGTGGTGCTTATCTCCTTCAGTCTATGGGATAAAGGTGGGGTACGCACTGGACAGACCGCCAGTGTGTCTCAGCAAAACAGAGACACACAGCCATGCACAAACACACTCACACCTAAGGTCAATTTCGACAATCCAATTAACCTAACAGTAATATTTTTGGAGTGCAAGAGGAAGCCAGTGTACCTGGTGAGAACCCACGCATGCACGGAGGACCCTGCAAACCCCGAGGCAGGAATCAAACCAAGAACCTTCTTGCTGCAAGGCGACAGCGCTACCCCTGTGCTGCCTACAAGATTAGCATTTAAATACCTCAATAACTATATCCTCACAACCATAATTGACAACTGAAGCAGACTTTTGAGCTAGTCTTTAAACAGATCAATAATAAAGTAGCAGTTTAATCACAATAATATAGTTAAAAATGATTTCAGTTAAGAAAAAAACAAACATGATATCTAAGCAGTTAAAGGGAAATAAACATTTAGAGGATCATTAACTGATTATAGATTAAACTTCATCAGATGTCTCTCTCTCTGAAAGGTAAACGCTTTCATATCTTATTTAGAGTTTTAATTTGGAGGTCATGTTAGTCTGTGCTTCAGCAGTGTTTCCATGAGTCTGGAGGTTCTCTAAGGCTACTTTGGTCCCTTCTGGATATCTGAGGTTTACTTCCTTTGAATCTGGAACTGAATTTTAGCAAATAGCAGAGAGCATCTTTGCTGGATAAACAGGGTTTGGCATGCAGCTGATGTAGAAAAGAAAAAAAAATTAATAAAATAAATTGGATTAAAAAGAAATACGTGAAACTTGTATTAAATCTGCAAAACTGAGCTTTAACCAGGTTGATCCTATATGGTTAATCTGATTGTTTGCTTGTTTCTGTTTCGGTTCCTCTCCTTTAGTAACTATTCCTGCGTTCTGTCCCGCCCTCCTTAAGGACTCGGCCCCAGAGCATTTGTGTCGCTTAGCCTATAATTACAGTCAAATAATGCGATTTAAAGGCTTTATCTAAAACCTTTTGATTGTGTTTCAGAAGCTGGTTTCCAAAACAAACATTTCAGCTGAGGGAGTTTTAATCCAGGAGAAACATTCCCTAGAAAAGCATTACTTTGGCATACATTCAAATAAGCAAAGCATAACAGCTTCATAGAAATAATCAATTTATTTGATCACCTCAGATCCACAATCTCTGGACTATCATAATTTTTTAGTCCAGAGATCATATCATGTATGATTTAAGGCTTTTTTTTAGCAGTTTGTGTTAGAAGAGTGCATTGTGAACATATGAGTCAATTTAAAAAGCTACTGCTTAAAAGCTATTAAAATACAGTCTATTACTCAGCCTAGATTGCCCGAAATATTTAAACCTGGTCAGCTAGTTGTTTATCAGTGAAATATATTTTTTTAAGTGTTTGCTGTTTCAGAAAATTAGGGAAACAAATATTTTTCATTGCTGTTTGGTTTTGCGTGAGCAGCAGGACAGAAATGTTAAAGGCTCCACTGTGATTATTCATCATTAAAACAGTTTTTTTTTTTTTATTATTGGTAAGGACATGAAGCTAATTTTATACGACTCAGTGTTTGAGCTCTTAGATAATCAGTTTCAAATCCAACACTAAGCCTTCTGAGTTAAACTGAACGGAATGAGAACGGTAGCTTAGACTTAATGAGACTTTTGCTTTGGAAAAGCCATCTGTTGAATAAAAACAAAATGATCACGGCGGGAAATGCACAATTATTATTAACATAAGTAAATTTTAGACCCTGTTATATTAAAAGGGTCCATTCCTAGAAACAGTGTTTCTGTAGACACCTTTTTTTTTAACAGTTCTAAAGCAATCTATGGGACTCTGATTGTCAAAGCATCTAACACTCATTAACCTGGAAATGGGGACAAGTTGGAAGGCCCTAATGGGACACATGACTGTCTCATTATGGTAGGAAGCTGCCTTACTGGAGCGTAACATCCCAGACTGGCATGGTGGGTTTTTCGGTAGGTAGCTTCAGACTGGCACTCTTCACTCCATGAGGCCCCCTCCTGAACCCACCCCCCTTCCCCGTTCTCTCTCTCTTTGTGTGCCAGGGCAAGCCGCCTTTGTTGAAACCCTCATTAGCACCACTCCATAAAGAATGTTTTGCAGAACGGGAGGCGTCACTTAGCTGCTCCTTCATTACTTTGCAGAAGTGACAACAGACCTTCAACTGCAGCTCAGTACGGCAGAAGATTTGGGGATCAGCAGCATGGACCTTACAGACTGTGGAGCTGCAGCCATTAGGAGAGGGAGTTATGATGATGCAGCTGCTTCCATACATCCTGTGAGTATTGATTCAAATCCTTGTGGGGGGTGGGGGTGGGGGGCACTGACTGTTACACACGTAATGGTCTCACACCCTGTCTTATATGGTGATACGTTTCTGTGGTCTTGCAGGTTTTGATGCATAGAGGAAAACTGTTCAAATGTTGCTCATCTGATATTACATTAATTTAGTTGTGGAAATGTGAAAAGCAATCAATTTCCAATGTCTGTAGTATAAATGTAAAGACTAATTTTTCATTTTAATCTGTCAAATTACACAAAAGGCTTTCATTTTTTCTAATTAATAATATTTATATTGTTATTATATATATATAGTATATTATCTTATATAGTATATTCTATTATTGCTCCACGGTGGAACTGTGGGTAGCCCTGTTGCTTTGAAGCAAAAAATGTTCTGGGGTCGATTCCCGGCCTGGGGTCTTTCGGCATTGAGTTTGCAGATTCTCCCTGTGCATTCGTGGGTTCTCTCTGGGTACTCTGGCTTCCTCCCACAGTCCAGAAACATGACTGTTAGTTTAAGGTTAACTGGCATCTCTGAGTTGTCCTTAGGTGTGAGTGTGTGTGAATGGTTGATTGTCTTGTTTGTTTCGTGTCGCCTTATGATAGAATGGCAACTTGTGCACGGTGTACCGCTGCTGCTCACCCATAGACTGCCCATAGACACCCACAGCTAACCTGACAAGGGGTAAGTTGGAGAAAATGGATGGATAATTCTATTCTCCTGGAATGCATAAATATGATTTGCTAAAACCTTGATTTAAATCTTATATTACAGAACATTTAAGTAAGATAGATAAGTTTTGGGTCAGTAGACGTTAACATAAAATTATTTTGTCACTAAAAATCCTTCTCTTCCCCATCACAAATTTAAACAACTCTACAGGGACCCTGACTTGACCTGGGTATTTCTGTGAGGTTGGACTAAGATTCAACATTTTCGCAGTAAATACTACTACTAGGTCTTAGAGGGAAAATAAACAATCATCATGAGGAACAGCACTTCAGGCACACTAAAGTATGGTGGAAGACTTGTGATGCTGTGGGTCTAATTGTGTGTCAAAGCTCATTGGAGAATTGCTCATGCACAGCATAATGATCTCTGAAATATCAAAAATGTTTCAATAAAGATGCGATTGGTTTTTAAAAAGAAAACTACGTTGTTAATGGGTCCTCCATTAGTGAGATTTTTTAAATGACCAGCTGCATAAGATATAAAAAGATCTTTCAATTGGCTGTAACTGATGAAATTTTTTTTTTTTTTATGTTTTTTCTTTTCTTTTTTCTTTTGAACTTTATACCTTAATCAATGTTGTACAGTCCACTATTCTGCCTGCTAAATTTATGGGGCATAATGAGACACTTAACTACTTTTGTTCCATCAGATTTATGTGAGAGACCTAATCTCTGAGGTGACAGCACTCTAAGTTTCACTTACGGACACTTGAATATTTCTTAATGGATACTGTTACAATAATAACAGTGCAAAAAACTGTTCTACATGGTATTTTGTGCATATAATGAATTTTTGTATAAGTAATTGTCACAAACGAGAAAGAACTTCTCAAAACGGTGTAAGTTAATTGTTTACTGTAAAGGCAACTAGCAGCCATCTTACAAACTGAGGTCAGGTAGGCTTGTGATGCCCCAACATTCCAGCTTGTAATTCACACTTCCTGGTGTATTCAAGTTTCATTGATTACTCGGAGGGCAGACACTCCAACTCCTCTCCAATTATTCTCCAGGGAATAATGAAACATAACATTTCTCTCCCTCTGTTCCTTTAGGGAATTTTTTTGAAGATGGCTACAGAGAAAAACTTTAATGTTTTATTGATTGAGCAAGTTGAACTCAACTTAATTTGTTGCAGGTCTATTTAACAACGTTCTGAGTGGTTCATAAAACATTTCTGTAAACTAAACAGATTTTTTGCTAACTTAGGCAGAATATCTTACTAGAAATATCACGGTTAAAAAGGCTTCACATTAAACTGCTTCTATCTACAGGTAAAAGCCTCTTCTTTCCTACCATCACAAACATAAACATATGCTACTTTGCAAGATGTCACGAAGATATAAAATATAATCATTTTAAATGATAAGTTAGAAAAATCTGGCTTGCAACCAAAGAGAGGTTAATGGTTTTTGGGGTTTTTTTGGCAGCCATGGATCAATGGTAATGCTGCATCTTTTGTTACAGATTCTTATTGGTCAGGTCTCAAATCTGAGCTTTAATGAGCTTATTTTAGAAAAAAAATAACTTGCAGATATTTTCCCACTTAAATTATATCACAAAACCCTCAGAAAAATGACATGAGGTTTGTCTCATTTAAAAAAAGATCCAAATAAATATTAACCTAGTATTCAGCTGTGATATATTTTTATACATAAAGAAGTATGAGGCAGGTGTGTATATGTGGGTCACCTCAGGCCCTTTATGTCCCCCACCTACCCAACATGTGACAGGGAGGTCTGGGCTGCAGAAAGAGACCCTTTTATCGAGCATTCCAGTTCCTGTTTGTTTTTGTTTTCCTGTGTTTTCCCTCAGCATCTATTGTGCTTCACCTAATTAATCAGTCCAGCAATTAGAGCACAAACCAGCCGGGATGAGAACTCTTTTTGTTTCTTGTTTTACACACAAACAAAAGATCAAACTTGTGTTTAAAATGAAAGCATGGTTTAAAATCTCTCTCTAACTGAGTATATCACTACGCTTCATTGGAATCTGTTTAAGGTAGCATTGTAGTTTATATTTTATACTGTTTTAAATATGGTAATAATTTAATCTTAATGGGATTTTGATAATAAAAAGATTAATAATAAATACAACTATAATCAATCAAAGCAAGGGTAAAATACATGTATTGAATCCTCGCCATTTTGTCATGTAGTTTTTCTTAATTCATCGAAAGGCAGCCTGAACTTTTTTATATTTAACCTGATTTGGAAAATTGTTTTTAATTGTTATTATATAGTACATTTATTCCATTCCAATTTTCTAATTATAATTTTATGTATTTTGTTTATTCCATTCTGGTTATATTTATGTTTCTCATGTTGTTTCATTCTTCTATATGTTTTTTTGTTTTTTAGTAACTCACCAAAGTAGATGAGTAGTTTCCATGAGAGGAAACAGTCCTTGGCTTATGAACATTTCCATAACATTATATTTCCAGCTTTTCATTCGTGTCATACAGCAGCAACAACTAAATGAACCTTTCAACTTCTGTTTTTCTAAACAGCACTTCCGACATTTGGCTCAGAGGCGACGCTCTGCTCCATCTTTGGTCTTTGGGAAGGCCCTCGGGATGCCATGGTCTCCTATCAGGTCCGTTCATTTCCCTGAAGACATTGCCACACTTAAATATGTAAAGGTGCATTTAGTCAAACTAAATAATCCTTTAAATTACAGTTAAGCACTATGGCACCTCCCTTCCTCAGTTTGTTCAGTATAGTTGGTTCTCATGTGTTCATTCGAGATCTTTAATGTTGAAATGGAGGAGGCGTATTTACAGTTTATCATAATGAAACAAAACAAATAAGAAGCTTCTGTTTTTTATAAAGACTGTTGCAAAACAGTTGATAGGTTAAGCAGTAAGACCAGCTGCAACTTTAATGTAATTAATTGGAAAGTTTCAAATGTCAGCAGTCGTGACTCAGCAAAATATTTACCAAAGAACCTTCATTTCCCAGCTAACACTGACTCACAGTAAAAACAAAACGTTAAATAAGCTTCAGGTGCTGAAATGCCCTTAGCTTACCTGCTCAGATGTACTTACAAAATATTATCTATAATTTGTCTATGAGGTTTTCAAGCAGATTTATCAGAAGTAAGCTTGGTTTTGAGCAATGATGACAAAAAAAACATCAAAAACTGTCTTGTTTAGATTTTGAGTCAGTCCTAAATGTTTAGAGATAATTTCATTTCCCCATGCATTTTTTTTTGTGAGTTACTTTAAAACAACGTTAAGATAAGAGGTTGCTACTTCAATACTTCATAAAGAAAATCATGTTTGTTTTATTTCTAATTTTCAGTTGTGATTACTTTGTTTTAATGTTGAAGAGCAAGAGGAAATGGTCACACACCTTCTGATATGTATTTAATAATTTATCTATCTAGTTTTGATATTCATAATATTAGGATAAAAAAAAAAAAAACTAGCATCTTAGATTGACTTTTATATATCAATACTTACCAAAAATGTTTTTTTGTTTCTATGCTTCATGATAAAAGACCTTCAAAGATTTTGGGGGTGAAATGAAAACTGTAGTAGTTGCATCTACTTTTTAAAAATATAAATCCTGGTGTACCGCTCAGTTTACAGCATTAGTATATGTCTTTTTATAATTATAGGTGCAAAATATTTGCTTTCTTAAGGGAAGAGAAATACTAACACAAAGAGCTGCACAAACACCACTGAATGTGCATTTTTAAAAAGCATATTTTTTCCTTCCGCCAAGTCAGAAAAAACAGCGCTGTAGTTTAGGTGACAGACAGCCAGAAGCAGAACCGGCACAAAACCAAGAGACTGGAGCAGCATCAAAGATGATTAAAAGAACTGCTAAATATATACAGACTAACATTTATCCTAAAAGTGTCAATCTTAAAATCTCGCCACTCTATATTAATGCTTAGAAGCGATAAGTCATAACATGGCTTCTGTTGCATTATAAAAATTTCAGTTAAACTCAATTGTGGCCTGGCCAACCAGACCGAATTCCACAAAGATACGTCGTGTGAACGTCTCATCGGTCTGGCTGCCCAGGCCACAATTGAGCTCCAAATCATATTCCTAACCAACTGTCCTCCCTGTGAGGAATCTTGGGCACTAATATTTTAAAACTTTTTTTAAACAAAAGAAAGTAAAAAAAAAAAAAAAAATCAATATCGAACCCTCTAGATGAATTCTGACTTACACTACATTTAGTTAAAAGGAAAACCTTTTAAGTCACTCAAGACACTATGATAAAGGAAAGTATAAAGCGAGTTACTGAATAACATTATTGAGAGTTTGGTTTCTTAATCAAATGAGTTTTTAATCAATGGAGGGATATGTGTGGGGCACCAAAAATAATAATTGAACTTAATTGATCTCCCAGTGGAGAAATTTACCTCTGAGTTTAACACATCCCCTTGGGGAGCAGTGGGCTGCCTTTGTGGGGCACCTGGAGATCAATCGGGGGTTAAGGGTCTTTGCTCAGAGACCCAGAGTGGCAGTCTGTGGAAGTGGGGCTTGAACTCAGAACCTCAGGATTCCAAGCCCTAACCACTAGGCCGCCACTGCCACTAAGAAGAGGGTAACAGTAATTAATGTGATAGGTGGCAATGAAAATAAGTGTTAAAAGAGGTTATGGTGGGACGGAGGTGGTGTTTACTGCGTTAATGAAAATTTGATGAGAATCAAGACTTTGTTTCAGACTGAGCAGTGGGGAGAAGAAAAATGGACTGTAAAGTTAAGGTTGATGGACAAGAAGAATTGGGTGCCATCTGCATAGCAAGGGAAGCTGAAATTTAACCAGGAGAAAAATATATAGGAGTGGCGGCCTAGTAGTTAGGGCGTTGCATTTGGAATCTAGAGGTTTTGAGTACAAGCCCCACCCCCACAGACTGCCACTCTGGGTCCCTGAGCAAAAGATTCCTAACCCCACACTGCAATCCATCACACCAAGAATGCTTGTAGTGACAGTGGAGAGAAAAACTCTCTTTAAACAAGAAGAAAGCTCCTGCAGAACCAGGCTTAGTGTGAGCAGCCATTTGCCGAGGCAGACTGGGATTCAAGGATATAGAAGCAGAGATACAAAAGGATGAGCATACAAAATACCTCAGTTATTATGGGCTTCTTTGGTGCTTCTATGATTTACTTTCTTCTTTCCTGACTTCTCCAGGTGGGTTGACATATCTTGTTTCTTCTATATCTAGATCATAGATTAGACATAGATGTTTAAGATTTTAATTAGTTATATTTGCTCTAAACCTTTTATAAACTTCTTCCTGACCTGTCTGATCTGCTCCTTGGTATCCAAAGATGTTTCCTAACAGACGTCAGAGCTTTTCGCAGATAGGATGTATTTTTGTTGACATTAGATCACATATCTCTGGACTCTATTTACTAATTAGGAAGCTACTTAAGATAATCCGGTTGCACTGGACGCATTGCATACTTTCAGATTTTTACAGTAGCAAATAAAAACCTCATTAAGTCACAAAAAAAAATAATGTATCAGTTTATTTCTACTTTACAATGATGCTACTTTTTATTGATTTATCACTTACACTCTAGTTAAACAAACGTTTCTGAATGTCACCTACTCAAAATTTAAAGACTTTACGATTTATAAATATATTTAGAGGCTTTTGTGCTTCTTTGTCTGACTAATCTCTGATTAATTCTGCCTCGGTTTTCATTTCTTAATTGTCCATTTTTCTGTTTTCACTGTTTCAGTGTTTATTTTGTTTTAAGTGCTTAAAATAGTCCCCCTAGAAATAGAAATGTGCTTTCATTATTACTAACAGCACACATAATAATTTTTATACCAAGTAGTATTATAGATCATTGTTAATTAGTCATTGCTAAACAGAATGAGCAATTAGGGTATCAAACAGCTGGATGTTGTTTCTCATAAACAGCATGGTATTTAAAGCGTTTGTGCACAACAGTGGGATAACAGGAGAAAACAAAAACATAAATGTGCACAGAAAAAATGTCTGGGAGCTTAGCTCGCATACACCCCTTCAAACAGGTGGCAGCACTCACATCACATGCACAGTTTGAAAGTGACACCTCGCATAGAGTAAACGGTGAAAGAAATGCATTTCCTGTCCCCCTGATCCCACCACGTGTGACGCCTGCAGGTTGCCACCATGTTTACCACTCTGCACGGCCTTATGTGCCACAAACACAGATGTCCTGTGAGGGGGGTTTACACAGCTAGGTTCTGAAACCATGTCTTGAACAAACACTTCAACTTTTGTGTCATCCATGCTGCGTGTTGGGTCAGCATTTTGTGTTGATTTAACATTATTTGTTTATTATAGATCTCACGTTTGTATTCTTAGATTTCTTTCAAGCCACGCTGTGGCAAACAGATAACGGGCCTGAAAATACTACAGATGGTTGTTTGAATTTATTTAAACTTCTCTGTTATTGTATTTTTTTTATTTAGGCTTACACTCAAAATGTACATACTTCTTAAAATCATTTGTGGATTTTAGTTTAATTTGCAGGTAAAACATGAAACAAAAAAAAATAACTGTAAGAATTAAGAGATTATTGGATGGAAAGGAGGAGGTTTGATGGATAGTATCATTTACTGAATCCCAACAATAAAATATATTTACTTTTTTCTTGCTTTTGATATTTATGGCTGTACTAATATGTAGAGGAGACTTGATCTTGTCAAAACCTTTAAGTAACACCAGAACACCTTGCACCTACTCTAGACGTGGGATCTAGATAAACGTCTCTTTTGTATCAGACGTTTAACCTTTCCGAGGTGTCATCATCAATGGCTGGGTGAAGACCCCCTCGGTGGTGGGTGATTTCTTTAAAGGAAATGAGGCAAATGTCAGACACAACCCACCCTCACAGGTCCAGCCAGTCAGCGTTCAAAGACATTTGACATGGAGGAGGAGGGCGGCTGTTGTGGGCGTTAGTTTCACTCTGGTGGGTATGCAGCTGACGTAAAACTCGTATTAATACATTCTATAAAAGATAACTACACAAACATTGTTATTTATCATGAATATAACACAAGAAGTCCGTTTCTTTACATTGTATGAATAGTTTTTTTGGGGGGATTAAGTTGTAAAAAGTATGTTTAAACTTCAGCAAAAGCAAACTTCCTATTTATAAAATAGCAAATGTTCGGCAATATTCAGTGATCTTTTTGTTCTATTTGTTTATATTGTTTACACTAGAGAACCAAAAACTCTCACACTGCCTTGTTTGTCTGTATGTTATGAGTCATCTATAGTAGGCCACAAAGAAAACACAGGGAAAGTACCCCCGGTGAAATGATTTGAATTTATGCTCCTACTTATGTGGCAGTGGGAAGAGCAAACATCAAAGCTGGTTTCACACTCGGTGGGTGTCAATAATTGTGACCTGTTTGAGCTCAGCTTTGACTAGTCTAAGACCCAACAGGACACAAACAATGTTAAGAGTCGTTCATCTTCTAAGCTATCGCTTTCTTATGGACACTATTATTAAATCTTAAAGCACACATCTTATTCACGCGTATAGCAGTCTAAATACCACACTAACATAAGGATCAGTGGTGTTATTAAACATGGAGAATGCAGTGTTTGCAAGTTCTTTATGGTACATTTAGGGTTTTAATTGAGTGTGCAGTCTGGGTTTAATTTTGCTGTTCATAAGCAGCTGAAACTTGGTACTTGTGAATCTTTCCCATCCTCTATCTGGTGTTTGAGCACTTTTGTCAGCCACGTGCTTTTTCTTTCACTTAACTTTCCATCGACGGCGCTTGATACACCCCCCCAATGAACAGTTAGCTTATTTTGGAACGACTTTTCATGACTTACCCTCCTTTGGTAGGGTATCAATTTGGGCTAAAACAATTAATCAGATTAATCATGATTAATCCATTATTGAAGTAATCGTCAACTAATTTAGTAATCGATTAGTCGTTACTTTTACATTTTTTTTTGAATTGTCATTCCATTGTCACAAGTGCCGAGCAACGAAATTAACTCTCTGCATTTAACCCATCCCCTTGGGGAGCAGTGGGGTGCCATTGTGCGGTGCCTGGGGAGCAATTATATCAAAATTGGAAAATAATTATATGAAAATTGTAAGAACTATATATAAACATTTTGAATTTAAGAAAAAAAATGTTTTCATCTCTTAATATGCTCTATCCAGAACTCCTCAAGTTGAAAAGTTTTAGTTTCACCTGGTTTAATTTAGTGGAAAAAAATCTTCTTTAAGTAACCTTTGGCTATTATTAAAAGATTTAAAAAGAATAATCGACAGATTAATCAGTTTGCTAAATAATTGGTAGTTGCAATCCTTGTATCAATTGCTCCCGATAGCGATTATATATATATATATATATATATATATATATATATATATATATATATATATATATATATATATATATATATATATATATATATATATATATATATATATATATGTCTGTATTAATATTTTCTGTATTAAATGTTATACTAACTGTATTATATATATATCCTGACTAAAATAAGAGAAAATTAAGTATTCATGTTATTCACATCTAGAAACGTCTTCCCTGGACATTTGAACCCATTTGTATGTGCAAAATTGTGAATATGTATTATTTTTGTTTTTGCTATGTGTTCTATGTTTCAGATAAAAACAATGTGATAGTAGAAAGTCAAACCCAAGACCTTCCTGCTGCAAAGCAACAATGTGAAAAGTGTGAAAATTAAATAAATGATGAATTTCAACAAATAAAGAAGACATTTTTACTCACTGGAGTCACACTTCTTTAGTTGGCATGGTGATACCTATCTATAAATTATGTATGACTGTTTCTAATGTAGCGGAAAACTTGTACAGCTTAAATAGTTAGAGATTAAACAAACAAGTGTTAGTTTATATGTCGCCAGCATCAACACAGGTCTGCTTCATACAAGATTTAGTGACAACTTGTGGTATTCTCTGTCTTGGCAGTAGAAGTTTCCAGTGTTATGCAACATTTAGTGAGTTATCCCACATGTACAATTATTCTATTAAATTAAAGTGATTCCTTGATTTACAACAGGAACATAAGACGTGTCTTTGGTAATTATGTTCATTTCATAAGCAGAACTATTTAACTGGCTGAGGTTTTAACAGCTCAAGTAAAATGAGAACCAAAACAGAGAGAAGCAAACCAACAAAAGAAAACAGAGAAGGCATGAAACATAACACAACACTGCAAAAAAAATGAAATCTAACATAGTCACTTTTTCCTTTTTTAAACAAGTGTATTTTCTCTTGATGATTTGCCAAAGTAATAACATGATTTATGTTTATAATAAGAAAAAAGCTCCATTATCTTATTTTGAGGGCAAAAACACATTCCGTTGTCAGATATTCTTTTTTATCTGTTCAAATTAATTACAAATACATTTATCTCTAGGTCATTTTTTGTAGTGAAAAGCCTGTTTGGATTTAATACTGATACTAACCCATGCCATCTGAATAAATGGTGATTTCCCACCAGTTTAGAGATTTGACTTCTCTGTCCAGAACAGACAGCCCCTAGAATACATTTACTGGTGACAGGCTGGCCTGTCTGAAGGCTGCTCTGGAAATCATCTTTGTTTTGGTGTGTTTCCTTTGGCTCAGGGAAGAGGCTCCCTTCTGGGTGTCTGTTGACCAGAGCCCGTTTGTTCTCGGATTGACCAGCGAGAATGGCGAGCTGCTGCTGGACGAATGTGTCCAAGTCACTGAGGGGACAAAGACCAAGGAGAGACACCTGTTCCTCTTTACGGACGTCCTTGTCTTCGCAAAACTAAAGTGAGTTATCCTTAAATTTCTATGACACCATGAGCGATAAGGGTTACTCTAGGATATAAAGTGAAGTAGAAGGAATATGTAATTCTTTTGTGTTTTTTAAAGAAGTTTCTGTTGAAAATGCCACGTGTTTTACAGCAGAATGAAAAAGGGGAAGTAGAAGCAAACTGTTTATTTTTAAACTGTACGCCTAGAGTATTGGGGAATCTCCGAGCAAAGCAGTCCAGCCACATCTATTCACTCTAAGCTGACATTAATAGAAAAAGAAAGCAGGGTGCTTCCCTGTAAGAGAAGTTACAACAGGGGGAACTCAGCGGTATTCCCTTAAAAAATGTGTTCTACTCCGATATTTCAAACAGTACCCAAATTTTATCTGATTTTACTTTCAATCATAAGCAACTGTTCTGATCCAGAGACCAAATCTTGGCTGTTTTTTTGTTTTGTTATTAGACTCACAAAACTACCCTTAAAACAAAGTGTAACAACTTTCACCTCGTTTTGCCTTAGAGCGCAGATTGGATCTGTTTGTAAAAGTCAGTGGAAGTTTTACAGCCCTTGAGTGGGAGGACATTCACAGTCATCTCTGTACCGCAACCTGCCCACTGTTCCTGTAGGTATGCACAGCTGGGACAACAACACGCTACAGTAAAGCTGTACATCAGTGCGTATTACTTCCATGGATGACTCTATGCATCATTACTCATTTTTTATATTGCTTCTTTGGTGTCTTTTGGAGAGACTCAGTTGCTTAGTCACGGGATGCCAGTTGTATTTTCTGTGGCTGGCTTTGGTGTCATGTTACTTTGAAGTTCTGAAACAGCTTTGGATCAATAACCATTGGAGCTGAAATGGGAGAAACTAAAAGAATGCTGTCAAAGATCATTATTTATAAAATAACAGGTTCAGTTATGTTTGTTTACATCACAATTAGGACGTCTACCCCTTCACCCCCCAGCCACAATTCACATGTTTATTCAATCTTTTTAGCAAAAAGTCTGGAGGTTAATTTCTAGATGGGTTGTCAGCAAGATCCTACGCATGTTTTTCCATTTAAAATATTTATTACCTGTGATTTTATCATAAATAAGTTATTGATTTTAGGATTTCCTCTTTATGATGCTGTGAATAAAGATCAATTCCTTTTTAGGCTTTATGAACATAGTTACTAGGGGTGTTAACAAATAAAGATGGCCCTGTCTGCCGCAAAACAAGCTTTGTATACTGAGGCTTGACTCAGATGTGTTTTCAGCCTGAATTGTTTGTAAGGTTAAGAATGAATATAACCATCCTTCTCTTTAATCTTTCTATAGACAGTCCTAAGGAAGCTGTTTTTAGCACCTTTTTATATTTCGTGTACATAGAGTGAAATGCATTAAGAAGGAATTCATTTACATGTTAGAGTAATGCTACAATGAGAATAAATATTCTAATAGTTTTTTATTGCCTCTTGAAAGTTAGCCTCTAAATAACACCGATGCAATGAATAATCCCTTTCGTTTCTACTTCCACAAAACAGCAGAATACATCCATGGTGTTTGCTTTTTATTTTCTGATTCCTATGTGTACAAAGTCAGAACAAATAGTCTATAAATATAGCAGACATTTATTGAACTGAGACTTTTACCACAGGGATGTTGAAAGCACATGTAAACAGAAATCAGAAAATGTTTCAGCTTGTCTTTTTACTTTTTCTGAAACAGGTCGCCGGCCAGCTACCGCCTGAAGCATAAAGTGAACTTGCAAGAAGTCTGGCTTTGCAGCTTTGAGGAGGAGCAGGAGGAGGAAGAGGAGGAAGATGGTGAAGATAGTGGCACAGTAGGGGACATTGACCCCAGGCTGAGTGTTGTCCTGGCTTGGGCTCTCACTTTTTGTGTTGTGTGTTTTCGGTAAGAGGTCAAACATGGCATGTGACTCACACACAAACTGCAACATGTAAGCTGGTTGATTTATAAATGTCCCAACCAGGATCATGCATTTATGTAGCAACAGACATTTTCATGTGATGACTACTTCATTCTTTGAAAATGCTGGTGACTCTAAAGAGGAGTTCAGGCAAATGTTGTGGAAAAGATCTTGAGAAAACGGGGTTTGCTGCTCAACAACATAGGTGTTAATGCATACATGAATAGATGAAAGGAATAGATGAAAGGCCAAAACAAATTAGGAGATGAATATAAAGTATAAAGAATATTTGGTTTTCAAGATTAAAAGTCCCCCTGCGATGGACTGGTGACCTGTCCAGGGTGTACCCCATCTCTCGCCTGTAGACAGCTGGAGTTAGGCACCAGCACCCCTCGTGACCCCAGCAGGGATGAAGTGTAACAGAAAATGGATGGATTGATGGATTAAAATCTAAAAAATGATGTCTGGAATTTCTATTCAGGCCTTCCGACCAACACTTGACCAAATTCTTAAGGGGGTTTCACACGGTAAATGGCCTGTACATATATAGTGCTTTTTCAAGTCACTTGACCAAAACGCTTTACATTACATTCACTCATTCATGCACACACTGATGGTGGTAAACTACATTGTAATCACAGCTACCCTGGGACTCACTGACAGAAGAGAGGCTGCTGTACACTGGTGCCACAAGTCCCTTCAACCACCATCAGTAGGCAATGCAGGTGAAGAGTCTTGCCCAGGGACACAACGACAGTAAAGCCAAAGCTAAGGCTCGAACAAACATCCCTCCAGTTGCAGGGCAAGCTCCTTCATCCGACATCCCTGTCGCCGCAATATTGGGTAGTTTATCCTGCAGTGCGTTAAAAGTGATCGGGTCTGTTCGGAAGAAAGTCAGGGATCACAAAGTCCGATCACAAATTGGGAGAATCCAACATTACATAAATGTATGTAATGAAATCTAAGCTAATTGTTTTCATTCGTAGGCAAGCTTTTCTTATAACAAAGTGTGTATTCACATTCGTTAAATCAAACATGACTCACCTCCTAATCATAGTGTAGCATGTGGAGGACCTACCTGCACTCTCTGAACTCCTTTACCCAACACTTTCTTGTATTCCCTTTATTTTCTCTGGTCAAACACACTATAGCCATTCCATCTGTTTTGTCCACCATGTTTGTTTTCTACAAACTTTTTTATTATCATCTGTGGGGTCTCTTAAGTTTTAGAAGTCACTCAATCTTTAAATGTTACCGTGTGAACCATCCTAATGCAGAATAGTTGAGTCAAACCGTAGTTGTCGTTTCTGGGCTTTAATTGGGCCATACTGGCACTTTGCTCTCTACCATTAAACTGCAGCTCTGTCAGTAGGATCGATGTGTTTGTTGGAAAGTGGATCTCTAACCGGGATCTCTCAGTTCTTTGGCAGCCTCTAACAAGGTTTCTTCTCATCTTCTCATGTATTTAGCTTCATATTCTCATCAAGTGTTTATTTTTAAAGGTATTGTGGTGAATGTTCTTTTTCCAGATGGATCATCAAAATAAATGTTCCTCCTAACTGTGTATCATTCTGGTGATATGTTTACATAAAGCCGTCCTACATGCTTGTCCCCATTTTCACTTACCAATGGTTTGTCTGACTTATGGGAAGAATTGTAAATCTTCTTTTGGAAAGTAAGCTTGTATGAGCGATGCAAAGAGCAACTTTTAACAGAGCCTGCACAAGAAGAAATGGGCTTGTGCACGCTCTTACACGCGTTTACCAGGCATTTCCTCTGGGGTGCGGGTACAGGGTTGTGAATGTGCATTTTTTTTAAAGTGGAGAGCGCAGATCTTTTCAACAATTAACCAAAATCATCCATTATACCTTTCATATAGGTAATCAAGGTCAGATATTTACTGTGGTCCTACATTTCCTGTTACAAACAGCAACAATCGCTTCCCCGTTAATACTTTTACATGAAGTTACTCTATGGTCCTCTTGGCCATTTCTCTAAATGATGCTCCCCCTGCCCAGTCTCACAGTTAAGGAGGATGGACATTTCTTTGTGCCATACGATTTGGACTAAACAAATCTCTCTTGACAAAATAAACCAATATTTATATTGTACAGTCAGTTGAACTATTTAGATGGCTATTGAGGGCAATCATTTAAGCTTGATTTCTTTGAGGGCTGTTGGAGTCTTTGAGACGGAATACATATGCACACTTTTGAAAATTTCTTTCCTAGGATATTTAGAAAACTATCGTTCATTTTATTATCACTTTACAATGTACTACATTATGTTGATCAATGTGAAAATTCCCATCCAAATAAATGGTTTTCGTTTGCAAAATGTAAAATGATTTGGTGTGAATACAAACTTTCAGCAAACTTTTTTTTTCTACAAAATACCTTTTTTTTTTGGCAAGTCATTAACCAAGAACATGTGTACACATACAGTAGTAAACGGTCATATGATGTGTGGCCTTTAGGAAAATGAAGAAGTAGCAAAAAGAAAGTCGTCCTGAAGCATCACAAGACAAAAGCCAAAAAAAAAAGGAAGTTTGGACATTGTCGCTAAACACGGGGATTAACAGACACTGGCAAGAAATGCAGGGTTTTACTGTAAGGATGAAGTGCAGGAGAAACCTTACTCATCCTTTATGGTGCAGACTTTCTGATTATCTGAAGAGGAATGAAAGTGTATTTTTTTTCCTGCTGTGAATTTCTGATCCATTAAGTGGCCCCAGATGACAAATAGCTCATTTGTGGTGCTCAGTGACTCCCACGTTTCTCGCAAAGTCATCAAATCAAACACTGAGGCTGTTTTTCACCCATTTTTGTATTCCAAGAAGCTGATTAATACTCAATTGGGTTTTGAGTTGTTTTAAAAAAAGATGAGAACCCTTCTTTTTGTCTGACTGGACTTAAGTTATGATTCACAGAGAGAAGGTTTCAGATTCATCTGCAGTTGCAGCCTTACAGAAACAGAGTGCCTGGGTTTTAACAGATGCGCTGATAAACATGAGCATCAGCTGGCATGAACTTTATGTTAATAATGGTGAAACCTCACAGGTGTAAACGTAGACACACGTATCTGCGTCGCCGTCCTGTTTCCACTGGCGGACACAAAGCCACTCTAGTGCTGTAGGAAGTGGAAGGTGTCTGAATGGGGCATGCCGTGACGTTGCTTCCTCTCCCCATGACTGTGATGCACTTTCCAACCAGAGTTGTTAAAAGAGGCGTGAGAGCACGGCTCGCCTCATTCCTCCCACTGTCGGCCGAGAGCTCGCCTGGTTCTCTCTGTGGATTTAGTAACTCATACCATGCTGTTTTCTCACCCCCAGCTCGCCTGAGGTGAAAGAACGCTGGTTAGATACTCTTCACAGGTAAGGCTGATATTTAAGCCTTTATATCATTTTCGTGGTTGTTGCTTTATGTAAATACTAATGATTACTAATAATTATTGATGGAGCTGAGCTGCACAGGTTCAGATCAATTAGAACAGTTAATAAGGTAATAGAAGACCTGAAAAGGTAGTTTAATTTATTATAAACAAAGAAACCGATAAGGATGCTTAAACCCTAACCCAAACCGTCCCTCTGAGATCATGAAAGACATTTTATTGAAAGGATCAAAGTTGAGGCAGACAAATAGAAAAATGATGCATCTTTTTAAATTAACCTTAATTTATCTCTATTGTAGAAAAATTAGAGGCGCAAAATCGAGGACTGCTTGTTCTTCTTCTCCACCTCCCGACGTCCTCATGAAGGTGTTGAGTGGCAGCATCGCTGTAAGTCTCTTGCTGTCTTCGGTGCCAGATTAGGCTGGAACTTCACTGAAAGAATTTTAAACTTTCCATTTCACATTAACATTTCCCATAACATCTTCCTTTTTTTCTATAATATTGCAGACTAAAACTCTAACAGGAGGTGGCATGGAGCAAATGATTGTTCTTTCACCTGAGGTAGGTCAAAAGATCAACTTATTGAAACAAAACATGTTTTTTATGCATATTAGAACATTCTATACAAGATTATAGATGTCTTGCAGGAAAAACAGTACAGCTTGATAAACTTATATTGTTGCAAAATATCTGATGATATTGGAAAGGGCTTATTACGACTCTTATATTCTAGTTACAAATGTTCAGATCATTCATAGTACACATGTCGGCTAAGGGGTGCGTGTGTGCATGTGTGTGTGTGTGTGTGTGTGTGTGTGTGTGTGGGGGGGGGGGGGTTAGCTGGTTTGAAATTTCAAAAGGGCAACTCCTTCTTCTGCTTTTGCTCTAGAATGCCCATGTTCCTCTTGCATGTTCATCACCACATCTCTTCTTCTTTTATTATGTTACCAGGGTGATGCAAAGAGCTGCATTTTGTCAAAGCAGTTAAACAACCAAGATGAGAAGCTGACGCAATCCTCTGGTGAGTTTTAGCATTTTTGCACACATATCTCTCTGTCTCTCTCGGTCGGTTGCTCTGGTGCAGGTCTGTGCCACTCTGCTGAGAGGGGAGGGCCCATTAGGTTTCAAAAATTAACCGCAGAGAGAGAAAAAAGAATTTAGCGCCTGGTTAGGTTGTACAAGAGCACAAAACAACCTTTGCTTTCCGTGGGTAGAACTCAAGCAGGCGATGTGTTATGAGTTTATGCTAATGGTGCGTTTGTCGTCTTCAGAAACCAAATGGAACCTGGTGAGGAACAGGATGAGGCTCAGGAGGGCTTCCAGCAAGGCCTGCCATGAAAATAAAGGCAACAAGACTCAGCTGTTTGGACAGGCACTTTGCAACATCTGTCCAGATGACTACTCACTTCCCAAGCCAATCACAGTAAGTTAATTTCAAAATGTGCAATGCAACTTCTAAAAACAGCACTGTTCATTTATCCCAACCACCTGTTGGGTTACATTTTTGCAACTGAAGGAATGTGAATGCATGTTTATTAACCGCATCTCTTTTCCACCAGGATCTGCTGGTGCTGCTGAGGAAGAGGGGTCCGTCTGTGGAGGGAGTTTTTCGGAAGCCATGCAACACCAGGCTTATGAAAGACCTCAGGGAGCAGCTGGATAATGGCGCGGAGGTCGACCTGGAGAATCAGCAGGTCCATCTGCTGGTTGGATTACTTAAAGTGAGTAACGCATAATGTTATGAAGCAGTCACAAGTAAAACCACATTTTTTAGTATTGAAAATACCATTGAGTTAGAAAAATAGCACATCATCTACAGCAATTTCTTCTCCAAAGCTGATACTGAAGTTCATGCAATCCTTACAACAGAGTAAAAGGAATAGCAAACTGTCTCATTTATAAAGTCAAAGGAATTTTGAAAAAAAATGTATTGCTCCTCTTTTTACTAAAAGGCATTGTAGCTCATCACTGTCTTCTTATTGCTTGCAGTGTTTCCTGAAGGAACTTCCTGGCAGCCTGCTCCGGTCTGACCTTTACAACAGGTGGATAACAGCTCTGGAACATGAAGACATCGAGCAGAGAACCGTGGAAATCAAAAAGTAAGTTAGTCTCCACCCGCTCCGTGACATCTTTACTACCCGCATCCTCTTTCTAATGGAATATGTGGTATTTATATATGGAAGATAGTCCTTTGTTATGTTTTTTATCAATGCTTGTGTGGTTAACAGCAAGCAAGGGTTTTTCTGAGTGGACTGTTTTGCATAATCTCCCCAGTGTTCCGTCTACTGGCCGTACGAAAACCACTTCTTCATTTTTTTAGTCTGATCAGTTGGAAAAAAGGGAACAAACTTAAAAGAAGTTGAAGACCACCAAACTTATCTTCTTCCTGTTCTCTCTCTCTTCCTTCCGTTGCCAGGGTGCTCGCTGATCTTCCGAGGCCTAACAAACTCCTCCTGCAGTACCTGACCTGTGTCTTTCATTACATTCTTGAGAGCTCAGACATCAACAAAATGGATGCCTCCAATCTGGCGGTGTGCATCGGGCCCACGCTGCTGCAGCTGGACGACACTCCACTAGATGGGCAGAGGGAAAAGATGCAGAAGGTAGAAAATCTCTTGAAATGAATAAGCGCTCTCACCTTTCCTGCTTCGAAGCTTTGCGGTTCTTGGTGCAGAAAACCTCACAAAGTTTCAGAAGTCAGATCAGATTTGCACAAACTCTTGTGTCCTAGTGTATAAATTAAATTTCTGGCAGCAGATTATACACTGTATTCTTCTCGATTGTTTACAGTTTTTCTTTTTTTCTGCAGGCCACAGAACTATCTCAATTCCTGATTGAAAACTGCAACATCCTTGGAGAAAATATCCCAAGTTTACTAGATACAGATGAAGGTAATTAAAGATTCACCCATCTGTATGTTGGTATTTACTTTTAGACTAAACAGACGCACATACTTCATCTATTTATGTTAATTGTGTTTTCCTTTCCCCCTGTGTAGACTCCCTTTCCTCTGTGCATCATGACTCTGCCTATGACAGCACGGATCCTGATGGTGATGGCGAGACAGGAGAGAAAAGAAGGTCTACAGATGGAGGCCGTGGCTCATCTTCCTCATACTCGTCCCTCAGTCCCAGTATTACCACCTCGTCATGGCAATCTGATGCTGCCTTTGACAACAAGGCACCCTTCAACCGCCGCTGTTCGGAGCCCATCCTCCTTGTTCCAGAGAATCTCGAGAGCCTCCGCAGCCACGCCAGGAGCCACGAGGACTGCACCATGAAGCGGGAAGAGTTTGACATGCAAACGCTGAAAAAGCAAATCTCAGACGACTCCTTCCTGCTGAAAAGTCGCGGTGGAGCCAGCTCGGTTTTGTCTTTTCCAAAGCTGAGCTGTAGCTCAAACATGGATCAGCTGCCCTACATGGGAAAGGACTGTTCCTGCTCGTCCCTGGAGAGTACTGCCTCCAACCAGTCGGAGAACTCTGTCTTTACCAGTTCCCCAATGGGCTCGCCGGGGTGTTCCAAGAAAAACAACAGTCAAACCATGGTGACCACAAACGGCAAGCTGGATGTTCCCAGACCAATATCGGAAGAGAAGAGGCGTTCCCAGTCTATGAGGGTTGCCTCTAAAGTCCTGATGAGGACTAGGAGCTTGGGTGCTTTCAGCAGAGGCAGTCTAAAAAAGGACTCCCAAAAGGAAAACTCCTTCCCAGAGACTCTTCAGGAGGACTCGCAGAGTGAAGCAGATCCCTCTGTAGATGTAACTCTCAAGCCACGCCCTCTGTCTGCCATTGAAGTGTTCAAGCAGGTGGACAGCAAGCTGCCTTGCAGGCCTCCATCATATGAGCAGGCAATGCAGAACATGCCTCCCCCTCCGGAGTATCGTTCCATGACAGTACAGGATGCCATAACACTGGGGAGGAGATCACGCCCTTCCTCTGTCAACTATGAATTTCCAATCAGAGAGGGCATATTCAGCCAGGACTGCTTCTCCCAAACAGCACAGAACAACATCATGGAGCAGCGGCAGCCTTTTCGTCAGAGGGCCATGTCTGAGTCTGTATCTGCGGGCCAGCATGAGATGGTGTCTCGGAGATGCAGCCAGCCAGTGTTTGATGAATTTTCATATGCTAAGGAATCTTATGTTTGAAAATACTAAAGTAATGAAGAGACTTTGTTTATAAATGGACTTTTGAACTTTCATTCATGGCAACTTGTACAGCAGAACTTCTATGCTTTGTAAATATGTTTGTACAAACATTTCTATTTTTCACCTTTTGTTTGACTGAATGTCAGATATGTGCCTCCTGAGAGGTTGCACATTCTCAGTACTATTAAAGTACGAAGTTTACATTATATGTAGTTACCATGATAGATATTAAGTCTATCGCTATGAAGCTATAAAATGAACACAGCTTTCTGTGAACGAAATATGCTATAAGTTTCTATGTTTTGTGTTTTACATGCAACACATGACAACAAGCACAGTTTGTTTTTCATTCTTTTTTTTTTGCTTTTTGTGAATGCACTTCCCTCATCACAGTCTTCCTCTTCCACTACACTAAAGCACTTTTAATGATGACTAGCTATGCGTTTCCTCTATGTATGCTAAATTGTAAATACATTTGTATGTTTAATCAACAGCAATGGGTTTTATTTGTGAAGCCTTGATAATATAAATGGTTATGGATGACCCTGTGAGAATATGAAAGAAAAATAAAGGGTAAAAATAAAAAAGAAAGGGAACTGTCTTTTTTTATTATTAAACAAAATGCAGTCTGCAATGTTTGCATCCACTGCTCATTAGTGGTAGTTAATGAGAGAACAGATTAAATAGCTTGCTAGGTTCTACTTCCTTTTGCTTGATGTGTTGCATAATAACAACTAAAAGAGCTCATTGAGAGAACAACGTGTTCTGGCACACACTGCATGCTAAAACAGATGAAAACCAGAGAGTGTCACATGGACGGATTTGGTTTTTCTGCGAATTGCAGTTCCTCTTGTCTGTGACAGCATGATGGGCTGATGCCAACGCTTCTTCCTTCCTTTCAAAGGCATTTTTAAGACAGCTTCCTTCCTTAAGAAGTTGATTAAATTGTATTGCAAAGTTGCATTTGACTGAGAGAAAGAGCAGGAATTTGCAAACTTCTTATGCTTGCAATTTAGATAAACAGACTGATGCATAAAATCCTTTGAAAATGTTGCACATTATGAACATCATTACAGTCAGATGGTAAAAAAGTCAAACATGGTTAAGTGTATTCAAAATCTTTTATAATCACCTTAAAACCTCATTTGATGTATTTTATCACAATTTAAATAAAAACGTACGAAAAACAGAAACTTTAATTTTAGTTGAGCAAATATGAATTCCCTCTGGCGAAGGCATCACAGGTTGCAGCATTAAATACAAAGGCTTTTGATGCAAAGCGTTACACAAAAGGGTTGCCATATTAAGTCACCTACATGTTGATGAAAAAAAGCAAAAGTGAGTGAATATGTGCCTGTTTCTGTGAGGAATCTTGCACAATACCTTCACCACATATACTTGAGGGTTAGTTTATAATTGTTCCAAAACACTAAACACTAACAACATGGTTTACCTGATAGCAAAGTTGCAGACAGACAAAACTTACATAGAGAATATGAAACATGCGGTCTCTGTTATTAACCAGATCAACAAAATACATTGACATATGTGGTGTACAGGTGGATTCTGTTTGCACGTGGATTTTCTGACTTCAAGTTATAAAAAGTCGGAAATTCCTATTCCTAAGATCTTAGCCTGCAGCCAGCCTGAGCTTCAGATTAAATATGTCTGCTGTGCTTTTAAACAGGTTTTATGTTCATCTGCACTCACTGACAGTTTGACCTTATTAAACCACTGACAGCTGTAGTCTTTTGCTGGATGCATGAATAAAATTGGGTAAAATACACTAATATCTTCCTGTATTGTAATAACCGGCCAAGTATGACAGTGTGTTGCAAACATCTCTCACAGAGTCTTGCCTTCTAAAATTATAATGATCTAAAACATTTGGGATGTATAAGGTTATTTTGATATTGCTCAATAGACTTTCACCCAAAGGTTTTCCTCTGACAGGAAAACAGTATTTTATCAAAATGTTTCTGAATCTCTTTGAGCTTAAAGGAATAAGTCGGAAGAAATTAAGAAATTTCAATTTTACTATTGTAGGGTGAAACATCATAATGATAAAAGCAAGGCTATGTGCTTAAAGAAAACCAAATTGGTTTGCCTTCTGTAGGCTGGTATATTTCAAAAGACTTCAAGACAAACTAGTAAGTACCAAAAATCCATGTGACCATTGAAAAAATTATGGTTTTGCACAGGGGAGCCTTGGTAAAAATAGATATTTGAACTAGGCACCCACTTTGATGAGTACACCTGGCTAGTTCTATGTTGGACCACCTTTTTACTTTGGGTCATATATCCAGTAAAGTCCAAGATACCGGGCTGCATTTTAGGACAGTGGGTAGCACTGTTGCCTTGCAGCAAGAAGGTTCTGGGTTTGATTCCCAGCCCAGGGTCTCTCTGCATGGAGTTTGCATGTTCTTCCTGCGCATGCATGGGTTCTCTCGGGGTACTCCAGCTTCATCCCTCCAAAAACATGACTGCTAGGTTAATTGTATGAGAGTGTGTTGCAAACACACTTTCTGTGTTGCCCCACGACAGACTGGTGACCTGTCCAGTAGTTCCGGAGATAAGTACCAGCACCGGCCCCACCTCGACCCTAACAAGGACTAGGCACGAGAAGATGGATGGATGGTCCAATATACCTTGAGTTCTGTGACATGAGTAATTGTCATTCTGGGAATAAACCTCAAAAGTTGGGTGACATTAGAATATCTCAGCTAAAACCAAGATTTATCAGGACCAAGCAAGGCAGCATTATTCAATCTGCTTTGGACCAATTTTGGAAAACCCATGAAGTAATTGCCCTGTATAACATGTGTTCCTAATAAGCTGACCATTGAGTGTAGCTTTATACTGTATCTCCTTTTTTATGTTTTTGTTATTTCATCTTTTAGGTTTTTCTGAATATTTCCTTTTATCTTGTGTTAATGAAAAACAACTGCATTGACCTGTCAGTTGAAGATTTGACCATAATTATGTTTCTGCATTTAAACAGTTTATCTTTTGCTCCTCCCACTGTGAGACAAAGTGCACGTGTTTGTTAACAGGCCGCAACGAACGTGTCCAACAGCTCCCGACTGTGAGCTTTGTTTCAACTCAGCTTACTGTGACCATGTATCAATAATGAAAGCAGCAAAAAGAACCCACTGTGACAGGAGTTCTCAGCAGGACAAGCTACTCAGCAATCATCAGTTTGAAAACATCCTGCAGTAAATATTGTGACAACAAAACTTATGTAAAGAGATTTTAACAAAGTAAAGGGGGTGTAATGAGTTGGCTAAGGCAATTGATTTGACAAGAACTTTGAGAAGCTGTTTATGTTGTCTTTCAATAGAAATGTTGTGAATCAAATAGGCTATATTTTCTAATATGCACTCACGGTTGAGAGACCAGCAGAACATTGGCCTTTTTTGTTGCTCTTTGTACTGATTATATTTGCTTTCATGCAGCACCATTGGGATTATATTGAAACAAACTCTGAGAAGTGGCTTAACACTATGTATGGGAGGGAAGATGCTACAGTACTTCTTTTGGTCATAGCATTTTACTCATGACAATGTAAACCATACATTAAAAGGTAAAAGAAACAATCAATACATATAATTCTTTGCCTCCCTAAAATGGAGAAAAAGGGTTCTCAGCAGCAATATAATAAGTGTAAGTTATTAGGTTAAGTCTGATCTTTGACTGTGCCAAAATAAGTATCTTCTCCTGTAGCACCCACTTCCAGCTTTAGTTAATGAGGGAGAAATGGTTTACAAATTTCCTTATTGATCAGGCGTAAAGTTGGCACATCATCTTGAATAATATCTGTCATTTTGCTGCTATAGGCTTTAGCTGCCGGAGGACGAGATCATCATCGCCACAGTAATTTACTTATGAATTCATTACACGCTTTAAATAACAAAAGGCAACCAAAGACCTATACAGGAGAACAACAAATCGAAATGTAAAAAAATTCAAATTAAAATAACACATGTGTTATGTAATAAAATAAAATGCTTAAGATATAAACAATAGCATTACCAATGAAAGACATAAATGAAACAAGGACTGGCTTAAAGGTCATCCTGTCTGGGATTAAGAAGCATTTTAAAAAGATGAGTTTTACAGAGATTTAACATTATTTTTAGTTACAGCTGACCTCACAGAAAGAAGCACTCTCTTTCAGAGACTACTTGTTGATGGACTCTCAGCACGAGAGTCCACTGTCTTCTTTCATTTAGTTTGATTTAATTTAGACCTCCTCTGGTAATCATCAGTAAAGGGTAAAGGGAAGAAAGCCCCATTGGTGAAAGCAGCAGCTTAACGAGAGAGTTGCTCACTATCATTTAAGAGTCCTTAACAGTTTGATTAATTTCAATGAACCCAAGAGAATAAAATCAGGACTCAATATGGAGCCTCATGGTAAAACATATTAACAAGGAGAAACCGGAGAGGAAAACCGTTCCAAGTGGAAATAAAGTTTTCAGTTAGGTATGACTAACTGTTTTTGCCAGGCCTTTACAGTAATATCAACAAAGTGCTCAAGCCTTGATTTCAAAATGTCATGATCTACTGTATCAGAGGCAGCATTGAAAATAAGAAGAACAGCTAAATTGCCAGAATCAGCAATTTAAAAAAATTATGGAACACCCTAAGTGATGCATTTGTGCTGCTTT
Source organism: Cyprinodon tularosa (assembly GCF_016077235.1). Classification (NCBI taxonomy): domain Eukaryota; kingdom Metazoa; phylum Chordata; class Actinopteri; order Cyprinodontiformes; family Cyprinodontidae; genus Cyprinodon; species Cyprinodon tularosa. Next base: position 336,908 of record NW_024039012.1, read on the forward strand.
GACAAGACTTATAGCCGAACTGACATTTCTCACAACGATACAACTGTGAGTGCTCTTGTTGCTGCATAAAAAAATAAAAACTCTACAATCTTAAAATCAGAGTGTAAATAATCTTTAACATTGAGTGAACAATAGGACCAAGACTGCTCTTCATAGGAAGAAGTTGTGAGACATAATTTTTAAAATCAACTGGACACAACCTTAAGAAGGAGTGACACTCCTTCAAAAAAATCTGTGAGGAATAGTCAACAGGACAATAGGAAGGTCTCTGAAAGATGGACCTATTTTTAAAATGGTCTAACAAAGCTGAGGATACAGGAAGTGTAGCATCATCTTTTTAATAAAACATGTAAAAACCGTTCACAATGTACAAGCGAGTCTAGCATGAGAAGCATATGGATTAAAATTAGAGTTAAGAGAATTAGAGATGCCGCTGTTTTTAGATACTCAGTTAAAAGTAAACGGAGTCTTAGCAATTCTAAGAGCAGCCTTATAATGACCACTTTACCTCATTACGTTCTGCTACTACTCTCCAATTCTGGATTATTTGCTACTATTTCAATGTTTTACTTTATGTTCTTTATCTGCTTTTCTTTTTGTAGTAGCTATATGGGTCCTGGGGCTTTGTTAAGCTGTGACAACATCATGGAGGCATCAGTTGAACAACCACTGCAAACAACTTCATGTTCTCCTTCTATAAAAGACACACCTTATCTCGTCAATCATCCTGTCTCTCTCATAGGTGTAGCTTTGACTGAGCTTTCAGTTCAACGACACTAACTTTATATCCTCTCTGTCATCCTCTAGACTTGAAAACTTGTTCAGAGCTTATCTGGCCAGCTTTGTTTCCCTCCTAGATGAAGCTATACTTCTGCTAATTAGGTTTTAAGAGTTTGCTTTCATATAAACGGTACTCCTGGATCAACTGTCCTGTGTTGGTTTTTGTGCATGCTCTGTCTTCTCAAACTCTCAGTCAAGGGGAGCTTTTATTTTCCCTATCACAACACGTATGCTCAGTATGAGTGAATTCTGCAAAACCACACAATGCAAGCAACTGTTAACTGTCCTCACATGCTTGTTCTGTAGGAATAGAGGCCAGAAGTTGGGAACTCATTACAAACTTTTTAAACTAATTGGAATCATAAACTGCACATGTTTTGGGATGTTATTTTGCTTTGAGATTGCAATTTTTGTTTTTTGGGGTCTATACAGATAAATAAAAAATAAAATAAAAGTTACATTGATTTAAATTTGATATTGATGCAGTGAAATGCCCTTAAAGAAGCCATTCAAGTATGATTAGGTGTGGCTAAAATAAAACAACAATGCACAGATGAGTGGATGAGAATTGCTCACTATCAGTCATCAAGAATAACTAATGACAGTTGCTTCCTCGAAAGGAGTGCACACAAGGTAACAGGCTTAGGAAGGAATATCTACTTTCCTTTGAGCAAAGAAGCAGGTTTGTTGATAGCTTAATAGTCTTTTTCCATAACAAATCAAATAATGTCATAGTTTGTATTTAATCAGGTTCTGTTTTTTTTCATATATTTTTTTCAAAATGATCAAGTTTCTTGTTTAAGAAACTGAACCAAGTTCAGATTTAGCTGACACCAGACTTCTTTAAAAATTAGGAGACAAAACTTGCTAAGGCACAAGAAGAACTAAAATACAGCATGGGTGAACAAGCAAAGGAAAAAGAATAAGGCAGTAACAGAAGAAACCAGCAAATAACAATAAGAACCAATGATTATAAATACTGAGGTGTAAGTGGAGAGTGATATAGAATGCAGGTTAGCTCATTTTAAAATAAAGAGAAGCAGCAGGCAAAACGGTGCAGTGAGATTTGTTGTTATGAAGGGCGATGAACTGAGACACACAGAGACAAACTGGATTTGGATTTTTGTAACATAGTGATACCTGAATGAATAGCATTCATTATTGCTTTAACAAATTTGGAAAAATGCTCTGTGAATAAACCCTGTTTAGATTGTTTCAACTTAGCCCCGACCTTAAACTTAACTTGAGCAATACCTGTGTATACATAAAACATTTCTATTTCAACTGTTCATTATTCTTCTAATACAGCTTTTGAAGCACATTCATGCCATTTTAGTGACCACTTCTTTCCTTTCATTGCAGGTGCTTTGGTTAAATCAATGCATAACAGATCTTTCCTCCGTGTCCAAGATAAGACCCGCCGTTTGAAGAAGCTCAAGCCACAGTGATAACTCCTTTTTTGACGTCAGCCTGGAAAGTTCCTTTCTTTTTAAAAAGTGAGCAGAGACCAGTAGGTTGTGTGAGGGGAATTTCAGGCTACAAGTTCCCCCAAAACAATGGGGGGACACATGGAAACTTTCCCAGCTGGTTACATAATATTATGGCTGTGGCCGATGAGGACAACTAACAGAGTGGCTGTTTGGTTGCTTAATAATGTGTAATGATTCGGGACTGCTGAGGCATTAACAATCCATTGGGCACAAAGGGGAGCAAAGCTCTTTACCACACAACAGCTCCACATAAGCTCCAGATTGAATATTTGATAGACCCAGTCCTGACGTCACTCTAACCAAGTGCTGACCCCCCCTCATACAGTTTAGAGCTGATATCTGGTGTCCTACTTTTCTCTGACACTTTCAGTGTTTTCTCTGCATACAGCCCAGAAAACAGCCTGTGGTTTTGTACCGTATCAGGCTGAGTTTCGGGTTTCTACTAAAGACCTCATGTGGCTCACAGCTTGTTGTTGGGAGTGAGCAAAACAAATCTGTTTTCAGTTGTGCACTAGCACTTTGCTTGTGCAACCTTCGTGCACACTGAACAATTGATGTTGCATTTACATGTTCTGTTTGTTAGCATATGGTTTTATAATGATGTATTCATCATGACAATGTAGGTATGGACCTACAAATATGAGCTTTTAAAGGAGCACCTTTTACCTCTATACTTTAGATGTAGTGTAGGTGTGCAATAGGAGGATGACTTTTCACCTTTTGGCTTTTTACTCAGGATGTGGTGCTTGCATCAAAACTAGTGTGGTGCATTTGTTTTTTTATTATTACATCTGCCCTTTTTAGAATTAAGTAAGGAGAAGAAAGCTTTCAGCCCATTTTATGTTAGAATATTTATTTTAGTAGCTGTTCTGGCTGGATCTATTGTTAAAGAAACAATATGTGGCAGAGATGATTTATGGAGACAGATATTGATTAGACCAAGACATATATGTCAGCAATAAACATATCCAAAGATGAAAGATTTCTGTGAACTGCTGACTGAAAGAACAATGTTGCACCACATATGTATTTTCCCTTTAATTCAATGCTAAGGGGTTGAACAAAATTGTTATTGAAGGAAAACCAATGGGTCATTATTTATACCTTAAACTAATTTGTTCATGGTTATTTAATGAATTTAGCGTTAATCAAAAAAGATATATAAAAAATATTTTTCGTTGCGATCACTAAGTAAAGGAATGACCATTTTTGCCCAAATATAGTAACACCTCACTCCTGCATCTTCCTGCAGTGACGTCGTGGTGCGGTAAGCCTATCGCCATTCTCCCTGCTTTACTAGCAAAATCAATGGGAACTAATAGACACCCTTGCAATCAACAACAATAATTCAAGATTTTGAGAGGACTTCCCCATTGAAATTTGCAAGTGCTATACTTAAACTGACAATGCCCACATGCATGGCAGTTGGATGTTGTAATAAATCAGGTAAAAGTGGGAAAAAAAATTACTTCACCTTTCAAATTCATGATCCACCACTGGTTCGTTGTTGGATTGGTGACTTAAAGAGGGAGGATTTGCCTTAGAACTTCGGGCAGGAGAATGGTGATGGTCATCGCCATCATGGATAATAGCACGTTGTAACAAACACCAGATACTATCACAGTGGGGTGTAGGTTTGACAGGACCCAAATGCAGACACTGAAGCTGACGTGGTTTCTTGAAGATTTAATAACAAAAAGGGTAACAGAAGCAAAAATCCAAAAACATAAATCAACAAAATTCCAAAATACTGAAAACCAGGAATACTCAGAAGGGGGCAAAGAAATGACGACAAACCAGCAAAGAGTGACTGAACAGGAGGAGAATATATGGGAGAGAGAAGCAAAGACCAGGCTAATTAGCAGATTGGGAGCAGGTGTGAACAGTGGCAAGAAGGGAGCTCAGGAAAAGGAGACTGACACAGGAGGGCAAACAGGAAATATCTAAGAAAAAAAAAGTATCTTAGTTTTCAGTTAGTTTTCTATTTGTTTTTTCATAAACAAAGGAAAATATGAGTACTGTTGCATGAATTTACCTTTACTTTCATATCCAGTTCTCCCAACAGTCTTATAAAAGACACCTAATTAGTCACCAGACTCCACCTATGTTTTTCAAATCAAGCAGAGCATCAGAAATCTATTGAGCACTGATATATTTATTGAAATAAAACGTTTGAAAACCAAGGAACGGCTCAAAAGAAACCAGAGAACAGCCCACAGCTACTGTGCCAAGGGGCTTGACGACAGACAATAAAGGAGTTTGTGAGAAGGGAATAAAAAAAAATCTGGCTTTATATGTGGACCAGATTAAACAGGGGGTCGAGGGGCAGCTGAATGAACTAAGATGAGGATAAAAGGGAGAGGGACTATTTAAAACAAAATGGAAACAGAGAACTGAAAAGAACCCAAAAGGATCTTACCAAATAATAAAAAAAATTAAGATAATACCAACATAAGACTAAACTTATACACAAAAGACTAAACCAAATTAAGGATTTAGAATAATATCTACATGGAAAACGATATACGGAAAATCCAACAACTCAAAATCATTCAAATACAAAACTTGAATACAAAGACCCCTGGTCGTGATGCATTTAATCTATCCCCAGTTTCTGGATCAACTGCTGACCTAGAGGCACTGTGATGGCGATGTAGGTGTGGCACTCACACTGTTAGGCAACAGGAACACACTCAACATAGGCGGACCTAATTTCTAGATGACTAAGAAGAAATTAACAGTAAAATAGAGTTCTAGAGTAAGTATTTTTAATTTCTGATGTCCGTGTTCAAATCAAACACAAGCCTACATCATTGAAATTGCAACAAAAAATAAAACTCTTCTAAATTAGATTATAGATTTTATGCAAAATCTGAATTATAACTTAAAAGAAGGATTTGCAAAGATGACCTTTTTTATTTAGAAGGCTAGGCACATTCTTGATTGCATAGTAATAAGGAGACACATGAAGTCAGCAGTGCTCATATACATTTCATATCTGAATATTTCCCTCTGTGTCAAATGCATGCCAGCAATATGGGATTATAAAGCAGGTAATAATAGCTAATAAATTAAAAACATAGATAATGAAGTGAAATTCTACTTTTTACAGCATTTATTTTGGGCTGGTGGTATTGTAGCAATATGCTACATTTGTAAAGTTCTGCTTCCTAGATTTAATCTCGTTTGCGTTTTAAACATGGGAGTAGGTTTGTATAGGGACCATACGGACATTTCCCTACCAAAAGTTTGGACCGACCTACTTGTCCCTACCAACAATTAGATGTAAATAACATGTTTATAATTTACAATACAGCTCTGTTGCAGCAGTAGATGAGTTCTGGATGCAAAATATTAACAGCAAAAAACATCTTTTATCTAAAATGCAAAATGTTTCTATATATATATATATTTTTTTACAATTTTGGTATAATTCCTGCTCTAAATCGGTCGCTTGTGAGTTAAAGACATGTTTTAGAGTCTCTATACTCCAGTTAACAGTAAATTCATTGCTAATTTTTTTGACATTTCAATAATCAATTATTCCGATGAATTGTTTCAGAGCAAGATAAAATACATAATATGGGTTATATTGAGTAACTACAGCCTAGATGACTTCGAGTGAAATTAATATTCTAAATGCTCAGTGTCAGTTCCAGTGCTCATGTAAATGCAATAAATTTATTTTGCATCCCTTGAATCTTTTATTTTGCTTTGTTTCATGATACATAGAGAATATTTAAAAGATAAGAGTGGGTTTACCTCTGCACAATTGTATATCTTCAAAAGAAAAAACAAGATAAAGCCACATATAACAGACATATTTAGACTATATTTTGTTAAATAGGCACAGATTTACTTTCTGAGAAAAGTCATAATTCCTCATTCATCAGATGCTTCAAACATTGATAAACAGCATTATAAAATTTGTACAAATGTAGAAATAACTCTTTAAACAAAATACACCCCGATTTTCACGTCAAGCATAAACAAACGAGCATGCATATTTTTGCATAGGACCATAACGTCAGTCCAATAGTGTCCCTACCAAAGTTGAAATCAAACCTACGCCCTTGGTTTTAAACTTTTCTTAACTTCATGCAATCTTTATTTTTTTTCTTTCATTTTACGTCATTTTTACCACGTCAAATATATGTTTCCGTTTACATTTGAGGAGATTTTCAAAGGCTTAAAAAAAAAAGGGCGACACACATCGATTTGATTCAACTATGATTAAACTATTTGATTAAACTATGAACACCTGTCCCCTGCACACTTAGTAAAAATGAAAGTAGTGGTATTGGCTGTAGCCCTAAACGGAAGTGACGTACTATAATAGTTTTGCTTCCTGGAGACGGTTGCTACAACCGTCGCGGACTTGCCAGCTTTTAAACAAGTTGCTAACTAGCTCAATTGTAGCGCTAATTTAAAACGACTTTCTGTGGATAAAGGTGCGCGTGGGTTTCTGAAGCATGGCTCTCCCATCCTACAACCACAGAGACCCAAACGGAATGTACACTTTCTCAAGTCGACCCAGACCCGTTGAGGTCCGCTCCAAATATAGACCTAGAGAACCATCGCAAGAACAGTACGTTTCTTTTCTAAATGGTCAACTTGAATAATATAACTAAGCTTATTGCTATTAGAACTGTGTAAGCTTTCAATTACATTTAGGCCTAACACTCAGTTTTACGTTTTTATTGAGCAGGGGCGGAGCTAGATGGGGGGCCAGAGGTGGCCATAGCCACCCTTACCCAATAATTGTTCACCCTTACCATTTTTTCCCCATCTAATACAGATAGTGGCAGCAGTAATACTCTCAAGTGGAATATTAAAAACATTTTTTTTTTGTTAATTATACACATCAATATACTAACATCAAAGTTGATAAGTAGAGAATTCATGCTCTTTTCAGAGGTAGATTTTCTGTTATATGGGGTAAAGAGAAAAATATGTGTCTCTGCAAGTTATCTAGGAGTCTTAATTGAAATCAAAGATAACAATTTTAATAAAAACTTATCAAATAATCAATTTATGTAGATATTAGTGCTTGTAAATATAAATTTTATGCAGAATGTTTATTGATACAGTAGGTAAGTAATGACAATGGATTTATGCCCCATGTTAGGTTTATTATTTATACATCATGTGCATTGTTATTCTGTTAGCCAGATTAGACAGAGTAGAAGTCAAAACTGAGTTTTATCCACTGTACCTTATACCCATTCTACCGATGTTTAAATAAATGGGCCTATTTGTTAGCAAAGGCTGAAGGAAAGTTGGCTGCTCAGTGGCACAGTGGGTAGCACTGCTGCCTTGCAGCAAGAAGGTTCTGGTTTTTGATTCCCAGCCCGGGATCTTTCTGCATGGAGTTTGCATGTTCTCCCTGAGCATGTGTGGGTTCTCTCCGGGTACTCTGGTTTCCTCCCACAGTCCGGAGTATGAATGTTAGGTTAATTGGCTTCTCTAGATTTTCCTTAGGTGTGTGCTTGAGTGGTTGTTTGTCTCTGTGTTGCCCTGCGATGTACTGGCGACCCGTCCAGAGTGTACCACGCCTCTTGCCCATTGACTGCTGGAGATAGGCACCAGCACCCCTCGTGACCCCAAGCGTGTCAGATAATGGATGGATGGGCTGTAGGAAAGTATAGTTAGTCTTTATTTAGAAAATATGGATGTTTTGCTAGTTAATTATCCTGTTGGAACAGTGTAGATTGACCGTGGGTTTCTGGTGCCTATCCACTTTTGACCCCCTCTCAGTGTACATTGGTTATTGCCTGGATACCCTTATAAAAAAAATTTCTGGCTTCGCCTTTGTTAATGAGTGCAGTGGTTCCAAACGGAGGGTTTGGGTCCTCACTCTGGGCCATAAAAAAAAATGAATTTAAGGATCGTGAAATGATCTTTGGGATATAAATACTAGAAATATATATATATATTTAAACAATATCTACTCGTTATCTACTCAGCTCAAATAAAGTATTTTTTAGCCTATCGAGTTTTAGCAGATATATTTTTGTTTACATCGTTTATAGTGCTCCTCATTTAATTTTTTATAATTTCATTTGTATTTTAAGACCTGGCACTTATTTGTCCAACTTAAAAAACACAGTTAGATGTAACTAGCAAATGGAGAAAATGCTTTTCTTTTAACTACACTTCAGTCTGTAGTTTTTTTTTTTATACAATTAATAAAATGTGGTCTTTTGATAAATACATTTTATTAACCTGAATGTGTTTTCTCTTTTAATAAATAATAAACTGGTAGTAATGTAATTTCACCTCCTGCTTACAACATAGGACCCAAAGGGAGTATGGGAATATTAAGTATGATCGACGGGTTGTCAGAGGAAATACCGTCAACCAGTCCCTCATTCCAAGAGTATGTATAAAACTTCAATGGTACCTTATTTTACTAGATTTTTCTCATTACTTTGTATCACCAATTGCCTGCAGACTGATCAATCAGATCCTGCTACAAATGAAAGACAGCAAGCTTTCAGGAGGAGAGCTATTGCTCGAAGACAGGAAAGGGATTACTTAAGAACCAAGACTCCTGAAGCTTTGCTGAGTAGACAACATGTTGATGTGCAGACAGGTAGGACTCTTCTTAAATAAATTCTTGTCTGAGAGTTTTGGAACCATGGAATTTAAGAACTACTTCCTCTCTTACTACTAGATCTTTACCTTGAAGAACTGAGCAATGTTAATTCAGTCACAGACATTGAATGTCAGACTGATAAGTTCATGGATAAACCGGCAACTCCACTTTTTATTCCTGCAAAAACCGGGGTAGATGCTGAAACACAGATAGAGGAAGGAGAAGTGAGTACTTCCAGCAGAAATAAGAGGTAATAAGAGGGTAAAACCAACTAATCCTCATTTTAATCTAAATATCCTCTGTAGTTGTTTGACTTTGACCTGGAGGTGCAGCCTGTCTTGGAGGTCCTGGTGGGGAAGACGATTGAACAGTCTCTTCTGGAAGCGATGGAGGAGGACGAGCTGGCCTGCCTGAGGAACCAGCAGAGGATCTTCCAAGAGCTCCGAAACAATGAGCTGGCAGAGATGCAACGTCTGCAGGAGCAGGAGAGACGCCGCCAAGAGGAGAAAGTAGGAGAACGAGCAGCTTAGATTTTTAAACATTCAACAGTCTCGTCTTAATTTATATTTCATCTTTTTTATATCATTAAAGCAGAATGAAAAAAATAGATATCTTATGCAATCAGAGGTTGGAGTTTTGCAATAACGATATATTTAGCATGTGATCTGTGGGTTTAATTTGATGAGATTGTTGAGGTTGTCAAGGACACTTTCTAATCTGATTGACGCTTTTCTTAGAAAGCTATTTTTGTTTTTACTTTTCTCTTTTTTTTATTTAGTTTTTACACTTGAAAACCTTTGGGTGAAACATTAGGCAAATTACATGCATATTAAACTAATTTTCTTTTGATTCCAGGAGCGTAGAATTGCCCAACAGAAGGAGGTGCTGAAGAAGGAGCAGGAGACTGTAGAGAAGATCGCTGCCCGGGCGTTTAGTCAGCAGTACTTGGCTGGGCTCCTCCCTTCAGTTTTCACCTCTCTGAGAAACCAGGGATACTTTTATGACTCTGTGGAAAAAGGTTCACCTCTTAGCTTTCACCATTCAACCACAAGAGGGCATAGTTGCTCTACTCTGTATTAGAGCATTTATTTATTGCTTTTTTTGTGACTGTAATTTTGCAGATGTTGAGGTTAATTTCCTCCCATGGCTCATGTCTGAGGTCAACAACCAATTGAAGAAGAGAGACACTGCAAGACAGATACTGGACAGTAAGTTTTATTAAACCTCTAGTTTATGCCTGTGTAAATTCTCAGTCATCCATGTCATGGCGACCACAAACAAGCTTAAATTGGAGGGCAACCGGAATTTCGATCAGCTTTTTGAAGACCCTTTGACACCTATCCAGGTGCCTTTGTCAATTCTGTTGACTGGCACCAGAGTCTGGTTGCCTTCTAATTGAAGCCTGTTTGTGGTTAAGCTTTAGTTTACTGCTTTATCCATTGATCCAGATTTGTTATTCTGAAAATGAATCATCTAAAAGGATCTAAGATCGCAATGTTCAGTACATCTATTTATTATCAGAGGTTAATTAGGTTACGCTAGGGAAAATCCTTGCATCAAACCCATGGAACACAGTAAACAGCTCAGGGGTTAGCTGCATTAGGTTAAAGGTTCTAAAGCAATATCCCAAGATTAAAGCTTTGCACAAAACAGGAAGAGTAACACAACCAAAAACATACCAATAGGTGGTCACCCACCATAGGAGGCTGGTCAGTAAGAGCATTCATTTGAGAACACTTCTAGAAGGCTCTGGAGGGGCTGCAGAATTAGGTTAATTTGCAGGACAACTACTAATAAAATCCACAAATGTTCCTTTTATATTAAAGAGTAGCACAAAGGAGATTATTATTTTAAATGAGTCATGTATGTCCTGCTAGCATTTTTTAATAAATCATTCGCAAACAAGAGCAAGCAAAGAAATGTTTGGCTCTAGCCAGATTAGCACAAAATTGAACTTTTGAGACTGAACAGTATAAGTGAAAGATTAACACTGCTCATCACCCTGAAGATACCATCTATTCTATGCAGCTAAACAGAGGTGGCAGCATCTTACAGTCAACATGTTTTTCTTCAGCAGGACAATGAGACTGAATGATAGAGACTGTTGGCCAGTCAGATATCGGAGCTATATCCCATTGAGAATGTTAGGCAATACCTGGAAATTCCCCAGTTCTCCATCTAGTCCAACTTTCCACAAAATAAAATAAAATAGTAAAGTTAAATGAGGCGATAGTTTGCCAGGTGAGTGGGCTAAATAAAACTACATGCTATAGTTTTTGTTCCTTTACTTTACAATACCTTAAATACTTTGTTCTAGCAAAAACAAAAACCAGTTAATTAAATACATTTGGATCTCAAGCAGTTTGGATACTTTTACAAGAAACTGTAGTTATTCACGAACAACCTCATTTGTGGGGATTGTAAAAACCTGTGAAGAAAAATGTTAAATTTCACAACTATAGGCCACCAAAATATTTCAAAACTGGAATAATGGCTAAATGTTAACCCTTTTAAACTAGTGCCATCTACTGGTAGGTGCTAAATATTACACACATCACGAAAGTGCAGAAAGAGCATTATTGAGCAAAATGTTTCTTATAGATGTTTATCTTCTGTTTCTGTTTCAGACATGATCTATAAACTAACTCTGGAGAGAATGGATGAGTTCAAGCAACTGGAACCCCAACAAGACAGCTCTGACCCATGAAAATACCTGCTGATCAACAAATGTCCCGAATCAGAGATAAAAGTCTTAATATAAATGCAGTTCAAAATAACCAGTTTCTTTCTTTCCTTATTACACAATTCCCTGTGAATTAAAATGAATACACATGCAAACAGTGTATGATCAGCTCAGGGGACTTTTATCGTTCTTGGAACATAAATAAAATAAAGGAACAGAAATTATTTTAAAATTTTAAGTGCCTAAATAACCTTGCCCCATTTTACCTCTGGGCTTCTTCACCCCTACTTGCCTCTTTGGTCCCTCAGGTCAGCAGAACAGCAGCTCTATTGGGGTTTAGGCGGAAGCTCAGAGGAGCCAGAGCCCTTTCTATCGCTATGGAATAGCCTCCCACTGCTCATTAGGGGGACTCCTTCCCGGATAAAATTTAAAAACAGTGCTTAAGTCTTACTTATTTTCGCTGGCTATAAGAATGGCAGGATTTAGTTGTGACTTGTTTATTTATCTTAAACAAATTCTTATTATTGTTCTATTTTATATTTTTATGCTGTATTTTATTCTTTTATTTTGTTTTATTATTTTTAGGTACGTTCAACACTTTGTTTTCAGTTGCTGTTTTGAAGCACTATACAAATAAAGATGATGATAGATAAAAAGCTTTTCTCATGAAATAATATGTAAGATTTAAATATTTCAAGACATTTTGAGCCATATTTTTCCTCACTTTGCCAGTTCTGCTGTTACGGGATATTTGAAACATGATTTATATGTTAAATAAAGAATAAAACCCCCCAAAAAATTTTGAGAAAAATATTTTTACTTCTTAAAGTAACCAGAAACAACTTAGAACAAAGCTCAAAGTGGTGCATGATAAAGCCGTTCTATGGAAGAAGATATATTTCACTGTCTCATTACTTTCCTCGATTTGTTTACTAGCAGTGAATGATTCTCAGGTGTTCAATATATTTTTTTTGCTATAACGTTCATAATACAATCTAACCTATTATTTTTGTCCTGTCATATTTTGAACGTCCACAATCATTGGCGGTGAAATCTTCTCTGACTGAAGCTGCCTCCCATTTATGTTTTTTTTAGTTATTGGTTTAAAGAGAATAAAATCTGCTCAGGAGAAAAGGCTATTTTACAAATCTAAGGATAATTTTAGAGTATGAAGTTAAAAAGGGGTTTGAAAGGTCATATCTAGGTGTTCAGGGTCACTAAACAGGGTTACTGAAATGTTTAAAACTCCAGTAGAAATGGAAACCCAAGAAAATCAATCAACTCTAAAGATTTATCTGTACTCACAGACTGTTCTAATGAGTAGTCAGCCCTGGAAATGTTGACAAACTGAGGCGACTTTCATCATTTGCTATTAATAGATTTAGATAAGAAGGCTAATACCTCATAACCTGTAAATGTGAGGTTTTGAGAGGTGCATCTTAGCAGAGGTCCAATTCTTTCAGAGCCTCTCTAACCCAGAATGGCTCCCTGCTGTCCTCATCCCACCGCCTCGCAAAAAAAGCAAAGCAAACAAAAATAAAAGTTATGAGTAGTCATTCATACTGCTGGTGGCAAATATCTCCACATATTAAGAGGATTATTCAAATCACCTTCCTTTGAATTAATCTTTGATTTGCATCTGCATCTCCCAGTTCAGTTAATTCAGTGCCACCAACAGGCAAATTTAAAAATATTTTGCATTTTTCAGACAAACTGTTCTGCTTAACTCGTCATGGTAATGAAACGTAGGAAAGAATCTGAATTCATTTTATTAATGAACAATCTGGGGACTTCTTTAAACTTGAGAATTCCTTTTATATTAGAACATTAAGAGTGAGGCGAGATCTATATTTAGTTTTTCAAAATCCACAGGCTGAGTTTGATGAGCTGGAGCTTCAATGAAAGGCGTGGCTGTGAGCAGGACCGTCGCATTTCTCAGTGGTTTCGTCTTATGCTAAGAAGTAGGTGAAACCTGGGATATATAGGGCTCTATTTTAATCCCCACTGCGCCATTGGTCGGCTCACCTTTGACGCCTCCCACCTCTCTGCATCTTGTTGGCTGCAGGCGGATCCCTTCCTGTCTGTGAAAGTTCCTAGTTTGATGAGGTGACACCTCCCTCCCTCACACTTTGTTTGATCAGCTGATTCATCTTCTGATTGATGCGCTCACTCACAGTCAGATTACATCAACAGCTCCTGATGCGCACCCTCACTGGGTTCATTCAAAAGCAAATGTTGCATTTATGTTCTTATTTAGTCAGGGTGATACTAAATCCTATGGGATCACACCGTTTCTGTGTTTAAAAAAAAAAATCATAAATATGTTAATAATTAAATTCATTTTTTTTTGTAAATTTAGCAAAAATAATTTAAGATAAAAAGTTTTCCAAAAAAATATAGCATAATAGATAAAAAGATATACATGTTAACCTAAGTCTAAACAGATCCTAGGCTATGTTTGATGGCTTAAACAGAGATTATTTTGTTTATGATCATTTTATTGGGGCAGAGGTAGCCTAGTGTGGTTAGGGCACTTGGAATCCAGAGGTTCTGAGTTTAAGCCCCACTCCCACAGACTGCCACTCTGGGTCCCTGAGCAAAGACCCTTAACCCCACACTGCTCCCCAGGCACCCCACTATGGCAGCCCACTGCATCCCAAGGGGATGGGGTAAAAACTAAACAGAGGTACATTTTCCCAGTGTGAGATCAATAAAGATCAATTACTATATTTATAAGGTAGTCTATATCTGAATAAACTTGAAAAAAAAAAAACATTGAATATGAGATTCATATATAAAGTCATTACAGAGGGCTTCCTTTCATAAATTTTTTTTTCAGTTATTTGCTTTTATTTGCTTGAAAAAGGACAGAGACATATTCTACAAGGAGGGTTCTTACAAAAGAAGCTGGCTGCTAACATGGTGTATGCGTGTATATCACTGGAAAGTTAAGTGGAAGGAAAAAGTCTAATAAAAAGTGCCCAGAAACACAATTGCAATGAAAGAAAAGTTAATTTTCAGGGATTTCAGCCTACAGGATTTTTTTTCTGTATACTGTTCATTTATTTAGCTCCACTGAGAACCAATTCCAAACATTTTTTTCTCCTTATAGCAGAAACATTCTTCTGTCTTTGCTCCAGGACTGGTTTAACAAAAAAAATTAGACATTTCTAAGCGTTGCTTTTGAGATGTGTGTCATTTCAGCAAGTCCATAGATCCTAAAACTATGTAGGCCTATTTGTGTAGCTTTTCTCCTGGTGGACATCCGTCAAACTATCAGTCAATCCCATGGTTGTGTAAAGCATAACATTTAGAAAAAAATTTTTTATTGGACTCTTGTGAAATTTAACGTTCAGCTCCCAGTTGCTGTACTCCATAATATTAAGATATATAATTAGGATGTGTATAATACATCTATATTTATTCTGGAAATAAATCAACATGTGGTTGATTTTCCAGTTTAGAGGGGAAGTCTCCCTAAAAATGGGAACCTATGGAGTCCTCCATCATCCTGACTCTCCACTATCTTGGATGCGCCATATTGAGTCTTTCCGAACTGACGCAGTTTAGAGGGAAATCTGCGGAAAATACCAACACATCTCCTCTTAACCAACACCAAGCTCCGGTAAGACTTCCGCCTCAGCAGCTGTTGACTTAAGACAGTCGGTCACTTCTAAAATACGCAAATACCCAATTTGTTTTTCCGCACTTTTATTTGTTTCTACCTGGTACCTCCCTGCTGCTCTACACTAAGGAGGAAACTCTCCCAACAGGTGCGAAGTAACACAATCCTGTAGGAGGTTTTATTTTTTTTTTTCTTTTAAAGCCAAATACTCCAGAAATAACCCCAGTTTAGTAATTATTTACTTTGTAACATTTAAAGACATTAAACAGGTTGCTCTATTTGAGAGCTTTTTTGTTAGGCGCATCACCTGGTTGCGCCTAACGACGCCAGGTGACAAACAAATAGGTGGATATGAAGGTCTCCTGGAAATAAACTGAGGTGTGGGCCTGTTGGTGAATGAAAGCGTCATCCCTGAATGTTAAAACAGTTTGGGTGGAGACTTCAAATTTATTGTAGGCTGTGGGTGAGGCAAATAACAGACATGTTAACGTCCATGTGCCTTTGTGAGTATTTGCTAGTCAAGGTATGGCAAAATATGTAGGTCTTCCTGTTAAAAATTTCAAAATAAAATCCGTAAGTTAATTTTTTTTTTTTTTTTTTTTAGTGGTGGGATTGCATTTTTTAATACCAATTTAGAAATCTTAATTTCAGAGCTGAGTTGATTTGATTATTTTTTACGCTCTACTTTACTCTTCTTTATTGTTCCCAGCATCGCCTCTTCTACATGTCTGGGTTTAACAAATCCCCACAGATATAGCTTTAAACATCTCAAGAAGAAAGGAAATCGTGTTCATTACCGTATATGAATTGAAAGCTCAATTTTTCGACTATTTCCAAAAATTCTTTGAGATCGGGCCAAGGATGAGGGGGGTCTTGTTGGTCTCCATCTGCCAATACGCTCTCGCCTGTGTCCGACCTTTCAGACATTTTAACATCTTTTTCTGAATCCCACATTGTAGCAGGGCATAGACAATTCACGTTGGCAGTTTGAAGAACACCTTCTTGCTTCTGATGATTTCCTTTAGCTAACCAATGAGTGTTTGCTTTAAATCAATCATCCAATTACACAAGTTTTCACTAGATGTGGATGGCACCAATGATCTGCATTAGATGGCGCACATGACATGAAATAAATATTTATAAACATTAAACCAAAGCCAAGAGTAACGAGTAACGTTTGTTTTAAAAATGTAAGGAATAGAAAGTACAGATACTTGTGTGAAAATGTAATGAGTACAGATGAAAAATAAGTAATTGAGTGAGGTATAGACACCTAAAAAGTGTTCTTAAGTACAGTAGCAAAGTATTTGTACTCTGTTACTTGACACCTCTGTTGTTTTTGTTGGCAGCGTCATTCAACTAGCTTTAATATAGAAGTCGTGGATGTAACAAATAATTAAGTTAGTGTTTAATATCTGACCATCTTAAGATTTTTTTTTATTTACTAAACAGATACCTTAAATGCAGAGGTGGATAATCTAGGTCCAGAAAGTATAAACTAGTTGTCCTTCATCCTACTCACTTACGCAGGTAAAAAGCCCCTAGTGTCTTTTGTGGAGCTGGGAATACAATACTTTTTAGTTTCTAACCTTGGATCATCCCCCTCTGTTTAATTGTATACATTAAACTTAGCATCTGCCCATTTATGGAAAAAGATTTAGATTTTGCAACAACAAAAAAAGTTAGGTGCTCTTATTTTGAAGGGCTCTTCTTGTTGGTTACCTTCTGCGGACAGTTTTCAAAGGTGATTCATCCTGATGATGACGGCCGCCTGCAGGAGTGTCGAGGTGCTCTAAGCTGAGTTTTAAGGGAGGCACAAGTGGCTGAAACTAGTTTCTCCTCTTTTCTCTCTGTCAGAAAGACGCACTGAGAACCAGAGCTACGCGGAGCGCACATCTTTATTTTATATCTTTATTTCTCGCTCTTCTATTCAGCATCTCTTCTATCTCAGCTGGGAATAAACGGACGGCAAAATGCCCAAAGCGGTAGGTGAACCTTTGCTTTATTGATATTTTAATTCGGTCATTATCAAATCACTGCTATAGTTGGAAAGTAATAGAATAATAATAACCTAGTTATTTAAATTTAACTTGGAATAAAGATTTTATTGTTTAAGTTTTTTTTTTTACTGTAAGACCAGATTTGATAGATTGAATGATATTTATGTCCTCCTGTCATTACAGACTCAGACCAATTGTGTTTTTAAATATGATTAATTCTTGGTTTAACATGACAAAGTGGATTGCTTTTTTTTTTTTTGACTTTCCTAAATAAATATCACTTCACAGGGATAAATCACACTCAGCTCAAACAAATCTGTTAAAAACTGTCCTGCTCCACCTAAGCTTTGAGTTTAGGATTTGTTCTCCGGTTGTAGAAGAAGCTGTTCTCTGTATTTGAACAGGTTATTCTCCTGACTCACTTTGCCCCACCCCACCCAGCATTTGCACCTTGTACAATTTAACAGTCACACACTTGTCTAACTCACTGTTTGGAAACTTCTGCTGACGCACACATGTGGATCTTATTTTAGACAGGAAAAAGTGATGGAGATGTTCTAGTTATGAGCAGGAGCAAAGTGCATGTCGTCTCTACAAATAGAAAGTTCAGAATGGACCTAACATGTGGTGGATGGTTTAATTAGTAACACATGCAAAACAAGGTTAAATTGAAAGGATGACTTAAAAAGCAGCAGCTATTATCTGCATTTTGTTTTTGCTCAGGCGGTTGAACAGATCCATGTTGTCTATGACAATGACCAAAGCAGCAGCCATCCAAGTCGTAAAATGTGTTGTTGGTTTGTTTAGAAAGTCCTCTGGGTTGTCATGAGGGTTTCTGTGGAAATTACATCATTGCCATGTGAAAGCAGCAACATGCCGTTGCCACAAAGCAGGCTTTTTCAAGAACCATAATATTAGACTGTATGCAGTCAAGTTTTCCACAGGACCATGGGGAACTCGGAAGTTAATGCTGAAAATGTTTCCCCCTCAAATGCTTCACTTAATCTTTGCAATGGAAGAAATGCTTCCAGAAGTCTTCATAATTAAAACCTATCCTATAGCTGCTGTGTCTCACTTCTGGTTTCGGAGGTATCTAGGAGACTGTTATTTCACATCTATGAAAAGTGTGAATTTATATGATCAAGCTGAAAAGGTGTGACACAAGCCAGCTTTTAATAAGAAAAAAATGGAAAAAGGAGGAAATTTCACCTAGATTATCACCATATGGTACACATTGCAGCCAGTCTCAGTTCTTTATCGATTGGTCTGTTATTTTCTTGTATTCAGGCTTGTCTTTTACATCCTGGAGTCAATGACTTTGGTGATTTTTATTTTTAGTTCTTAATTTTGGTCTGAATTCACTTTTTTTTGTAGAAATTGCCACATTCAGATTTTTCCTCAGTCTTTATGTTTAATAATAGCCTGTTGTAGTTTGTAGTTTGTTTAATTTTTGCCAACTTTAAAATGCATCAAAGCAGTTTGCATCTTTTTGATAATATAGACTGTTGAGGATTTATTGAAGCTTTGAGTTTTCAGCCCCATTGATGTGGGCAGATTTAGCTGAAAATCAGCTTCAATTTTAAGATTTTTACATTTGGAAAGCTGAAGTTGCTCTCAAAGAGAGAGATAGACGTCTTTCTGGAGACAAAGAGACGAGAAAGACTTGTACTGGATAACTCTGTAAGTGGGACGTTTGGTCTACCACTACACCAACACGCTACCCTGGTTGAGTACATTTTTGTATAGGAAGTGGCTCAAATTGTTATAAATCCACTTAGATTTAAATAGGAGACATGATTTCTAAGGAATGGATATCCAACTTATCCAAAGCCACCTGCATTTATCTTTCTGTTCAGAAAAATCAAACCTTTTTAAGGACATTTTTAACTTGTCATCAACTAAGAAGTAAACAGATATATGTGATCGTTAAAATCTACAGTTAAAAAAAAGTAATAGCAAGACCCAATTTTTAAAATGTTATTTTAACCCTAAAATAAATTCTGTCTGGAGACGCCTAAAAAGAGGATTTCATAATATGAAATGCCCCTGTGGGTTTAATCTCTCCCACTTTTGTCTCATGATCATTTGTCATTCTCTTGAATGGGGAGCTTCATCTACAGAAGAGCACAAATGCCTTCCAGAAATTATGCAAATCAAAAGTCAAATGCAACCCCTCCATTTTAAGACATTTAAGATGCTGCCTGGAGGAAAATTGAGTAATAAAAGTAAAACATTTCTAACCTGAGGTAGTTTCTCAGCAATTATAACATAAAACTCCTTCTAATTTGTGTTGGAAAGGGGAGACTCCTTTTTATTACAGGGGCTTGGATGATATTTGAAGACCAGTGTTTCTAATGCTCCTATATCAATGGCTCTCTGTCTTATGTGTCACTTATTTCAATGACACATTATGGGAAGTAAATGATAACGCACCTTGGCTCTCCTAGAATCCTGTCTCCTTGAGGACATCGTCATGACAGAAGATCATTCAGGATATGTGTTTGTAGGATTAGCCCTATTATTGGGATTTGTCTCTTTTTAACATGTTGTAAATTGGCCTCATGTGGAACTCTGTGTGTCTGTCATTCATCTTTGGACCCTTCAGTACCAGAAAACCAATATTGCACTGCTCTTCATGCTCCTGAGGCTGGTCCATAAATCTCAGTTGAGTCACCATGGCAGTTCCCATTGTTCTGGATTCTTGTAAAGCGAGTAAGCTATGCAGAGGGTTAAATATTGAACAGACTTGACTCAGGAATGCAGCTCAGCTTATTCTTTGTAACCTTAGAAGTGATGACCACCTTGGTTCTTAAACCTGACCCGTGCCATTTACTTAACCTGAAGGATTCGGTTCATAATTATACTGATCCTCTAAATTTCAGAGCTGCACGGTGTGAGGAATTCTTTAAGAACAGGTGGATGAAAGGATTAAGTTTCATATAATTAGGTTTAAATTTCAACTACCTTTTGAAAAAAAAATCAATGCCATTCACAGGCTTTGAAATGTGCAATAAGGAAAGAATCCAGTCTTGTATTTGACAGCTGAAAGGGAGGAGCAGAACAAACTTGGTGATTGAAAGACTAGATCTAGTGATTTCAGCTGAAGGGGATAAGCCCACCAGTTAGGGGGTAGGGTGTCCCAACTTTTCGCTCGCTTTTAATCTGCATTTCGCTGTCTTTTAAGTAGTGAAATGTGATTTATTTTAGGTGTCCCCTGTAATTTAATCACTTACTTTTGTAAAGATAAACATAAATAGGCAGTGATATGTGAATTTATCTGATTAAAAGATATAAATAATTAATAACGTGTCCTGATTTATTTGCAGTAGTGTAAGATTGTAACAGTTTGCTGATATCCTTTTTAAATAACTGATAAATAATGTGAGGTTCTTTAACCTCATATTACAAGTTGCTCCGAAATTTTTTTTGTGGCTATAAACTCTTCTGACAAAGACTTTGGACACATTTTAAGTAAAGTCTTTCTTAAAGTAGTAAAATGGTTCAAAGACTTAAGATACAGCATTAATTTGGGGATTTTATTGGTGTAAAGGTCATATTTATGCTGACCATCATTTGCTTC
This sequence comes from Cyprinodon tularosa, assembly GCF_016077235.1. Taxonomy (NCBI): domain Eukaryota; kingdom Metazoa; phylum Chordata; class Actinopteri; order Cyprinodontiformes; family Cyprinodontidae; genus Cyprinodon; species Cyprinodon tularosa. The sequence continues at coordinate 357,664 of NW_024039012.1, forward strand.
AACGCAACATTTTTGTCTTTAGCATCTTTCCTAGCCTGCTTGTTTTATCAAAAGCATCGCTACACTGTAGAAGGTATTGGAGACCTGTAATGGAAAATCTTAAAATAGAAATTTAAAAGTGCAAAAAAGCATTTTCTAAGACATTTGTTATTTGTTTAAAAAATACACTTCTTACATTTAACATTTGCCATATTTCTTTTTAGCTTTCCAAACAAGCAAAACCAAAACTAAAAGTGAAAGCTATTATGGAGCTCCAAAGTAGCTTGTAAACCTTAATTACCTAGATAAGAGTATACGCTACTCTGGGTGTATTTTTGTTGAATGTTTTTTTTTTCAGTTTGAGGAATAAAACACAGGAAGTATGTGTTTGCATGCTTTGCAGGGCCGGCTGCAGCAACACAGGTCTTAGTAACCTGGGGTACATTGTCATTTCCACTCAAAAAATAAAAATAATTTGATGCATTTCGATATGCAGTTTGGGTTTGTTACCAAGTGTTTTTGATCGTTTTAAATTTTGCAGATGGAAAACAAATCCATCCAACATTCCACTGAGTAGTGGAAATTCTTCTTGTACCATCAGAGTCACAGCTTCTCAATGGTAGAATCATTTTAGAGCTACTCTTTGTAACTCCAAATTATTCCTCACACAAAGATTTAAGTGAAGAAATTAAATCCACATATCCTAAACCTTTGTTCATTTGAGACGGTGAATACAAAACAATCTGAACATGCATCACTGCAGCTAAGTGCTTGGTTTGTCCATGCCTCTCATCATCCATCCTGCCATCACCTGTGAACACAAAAACAAGATTCTTTAGATTCTCCAACCTAAAAAGAGCAGTCCACATTTTTCCTGTTTAAAATCACAACTTTAGAAGCTGACTTTTGTTCTGCTATTGCTTCAAACTAATCTGAGAACCAATCCAGCGCATACTGAAGGTTAGGGCTTAAATATCTTAACAGTATATGATCTAAATAGGCAAAGATGAGACTGAGGTTCACAAACCATGCATCATCCTGCCATGACCATGCCTTAGAATGTACATGACAGAGGATGAGACAAGGAACAATTATGGTGGAGTCCAAAGCTCATCTAAGATAATTGTAATGCAGCCCTTAAAGGCATGAGAAGTTCTCAATACTTCTGCGGGACCCTCCACAAAATGCTCTAAAGTACAAAATTATAAATTGCCTTGATTTTCTCAAAACATGCATGGAGAAAACTTTTATCATGCAACTACATATGAATAAGGATATAATCTAAGGTTTGGTTAGAGTTTGAGCCTCTTTTCCAACAACCTGCAGTGAACTTTCCCATCAAAACTAATCTAAATATCACCGTCACGTCCCCCATCTTCAAAAACCTTTAGTTACTTTTATTTTGAACATTGATATTAGGCAAGTTTGTTTCCTGGTTACCAAACTTGAATACATCACGTTGTCATGGCATCTAATATTTGAGTGTTTCTGTAGCTAAAAAGATAAAGTCAGTTATAACTAAAATGACTAAGTACTTCTGCCCATAGTGGAACTGTGGGTCCCTGCCAGGTATATTTTTAGAAAACTTGTCATATTTTCTTTACCGTGGTGAATAGTAACAGTTTATTGTGCGTTGCCAGTGGAGAACTCTGTTTCAGATCAGATATCACTCACTCAGTGGTTTCTGTCGGCTCGTCTGTGCCACACATGCACTTTATTCAACTCTCTGTTTGTATGGCTTTTTTTTTTTTCCAGGAGCACCATATGTAACTTCTTTCAAATGTAGAACCCAAAGATGTGAGAAACCTACCCTAAAAAAATGGTTTAAGCTCCCGACCAACATTTTAATAAAACAGAAACCCCCTTTTAGTCTTATTCTGAGCCCTTCCAGTGAAGTTACACTGACTGGATTTGGTAATCTGGCTCCACTGTGACAGTGGGGGGGCTGCCAGGGGACCACAGCAAAAAGGAGAGCTTTGTTTTGCTGTTCAACGTCCTCCCTCCTCACTTCTCTCCTTGCATGTTTTTAAGCTCTGACTTGAAACCGGTCTTCTCATTAGCCTCCGACTGTTAGATTTAAAATTGCGCACACATGTTCTTTTGCTGTTTGGCCCCTTAAAAAAACTCTGCAGCTTAAAGGCCTTCATTTTAATATAAGCTGTGGGAGAAGATTGTTTTGTTTGGGGGATGAGGGGAATCTTTAATATCCACTGTCTAGACTACTGTGTCATCATATGCTTGATAAGCACAGAAATCTGTGCTTTCTATCCAATGTTAGGATTGGATTTGCTGCTTCTGGAGGAATAGCTGCCGAAAGTTTTGTAGATTCATGGGAATCTGAATCACACTGAGTCGGCCGACATGGGCGTCATTGAGGTTCGGTCACAATAGATTGGAGATGAAAGATGTCACTGAAGGCCTCTGTTCGATGCCTCCCTCTCAGCTCTGTCTTCTAAACTCTTTGTATCATTTCCAGCTCAGGAGGACCGAAAGAGGTCCTCTTTCATAATACCAGAGACTTTTGACATTATACCCACAGGAAAATTCATTCAGTGTGTGCTTTGCTTTAAAACAGCCATTGTAAATATTTGTGGGTTGTTTTATGGCCTTTGTTTAAATTCTCCTGACCTTTGATGATTACTGACTAAACCTACAGTCCTGAACATATTGTTATTTTTCTTTATTATGATACACAGTTGACGTCAGTTTTTATTATTCTGAGTGTCATGGCAATTATTCTGTTAGTAAATATTATGAAATGGTGCGTTAATCACCGGGGTGGATCTTTGTGACAGGACAACTGATTTCCTGTGGTTCAGTTAGATGGCCGTCCTGTTTTTGAATGTGCAGGTCACTGTGATCAGTCATTAACCAGAAATCTGAGAGACGTGCTTTATTTCTGTGAATGTGACTATAGTTTAACCAACTCTCTAAACCCATGGTTTGCTTTATTGCAGCACCTAGCTTTTTTTTTTCCTTTTTATCACAATTTTTTTTATTTACCTGGACTACATGATGTTTTTCTTGGATATTGGAATACCTCAGATTTTGCTGCACAGTTCGGTTCAATCAGGTGGTTTGTTTCAGAGAGAGCAGAGCCCCTGCTGTTTACTCTGCAAATACACCCCCTTACCAAACAGACACAAATACACACACATGTGTACACCTTAGCTCTGTTCTCTAGTAGTTATATATGACCTTATAGTGCTTTATAAATGTAATTTTACCATTAAACAAACTATGCTATCCATAATTCAGATGATGGCAGGTGTAATGCAGTTTCTAATTTTGCTTACCTTTATTAACCGGCACAACCTTATGTGCAGATATAACTTCTCTACTTTTTAAACATGAATTGAATGGATTTAAGATTTCCTTGAAAGCTGAGTTCATTCTAATCAACTACACCCTTGCCTGATTATTCTACATTTCATGGAATCATGGAAAAAAAAATAATTCTGCAAACATGAAGTAGGCTAAAATAAAGACCAATAAATTAACTATCCCAGAAGCATGCAAAATACTACAAGCCTTTAATTAATGGTACATTTATGATTCCACTCAAAGTAATCAACTGGACAAGAATGGCCTCCAGAAAATATTAAATATTAACTGTGACAGTATGGGTCTGATTTCCTTTTTATTGAGCTGGGTGACTTATCCTAATCGATTTAACCTATCATTTCTGTGACCTCTCAGCCATCAGGTTATGACCTCAAGCTAAAGTACACTTTGGTTATGCAGCAGGACAATGACCTGAATCCCACCAGTCAGTCCACCTGATAATAGTTTTAAAAAAAGGAACAAAACAAGACATTGGTGGGGCCTAAACAAAGACTGGACTTAAACGTAATTGAAAGACTGGCATAACCTTAAGCAGGCCATGCCACCAAGGGTGGCACAACTAGTTTTAAGGTTTAGTAAAAGGCAAGTTATTTTTACAAAGGGACAGATTTATTGTGACTGCTTCTTTACTTTTATTTAAATAAATCAACATTTGAGAACTACATTTTTAAATTACTTTAAGATATGTTTGACCTGAGACATTTAAGTGTGAGAAAGCAAAATGGAAGGAATCTGTAAGAGAATAAACACTTTTTAATATGCAATATATTAGACTTTATTGGTCTGTTTTTCTGTCAACTCTTTAATTCTGCCTTTTTTTCCCCCTACAAAGGTCAATGTACGCGTCACCACCATGGACGCTGAGCTGGAGTTTGCCATCCAGCCCAACACTACGGGCAAACAGCTGTTTGACCAGGTACAGTAAAGTGCATGTCAGGTTTCCTCCACTTTAAAGCAGTAACCTTTCTGGGTTTTTTTTGAGCAGGAAAAAAAGAGCAGACTTTGAAAAAAGTGTGTCAGTTTCAGACCAAAGCCTGTTTTCTCCAAATGTAGAAAAATAACAACCAAAAAAAAGAAAAAGTTTTGTATTTTTAAACGGTATAATTGTAAATATGCATGCACTATCCGCTTTGTGACAAATGCCACTTTTAAATAGTTAATAATTTAGTTTTAAAAAGGTTGAATTGAATTTTTGAGCTTTTTTGCGGCTAGCATATCTAGCCAATAAGTTACAAAACAGCAGACGTACCTCCATGGACATTCTTTGCTTAAATTTCCTCTTGCATTTATTTTAGAACACATTACATTGATAGATGAAGGGATTGCTTAAGCCTTTCTCACTAACTACACCAATTAAAAACTTCTAATTGATCCCAATATTAACTAAATTTATGCGTTACGCCATGATGCATTCTCGGACATCTTAAAAGTCTTTTTGTTTAAAACTCATCCGCTTCTTCTTAACAGCTGTACAACCAATTCATCCTTATTGAAAATAAAAGGAGTTTTATCACCATTTTCTATGGGAGCCCTTTGGTCATTCATTACGAAAAATGTTAACTATTGAGAAATAGGAATTTCAGAGTTAATTTTACCCCCATTTCACTATTTTATACCTGCAACTTGGAGATCGATAGTTACAGATTTTTATGGCTGATGCAGACAAAGATCATTTTGACAAGAGTCTCCCTGATCCTCAATATGTCGACGTTTGTTTTTATTTATTTAATATTTTTCTTGGGTTAAATCTTTTAATAACTAAAGTTAATAAATAATTTATTAACTTGCAAACAAAGCATTAACGGTGGATAGCAAGTGGAAGGAGGAGCAATGGATGCACGGCATGGCTGCTGAATGCACTAATGATTGGTGAACAGATACCTGCTGATAAGAAAAAACTTCTATAGTGGCCAAAAAATATTGACCGGCTGATGTATCGGTCCACCTCTGCTGTTGCATGTCAGTTGAATTAATTTCAATCGTTTTTAAATACATTTTAGAGTTGAAAGAGGGAAAGAAGTTTATGAATTCAATACTAATTTTACAATTGTTTTAAGATTTAATTAGAATTTATTAAATGTGTGTATTTACAACTAGTAGTCAGAATGACCATTAATGAAATTTGATTAAACTAAAATAACTCCAAATGGTTTCTCTGTGGTATATGTTGCATAACCACATTTCCTTACAGCAGACTTGTTCTTTACACCTCTGCTTAGAGAAGACCAAATTAAAACGGGTTTAGAATGGCACCTGAATAACTGAAAAAAATTCTTTATGATTTTACGAATTTTTGTTAGATTCAGACAGCTAGATTTAGAAAGTCCTTATTCACTGCCTCTTTTTCTCACTTTAGTCCTGTTTAAAGTTGCAAATAAGGCCTCTATAGAAGCTTCAGGAGTTTTATTATAAAATGTAAGGTGTGGTTTGGTGAAGGAAACATTTTTTTCAATTAACAATGCTGTGAAAAGTATTTAGAATTACTTCATTGCTATTAATGGTGACAATAACAATCATTTTCCTTTCATGGAGGGTTTCTATTGCAAAACTCAGCCGTGTCCATAAAGTAGATGGAGAGCTATCAGTATGCTCTCCTCTATGCCTTCATGACAGCACTAGAGCAGGAAAAGCATTGTTTCAGCCACTTCCTGTTAAACCCGTTTTTCCGTAGCAAGTGTAGCAACTGTGACTGCCAGTTAGGGGATTCTCCCATCATCTCAGCTGTGCATAAAAACACAGGTCAAAGTTTCTTTTTTTCTTTTTTAACACATGAGAAACTAATTTCAGCTCCTGCTGATCTTTCCTCACCTACATGTGGGAATTGCCATTAAGGCGTTATTCCACTGCTCCCTCATTACAATGTCAGGGATAGTTAAGAGCTCAAAAATCAATCCACTTCAAGAGGAGAAACAGCCTGAGAAGGTTTTCTACGACTTCTAGCCTAAGGTCTCCAGCCAGACATGTTCTGTTCATCAGACAGGTTCTGTGGGAACGTTGAATAACAGCAGTGAGCTCATTCTCAGGGCAACTTAGAAAGTCTGGTGTGGCCCCTGTGGTCAGTGCTGATCACAGCTTTAGTCCCTGTCATTCAGGTCTTAAAGAGAAACATCTGCCACTCCCCTACACACCCTGCTGCAGTTTCACTTCCATGTGACTCTGTGCTGATGCATCTTTCAATGTTTGTTGAGCAACCACCTCAAAAGATAAAGCTGAAAAGAAATGGTTTCAGTTTAATTTATGTACTTGTCAGCTAAAAGCATGGCATCATTTAAAGATTTTTACAGTGTTTGTTTAGTTTTTTTTCTACAAATAAATAGATTTGTACAGATACATTGGTTAAAATACAATGTTTTAAAAAGTGTGGTTAATTTTGCTCTTCACGTCGATGACATCACTAGAGCTAATTAAGCAGGAAAGAAAAAAACTATCTTTACATATTTATACATATATTTAGGTTGAATTTCCTTTCTGGTTCCCTTCAAAAACTGTATCCCTGGTCACAGATCTTCCTGAAATATATATATTTTTGTTGTGCTGCTGCAATGCCGAATGCAAGAAGCATATTTAGGAGAATAACTGCATAAAATGATTCTCTTTAATCAGGTTGATTGAGGTGAGCCTGCTGATGTCACCAGAGGCGTACGTGTGTGAAAGTCTGGTTTTGCGAACTTTAGATTTGATACAACCTTACAATAAAGTAACAAAACAGTAAGAAACTGTTGATGACATGTTGTGCAGTAGGTGATGAAATGTAAATTGAATTTTACAAAAATAAGTCTTCCAAGCAGCTTTAGAAGGTTCAAACGATGAAACAAATGTAGTTTGGTTTCAAGGTGTCCGATGCAAAATGTAAAACAAATTCAAACAGACAACAGAGTCCTATGTCTGGTTAACATTCAAAGTTTCCAGTGAAGTTGTTTTAAATAACATAGGGAAAAGTTTGCTGCTATGTTGCCCAGTACAGTTCTGCTGTTAACACGTTCAGTTCTCATTACTTCATCTTTATTAACTCGCCTCTTGTAACCTTAATAAAAACAAACTGCTCCACCTCTGTTCCTTACCTCAAAGTGCTTTCTTTCATCATTGTGCTTTTTGTCGCTGTTCAGCAGCCTGACTTGGTGAACCCCACCCTTCCCCTTCAGTAGCTTGACTTTAGGTTATTTGCTTCAAAGGACGCAGCTAGTAATGCTATTGGAGTCCAGAAACAGTCCTTTTTTTGTCTTTGTCCCTAAATCTCATAAGTAAGAGAGGAGTGTGTCTAAGTCCATGAGTGATAAGTGAATGACTGGTCTATGCCAACTTTTTGCTATTGCAGGGTACAACTTTCCATGTCTGAGGTACAGTTGCTTGAAGAAGGCTTTGCTTCTTTAATCTAACCCCTAAAGTTTTACTTTTTCTTAAACTACAACTACAGCAACCATTTCAACTCTGGAATATCACCTTTTATATTTAGATAGAATTTCTAAAGGGCAGATTATCCTAAAACAAATAATCGGATTAATCGTGATTGACCGAATACTCAAATAATCGACAACTAATTTAGGAATCGATTCATTGTTTACTGGAGAATACAGAATCTAAAAAAAGGCCTTTGGCTGACAGAGCATTGGCGAATTATACCAAAATTGTGAAAAGAAAATGTAAACATTTTGCATTTAAAATAAAAATCTTTTTCGTCTGTCAGCATACTGTAACCAGTACTAATCAAGTGGAAAAGTTTAAGTTCTACCTGGTCTAATTTTGCAAAAAGTCTTCTTTAAGAAACCTTTGGCTATCCAATAATTTATAGATTATTTGAAAAAATAATCGACTGATTAATCGATTTGCTAAATAATCATTAGTTGCAAATTTAATCCTCAGATTAGCAATATAAATGCCTGCTTTTAAAAGAAGGGGCCCCAACTAATCTGGGTTATGATTGAATCTAACCTCTGTAGAAATATACGGTATAAAACATTTTTTTGGTATCTCTGTGGTTGCCATTTTGGTGCAATCTTCCCTAATGCCATTAACAACTTTTCCAGCCAAACACAAGCTATTGGACATAAACTAGATTCTTCAGTTAACCTATGATACCCCCCATCTCAAAAACAAACTAAAACCGTTTTACTTCTGGTTTTAAAATGACTTAAACTGACATGGTGTAGATTTATAAAGCTAGATTATGGTCTTTTAAGCACTCCAGTGCTTTAGCTACTGATGCTCATATAACAAACCAGTGATGTTATTTTTCACAGATGAGTGGGAGCTGTTTTCTCAGTGGTCTCCATGATGAAAAAAATCCAGAATGAACAGTCTCACTGATACAGGCCTTCAGGGAGACTTCAGAATTTCTGAGATTTTGAAACCTAAACATTTACAACTCTGAAGAGACCTGGCTCAGACTGTTATCAGATCCACAGTTACTTTAAGTTTTTGATCTCCCATAAAGGTTGAGTATCAATTGTCATGTCTCTAAGCCTTATCTGATTATTAAAAATTTTCAGAAGGTACTTTGCTGTTTGAACCAATGGAATTAGGGTTGGTTGGTTGTATAATGAGACCATTTGGAAAAATGTAAATGGAAAGATGATTAAAAAATTGTGTTTTATGCTTTGTTTCCGTTTCCTATTTGACATTCTCAAATAGCCTTTTTTTATGGATCTTTTCACTGTTTGACCCCTAATTTGGAATACATTTTTTAATATGCAATATTATGATTTAGATCAACTTAATCATATTTGTCAGTTTCTTTGATTGATAGGTCTTAAATGGGTTATAATTTGTGCAATTCACCCAAATAATGCTATCAAGCCCATCAAATAGGTTTCAGGATTACATTAAATGCTATTTTTGTACCATAGCACCAAATTCAGGTTTTATAATTAAGATTGATTGTAATTTTCTGAAATGTTTAAAATGATCTGCTATGAGGTTTAACCTGTATGGAAACAGCTTAAGCTGGACAGGTTACTAGAGCCCTGAAATACTAGTTACTTCCAGAAAGGAGACATTCAATTTGGCTTCTGAATCTTAAACAGTCAAGGCAACTTGATAAATCAACTCTAAATTTATATAATAATTGACAATCAGTGGGTTTAGTTTTTAACCCTAAACCTACCAGAGGGTTTAATCAAGGTTTTTAATGTAAATTAGAAACCAGATGGCCCATATCTGTGTGGTAACAAACTGTTCCTCCGTCTCATTCAGTGAGCGTGAAGTAAAGAACAACAAAGGACTTCTTGTTTCTGAGCGTCTCTTGTTTCAGGCATCTTCCTGATGTTGCATTAAGTAAAATCCATTAGGTGCTGCCTGAACCTGAGACTTTTGTCTCTTTAGTCCTACACAAGCTGTGTGGGAGCTTTAGATTTTTATTTTATTTTACCTTTCCATGAGCTTATCCTTGGAAACAGGATAAGCAGGAATACTAACAAGTTTACTTGAACTTCACCCAGACAACTTAGCCACCTTTCCTGGTGACTTGCTCGGGATTTCTGGCAGAGATTAACTCAGAGGGCGCAGCAGCCAGTCCGCTGACTAATAACGGATGTATTAATCATAATAGATGTATAGAAGGAAAAAGAAAAAGATTCTGCTGTCTGGTGTAGGATAACTTCTGTGCTGGCTGTAAAGACAGACTCTGGTTTTTCTCAGAAGCCTGTGGAAAATTCTAACTTCTCCTGGAGTGATTATTCCAGACCTGCGACTATCTTTCCACTCAGCAGCAGAACCAAAGTCCTGTTGTTAAGGAAAAAATGTTTAAACTGCTGATCTCCAAGTATTCCATGTGGTTTTTCTTTTAAATTTTGTCATAAGCTTAAAAATCCACCTAATGATTAGAGGAAGCTGCCATTATATTTTTTAATGCGGACGCAGACACACCCCTGCTCTCTCTGCCATGGTCTATGTGCGTCTGTAGTTGGAGCACTAAATGTCAGTCATGCAGCACATCTTGGCCATACAGCATCATGGTTTTGGTCGAAGCGTAAAAAACAGCAAATATTTTGGAGGCTTCAAAACAGAAAAGTAAATGAATGCAAGAAATTAAATTTGATTTAAGGAGGTGATAAACATAATGGATTAGTATCCTTAATTTTTCAAATTTTAAACAGCTATTATGACTATAAGGGGCTTTTCTGTTTTCAACAACCTTAGTTTTACCACTATAACTATGTAGCTTGAAGCAACTTTTCAAAGCATTCTAGGTTTCTTTTTGGATTAAATGATCAGGCTCGTTAAACCTTCTAATGAGAAAAAACCGCCATACATGGCTGACAATGGAAAAAAATGGACATCAGGGATGGTAGTAGCAGTTAAACAAAACATTGGCTGTGTCCGAATGTCCGCCCTAATCACTATATAGGGCACTATACAGTGATTAGGCCATTTTTATTTTTGTTTTGTTTTTTACACCATTTTAAATTGGTGTCAGAACGTCGAGTGGATGAAAAAGTAGTGGACTCGAAATTTCCCACAATGCACCTTGAAAAGTAGTGATCATCCATGGTCACTAGACTAGCAGATATATCCCAGAATCAAGGGATTTGCTGTCAGCTGCCGACAGCGGCGACCAATAACAAAGATGATGCAGTCACTACGCAGTGAAGTTGAAAATACGTGACCAACGGGGAGCGAAAAGTAGTGATCATCTGCCCGAACCGTCAGTTAACTGAGGTCCCTATAAAGTCCACTATATAGTCCCCCCTCTATATGTTGATTGAGGGATCTATGGGTTAGGCTGGATGTTTGGACAAAGCAATTTAGTTTTTTTGGTTTGTTTTTTTATTTCTTTTTTTAATTGAAAGACTGTGGATGGGTTTAGATAGACGTCTGGATTAGATACGCTAAGTATTAGATGCCTGGAATTTTATTCTTATTTCTACCAAAACGATTTTCTTGGTGTCTGATTAGATACTATTTAGATCTTATGCTTGAAGCTTAAACACAGTCTGTTGACTTTTTGCTTTAATTGTAATCTTAGAGGGTGTTGTCTTTATTTCATGCTAAAATTGTCAAGGGGAAAAACTGCTGCATCTTTAGTTACAATCTCTTCCTGTTGTGAGTGTTTGTCATGTCATCACGTAATGTTTCCCTGAATCATAACGTGTCTTCATAAAGTCACTTCATAATGAAAAACACTTAAGCTCTCTCAAAACATCACTTTTAAGCCATGTCACCAAACAATCCATCTCAGTTTTTAAAGGAAATGTATTTATTTAAAATTAAATAATCTATATTTTTTGGAAGCTTGCATGTTTTTATAGTTGTTTATGCTCAGCTGCAATATTTTACTTCTGACAAAGGAAGGCCTTTTTGTTTCATTTATATTTTTACATAATCCAGTTTTACAACCAAGCAATCATTTATTCTTGATCATTTTAAAACAATTACTAAATGAAAAAGTTTAATTCTAACCAGGTTTACTTTTTAAGAAAGTGTATAATTAAAAATAAATTAAAAAATGAAACAAATAAGCACTCTTATTTTGAATCCACCATCTGTAAATATTAATTTTAATATCTATTTTTTATTACTTAGGTGGTAAAGACCATTGGCGTTCGGGAAATCTGGTACTTCGGACTGCAGTATGTGGACACCAAGGGTTTCCCTAACTGGCTAAGGCTAGAAAAAAAGGTAAGCATCTGCTAAAGCTAAAAAAAAAAAAAGTGACCATTTTTTCTGGTTTCAGGTATGTAGTGAACCATGACTCATTATTGATATTTCATGATTTTATTGTGGTATTTGCAGATAACTACTTCCTGGGTAAATTTTGCCCGGCAGCTTTTGCAAGCCTGTGATCTTATGAAACACTGTTTTAGGTGTGCAATCGGATCTCTGCTGCATGCCTTTTAGTCAATCAGTAGCCACCGTGCTGCTATATGTCTATGTCCACATATATGGTCCACGGCAGCACCTTTTCAGTCGTTTCCTGACTCTGTTATCAGCTGGAGGTAAATTATTTGAACTCATTGTGAACCATCGTAGCAGCCTCCATTTCCTTTATGCGTCCCTATAGTAAACAGGCGTTACCTAGACTACAACAGGTGTTTTTCCTGAGATATGGATAATCTGACCTAACAAAAGGGAATTCGGCCACAGATTAAGTCATGTCTGCAAACCAGCAGAGACAGTCGACGGCACGGCTTACATATCATTAGTCTCTTTTTTGAAGCTGAATAGACCAAATACTGTTTTAGAGATAATCTGCTAAAGAATAATTCTGTTGTATTTATAATCAGATGGTAAATATTTGTGTAAAGAATCCATATTAAGTTTGAGTTTGCAAATTTCTGTTTAAATTTTACTGAATTGCTTTACTGCTCAAAAGATTTTGATTAATAACTTTAACTGTTCCCACTGACACGCGTTAGAAACCATGCTAAAGGCTGTTGCCAAGTTTAGAAGTGGCCTCTCTGCATTTTACTATCAAAAACAAGGGTCACTGAGAGACGCATAGAAAAAAAGAAAGGGTTGTGTTTGCATCAGTCAGCAGCAGGAAGCTGTTCCCTGGGCGCTAACTGGGCGCCGCAGCTCATCAGCACAATGCAAAGTTCAAACTGGAACATTCCTGGTTTCATTCTATCAATCAAGAATGCGTGGTTCCTATTTTGTATTCAGAGAAAATTAGATGTTGTAAAAAAGCATACTGCTGCCAGCAGATATTAAAGTAAAATTCTACATGCAGTGCTTCATTAGTTTCTGCACTGAATACGTTGGTTTTCAACTTTAACTGGTAAAGTTGCTTGCAAAAAAGAAACAAGTGCCTGTAAACATTTTATTTTTCTTAGTCTTTACAACAATTACCCAATGGACTTTAATCTGGTATTATGCAGAAATCTTTTTTTAAAAATTATTATTATTTTTATTTTAAGCATTCCCATTGGGTGTTGGTACCAATACTGCCTGGTTTCTTAGGGTCATCTGAAGTGTTTTTGAATTACTGTTCAGAGTTTTATAAGTATGCCAGGAGGTTTAATTTTGGCGTCTGATTGCTGTGTCCCCGGTGTCCAATTACAGACTATAAATGGGATTTTCTTGTGGCCTTTTATGGCTAACACTGTCGTTTTAATCTCCTCCAGGTGTCATCTCAAGATGTGAAGAAAGACAACCCGCTACAGTTCAAGTTTCGTGCCAAGTTCTTCCCGGAGGACGTTTCCGAGGAGCTGATTCAGGAAATCACCCAGAAGCTCTTCTTCCTGCAGGTGAAAGAAGGGATCCTCGGTGACGAGATCTACTGTCCTCCTGAGACGGCAGTGCTGCTGGCCTCCTATGCAGTTCAGGCCAAGTTTGGCGATTATGACAAAGAAATCCACCGGCCTGGATACCTTGTCAATGAACGCATGCTGCCCCAGAGGTAAGATGTACATCCGTTGAAGTAGGGATTGTTTAATAGGTTTTTAGGTCAGGGATGTGCGGCCAAAACTAAAGCTTTCTTTTAAGAACTAAGTAACGGCATTTACGTAATTTTTCTTTTTTAAATTCTTTCTCCCATGAATGATCTGTTGTATTGGGTAGGAAAGCTGATGATAACAGATTTGATATATTAAAAAACTTTTATTTCTTAGATCAGCCTATTTTAAATTCCATCTAGCTTTCAAGCGTTTTTACAAAAATAGTTGGGTTGTACATGAATTGTTGTCATGGTTTGATATGTTTTTTTATGGCTCCAATTACTTATGATGGTGCTCATATATTTTATGATAAAGTGTTTTATTCTGTATAAGAGGATGGTTTCTGCAAACAACTATTACTACTGGTTTTTAAAGACAGAATGGTTTTGAGCTGCTACATCTTTTGTGCATTTGAATTGGTCATTGGCAAACATTTTGTTCTTGTTTTTGTCTGCACCTTAACTAGTAAATTTAATGTTTATAAAGGGAAAAAAAAGACACTATTAATTAAATACAAGAACTTAAAACACAAATTGGTCAACAGTATTTCTGGTTATGCTGTGTAGAAAAGCATTGCTGTTGTTTGTTTCATATTCATTCTTTTATTCTATGTCTTTAGAGTCATGGAGCAACACAAGTTATCCAAAGAACAGTGGGAGGAACGTATTCAGGTGTGGCACGAGGAGCACTCTGGGATGCTGAGGTGGGTTAATAAACTCGTAGCTTTTGCAGAGAACTTGAAGCTCTGCTGTCAGAACCGCGATGGTTGATTATCTCTTTCGTTTCCTGATGGTCTTTCAGAGAAGACGGCATGATGGAGTACCTAAAGATATCTCAGGATCTGGAAATGTATGGAATGAATTACTTTGACATCAAGAATAAGAAGGGGACAGAGCTGAGGCTGGGAGTTGATGCACTGGGTCTAAACATTTATGAGAAGGATGACAGGTAAGCTCTTTATAAAATATTGGAGTAATTCAGACAAAGCTGTACTTTTGGAGGATCCTCTGTATTCTGACCCAGAGCTCTTTTTAACAAAGCCAAACTTACAGGCTCAGTCTATTATGGCACCAATAAATTAAATCTAATCTCTGGTTTTTCATTGAAAATAATTTTAGATTACAATTAATCTCTGAGGAAAAAAAAGACATAGAAGATCATAAATAAATGACTAGTGTCATATCATCGAAAATACTTTTCTTACATCACTGTGCTTCCTCTGGATTAAAGCTACAGTGTGTAATAATTACAGGGATATACAGTCAGAAATGTAATATATTATACATAACTATGTTATTTTATCATCATCTACGAGCTCAGCCTCTTAACCTTAATATTTGCGTTACCTTAGAATTCGTTATTTATAATTACATAGGAGCGGGTCATGCAGCCATGGAGGCAGACATCTTTGCGCTACGGCAGCGCAGAGCCAACAAACTAGTGATTGCGAGATCGCCAAAATGTCACAACCATGTAGAAAAAATAATGGGTATATTTATTATCTTAAGTCTACATGAAATCTATACCCTACACAGACTAATGAAATACTATCTGTAAAATTATCTATGTAAACAAACCTCATTACTTGTGAAGGTAGGTGATGCGGACGTCGTGGAAGACATTTTGTCCCGTAACGCTCGCCGTACTGTTGGGGGGGAGAAGCGGTGGGGGGGAGATGATCGTGTTGCTGCAGTCTGCAGTCTGAGCGCTAGATGTCGCTAAAAGTTACACACTGTAGCTTTAAGTGAAAAACACCTCTAGGTGTGTTTATATGGACAGAAGTATTTAGAATGAGGCTACGTTCAAACTGCAGGCCTTAATGCTCAATTCTCATTATTTTTTTTTTTGTTAAAGCTGATTGTTGTGTTTGGTCGTTCACATTTCCAAATACACTATATTGCCAAAAGTATTTGCTCACCCATCCAAATTATTGGAATCAGGTGTTCCAATCACTTCCATGGCCACAGGTGTATAAATTCAAGCACCTAGGCATGCAGACTGTTTTTACAAACATTTGTGAAAGAATGGGTCGCTCTCAGGAGCTCAGTGAATTCCAGCGTGGAACTGTGATAGGATGCCACCTGTGCAACAAATCCAGTCGTGAAATTTCCTCGCTCCTAAATATTCCACAGTCAACTGTCAGCTGTATTATAAGAAAATGGAAGTGTTTGGGAACGACAGCAACTCAGCCACGAAGTGGTAGGCCACGTAAACTGACGGAGCGGGGTCAGCGGATGCTGACGCGCATAGTGCGAAGAGGTCGCCAACTTTCTGCAGAGTCAATCACTACAGACCTCCAAACTTCATGTGGCCTTCAGATTAGCTCAAGAACAGTGCGCAGAGAGCTTCATGGAATGGGTTTCCATGGTCGAGCAGCTGCATCCAAGCCATACATCACCAAGTGCAATGCAAAGCGTCGGATGCGGTGGTGTAAAGCACGCCGCCACTGGACTCTAGAGCAGTGGAGACGCGTTCTCTGGAGTGACGAATCGCGCTTCTCCATCTGGCAATCTGATGGACGGGTCTGGGTTTGGCGGTTGCCAGGAGAACGGTACTTGTCTGACTGCATTGTGCCAAGTGTAAAGTTTGGTGGAGGGGGGATTATGGTGTGAGGTTGTTTTTCAGGAGCTGGGCTTGGCCCCTTAGTTCCAGTGAAAGGAACTCTGAATGCTTCAGCATACCAAGACATTTTGGACAATTCCATGCTCCCAACTTTGTGGGAACAGTTTGGAGCTGGCCCCTTCCTCTTCCAACATGACTGTGCACCAGTGCACAAAGCAAGGTCCATAAAGACATGGATGACAGAGTCTGGTGTGGATGAACTTGACTGGCCTGCACAGAGTCCTGACCTCATCCCGATAGAACACCTTTGGGATGAATTAGAGCGGAGACTGAGAGCCAGGCCTTCTCGTCCAACATCAGTGTGCGACCTCACAAATGCGCTTCTGGAAGAATGGTCAAAAATTCCCATAAACACACTCCTAAACCTTGTGGACAGCCTTCCCAGAAGAGTTGAAGCTGTTCTAGCTGCAAAGGGTGGACCGACGTCATATTGAACCCTATGGATTAGGAACGGGATGTCACTTAAGCTCATATGTGAGTCAAGGCAGGTGAGCAAATACTTTTGGCAATATAGTGTATATACGACTTGTATGTGATCTCCTGTTTGAATTGCATTCATACATTTGAAGTGTCCCGCATGCGTAGTTGAGGGTGCAATGACATCACAAGCAGCGAGCAAGCTCTGTGTCTATGGAAATAAACATGGATGGTAGTGCTGGAGTGCATTTATCCATCTTTCAGTTCTTTTCCAACTGGAGCAAGCAAATTAAATGATGCAATCTTTTTAAGATGGTCAAAAAGAAAGACCGCTCTTCGCATTATCTTCATCCATAGTTTTTTTGTTTCCAGCCGCTTCGGCATAGCAAGATTCAGAATAGGGAGATTTGTCGAGTATTAATGACGTACAGGTCGGATGCATAGCTGTTCAGACACAGGTCACATATGATAAGATCAGCTTTATATCGGATTTAGGACTGTGTAGCCAAGCGGTTTTGGTTTCATTGGAAAAAAATCAGATCTGTGTTGCTCAGACTGTGATTAAAAATCAGATACAGTTCGCATATTGGCAAAAAATAAAAAAGTTTTGGGTCACTTCAGGCTGCTGTGTGAACGTAGCCTAAAGGGATGAATGGAAGAAAAATAGATTGGCAAAATCTTTTAATATGTGAATCAGAACTTTGTTAAAATGAAACAATTTAGCATAACTTTCGATATTTTGTATTTAGTGGAATAATCAACTTCCTGTCAGTAACTTTTTAGATCAAAACTTATAGTTTACGTCCACTCATTTCTCATAACTATGGATCCTCAAACCACAGATGCATATATTATAACTGACATCATTAGAAAAGAATTCTAAGATATTTGTAAATATTGTTTATAAAGCTCATCCTTAAAGCGACCCATACTTTGAAACCAAGAAATGCCAGAAGATGCTTGATAACCATGCATGGATTAACCATCTATATTGTCGCTGATGTTTTTATCTGTGGTGATGATCAATCAAGAGGAGTCTTACACCTGTTTGCTCTTTCAGTTTCACATTATATCATCACTATTTTTTGTATTTTTATAGGGATGAACTTCTTCTTGTAAATGATTTCCAAGGAGTTATTAGTTATTACAGTTATTAAATCAGTGTAAGGCTGGTTAATCTGAGCCTTAATTATGCAGCCGTAGCTTTAATTAGATCAAGCAGCAATTTTTTCCCCCATCATGCTCCTCCTAGGTGTTTGTCATTATTTTGACATGACTCAGTCCTCGCTCTTCCCACTTAAAATGCTAAGATAGACTTGCTAAACCAGGTTCACATCTTTTATCAGTCACTACTTACTTTTCCTGTTTAAGAGAGTGAGAAATGCAAATGTTCCTGTTCTGTTTCATCTCTGAAAGGGTTGTGGTTTGTCCTCAAAGCAGAACCTCCATGCTTAGATCTATAACAGATCACCACTTCCATCCCAGATGGGTTTGCTTTTGATGTGCAGCTTATTTACAGAGTGGTACAGTGTGGGAGATAATCAACCACTCTACTTGGTGAACTAAATTCAGAGAACTCCTGTAGCCTGTCATCTGTGGGATTAGTGGAGTAAAGTGCAGCGTGTTCAAGGGGCTCTTCATCCCAGGTCACTTGCCTTTAAGTCACTGACCTTTTTGCTGCCAGCTCTACTTTGCCTCTGTGTGAGTTCTCTGACCTGCCTGCTGTGAAAGAGAAGAAAGTAGCCCATTTTTTGGTAATGAGAAGGTGAAGCTGCTCAGCTCAGGCATGAAGCTAATTTTAATTTAGGGCTGTACTACTACTGTATTTAGGTGGATCCAGTCTTTAATTTAGTGCAAATTTGGTAAAACATTCAGAACCTAACGAGACCTTGTGTGGGTTTATTTCTGATTAGTACAGAAAGGCCTCTCCTCTCTGCTGCCCTCAGCTGTAACCATGCCTACACCGACTGGTTTTTCAAGCTTTGTGGCACTTAAGAATGTGAGCCTAAACTAAGGCACAGTCTCTCCCAATGCAACAGTGCAGCTGAGGCTTCACGGAGGAGCAGCATTGGGCAGGTTAACCTCCCTATGGTACGAGGTTTACATAAAACCTCACTGCTTAAGAAAGTACAACCTGCAGGAAATCACTTATTTAGAACACACAATTTTATATCATTTGAGTAAATTTCCCAGTTTTAAAATAATGGGTTAGATTTAAAAGTCAGCACAAATGTTTAAGTAAAAATAGTTTATTTGATAAGCAAAAAATACAGAAACATTGTAACTAGATTATCTTCCTCATTGGTCAAAACGATGATTCTTTTTCCTTTTTAGAAATGTTTAACCTCTTACACCCTAAGGGGGTATAAATCAATTTCTGCCTGACAAAAACACACAGGAGTAAATAACTTATAGCCTCAAAGCTATTAGATTTAAGAAGAAACTTTTGGTACGTCTGTAAAGGTAAGATGTCATAGAATGGTTTTCTGGTGTCAGCACCATTGTAGCTTTGACCCTGCCTGAAATATTAGGGACAAAATACAAAATATTTTGCATTTTTTGAACCTTGCCAAAATTTTCTTTGAAATAAACATTGCAAAACACTACCAAAATATTATTTATAGCACAAAAAAGTAGTACAGACTTTCAAATCTAAATGTTGTGTAAAAATATACCAAATTTGGACTCAATCAGATGAATCATATTTATTTTAGAATGGTATTAGTGAGAAATTTCTTAGGCGGAGAGGCCATTTTGGCACATTTATCCATAAATGTCACCAAACTGTGCCAAATATGTTTTTTACATCAATACTGGGGGTTTGGTAAAATTACGAGGTCATGTAGCAGCTGGACCCGCCGGTGGGTCCGTAGGGTTCAAGGGGCTAACAAAAGTAAAAGAACAATCCACTGCACTTTGTTACCAAGTTTGAAGACGTTTTGCTTCCTATCCAGGAAGTTTTTTTAATAAAAAAAAAAATTAAAAAAGGCAAAAGTGTGATAACAATGAACAGTAACAAGTGGGGGAGGGACTTTGTAGTCCATTGTTTTTTAAACGTGTTTTTGTTCCCTGATTGCAATCTGTTAAACTACTTTGGATATATCTTCTCTGCAGCAAGTAAAGTAGGGCAGAAAGGGAATTGCCTTAAAACTAAATAATTAACAGATTGTTTTACAAAGTTTATGGTTCTAAAGCTAATGTACTGTCAATCAAAACTGTGCGGGATGGTGTAGTTAAAATTGATTATAAATTAACTTTGTAGATCCTGACTTTTATGCAGTTTTTAAAAATCCACAAATAGAATATATAAAAGTTTTACAGCATTTAAAAACAAAACACTTAAAACACATTAAATTAACTTCCCAGTCAGGACGTTTTTCATTTAACCAAATCTCTACGATGGGTGTACTCTGAGTGATTCGACTCAGAAGTGCCTTGGGCTGTGTGCTGGCCCCATTCAAACTTAAATTCCTGATTGTTCAACAGTACTGGAGGTTTTATTAGTTTTTAGATTTTTTACTCTGACAAACAACCATACAGACATTAGCCCAAACCTAAAGACAATTAAGAGAAGCCTATTAACCTATCAGTCATGTTTTTGGACTGTGGGAGGAAGCTGGAGTGGGTTCCACGCATAAGGGAGAACATGCAAACTCCATGCAGAAAAACCTGGAATCAAACATAGAACCTTCTTGCTTCTAGGCAACAGGGCTACCCGCTGTACCACTGTGCAGCCTGCAAAAAAAGTAAATAAAAAAAAAAAACCCTGCACCTTAGGTTTTAAACTACTGCAGGAAATTTGATCTGATTTAAATGAATTTAAATTGTATTAAGTTAACTATTGGAATACTTGTCATTTTGAAACTGTAGCTTTAAAACCTCTCTTAACTTCGTAACTGTAACCACATAGCATTTTCATAGATGGAAAAAGCAAAAAAAATTGCATTTATTTTTTCTTATAATTTCTGAGAACAGTTTAGGTGTAGTTTTATTTCTGTAGCATTAAGATAATCCATCCGAACACTCAAGTTTCTTTGTCATGCTGGTATTTTGTCACTCAATACTCCTTCCTCCAGAATAACTGTTTATCTAAAGAATGCTGGTATTTCACTCATTCAGAAGTGTAGATTAATGGAACCTTTTTTTCCCCTCCTTTTACAAATGACAGGTTTGTTTTAACACCTGCTAATTGATGAAACGGATTTAATAAATCATACGGGTGTGATGGAAATATTCAGCAGATAGAAGCACATTGTTTTCTCATTCCACGAGCATGTGTCAGTGTCAGCAATGGAGTGAAATTCCAGTTAAGGGAGTTTCATGGCAGCAGTTTCGCTGCTTGTTCAGCAGTTGCTTTACAGATTACAGTACTGCTGCTTCGGGGCTGTTGACGGTCCTGCTCTGCATTGTGTAGAGTGAGACTGGCAGCGGTTCAGTTTGTCTGGCACCACAGAGGGGTGAGACATCACCCTGGATTTATCCTTTCATCAGGTTTATGGTTCGTCTGGTTGAACAATTAAACTCACAATGCTGTTTATAGATGTGGACAGAATTTGATTCTTGGGTGATAATGCAACACTTCTTGGTTTATCTTAGTAATGAGCTGATGAGTACTTCTGATAGTGGCGTCTCCCATTCATAAAATTTAAAAGACTGCCTTTGTGGTGTTTAAGCCAGGCTCAAATAGAGTTAAGGCGCCCAGAGTTTACCGAGCAGGTTTCCCCTACAACAATATATGATCACCACTATTAACCTGAATCATTAAAGGGAGTATGAAATCATGCTTTCAACAAATTTTAAAATACACCTGAATACTGTAACCAGATTTAGATTTGCCCATACAGTGTAGAAAGACTGCAGCCTTTTCTCTAAAACTGATGTTAAATTTGACTAAAAACCTGCGGTTTGGGGTCAGTTAATTTTGCAAAAAGTATTGATTTCTTCAAAAAGGCATTTTTTTATACCTTTTAAACAATCAAAAAATGTAAAACTATGTGAAAGAAAAAATCCTCTGATTGAATTAATTCAGTTCTGTTCTCCACTGAAGTTTTTCCACCGAACTTTCCTACTTTATAGTATAATACCATTCATATTTATGACCTCCATAGGCTATATATAGGGTTTTTTTTCTTTATGGTTTTCTTACTCTTGAATAAAGTGGACAACATTTTAAACAGGACAACAGAATCATCAGAATTTATTTTGACAAGCAGTTAAACATAGTTATAATCATTTAGGAGTATATTAATATGATTTTACCAGATGATAAAGTGTGAATCCCATGTTTATTCATTGGTTGGTAATATACGTGTGCTCTCCCCTTCAGACTGACGCCAAAGATTGGCTTCCCATGGAGTGAGATTAGAAATATTTCCTTCAACGACAAGAAGTTCATCATCAAGCCTATCGACAAAAAATCTCCAGTAA
The DNA here is from genome assembly GCF_016077235.1 of Cyprinodon tularosa. Lineage (NCBI taxonomy): Eukaryota > Metazoa > Chordata > Actinopteri > Cyprinodontiformes > Cyprinodontidae > Cyprinodon > Cyprinodon tularosa. The sequence continues at coordinate 379,824 of NW_024039012.1, forward strand.
GTGAAACCTCATAAATATACTTTTATCCCTTAAACTGTATTCATTTTTAATTGCTTCAACTTCACGATATCCGTTCTGATTTCATCTGGAAAGATGTCTGTAGATTTGTATTAAACAGTGATCAATAACTAATATTTCATGGTTGCAGGCAGATTTCTTTACAGATTGTCTTTTTATTTAGATATTAGACTCAGATATTAATATTCAGATATTTTTATTTTCTTCAACTTCTTTCCTCCCCTCATCATTAGGACTTTGTTTTTTATGCGCCGAGACTGAGAATCAACAAAAGCATCCTGCAGCTGTGCATGGGGAACCATGACCTCTACATGCGTCGTCGCAAGCCGGACACAATCGAGGTGCAGCAGATGAAGGCTCAGGCCAGGGAGGAGAAGCAACAGAAGCAGATGGAGAAGTAGGAAGATTTATTTATTTATTAACTTAGGTCTGATCTTTATAAATTATTATATATAAATTAGTACTTTTAATACTGGTTCTGCTTTTCAGAAAATCAAGGGACCTTGCTAAAAAATAGAGTTTTTGTTTTGTTTTTTATAGCATATTTTTTCTATTAAATCAGAAAAAAATGTTAGGTTTCTATTATTTGTCTGACCATCAAACTATTAACAAATCTGGAAACTACATGATGGAAGAGAGGTTTTACACACTATATTACTGTAAATTGAATTTACCTTCTAATAAACAGCTTAGAGCAGATACATTATGTACGTAAGGATAACCCGGTGACGCCATTTATCACTTGTAAACTGGAAACTATATTCCTCTCCAAATATATTTGGTCTGTTTTTGTGGATTGGCTGAACTGAGAGGGAATATGACCCTGATCTCAGCCACAGCTGTCAGCCTGTGGTCTGTCCCTAACAGCTGTTCAAATAGTGATGTCACAATGCCGATGATACGACATTCAAAAGGAAAACCATGAAAGACGAGAGGCCTTCTTACACACAGTAGCTTCTTAGCAGGCTGTAGGACGCTGATCAGCAGTGTTGGAAGAAAGAGAGATATCAAGCTGTTACTGCAGCTAAAAGAGGCAAATTATGCAAGAATGTGCAAAGCAGCAGTATTAATTTTGCATTTGTATTCAAATTGTGAAACGAGTCAGACATGACAAACTTCTATTTTGCTTAGCATCTTGAAACCTGAATATTTGTCCTACTAAATTTCTAGTCTGACTCTAGAACTGGTCAATGTCAACTGCAGTAGTTTTGCAGTTAAAATATTCAACATTTTTACATTTGCATTTATTTCTGGAATGATCAAAATAGCTCTTACTCAAAACGGGCTTCATAAGAGGATAATTTCTTTATCTAATTTCATCTGATAAGGCCCTAAATAAAAGGAACTAAAGACATAAAATTGGGGGATTAAAGTCATTCAGAACCAAACTTGTACCATTCTGTTCCTAGGTGATTGTAAACTGAGAATACAGTAGCTCCCATGCAAAGCAAATATCATTTAAATTAGTATTTTAGACCATGCTACCATAGGGATGGGTAGATATTTTTAGCTGTTGTCTTAAAGTGTCACACGATATTGTTTTAATATTTATTTTTATGGTAACGATGCATGTTGTAGGATTTTATTGTATACTGGATAAATGTAGATTGAAAAGTGGGGAAAAAAGGATAAGTCACTCTAAGGTCCTTTGAAAAATAGAGCCAAAGAGTTTAGTTTATTCTCGGTATGTCAACAGCTGTAAATACCTCAGTGGTTTGTTGGTTAGCATTAGTTAGGAAAGGGAGCATTACTAATGAGGCAGCCTGTTGAATCAGATGCTAACTTTGGAGGAGCTGCTGAGATAAAAGCTCAGTGTTGGGTCTTTGCATGTGCAGGACAACTATTAGTTCTATACTCAAACTACAAAATGTGGACATAGGTGGCAGGAACAGAACTTTATCCGGTCAAACTGTATTATTACAGGTATGTTTCCAGTTGTGCAAAAATCAGTGACAAGAAACAAATGCAGCGTATATCTTTCTACAATTATCATTGTGAAACAAGAGCAGCATCCTGTGGGGTTTCTTTTACATGTTAATGGAAGGATGGATAAAGCAAAAATAATCATTAAATGAAATGTTAATATGCAAGTTCTGAAGTATATATATTACATATATGTTTGCATGAGTCAATAGCCTAAGCTAGGTATCGTTTTTTAAAATATCTATTTTCCTTTTAACTTAAAGGATGCAATATTACATAAAACCCTGATAAAATGCTTTGAAGCTTGTTGAACTTTATAAAATGTGTACAGATTGAAGGAGAATAAATATTTTTGCAATATCATGTTTATCAACTTATTTGAAAACCTGCTGCTCTACAGTTTAGTGCTCATGGCATCAACCAAGCTGCCTTTGACATCTTTGTCCAATCTGCAGGGCACATTTGGAGAATGAGAAGAAGAAAAGGGAAGCCATTGAGCGGGAGAAGGAGCAGATGGAGCAAGAGAAGCAGGAACTCATGATGAGGCTCTATCAGTTCGAGGAGAAGACTAAGAAAGCAGAGAAAGGTGAGAGGAAGCGACAAGCACTTTAACTCTGCTGTTCATTAATCCTTTACTTTAACCTCTGAGGGTAGAGAACACGTTTCTACAGGGAAGCCGTTGGCATATCTACACAATTGTAGCTCTGTGTGTGTACTATAAACACCGGGCTAGCAGGTTTTTCTGTTTCTGCTGGTTACTTGTTGTATAAACAACATCATCAAGAAAATGCTGTAAAAATGTAAACCTTGGGCCATATTGATTCTATTAGCTCTTGAAATGATTGTGTTGATGTAAAAACTCTATAATATGCTTTTAATAAGCCTTCCAAAGTCAGCAACATGCTTATATATGATAAAATATTATGTTACACATGATAGAGCATTTATTTGTTTGGAAATATTTTTTATTTCCTCTGGCTATTTTTTCTCACAGTGTGGATGCCATCATTTTTATGAAATTAGCCCAGACCTGGTGTATGGTAGCATGATATCAAGCCACTTCTGACAATATGGCTCTTTTCTTAGGACGTACAAACAAAGTCTGAGGCCCCTCTCAACCAAAAAAATCTGATCTTTGTGTGACTCAGAGACTAGCTTAGAAAAGAACAGTTGCTGTCACTGTGCAGATTAGGTGCTAAAGATCCACTTTGTCTAAACTTTGAGCAGAAATTATCATGTTCTACCTCACTGGAGGGACTCACTGGAGAAAGTTGGTAAGTTACTTACCAGGCAAGCGAGGCATTGACAAGGTGGGTGATCACTGTGTTACGTCAAACAGTGATGACCACTCTTTCCAGGACGGGGGGTCTGTTGCTCAGAGATAAGAATTTATAAGAATTACTCTGACTTCAAGCAAAATGCCTTACTGGTCATAGTTTTAATTAACCAATAGAATTACAACATAGTTTAAAGGTCACAAAAGTTGATTTCATGTCATAGCCATTTCAACCATTTACTACTTTTTATAATTCAATGAATGAAGCAATATCAGTTGGTTTTTAATTGAGCTCAACTGAAGGAAGCAGATTTCCTGTTTCCTTTTAGGTGCGATAAACTGGAGCAGGCTTATTAAATCACTATGTGACTCCAGCTTTTTGTTTCCTGATTGTAAACGGCTTATAATGATTCATATTTGCTTTTAATTTTAATCTATTTTCCAAGCAATAATTTGGCTCCCGTCTTACTGCCAGTAATAAACTGGTTGTAATTGGTTCCTGTCTGTAGTGTGGAATGTTTTGACCCTTTGCCATTTCGTACTTTTGCACTTCTCATCAATTCGTACCAGAGAGTTTCTGGTAGAAAACGAGGCCTTTGCTTTCCACAATTTAATTAAGTAATAATTCATATAAAGATTGCTAAATCTCATTAACTAATTAAAATTGGAAGTAAAAGCATAAAGTATGAAGTATATAATTAATATGTTTTTTTTAATTTATTTATTCCTTGGATTTTTTATTTTTTATTCCCTGGACTGATGTATGGAGGGCGGAGCCACATCATTTCAGGTTCCTCGTCCAAGCGGTGTATGATGTCCTCCCAAGCCCCACTAACCTGTTCACCTGGGGCCTGATAGAATCACCTGCGTGTCAGCTCTGCCAGAGGAAAGGGTCTCTTGAGCACATCCTAAGCTGCTGCCCAAAGGCCCTGGGAGATGGCAGATACCGCTGCCGCCATGACCAGGTCCTGCGGGCAATAGCAGATACCATCTGAACTGGCATAAACACCAGCAAGAGTCAACCTCTAAGCAGGAGCATGATTGCCTTTGTTCGAGCAGGGGAGAAACTGCAACCCTCCAAGAAGACCCAAGGGGGCCTGCTCACGACAGCAAGGGACTGGCAGCTCTTGGTCGATCTGGGGAGGCAGTTGAGATTCCCGGATTACATCGCAGCCACGACACTCCGCCCGGACATGGTGCTGTCATCAACTTCCACCAGGCAGGTTGTGCTGCTTGAACTAACTGTTCCTTGGGAGGACAGAATAGAGGAAGCCCAGGATAGGAAGAGGGCTAAATACACAGAACTTGTGGCTGAGTGCCGGAGGAATGGCTGGAAGGCCCGCTGTGAGCCTATTGAAGTGGGCTGCAGGGGCTTCGCAGGCAGGTCTCTACACCGTGTCCTTGGACTCCTAGGGATTTGCGGTCTGCAGAGACGAAGAGCAACCAAGAACATCTTGGAAGCAGCTGAAAAGGCTTCACGGTGGCTCTGGTTGAGGAGGGGGGAGGCGTGGCGTAGTGCGCTACCTGGACACAAGTCGGGGAACTGATCACCCCCGGCTGGGTCGCCCGAGTGAGGGTGTATGACTAAGACTCGAAACACCCAGTGATCTCGGGAGAGTCACTGAAGATGTGTCCAGGTTGCACCACTGGGTGTATTACAATCCTTTTTTCACTTTTGAAATTTTATCCCCAACATGTCAATTTGCATATGCTTTTTACATGCTTTCACTACTGATGAAAGCATTTTTTTCCCCTATAAACTAACTGATAAGGTTAGTTTACATGATTATAAGTATTTATAATAAAAGTATAATCAGAAGTTGCTTAAAAAGATGGGCTTCAGTGGTTTACAGTACAAAAATTCATTGTCATTAGATTGGTCATTATGTCGTCAAGTCTCAGAGCAAGGTTGAATAAAACCAATTTCAGCTGACAAAGTTATTTGCCTTAAAGTAAAGCGAGTATATTTTATTTGTTAGTTAATTTAGATGGCAGTTAATGTTTGCCTTAAGTTTAGATAAAAGTCGTCAGTTTTGTTTGTTCCTATATTTCACTCAAGGGTTAAAACGTTAGATTTAATAATTTTTTTGTCAAATTGGGTGGAAAAGCATCATTAATTTCTCTCAATGCATGTTACATAGTGTATAAAGTTGTCTTTCCTCTGCTTTCTAGATTTACAGGAGCAGCTTCAGAGAGCCATGATGCTGGAGCAGGAGCGGCGGAGGGCAGAGGAGGAGGCTGCTCGGCTGGAGGAGGAACGTCAGGCTGCTCTGTTGGCTAAAGAGGAGCTGGCCCGCCAGGCTGAGAATCAGCTGAAGACCCAGGAGCAGCTGGTTGGTGTTTTAATCATATGATCTTCTGATTTAAGGCTAAATATCAAGCCCATCTTGCTCCACACTTACGCCAGCAATACATATGGGTAAAAATGATAGAACCATTACAAAGGGCACTATTCTTCAGGTTTTTATCCTTTATTCTACAGAACATTTGCTCCAGGGTGAAGGCTAGTAAAGCCAGTTTAAAATATTTAGCAGATCCCACACCCTTGTTCCCTTTTAAAGCAAATACTCTGGTCTGCCATTAACCAGCCACCAGTGTTTCTGTTTGTTTATCAGCTGTTTGAACTCAAAAGCTGCTTTTCTGGGACAGGCACCTGCTGCATTGCCAAACCCAATGAAGAATGTTGAACAGTGTACTAAAATCACTTCTGTACATGATTAAAGGTCTGCTAATGCAGATTTTTGTCTTGTTTTCAAGCTCAAACAAAAACAAAACCCCACACACATTTAATACACAGCTACTTAAACAAAAAAAATCTACGTTCAACAATACATTAAAATGTTTTAATTTCTTGGACAGCACATGAGTGGGTTTAAAGATGCACCTTTGGTAGGAATAAAGAAAACCAATCACCAAAGAAAGATCTATAGAGCTAGAGCAAACATTTAAGAAACTGTAAAGTGCTGAGAACCCCCTGAAAATGATTAATCATCCAGATCATACAAACGTTTGAAGTCAAAGTCAAGTAGAAATGTAGCAGAGCAACATCTGACTCGCTGTAAAGCATTTGGGAAATTTCCTCACTTTTTTCAAATGTCCGAAAGCAGGTACATTCATGATCCCAAGTCCATCAACATTTATGCAATTTGCCTCCAACAGACCTAAGATTCTGTGGGATAAATTAGCGCAAAGAGAGGACAGAAAGTATTAAATGCCGAGCTCTATTAGCAGGGTGGGGAAAAAAGAAACAAGCTCTGCTTGTTGGAAGGAATGTGTAATGACACCTTCAGGGGCTGTCAGTCATTTCTTCACTGCAGTGTGCTTTTCCACTTCTCTCACCTTTTTACCATGACACCAACATTCAGGATTGTAGGTTTGTCTTCTCTCTCTTAGTTTATTTGCCTTGCAAACAGAAAAGTGTTAGAAAATTCATTGTAAATGAAAGATGATCTTTGCCCTTTCTGTCATATATTTCAACTGATATTAAGTCCTAGTCTGATGACCCACCAGATTCAATCAGCATTTCATAGTCAATCATTATCTTTGAAGAAAGTTTCAAAAACAAATCCTGAGTCATGACCCGTCTTGGGGTCCAAGTGATCAACTTGTTGAGTTGTTTTAAATCAAACTGGCTTTGTTCCAGTCTACTTATAACTAAGTCCCAAAACTTGTACTGACTTAAATGTGTTATCCCTTCATAGGAAAACCAGAGGTGGTTTAAACCTTCCAAAGTATTTCGCATCATATGCACAAAGTGAAAAGCTAAGTTGTGCTTCAGCTGGGATTTTCAAACAAAGTATGCTACGGTTGATGCAAGGCTTACGTTAAAATGTTTTGATATGACTTTTTGATTATATGGCCAGTAACTTAGGCTGCAGTCAAACAGCTGGTCTTGATGCTCAAATATATGTTTTTGCTTAAATATGATTTTTTTCACATGGCTATCTAATACACCACTCATCATATTGAGCTACCACCAGAGCATTCTGAACCTTAAACGACTCCAAAGCAACCTGCATGCTCAGAATTAGGATGTAAAAGTTACACAGCAGCTCACGTCTTATGGAAGCCATGATGAATGTTACTGAGACTAAAGGTGTTCATAAGCTTTCTTAAAAAAAAAACTTCAAAGATGCCGGTGTCTCTGCGTTATTAGAGTTTTGAGTGATGGGAGGCAACAGCATCACAACAACATAATTAACAAAGGAGAAAAGTCAGAACGGTACAATTTTTAACAGCTATTTCCAAGGCAATCAGTGATTCTGTTGTGTGGATGTGTAGTGAAAGGCCAAGGAATTCTGTAAAATTCAGATAAAACCCGGGTTGACCATTTAGCCTGCAAACACTTTAAAATGGATTATATACATATCAGAACTAGAGCCACATATGGAAGTGGATCATATTTTCTGTGAAGTAATAAGGACAGAATTGTGCCGTTCAGACTGAACAGTTATAAGTCACATGTGGGATTTGAACTGCATTGACCTGAAATATACACCTTATACCAGCTGTGGTACAAGTATTCTTCTCTCTAGAATAATTTCTTCTGTCTGATAAATGCAGTTTTGATTTTTAATGTTTTAAAACTTGTAATTAGTTTAAGACTTCAAGATGCAGAGAGACTGAAAGCAAAAAACAAGGTTGGGCTAGAGCCCTGCAGGGAGCAGCGAGTAGTGGAGACCCACTAAATATCCTGATCTGTATTATATCCAAAATATTAAATAAATGGGACTAGGTTTGCAAAATAAAAAGCAAAACTTAAAAAAGTTGGATTTTAGGGGATAACCTAGAGTGTTTAAATATTTTCCGTTTAAGATTTTCAATCGTTATATATAATGGAAGGGAATCGTTATGTTTCACAGTTGGCTAAATCATTGAGTAGGTTAAACAATTTTTCACTCTTAATTATGGATAAAAAAAATAAATAAATAACTTCTCAGAAGATTAAGATGCTCTGGGTTGTAAAGGGAATCATTTACTTTGCGCATATCTTCATTAAATTCTGTCTTGTTTACAGGCTGCTGAGCTGGCGGAGCACTCAGCCAAGATTGCGTTGCTGGAGGAGGCCAGGAGACGCAAGGAGGAGGAGGCGAGCACATGGCAGAACAGGGTAAGAGCTCTAAGTGTCTGTCAATTAAATAAACGTAAAGCATCCTCATGGTGTAAGTCGGATCACATCTAAGAAAAACAGCTTTCCCAGGGAAGCACCCATTTTGACCCCCTCTGATTTGATCAGGCTCGAGAAGCTCAAGACGACCTAATCAAGACCAAGGAAGAGCTTCACATGGTGATGACGGTGCCCCCGCCTCCCCCTCCTCCTCCTGCATACAACCATGTGGATTACAATAGTGACAGCGAGGACAACAACAGCACGCACAGCACCGACCTGCAGGTGGACGGTTTCCATGACCACCGCAAAGAGGAGGAGCGCCTGACCGAGGTGGAGAAGAACGAGCGCGTCCAGAAGCAGCTCAAGGTGAGGGAAAGAGGAACATGGTGGACAGAAACATCAATTCGCTGGATTAAAAATCACATGTGGAAAACAAATCCAGTTAGTCTGACAAAAGGATTTTAATTCCAGATACATTTAAAAATGCCATGAAAAAAATAAATAGCTGTTCACAGCTAAATTTGCAAACCTTTCTTAGAAAGGGTTTGTAATAGCCACATTAAATATAGCTTTCCATACAATACAAGAATAAATGTTTCATTTTTTATAAGTTTTCTTGAGAAATTAACACAAAAAAAAACATCTAATGTTAAACAAAATCACATAATGTTAAGTTTACAAAAGATTTCAGAGGTCGGTGAACCACGAAAAATAGAAATTCTAAAAAAAAAAGCCCAGGTCAAACCATTGGGCTCCTAGGAAGAGATGTTTAATAGCTAGATAATCGGTTTTCCTCTATAATCCTCTCACTTTGCTCCTTCTCCCTCCGCTCCACAGGCTCTGACCTCCGAGCTGGCTCAGGCCCGTGACGACACCAAAAACACCCAAAATGATCTCCTTCACAGCGAGAACGTGCGGGCCGGCCGAGACAAATACAAGACCCTGCGACAGATCCGTCAGGGCAACACCAAGCAGAGGATCGACGAGTTTGAGGCCTTATAAGCTGACGTCGCCGCTCGAGCGCACACTTTCTGAATGGTCGCTATCTATCTCACTCTACTGTTGAGACACACAGAAACCCCCTTCAAATGCACCCAAAGACATGTTAAACACGCGCTGGTAGCAGACTAAACTAAAGCAGTAGAAGCACTGCAGAAGACTAGCAGGATGCAGGGGCCTTCAAAACCTTAGTGCCAAAATCTTCTTTTTCTTCTCATAGTGTTTTCGTTTCTGTATTTTTTTTTCTTTTTTTGATGGATTTTTTTTTTCTTCACTGGAGGTTAGATGAAGTACTTTGAAAATGATTGTAAAGCACCCTGTAATCCAAATATTGCAATGAAAGAAAAGTGCTTGTTCATAGCGACCACTCAGAGAGGGGAAGACAGTATACGCAGGAAAATTAATATTTATTTTCCATTATATTTGAACACTTCCAATTATGTTTATTTTTGCCCTAAAGGAAAACATAATCATGCATAGTTTGATATTTATACTGTATATGGGACATAAAGGGTATTTTATCTCAGTTTGTATATTTTTGCTATCTACTAATAATAAAAGCTTTTATTGTTTCAGAGGTTTTATACATCGATCCAAATAACAGTAGTTTTATGTTCCATATGTTGTCCTTTAAATCATATAATTAAAAGAGATATATTGTAAATTATTAATTTTATTTTAGGAGAATAACAGTTGCATGAAAAAAAATGGTTCAAATGAACTCGCCAATTACTTTCATTTAATCAGCTCTGCAGATCATTCAGAGCACTGTGTTCAATGGTACACAAAGTTTAGTTAGCAGTTCTATCATGTCATGTTACAACATAAAATAGAATCAAATATTGGAGGTTTTTAGCCTCTAAAGTGGCCTTTCTGTTGGGACCGTTACAATGAAGTGTGGATGTTTAAGTTGGATGTTTTGCCAAACTTTTATCACCTTTGACCAAAGCAACATTTACTGAAGCTCATGAAAACAATCCACTATGATGAAATTTGTACATAACCAGGATTTTATAATGAGGTGTTCAAGATATTGCCAATAAAGTAACTTGATTTGTCACCTGTTTGTGTTTTTATAGTCTATTCTAGACTTTATCTTCAAATAATAGCTTTTTGATTTTTATTTTTTTTTTAAGGAATCAACCTGTGGATGAGAGAAATAAATGAACAGGAGAGTTTGTTTGTTTCTGTGTAAAAAACAAAACAAAAAAGAGCCCCGTTATTGAAATAAACCTGAAATACTTGCTGGAAATGTAAGCACAAGAATGATTTCTGCAGGAAAAGGAAAATATTATAGGGACTCTGATTCTCTATATGCATTGTGTCTGAAAAGTAGTGGCTGGAGCCTGCATGATAAAACAGTTTTATTTTAACAGCATGAGTCAGTTTTGAGTAGAGAGCTTTGCAGAAGTATTAAAAAGATCATTCCTTAATCTGTTCTTATTGCAACCATAGAAAGCTAGTGGGCTTTTATTCCCAACTAAACATGGATCGCAGTTTCCTAAAACAAATGTTTGATGCATAAAGCCGCTAGAGACTTGCACCGAAGATAATTCTGCAAAGCTTCCTCTCGATACGACAAAGCATTGCACACTTCATATTTTTTGTAAAAACCTATAAAAAACCACATTTCCTCTTCATCTTACTTCCAGATTAGGCCTTGCATTGCATCAATCTTTCACATATAATTACAAAATAAAATTAAGGGTAAAGATCACTTTGTGTAGGCAACAAAGATAGAATAGTCAAGTTGTTATTAATGTTGAACTTTATGTATTTTAATGACATGGAGATCAAAATATCTTTACAGGTAGAGATGGATATTAACTTGGTTCTTTTCTCTGCAGCAGCTTCAGGCAGCTACTGCACGAAGACAGTAAATGGGTTTTCTTATAATCAGAAATAAATAATTATATTAGACATGGTAAAACAACATTACATAAATTATATGCATCATGAATAAGACAGTTGTAATGAAATAAACAGTTTATATAAAGAATAAAGTGCAGAATTATAATTAAAGCTGGGACTGTTGTGGACGGATGCTGAATAATTCCTGGTTTTCAGTCTTTTGGCAACAAAAACATCAGCAGGTTTCCAGTTGCCATGGTGACTCTAAAAACACTATGTCACTGGCCTCAGCTGTCCTTCCAGAATAATAGCCTAGAAACCAGAGAAAGTCTCTCACATGCTGCCTCCTCCAAAACAAGAAAGGCATCATTGTGCAGGAGGAAAGACTGAAGGGCCAACCAGAGCCACTTGTCTGGCTGAAACAACTATTTCCTGGGAGAGGGTGTAGCTCCAGGTTACCGTACATTAGCCCAAAATGTCAGTTCTTTTAAAAATCATGACCTTTGAGATACATGGTTTTAAGTTTTTTTGTCAAAAAAAGATTAATGTATCTTAATCTTAAAAGCAGCTTGATTACAACAGAATGACTTCGCCTTAACAACTTAGGTGAAATAAAGCTAATCTAGTTTCTTTTATAGCCCCATCTGTGAAACATGAAACAAAAAAAAAAAAAAAAAAAAAAAACTGAATTAACTCTTTAAGATTATCAATTATATTCTTGGACTCCACAGGTTTCTACTAGGACTGAAACCATTAATCGGATTAATCGATTATTGAAACAATCGTCAACTAATTTAGTAATCGATTAATCATTAATTGGAGTATAGAGAATCTAAAACATGTTAGCTGACAGAGTGACCCACTTAGAGCAGTAATTATATCAAAATTGTAAAATAAAATTCAGCATTTAAGATAAAAAAAACTTTTTCTTCTGTCAATATGCTCTATCCAGCCTTTGTTAAAGCCTTTGCTTTAAAAACATATAACCTTTGATGAATGAATTTATTTCCTACGTAGACTTAATGCAATCTGTTCATACCGTAATATAAAAAAAATGATTGACTTTAAAATCTTATTTTTCAAAAGAAAAGTGATTTTTGTGTCTAATGTTATTAGGAATGCTTCATAGGAAAGTTTTAACGTAAAGTGGCACTTGATATGATTAAAAGCACTTCTGCTGTTATTAGAGTCCATTCAAGCATCTTCCAGATGCAGCTGTGGTCCAGCAGATCCCAGATCAGGTAGATGGACTTCTTTCCATGAGTTCCTTGTTTCTTCCACATTGTCAGAGACCTAAACACATCATAAAGGCTTATGAATACCAACACAAACACTTGTGCTAAGTCCCTTTAATGCATTCACTATTACACACCAGAACACACAGAACACACCTCAGCAGCCTGCAGACATTAAGGTGCACACACAAGGAGACTCACTGATCCACATGAAATTAATTACACACCCTGAGGTAGGCGTTGTGAGAAATGTTTGCATTATAGGGAGGTTTTTTTTTTCTTTGAAGAATCTGATAAGCACAGTTGATTATTGTTATGTGGTCTGGTGTAACCTCTGTGCTGATGAAACCTCATGGTTTTCTTAGGAGAGCATAAAAGAGATGGCTTACTGACACCTACTGGTAAAAAAAAAAACTGCAAGAATCAGGAATACAAATTTCTTTAAAAAAAAAAAAAAAAAAATATATATATATATATATATATATATATATATATATATATATATATATATATATATATATATATATATATATTAAAATAAAAAGCACAAAAGGCAAGTTCATATGCAAATGAAGGATTTTACTGAAAACCTTAATACCAATATGGCAGAGCAACTCACCTGACTGTTGGAGATTCAGTGTCCATTGAAGTCTGCTGTGCTACCGCTTGGAGTCTCAGCCTGATAGATGCAGAAACACAACAGGAAACACTTTTAGCGGGACATCTTCTCCAACTCATTGTTCAAACAACAGAAATATGCAACAGAATCACATGCTGATTAAAAACCTTGTGCAATATGCAAGTTGGAATAAATGCAGAAACAAAGCTGCAGCTCTTTTTATGTTTATCCAAATAAATAAATGAATATAAAAAAGAACATACGGTGCTGTATATGTAAAAGAAGATAAAGGCTTCTATTTGATTGGAAAAAGATAATGATGGTGTAACGATAAAGGGATACAGCAGTAGTGATCAATGAGCTTTTTTCTGTTTGGAATCCCTGTCATGTTGGAGAACCCAATTCAATTTAAGCTTCAGCTACTTTATCCAATATGTCCCTCTTAGATGAAAGAAAACCAAGATGTTCAAGAAGACTTCGGCAAAAGTTTTGCTGTCAATCTTTGGGTCATTGTGCAGACAAACATTTTAACTTCTAACCCACCAACAATTAACAGCTAGATGGCTGCTGAACACAGAGTGGATGTTCTAACAGGACAACCATCCCAGACACAGATTACAAATAGTTTAACAATGTATAATGGAAACAAACCAGTAGGATTTTTGAATGGCCACAACCTAAAACCCATAGAAAGTTAGTCTAGAAAAATGTAGTCTAGACATATGGTTAAATATCCACACAGTGATATACCAGCATTTTGTTCATGGCTAAAAATATTAAAATATTAGCAAATAGTCTATGAGTATTTTTAAAAATCATGTATCTGTGAGGGAAAACTTGTAAAACAACTCAAACTTGATACTCAGCCCTTGCTTTAAAAACCTCTTACTTTTTATTTTTAATAAGATAATATAAAAAAAATATATTTTTTGAAGTTTTAACTTGTTTATGCATAGAACCTCAGCCATAAATAACCAATATACAAATGTCCCTGTTTTGGGCTCTCATTTAATTTCCCATACCTTTGGACACAGCGGGTACCAGTATAAGCCTTGGAAGGTGCTGTTCTCCTGTCTCCAGCCATCCAGAGGAATGAGCACCTCACCCAAAAACACTTTCTTTGTGAGGGTCCCTGAATGCCACACAGAGGCCTGCAGTCTCTTTCCAAACAGCAGATGGCGCTCTATATTATACTGTAAAAAAGGACACAAATTATTTTATAACAAAAGAATTGCTCCCCCTACTGTCAACAAATATTTATAACCCTGATTATGTGATTACTAAAGACCTTCAATCACTTTTTAATAATGAAAATACATTAATAGGCATTTTTTTATATGTTGAATGTCAATTTAAAACACCATGATATAAAATATCCTGAAATTATCTTTTTATGACTAAAGAATGTGTATTCATAAATGACTGCTCCTTAGTCTTAGAAGTTAAAGAATACTATATTGTGTCTTATTACCTTAAAAACCTCATTATAAACGGGGTCAGTTGTGTTTTTCTTCACCGACGTCTTCATTTTACTGTTTTTGTCTGGAAGCACGTAGAGTTTCACATATCTACCGAGGAGAATAAAGACATAATAAGGACACTGAGTTGGAAAAATAGTTACACTTTCAAACCACTCTCTAATAAGGCTATCCTTACGGGTGACTCTTCTTTTTCTTGCTGTTTCCATAAGCCAGATTTCTGCAGGAACCGACAGTGATCTCCAGACAAGAGCAGCTGTGGTTGTAAGCCACAGCAAGCTCCATCTCCCCAGACACAAGGATGCCCTCAAAGATCCCACACTCTGTGCTGATGCTGCTAATGCTGCCCTGCAAAATCAATTAGAACAATTTCTCCAGTTGGTCATTTTATGTCTGAAAGTTAAGAAAAGAGTTCAACTAACCCCGATCTGTCTTCTGATACTTTATTTACAGGAAGGTGTTTTGTTTTTATCTCTGATCGGTGGCTTTCACTTACTCTGTGATTAATAGATTGCTCCGAGCTGAACGAGGTTTCTTCCTCTGCACCTGTAGATGAACTCTCATGGTCGCTGTCTTTGCTTTTCTTGAACAGGTTTGGAAGACTTTCCTGTTTAGATAGCTGGCAAAGAAAAAGCAACAGCTCGTTGGATTCAGGTCATTTCGCTCAAAGGATCAACTGATGCCCCTAAAGGGAATTTCAGGAGCTGTGATTGACTTACAGAGCAAGATTTGTGGATGTCTGTTTCTGAAAGGCTTTTTTGGGTGCTATAGCGAAAACACGTCCGGTTGGGGTCTACTGTCAGCAGGTCTCCTCTCACATCATTCTGAGAATTGGAGAATCCTGAAATAAAAGAAAAAAAAATTACACACTCCAAATATGAAGAACAACTAAGAAGATACTAAACTTTTAGATTTGGTGTGAAAAAAGGCACGGATTTCCTTAAAAGGCTCTCCGGTAAAGATATCTCTATATCTGTTATGTTTCAATTTCTGCAGCCCTGCTGATGCAGCAGTTATAAAACATCAAAGGCTTTTTCTTTCCTGTGTTGTATAAGGTCAAGCCTATTTCCTCTGTGGTTATTACTCTGCGCATATTCAGCTTCCTGGGGCACAGATCAGGCTATATTGATACGACATGCTAAGGAAGTCACGTTTCTGCATCTTGTAGAAATATTCAAACTGATTGAGTTCTCAACATGTTGTTGCATCATAAGCAGATGTATTTTTTTTTTTTTTTTTTAATAATCCAGAATAAATAATTCTGTAACCAAGCAGCAGATGGCACGTAATTCACAGCTGCAGAAATCTTAACTTGAAATATGTGGCATGCATTTTTTTTACTATCTTCTGTATTTTTATTTCAGAAGTCCTATACTTGGTGAGTAGCGCAAACGTGAGTAGAGTACCCAAAAAATTTACAAAGAGTAGCTCTACTTTATCATTTTTTTTTTGCTCAAGTAAAAGTAAAACAGTAGCCTTTAAAGAAATTACTCCAGTAAGAGTAAAACCTTTTTTGGCTAAAAGGCTACTTAAGTACGGAGTAACTGATCTGCTTACTGCCCCTGATCATTACCACTGATAAGATATTTTATAGAACTATGTGAAATTGAACAAGAAATTCAGTGATATGTAAATTCTGCTGTTTAAAGGATAAGATATAAATAAATATATAGCATTCAGTAATTACAGAATAATACATTTAAGTAAATGTAACCTCTGGAGTTTATGTTTTTGGAGTTATGAGATACACCAATGAGGGCGGGCTCATAAATCTTATTTCAAAAGCTATTTTTGAAAGAAAACGCCAAAAAACTGCACTGAACCACAGCTTAGCTTGTTCCAAAACACCAACCCCGCACATAACCCTGAAAAGAATCCTTACAGTGGAACATGGTGGTGGTGGCATCATGCAATGGGATTGCTTTCAGCTATTGACTCTCTTGATATATTTGCTAAGGCAGAAGAATTATTGCAGTTCATGAGACAATGCCGGCTCCCTTGGATCAAACATTTTTTCAGCAGTGTATTCTAGTCTGTATATATGAATAAATATATTAATATCTCTAACAATTAATCCCATTCAGCAACTTGCTTTTGGCTGCAAAACAGACCATGCAACAATTTCAGATCCTAGCTGACATCATCAAAAGGCCTTATAGGTTTAAAATGGTGACACTATAACTATACAGTATAAATTCAGGTGGCCTAATAGGAAACTTTAAAAATTGTCTCTCAATAAACCAACTCAAAACATAGCTATAACATCCAAGATTTTTTTTTTCAAGAATCCATTTTGAAGACACGGTACAGAATAAGTTATTTTGTCAAGAATTAAAGTCATGTTCACTATTTAACTGAAAAAAGGGACTTACTTTTAATGTGACTCCTGAAGCTAAGCATGAGATCTTCCATAGATTGTGTGAAAGCCTTTGAATTCTTTAGTTCCTGCAGTAAAAGAAAAAATGAGCTGAGGTCAGTCTGTGGCTCTGCTACACTGTGAAATGAAGTTTAAATATGTTTTAGTTTTTTTTACCCTGAATCTCCCTCTAAATTCATATTCCATGTGAGGTGGAGGCGTTGGAGGCACAACATATATGTTTCTGTGTCATTCAAGAAATTAGACATAACCAACAACAATTAGAGAAATGCAGTGGATATTAAGTAAATTAATGAAAACTAAGTAAAAACTTGGAGGTTCGTCATACCTCTGCACACTGTAGAGCTTTAATAGTTTCTCCCCAGCTGTTTCATACTTTCCTGCAAAAAGGTGTGAATATTACAACATTACATTTAGACCATTGACTGAATACTGACATGCAGTTGGCAACTTAAACTGTTTTATAGCAAAAGATGCCTAAAGAGGCCCAGATTATTATTGAAATCAGTAAATTCAATAAATGATAATCCAGAAGCTATAATAAAGCTGTCTGAGGTTAAACAAACCTGTGGTGATTTTAAATTTCTTTGCCCTTTCTTCCAAAAACCATTCTCCTGATCGGATCTTCACCTCTCTGCCAAAAAAAGGAAGGGTGAGAAAATGGTATCAATCTAACAGAGAATCTGAATGAACTGATATGAACCAAACTTTCACCTAAATTTATAATCCTAAGTTGTGTATCCTTCTATGTCACTTATTACCCTTTTCACAATTTCAGTTAATGTTAACAGAACCCTCATCACTGATGTCCTAAGGAAAAAGTGGCACAGTGATTTATAATGGTGGCACATCTAATTGCATTAAAGTCAGCGAATGATTGAATCAACTCATTGACTTTGCAGAATTCACACGACTTGGATGAACATGAAGTAACAGTAGGTAGTGGCTTCACTTTTATCACTGCGTATCTACATTAGAGACTAAAAGCCACTTTCCACAAAGCCAAAGAGTAAGAAAGTGACGTGTTAACCAATTCAAAGTGAAAGTATCAGTTATAGCATTAAGCAGCAATCTACTATTCACACATTGTCTTTCTTGCCCTGCTTTGATTCTCACTGCTCAGGCGTTTCATCAGGGGGGCAGCACCTCTCACCTATAAGCATGGCACACTGTGCACTTCCAGTCTGTGGCCCCAACACGGCACCTGCTGCAGATGCGATGGCTGCATCCCCGGCACACAGCGCCTGTGTTCAAGAACTTTCCCAAAGACCTCTGGCACCGGGCGCAGGTTCTCTCGCCATACTGCCGGGTGTAGCTCTTGGCACCCTTCCTCCGTAGCTCTTGCAGATCACACTTCATCTTTCTTGGTAGGAAAAAGGGAAAATAATGTGGCTCTTTAGGGTTTGAATTCATGCCTTCCTCTTTTTTGTAATACAACATTTATGGTAGTTTTAGCTTAATACTGCAGGGATGCTATTGTTAAGAATAAGGACTCAAATATTGGTAGAATACCTAATGGAGACTGACTTGTTCACCTTCCAAGAGAACAAAAATGCAAAACATATTCTCATTCAGGTTGTGGAGTGGCCTAGTTAAAGTCCAGATCAAAAGCCAGCCAAGAATATGTTACATGCAAAGAATATTGTGCAAATGTTCAGTCTTTAGATGTTAAAAGCTGCACGAGTCTTACCCCAAAGTACAGCATATTTCATAAGAACCTTAAAATGCTTAAGATTTGTGACTAAAATGGTAAGAAACATACTTTCTAAATGAATTAGTTGCTTGGATTTTTGCATGCACTCAGTATTGTTGCCTGTGCCTGTGCAACTCATAAAGGGAATCATTGCATCATGTCTAAAATTATTGTCATTGAGAGACCAAAACCTACATTTTCCTTGTAAGTACTGATCTTTTATTACTTTAAGCAGAACTATTAGCTCTGACTATTTTCTTTATCTCTAAGCAGCAGTTTCATATCAGAACTTTTATCAATATTATTGTAAATTACCTGATTCTTTCCTCTTCAATCCTCCGCAGTTGTTTGTCCCTTTGAAGGACCTCAAGGACTCTTTCTCTTTCCAGAAATTGAAGAACACCTAAATCCATCTTTAAAGAAGCCGTTATGGAACAGAAGTATTTGCTTTTGTGCTTTCTGAAAGCTCTCCTCTCTGCTTTCCTCTGCAATGACTCCTCCTCTCACTCTCTTGGGTCTTTAAACCTCCCCCTTGTTGGGCCCTCCCTCAGACCTCCCCTTTTGCCTTCTGGAGCTGAAAGATTAAATAGAAAGAGAGATAGAAAAAGGTCAGTGTGACTGCTGTCCAGCTTTTCTTTCTTATGACTGGGATTTAATGGATCCATCATTCTTTTTTCAGTCAGACATGATGTTTTTTTTTTTATTTACACTTGACTGCATCAAGTAAGTCGACCCAGATTCAGAGGAAATATCCTGCTGATATTCTTATTGTTACAGTAATTTCAGACCTCCATCATCCTAGAATCTAATAAAAGTTTAAGATGTAAAGAGATAAACTGACTCCCTCTTTTCTATTTTTATTTTGGTAAAAAGTTTGTACTATGTTAGAATTACGCTTTTGGAAAATAAACATTTTCTCTCTCTGCTGTGGGAAGTTCAGTCGTGCTTCACTGATGGCTGCAAACCTAAAACCAAATGCCAAGACCTGCATTATTTATGACTGATGTGATCCCGTGGGCTAGTTTATCCTTTTAGGAGGACAGAAAATGGATTTAGGGTTTTCATTACTACTTTCTGCAACTTCATTGTACAATACCTAAAAAAAGAACTCTGAGTAACTCTGTTCAGACACATTAGGAGTGAGTATGCTAAAAACCCTGCCCAGTTTAAAACTTCTGTTATAAGTGAGCACAGACAAGATGAAATATCAGGTAATGGATTTCCAGAGCAGGATTGTACAACATGTACGTTAAAACTGTTGACATTTGGCTGATGAAATCCCACAAAGCTGGAGGACAAGGAACTCCTGACAGATTTCTAAACAGTTTCTCAAGTAATCAAGTTGCATTTAGGGACTTGACATCAGCCCAGACAACGTCGCCTGTAGTGTTAGATTATTGTCTCTTTAGAAGGTCCACTGCTGCTTGAGGCCAAGCTCTTAAAGTGTCTTTTATATAAAGACACTTTGAGGCATCCTGAATCTGAGATGTTTTTTTATTTTTATTTTTACAAATCATGATTGAACTGATTTAAATTAGTTTTATAACAGTAACACCTATGTGAATACGGATGGAAGTTAAACATCATGTCTATCTGACGCATTAGATGGTAGAGTGATTGTGCAGTGACTTTAAATTTAAGAAAAAAACAAGGAAATTATAAATATCAGCTTTGCTGTCTTAAAAAAAAAAATCTTTTCAGTTTTCATACGGAGAGATAAATTCATTGCAAATGCTTTAATATAAAAGCAGTGGATATTAGTGACATTGCATCTGGTTGTTTTTACCAGCCTGCAAGTAACCTTAACAGTTAAAGGGAGTCAACCTACCCTGATTGGGAAGATTTATAAGCTACCTGGATCATTTACTGACTGTCAATTTAAAAAATAAAATCTTTAGCTCTTAGCATTCTGCAAATGACCATGTCTGTCATATAGTTATGTCATTTTTGCAGATAAGAAAAGCAGCTGTTAAACTATTAGTGTTTTGAAGTGATTTATTTTGTTTGATCTTCCTAATAATTTTCATGCATGATTCTATCTTAGGTTCTGCTGAAGTCATACTGCAATGCTCACCTCAATGCTCGTGTTTTCTGCAAAGAAGCTGCACCAACTTCCTCCAACATGGTTTGCCAACCAGACAGACTGAAATTTATTGCCACAAGTGTGTTGCACATGCACCCTGTAAACGGTTAACACTATTCTAGTCATCACTAGATGACAGCCCTCCAAACAATCCCCTTACTCCACAGTCAGAACAAGAATAGGTGTTCAGGTTCAAACTGCCTCCATTACACTCGTTTATGTAAATATGTATAGAAATATCAACAGATGTTTCCAAGGTAAACTTTCAACACATTCGTTGTTACTGTTCACATCAACTTTGCAATCTATTGCAGTAATCACCACGGGAGTCATTGCGGTCAAACCCAAACGCCATGAACTAAGGAACTGTGTAGAAAACTAAAGAAAAGGGTAAAGGCAAAGGAACCATTAATTAAACCCTTTGGATATGACAATCTGAATGCATACAGCATATATTTGATTTAACAATACACTTGAGAGGTTATGGCTGAAACTGGATATTAATGCTATGTAAGAGTTTCATGTTTCATTTGCTGACATCAAATCAAAATAAAATTTTACTTTGGAGGACACATTTAACTTCATGTTTGGCATTTGCTTAATATTTCCACATCATTTTATTTCCTCATAATCAATATTTCTTGAAGTGCATCAGTCTCTCCTGCAGACAAAAACATACTGCATGGGGCTTTCCCTTAGGATTCAGTTCGATTAAATTAAATAATACATTATTAATCTCAAAGGTAAATTCAATAAATTTGGCTTTACCTTTCCAAATATAACATTGGCCATTAAGTGTTGTAATAAATACATCCATAGGTAGGCCTACATTTATCAGAAATAGGAATTGTTCAGCTTAAAATCTATGAAATCATCATCTGGGATAGTAAACGTCGAAATGAATAGAAAAGCATTAAAAAAATTGCCATTATAATTTGTTATGTGTAGTCATTTGAAAGATTTATGGTAACCCTGACTGATCTAAAAAGAAAACACTGAATTAATGGTCAGAAAGTGAGAGAAATTATTTTCATTTTTAGAAAATGCATTTAAAAATATCAATCTGGTAGATTTTATAAATTAACCATTTTCTTTGATCTACTATTACTGAAACAATGCATTTTAAAATCGAACATTTTTAATCTATGTTCTCACTGAGCTCATTCCCAAGGAAGCAGAGTCATAGCTTTTCAGTCTTAGAAAACCTACTGTTGAAAAGCCCTTTGTCAGCCCCTGTTAGCAGAGCCTATGCTTACTACTAACCAGAGCAGTCAGGAAGCATGCAGTTAGATAATCAGCCTTATTTCTAATTGGACCTGAAGGATCAGCGAGAAATAAAGCAGTTAATTCAGTTTGGTGAAAATCATTTCAGGAGTGAGCAGATACAACAGTCATTTCACACACAGCCAGCCTGTGCAGAGAAGCCAGATCACTCATGGTCTACATGGTTTAGTGGTGACAGTGTTCACATTTTGGAAGAGAGACGGAGGAGGTGTGATCGTATGAGCCCGCCACATCAGTGACAGTAAAAGACAACTGAGTGATTACCACGGAACCCTATATATGGTTACTGAGAACCGTGAGAATGACCAAAGCAAATATGGGTGACGTGTTAAGCACAAGCAGAAGTGTTTCCTGGAAGACTTAGGTGAGAAACTGCATAGTTTGAGTAAGACAAATTCAAGACTAGAAGATAATTTAAGAACCAAAAGCGCCCAAGATCTCATACACTGAGATCAAAGTAGGATTTAACAATCTATTTCTCTAAATTCTAAAAAGCTGGTCAAAACCAAAACAAAATGTTGAGAGAAATGATTTCTTAACCATCTTTAAATAAGATTCTTAAGTAAGTGATGCCATTTTTGCAAAAGCAACTGCATTTGGAAACTTGTCTATTTCTTTCTCTTTCATAACCATTTCCTAATATCAATCTTTAAGCTGCAAATATCACATAAAACTTCAATGAACAGACGGCCACTGAGCAGGATGAAGTGGCATTACATTTAAAAAAATATAAACCAAAATATCAGCCAAAAGTCATGAGAACAGAACTCTTTAAAGTGGAAAGGCTAGGTTTGCGGGCTGAGAAATAGGTCACTGCAGATGTGAGTGATGCTGACTAGTTTAGCTGCAAAGTCTTACCTTTAGTCTGAACGGCACCGACAGAGTGGTCAGCCGGAGGAAGTGGCAGATTTATATACACTGCAGGGGAAGCATGCAGAGCTCTGCTTCCTTCCTTTATGTGATCACAGAAGCTGTTGAAACCGAGAAGAGTTTTAAAAATCAGCCACTGCTGAGTTTTATCTTATCTTTATCTCTCGTTTGAAAATACCCTTTTCTGTTTACGTAAGATGACTTTAAGGTGCTTTTTCATTATCAGTGCTGATTCTAATATAGTAAAAAAGAACCAAAATCAGAAGTTCAGGGTAATATATTTTTTATATTAAATAATGGATTTGTCTATGCTTTCTTTTATACAAATACTAAAATAAAAGATAATAAACACTTTTAGGAATCAAAAAAAAAATTTGTATCAGAGAGTGGGGTGATCCTAAATTAACATTAATACACACAAACATTCACTTG
Source organism: Cyprinodon tularosa (assembly GCF_016077235.1). Classification (NCBI taxonomy): domain Eukaryota; kingdom Metazoa; phylum Chordata; class Actinopteri; order Cyprinodontiformes; family Cyprinodontidae; genus Cyprinodon; species Cyprinodon tularosa. Next base: position 403,072 of record NW_024039012.1, read on the forward strand.
TTTATTCTTAAGTAAGCCTTCTGGGCAAAGACATCCTTCCTTTGCCCCAAACTCCACAACATACAGCTCCCTGCAAATCCCTCAAATATGATTATGTTCAGTTTGAGCTTAAAATGCTGTTGTTAAAACCTTTCTTTCTCAGTCAAGGTTCTAGGATCTTTTTTTTTTTTTAATGGCTGCTCACCTCAAGTCTGATTCATCAGGTGCAGCGGTTGAAGCGCCTTGTAGTCATGTCTAGAGCAAATATGATTCAGCATGTCATCTAAACTGGAGGTTATTTTGACTCATGACCCAAAATATTAGTTTAGTATATAATTATTTCTACAAAATCAATTTACAGCAGTTCTTTGATATAGCATCAAAAAACAAAGCAATTGGTTTTCTCAATTTCTAAGTGATGGTTTTATATTTGAGGCACTTGTTTAGTTTAATTTCTGCAGTGGATCTCAAGACTCCATACTGGTTTACCAGCAACCCAAAGTGGGTTTACATTTCCAACTTAAGGAATCAATCCACGAAATACCTTTTAATTAGACAATTCCTGATTATAACTTCCCCTATCATAGATAGACAGCCTTTTGAAACAGTGGTGATCGCAAGTGCCATCAAAGCAGTGGCACAGGGAGTGGGCTGTCTAATTACAGTAGATGAAATCAAAGGTAGGATATACTTGCAACTTGAGGCGTGTTCCTCAGGTTCCTTTACTGTAATAAAGTGTTGGAGCGGTGATCTGAATGCAGAGGAAGATTCAGGCTGAATATTTTTCTGTCTCTATCTGTATCAGACCTTGTATTTTGTTTTAACTTCCTGTAGCATTTTGCTTCTGTCAGGCTGCCACAGGGCAGCTGTGGTTACAGTATAGCTTACCACCATAAGCGTGTGAATGTGTGACAAATGTCAGCAACATAGTGTAAAGCGCTTTGGAGTCTTTTAACTTGAAAAGGCACTAGTAAAAAACAAGTTATCATTAAACTTCATAAACTTTTAATAGCTGCAAGGAAGGGAAAAAATTCACAAAGATTTTATTGGTAAACATATTGATAACAGATTCTAATTTACAAGCAAAAAAATCAGATTTGCATTTATGCCAAGAGACAAATGAGCTCCAAGGAACATTAAACCAAGAGCTCCATGATTTTTTTCATGACGTCTCAAGCATGGCTCCTGTCTGTCTCTCTTATTCCTCCTAGTAATTCTCAGGAGAAACAGTGAGAGACATATATTGCATAAAACTAATACAAAAGTCAGCCTGCAATCAATCAACATTTGACTAACAACATTTTCCAATAGGTTGTTTCGTTTTTCCTCTGTGTGAAGGTGATCTCCTCTGTCTTGTAACAGGAAACATCCACCTCCTGTTTCTAGTCAGTTTGACTCATTAAAGATGACGTGTTAGACTCAGAGCTCTCCTCTTCATCGAACAGACTATAGTCTATTGCACTGTTTGGATAACCCTCAAATCTACTGTTTACAGCTTTCTTCTCCAGTTCTTGACTTTTAGCATCTTGAACATGCATAAACCACACGTTTTCTGTATACAGGCAGCTGTTGCTAATGCAAGAATTTATGCTTGTGGCTGATTCTATCAATGTCGTTTTTACTTTGTGCAACACTATTTTACTGGAATTAATAAGGAATGTTGATACTCACCTGAAGTTTACCCTTTAACTACATTTTTTTGATATTTATTTTGGATATTGATCCTTTTAGTGTTGCTTTATCAAAGAATAAAAAAACCCAAATTCTTTAAACCTTATTGTCACTTTGTTGGAAAGTTTAATATTGAATCATGTGAACAAAAAGGCTCAGATTCATACCAAATTAAGAAGAATTTCTGTGTTTCATCTTTTAAGGCCATGTTCTAAATCTGGAACGGATTCTCATACGACTGAAGAAAACAGATTTCTGGATATCAGCAGAAAAAGAACAAAAGAGGGACGGACAATAAAGTACAGAAGAAGCAGGATTGTATTAAACGTTTGAAATAGAAATAACCTCTATTAAAAATCCGCACTAATAAGGGCATAGGGGTGATATTTGGTGTTGATTTTAAATGCAAAGGGTAATATGAATGAATTATTTGAAGTTTTGTTACTAACACACACTTAAATGGAGCATTACTATAATATATGATATAAGGGCTACAGTATACCTTAAATGTATCTTGAAAGTTAGGTGAAGATCCAATAAGTTTTTAATATACATTATCACAGCAAAGTGTAGCGATGGACAATTGAGAAACGCATTACACATCTTCATAATCGTGTGGAATTTAGTTTCTATCAAGGACATGTTAGAACTTATATAGTTTCAAAATAATTCCCTATTAAAATTCATGGCAGCTTTAGATGTTTTTTGGTTTCCCCTAATGGTGGTACATCAATTTAGCCTAAAATGTAGAAAGAGTTAAGGAAAATACATTTTGCCTTAAAAAATAGATAGGTTTTAATAGGTGTGTTTTATCTCATGAATGTATTATCACCTAAAAAACAAGGTGATGAAAACGTTTATGATCATGAGACTTAAGTTTGGACATTTAGCCAAAAAGCAATTTCCTAAGTCATAATGACCCCTAGTTATCAATGGTTCTGAATGTTGATGTTTGAGTAATAATGTGGATTCTGAACTTCAATGTATAATCAGATTGATTGTTACTGGGTAGCAGATTTATATAATAATAAATAATAAAAATGTAGAAAAAAAAAATTGAACAGTCGAACTAATAGATTTCTTTTAGCGTTTTGAGGCACATTGACCCTTATTTTCTTTTCTTTCACTCAGGACAGAGGGAAGGAAATGAAGTTAAAGAGGGGAGGAAGTAAAGCATCTGTTTAAGACAAGGTTAATATTCCAAACATTAATACTGCACATTTTTACCAACATACACGAAATTTCTATTTTCCAAAAATTCACAAAATACTAAAAACTGTACTGATCCAAAACATTATAAAAAACAGACAAGATAACTCAGCAACAAAATTTGGATGGAAAGTCCTCTTAATATGGCATGATTCCTTTGACAAACATATGCTACTTATTCATTTTATACATAAGGAGATGGCATTCCTACTATTTCCCAAAAAGCTCATCTTCAAGAGGTAACATTTTTCATTTTATAGCATTTTGGCTTAAAAGTCAGAGAAAGCACCAGGAAGATTTTTCTCAAAGTTGAAAACTACAGCAAAGATTAATGCCAAAAGAGTCCAGAAACATTGGTCTTAAAAAATACGGCTAAAAATGGAAGGTAATTTAAGTTAGAAGCCTTTGGTCTGAAATAGGAAACTTTCTCAATAAAGCAGCTAAAGAACCTGCTGCTTCGGTGCATCTAAAAATTGGACTGGCTTTAGACATATCTTGCCTTCGTTGGAAAGCCAAGCTTTTTTAAAATTAGTCTCTGGGTGTTGCAGTGTGTAGAAACGTTTTAAGCTGCATCGTCTCTTCCACTGATATCCTGTCATGGTAGAAGCTGATCCCTGTTAGGAGCTCAATGTCTCGAACTCTTGCGGTGTGAAATCTCAGCCACTCCTCTATCCACGCAAATTCAGACCGCTCCTGAAAAGACACAGAAAGATTTAAGACTGGATCTAGGAGATAGACTAACAAAAGTATTCACACAATCACAGTTTTTTCAATTCTCTCATATTAAAACTACAAATGTCTATGTATTAAAGGGAAACATTTTATATTTTGATAAAAAAAAACAAAAACAAAAAAACGAATAAGGGCTTTAACTAGTGGAAGAAAAACAAAACATGATATTTTTTTTTGTGGGCTGCATTTATAACCACCCTCTACCCTTTGCTGAAACACATCTACAGACTGACATTTGTTCTCATCCTTTTTCAAAGCTCAGTTAGATTTATTAGACAACTTTAAATGGTATTGGGTGGACTGTATGCCTGCATGTTGTCTAGGCTGTTCTAACAGATTATTCTTCAAATCTTCCATTGTAGTGTAGGCTTCCTCCCTCCCACCCCAGAAAAAAGATCTTTTGCAGCCAACAACTTTTTATTTTTATTTTTATTTCCGTATCTTTTCAGCCCCACCCATATTTCCATCAAATCTGATCAGCTTCCGATCCCTGAAATCTAAAGCCTCACTACAGTATGGTTCTAAAACCAGTTGATATTTTAACTGGAGAAGAAAATATTTAGTGTAGATTTCCATCAGTCGGGATTTTTTCATTTAGGGTAAAACAAACTTCTTATACGATCTCATTCGCTGATAGTAACGTAATCACATGTTTGCTGTGACTCCTGCATCTATGGTAGGTTTAAAGTAAAGCAGGTATAGTCTTTAAAAACATTGACTTCGATGTTTTAATGCAAAAAGATGACCTAGATTTTATTTAGGCATATTCAGGTAAGATGGAAACAGATTTTACTGTTACTATAGATGCATGCAGATTTTATTTAATGGAAAGTGTACAGAGGTGTGGTTTGAGTCACAGGTGTTACTCACAGCACAGAACTCTGTGTAGTCAGATATGTGGGGCATAATGAAGGAAATGGCCTGAAGTGGACCCTCGCAGTTAATAGGAGTCAAGCTGGAGTTGCGGCAGCTGGTCATGATCAAGAAGAAATGCGTCGGGACATCAGTTTGGTTCCTGGAGAGAAAAGGGTTTTTAAGATTCAAAGAAACAGCTGGATTTCAACATGTTTCCTAAGCAGAAAACATTTTCTTTAGCTCTTATGATTCCTATTTACTTCGTCCGTGCTGTGATGACACAAATCTGTTTTTTTTTTGTACTATTTGTCACAAAAACCTCTCATATTTCCACACCAGACACTAACACAAGCAAACAGCCAGGGGGCATGAGCAAAGAACTGCCTTTAGTAAGCTTATTAGTTACAGTATTTCATTACTAACTAAAAAAAGAAGTGAGGGTAAAAAAGACATGGTCAGTTATGATTCACAGTTTCCTTCGCCGCAGCTCAGTAAATCTTGTGTGATAAGATGTAACCAGAGAACCACCAAACTGTCATGTGGCTTGATTTACGTCTTTTACAATTTGGATTTAGCAACACTGTAACCGCCCTGAACAGTTTTATAAAATGTGTGAAGATCCCTCGTAACCACATCATTACATCTTTTAATGATGTTTACAAATCCTTACTGTATATTATACAAAATCAACTATTCTTAGCTATTCACGATGCTGTATTATTTTCCTTTATTAAAATCAAGCACAAAGTTTTATTTAGCTTGATTCATGCATGTCTGAGTAATCCTCATGAATTCTGCTGTGGCATTACCAGTTTACGTAGAACAGTGATAACCTGCCCTCTTAAGGAAGCACCTAGCTTCGCCTTGCCCGTAAACAACATGCCACTTAATCAAACCACCAAGCAGAGATGTGAGGCAGAGCATGATTTTTTTCACTAAAAGCTGACTCAACTTAACTTTATTTATAGAGCCCTTTAAACCCAACACAGCAACCACAAAGTGCCCTTACATACCAAGAAAATAAAATGGAATAAAGATAAAAAAAATAAACATTTGAAAGAATAAAGTGAGTAAAATAGATTCATTAATTTATAACAAATAAAATAAAATAAAAAACAACAACTAAAACAAACCTGAAAAAACAAAAGCAGAGAGAGCATCATACTGCGTTGAAAGCCAAAGAATAAAAAAAGGTTTTAGGATGAGTTTTAAAATAGATGGTAAGGAGGATTGCCATAAGAGGAGGGGGAGTTCATTCCACAATTTTGGAGCAGTAACTGAAAACTGTGTCTCCTCTGAGCTTCCATCTGCACCTCGGTCCCTCAAGGAGCAGCAGGTCAGCTGACCCAAGGCAGCGAGTAGGAATGTAGGGATGAAGAAGCTCAGAGAGTTAAAGAGGGGCCAATTTAAAGACTTTAAAATAGGGATGCACGAAATAATCGGCCCACTATCGGTATCGGCCTGTATCGGCCCTAAAACTGAATATCGGACATCGGCCACCCCACCGATATTTAACCCGATATTTGATCAGCTTCTGAGTTTCTAAAGTCTAAAAAAAAATAAAACATACTTCTTCTTCTTCTTCCTCAAAAACTTATTTTTTTACAGACTTAAAAACTTCTAAAGACGGGGGAAAAAATATTGATACATTAAATTATCACAATATCTTCCTATGCTGATATATTGCCATTTAAAAACACCATATCAATCACTTTTACTAATGAAATATTGCTATATGTCAACGTTATGCTACGAAATCCCCCGAAAATTCACGAAATTTTGCCATATTTTTATATGTTGATATATTGATATATATATATTGGTATCGATCTATTTTACTAACAAAATCTCACAAGAATTTGCAAAATATCACAAGAGTTTGTAACAGAACGATGAAATTTCACGAGATTTTAGAAAGTAAAATAGATCGATACCGCGTTTTTAAAAATCAATGTGATATCAGCATATGAAAATATATTTGAGTATATTATTTTTCAAATTGTCAGAAATGGATAACAAAACTGCTATTTTCAATGACTACTTATTTTTGTCCAGCTTTAACATCAGTATCGGTTATATATATATATATATATATATATATATATATATATATATATATATATATATATATATATATATATATATATATAGCAGTATAGCTCACTTTCACTTTGGCAGGCTTAGAAAAAAGCATGATGTATAACCTGTTCAAACATGACCCTTTAAAGCAAAGTGTATTATATTTGATTCATGATTTTTTCAGACATCTGCATCATCAGTGTGATATTTTATTTTATTTTAAAATCCTGACTTACACAATCAAACACATGTAGAGGACAGAAGTGCCCAATGCATCAAAATGGATGCAAATAAATTATCCAATTTAATTCATACAAAATGTTATTTTTTATTGATATCATTGTCAGTAAATTCAATGATAACTCTAATTTAAAATAATTTTAAATTAGTGATTTTTTTTCATTTTCCAGGCTGTAAAGGGTCAAACCAATTTGAATTTGTCAAATATATACTACATGTAACTGTAGTTGATCTGTTTCCTACTTTTTTTCCTGGCTGTCTTTCCTTAAGCGTTCCAATACATTCTGTTTTAGTAAACTGTGATATTTCATAACAAAGGCACTGGGCTTATGAATACCCAAAATGAAGAAACAAGAGGTAAAGTAAGAAAACAGCAAAGCAGGTGAATATCTAAATAAGTGAGGCAACTGATGTAACATGTTATTACAGCAGTTTGGTAATTCTGCATTGCAGTTACCCGTTTTACAGAAATAGGACAATGTTTCAGTCCCAATTTCAAATCCCAGCACTTTTAAACACATTTTTATAAAATAAAGGACAAAAAAATAAAAAATTCAGTAGTTATTGAAAGTGTCACAGGATAATTTCTCTTATTCCGACTCTTTGAGGTCACATTAAATGCACAAGGTAGAAATAGTGTACCTTGAAAACATTTTATATAAGTAACGTGCATATGTATGTGGAGAGGGAGATACAATAAAATGCAGATTACTAAGAATGAGGCACAGGAAATAAGTCAAAATGTTTTTTATTCCATATTCCAAATTGAGCAACTAGTGCTATTTAGGATTATGTTTTGGCATCAAACAAATTAAAGGATTTTTAAACTTAAAGCAGTTCCTTACAACGTCTCATGTCCAACAAATGTATTTACTGTTTATGATATTCAAAAAGTAGTTCAAATTACAGCATAAATTTAAAAGACCCATTATGCTTATTTGAAAAGATAATTCATTAAAATCGATAACTGCTTTGCTTTGGTGTCATATCAAAGGAAACACTGCCTGGTTAGGTACATTTTTAAAACTACAAATCTCTGAATAGGAAATTTCTTTTTAGAAATTGCTAAACATTTGAAAACATTTGCACCAAAATGACAGCAATCCCCATAGCTGTATACAACTTACCCTGTGCTTTTCTTGACTGGATCAGCATTTCCATCAAAGTCTACATCAAATATCGGCCCACTGATAATGTTGACCCCATTCAGCTGTTGCAAATAACTAAAAAGCACAGAAGTGTGGAAACGGTTCCAAACCTCTGTGAAAACAGAAACATAGGGTTTAGCATCAGAGATAAACCTGTCGTTGTACAAGTGACATTTCATTTTAAGGTTGTACAATCAGGGTAGAAAGGGTGTGTTATGAGCAATGAACCATTAGAGGGCAGCACCTGCTTGAAATAATCCAGGCATTCAAAACATGAAAAACAATTTGAAATAATTTTATTGGAAAAAGATTTTATTTAAAGGTTTACAGACCATTGATGACCTAAAAAGGATTTTATTTATCGAAACTCAACCAATTCAGCATTTTTCAGATCATATAATTAGCTGATTCAGTTAAAAAAAAAATGGATTATTAATGCTGATTCATAATTAATGCTCATTCCCCCTAAAAAACCCCCCTTTCAGTAACATAGACAGGTATCGTGTACCCAAACGTCCCCCATTCCTAAGGGGCGGACCCGTTCATCCTCTTCAATTTGCATGTTTTCTAAGCCAAAACAAGGCTTTGTTTTTGTCCACTCTATAAAGCCCAGAACTCAATGCTATTTCTGCAATTTTGAATTGAAAAAGCTTCCTGGATGGGAAGAAAAACATCTTCAAACTTGGAAACAAAGTCAAGTGGATTTCTTTTTTTGTACTTTTTTGGGTTGATTCATATGGTCCCGTTCAAAATAGAAAAAATAATCTAAACCGGAGGTCTTCAACAGGGGGTCCGCGACCCCTAGGGGATCCACGGAGGTACTGCATGGGGGTCGTGAAAGTTTTGGTTGATCAGACTTTTTTTTTAATATTACCCCTTGCAATTTTTTCCACTAATTAAAATGTCTTTAAATACAAATTAACATGATTTCAACACACTGTAGTAAACAGATAAATGGAGGGATCAATGCATCAATGCACACATTCAGCGACACACACGAGCTCTTTCAAGCTGGGCACCGTTTCATTCACAACACCTGTCCCATCAACCAGGAATCAGAATCAGAAATGCTTTAATAATCCCAGGGAGAAATTACTTTCGTTACATTACTCCATCTGTATTAGAGTGACTATGGGACCAGTTTGATATAACACAATTTCATACAATATATATAACTAGGGGTCCCTGCTCCATCTCACCATCAGTTGGGGGGTCCTTGGCCTGAAAAATGTTGAAGACCCCTGATCTAAACCATTAAATAACAACTTTCATTGTTATTATCAAAATAACTTTAATCGGTTTACATAAAAGCAGTTGTGAAACAGAAAACTTCTGAATAAAACAACACATAACTGACAATTATTTGCAGAAATATTCACCTTTGAATGCAGGGAACATTGGCGCCATGTTGCTGCTGATAAGAGAGTCCGTCTCTGGACCAGTGGCATTCAGATCTGAAAAGAGGATGGAAGCTGATACATCTGACTGGGAAAAACAGGTAGGTAAGAGGTTTTTTTCCAACATAAGGCTTATAAGGCTCTTTAAGTTGTAGATCAGGATGCCAATTTATGAAGGTATGAGATGGTGAAATCTAAAAATGCTGATAATATAGAAAGCTGAACTTAATCCGTTTTTATTGTTACAGAGAAAGAGGAAGTTAATATTTTTGATACATCTTGGTCTTTCACAGCTGCTGATGAGTCTTAACTTCCCTCTTTCACTTACCTACTAAGGCCACCAGGAAGCAAAACATTTTACACCCTTCTAAAAGCTTTTATACCAACTCATATTTTTGTTTTACTGCAACAATTAAATATAAATATTTTTTTTATATACAAGACTATTGCATAGCTGTGAAATGGAAAGACTGCCAAACACAATGAAATCTGAACAGTGATAGGGCCCAGTCACACCTTGCCTATTTAGACAGCTTATACCTGACATCCCAGAATCTCCTAAAAAATGGCATGCACTGAACCTTCCATGTATTTTTTCAATTTTAGGTGTATACTTCGAGTATTCATAATGAGTCCTGACCTTATGTCCAATGACAGCCTAACTTATGTCCCAAGCCAGTGTCCTGAGGGGGGCAGCAATGCGCCCGAAGGCGCCCGAACTGCATAAAATTTTTTATTTGATAGCAGTGTTAACCTGCTGTTTACCACCCGCCCAAAAAAAAGAATAAAGTAAAAGGAAAAAGAAAGAAAGAAAGAAAGAAAGAAAGAAAGGTTTGCAGTCGCAGCAGATTTAGCATCATGTCTGCTAGGATGTTTGTTGGTCGTAGGCATGAACGCAAGGAGGATCCATCAAACTCACCTTCTCGCTCACCGTATGATGGGTCTGGAAGAGTTTCCTCCTGTGAACCCCCTTTTATACCAAAACACTGCCAATAAGCCATTATACAGTAGCTGTAAGTTAGAAACATGTTCAGTGATCGTCTGGAGCAAGTCAAATACGTTTATATGCGTTGAAGATGACTTCTTGATAAGTTATGCACAAGGTACTCATATCTTTTCGATAAGCTAGACACGGCGACTTATGTGTAACTTACTCTTAAGGTATGTCAATGATCAGATAGCTTACATGTAACTTATGCCCAAAGTATGAGCAGACGCTGGCATACTTTGGCAAATTTTGAGCATGCTCAAAATATCTTGCCACACTCGCCGTATGTCGATGTGTGCCAGTGTGCTTACTCAAAACGTATCCATAACTCATCCAACATATGCCAGCGTTTTTGCCAGATTTTTTGTACATCAGGCTGGTCTAAATCGTCTAGGTGTGACAGGGGCTTTAGTATTTCTATGCTAATAAAGCTGCTTATTGGACTGAAAGGTCACAGAGGAGATGATGAGAACCTTTTTTTTATGTACAGTTACACACACTTACATGGGGGGTGCAGCAGGCCATACGATAATTTGGCCTCATCGCTGTAGAGGAGACACAGCTGACCAGATGAAGACGGGATGCGTGGGTCTGCTCCAACACACCCCTCTTGGCTTGGGTACCACACACTGGGCTAAGAGAGGGGATCAGTCATGGTGGACAGAGTGGACAGGAAAACAGAAAAGGGGAAAGGTCACTTGACTGAGTAATAATTTAGTTTAGAAAAGCAAGGAAAACAAAAACTATTTATCTGAGGTTAAATTCTTGCATGTTATCAAATGAAACCAATCTTATAGAACAAGCAAAAAATAACTCTGAAATATCAAAGAACATCATTGGGTTTAAATTAATTTTATCTCATCCTTGAGCGCCTTTAGGCTAACATTGTACCCATTCTTTTTTGGAAAGTTGCTTCAGCTCAATTATATTAGACAAAGAGTATCTGTAAACAAAAATGTACAAATTTTTTTCTAAAAATAAGTAAACAAGAACTTAATAACAATACATATTTAGAACCTATTTTGTTAAAGTTATCTCTTTCCTACAAAATCTCCTGTATGATCTCCTTTGCTTGTCTTATGCCTAATGGAGTGGGGATCCTTGTACCGCAGGTAGCAAGTTGGGGTTTCATACTAAATTCAAAGATATATATGTGGGCATTCTCAGAGGCAGTTCTCTTGCACCTTAATATGCTTTTATCGGAATGTTACATAAATCAAAATGCCAAAAAGTTTAATCTTTAAATTGTAGTTCTGATAAGGGCAGTGAGAGTTAATGATACATTAAATCATATATAAAGGCATAATATTTTTTATATATGAAATATTTAATCATAAAAATTTCCAGTGTAGTCCTGTTTCTCTGACCATGACTGGCTGGATGTGCTCTTTTCGTCCTCTGACATGGGAACTGACACTGAGTCTGGTTCTGCTAGAGGTTTCTTCCTGTTACAAGGGAGTTTTTCCTCTCCACTGTTGCTACAAGCATGCTCAGTGTGAGGGATTGTATTTGAGTCAATGAGTCAATGCAATCAACTGGTTTTCCTGAGCTAGAAAACTTTGAATAAATTTGACTGTACCTTAAGATGACTTGTGTTGTGAATTTGGCGCTATATGAATAAACTGAATTGAAATTGAATTGAATTGAAAAAAAACATCTTAAACAGTAAAGCACGTATTAATTGTGATGCTTTGGTATTTCAAAAGCATTTTTACCAAATTTTACTTATATTGCAAGAGTAGAAGTTAAAATATGCCTTATTTGTAGTAGGGGTGCTCATACATTTAATGCTGGATTAAATGTAAATCTATAATACAAAAAATAAAATATTAGTTAAAGAGGTGATTTTTTTAATTTTTAAAGATAAGTACTAATAAACAGAATAGCCTAAACACAAGAGGAATCACTTCAAATAGCCTAAATATGTACTGAAGTGAAACCTGAAAACCTTGGGTGATAAAAATTACTTTGGACTCCTCCCCATCCCTCTCAGTTGTGATTTTAACCGCAGTGCTCAGTAAAAAATAGACAATCCAGCTGGCTCTGACTGACAGTTTTAACTTAAGCTTGATGGATTCTTGGAAATGTATCAAAAACATAAATGGCTTATTTTCTGCCAAGTTACTCATTAAATTTGTGTAGACTATTTTAATGGTGGAAACATAAAATCTTTTATATTTTTTAGATTTAGTATTTAAATCTATGTATGTATATAATAAGACACAATTAAAGAGTCATAACAATTTTTTTTACCCACAAAAAACAAAGGGATTTACAAGGCAGGCAATTTTTTGCTTGTCTGTATTTGGATAAAATGCCCACTTGCTCAAAAAATTCAAAGGAGTCAAAACTCCATTGGAAATACACCACTGTGTCGAAGGTTTTGATTTACACGAAAGATCTACCACTGAGAGGAAAAAAGAAAAGAGCTGTTTGAACCACACGAGTAGCAAAGATGAGCAGCAGCTGTTTACAGAAGGGATTCAGATGCTTTACAAACCTCCTCCAATCTGCAGCCAAACCACAGTCATAGAAGAAATTCAGCTGAAGCAGCCCTGACTGATGGGGCTAAGTTTGGAGATGGAAGAGAGCTCCGAGCTGTGCACTCACCAGAGGCTGGATGGTGAACGACACCCAGAGCGGCATGAGGCGGTCTCTGCTGTATCCACTGATGTAATCATCCTGGTACAGTAGACAAAAACTTGTGTCTGCCTGAGTGACCACAGGGGTTCCGAAAGGCTGGTGAAGGCGGCGCAAGTTACTCTTGGTGTCTAAGGAGGACATTTTAAAAGGTTATGCAAAAAATCTCTCAGTGCCATTCTAAAGAAAAAGAAAGATAATTACCTGAGTTTATTGTTAAAAGTCGTCCATTTAAAACTGTCTGCTGCAAAATAACAATTTAGTTTAATTGAAATTTATTAATTCATGTTATTCAAGATTAGGCAATAATAGCAGGATCTACAGCTTAAGTCAGCATTTGTATTTCTATTTTGCGTTAATAAAGACCATTTACTTGATTTGCTAATCAAAGGGGACACTTATAATAATCCAAGTGGGAAAAAGAAAAGTCCCCTACTGTTTTAGTGGTCTGAGATGAACAGAGGCACTGCAGGTCGTCTGTGGAAACCGGGTTGGAGCTGTCACAGGGGGTTTCATGGGAGAGCTGCGCGGGGTAAACGGGCTTATAGAACGGATGCTTCAGGAGATGATTCAGGCTGCCATGGGTCCCATTGTTAGGAGATGGACGGATACCTAGAAGGTCTGGTAGAGAAGATGAAACAATGTTTTATATCGAAGTTAAACATCAGATAATTAACTAGTAAAAAAGTAAAATGTGTTTGTCTAAAAGAAAAACGCTGCAAATCTGCAGGTTCTGTTCCTGAAAATGATTTTTTTGTGTCCGGCTAAAGCTTCTGATGCCACATATAAAATGGAGATCAACCAACGGCATTCAGAAGCCATTCAATTAGCAAACACAGGCAGCCAGATTTGAACATGAGCAACCTGTTTAGTACCATACCATAATGTCTCAATTGTACTTAACTTTGAAAAGTGAAGGGGAGTCAAAGTGGCAGCCTAGTGGTTAGGGCACAGGGCTTGGAATCCTGAGGTTGTGAATTTGAAACCCATTCCCACAGACTGCCACTCTGGGTCTCTGCACAAGACCCTTAAACCCACACTGCTACCCGGGTACCGCAAATGGCAGCCCACTGCTCCCCAAGAGGGGTGGGTTAAATGCAGAGAGTGAATTTCGATACGGTGTACTTGTGACGGTGTAATGACAATAAAAAACGCTGGAAAAGATGACACCAAAAGTTTTTAATCAAACTTAAACTTATTTTAATGCCCTTCAGAGTTGAACTTTCAGGTGAGCTTTAACACCAAGGTGCTTGTTGTTGCTTTTATTGTCCATCTGTGTCACCTAGGTGTTGTCAAGTTTGATGTAATGAACTGATGGTCAGAAGTTCTGTTGTAGGTTCATCAGCTAAAGAGCTGTAATGGTTCCATCCATCATGCAGTGATGATCATGTTTAGAAAATGGATGGATGAGTTCATGTCCTGAATCAGATCTGATCACATTACCAGCAACAAATTGATTTATTTTCTGAAATGTTGGTTTGATTTTATAATGCAAACCTTTCTAAAAGTTTAACCAGTCTTGCCTTTCTTTATGAATCATAAATAAGGCAACAAAGGCAAGATAAGCCTGCAGTGCTGGAATTTTTTTTTTTGGTCCTCTTATATAGCTCATGCATCTTTGGGTTAATTTCTAAGGCTGGCAAATCCTGGGAATATTTATCAGTGTTTCTTTTTTGTGCGTTTCTGCATAAAGGTTCTCAATGTGGTTCAATAGGAGTACTGAATCCTTAGAAATGCCTTTGGGATGCCTTTGATGCTGATAAATGTTGGTGCCTTTGTTGATCAACCCTCATTGAACTTTTCTTGGATCACAACTAAAAAAGATTGTGCAAAATTTAAAGATCTTTTATTCCACTTCATGTTGTCAAACAGGTTCTGATTAACTGCCTTTCTTTTTTTTTTTGTATGGGCCTGGCTGTATTTACACCTGGGTGTGGCTTAAATGGAACACAGCTTGTTTGGTTAATCACAGTTTATTTATGATTTAACATGGGGGGGATTAGGTGTTCACGGCAAGCTGGTTTTTATCATTTGTTCCCTAACAGTTACTTAAAAAACGTATTTAATTATTTATCAAATTATCCTTTAAGGATTTCAACATTTTTTTGATTATAAAAAAATATGTACTGATAGGAAAAACAGCCAAATCTTGTGTAATCTATAAGGAGGCAAACATTTTCTTTAGGCACTATATCCTTTTTATCCATTGTAACACTCTAAAAATGTAGTTATATATTATATTGGTCATTTTAATCATGTACTGTATTACCAAAAGACCCAGTAAAATACATCATGAATGCAACACAATAAAATGTGAAAACCAGGCAGCATCAGTGCTACACCAAAGCTAAACCGTAGCAACAACCTTACAATTACAGCAGTCTACTAGGGTTTGCTTCACGAATTGAAATCCTTCAGGTTGATAAAACCAAGGAGAAAAAGTTTGGCACATTTTATTTGCACTCATTTCAATGTACACTCTATTATCTAACCGTATACATAGTTTCAGATATTTGAAAAAGGCTGGTCGACAGATTGCTTCTAACAGTATTGTCATACCTCTGTTTATTCATATATATATACACCAGATTTTCCAAAGCATTCAGTTATTTCCACTCTGTGGACCTTTCTGTGAACTGCTTTTTTGTAATTTTCTGTTGAACTTGGCAGGAAAAATATGCACAGCTGAAGTTTGAAGAAATGGTTCCTGTTCTGAAATGTTTCAGTTAGGTGGATGTTGTCACAGCTAACAGCAGTGTAACAAACCGAATGAGGAAGGGAAATCAAAATCAACTTAATGACAGTGTAAGCTGATAATAAACCCTTATATTACAGAGATAATCTCTTCCATATTTTTAAAAATAAAATATATATATAAAAATGTAGTTTAAGCATTTGAACAAAATTTTTAAAACTTTACCAGTTTTGTTTAAAGTTAGAAAAAAAAGCATTTTGCTAAAGACGTTAGTAAATAACTATATATGTCAATTTTAAAGAAACCTGTTTCACTTTCTCTCTTCTCTATTTCCCTGAGCAGTGCTGCAGAGGGCAAAAGTTTAGTTTATTCACCTTCAGAGGTTGATGATTTTGTTGATGGGGTTGCTAGTTCTCTGCGTACTGCCTTAGACAACGCATCTACTTTGAAAAAGAAAAACTTTAAACTGGCTCCTTGGTTTAATGCAGAGCTGCACACTCTGAAGCAAAATGCTTAGAAACTGGAGAGAAAATCGCACTCCAAAGCATATGGAAATCATACATAGTCTGGAAAATGTGTTTCTTGCTGTATAAGAGGACCCTTCATAAAGTAAGAGCAGCATATTTATCCCCATTAATAAATGAGAATATGAATAATCCAAGATATCTTTTCGATACAGTTGCCAAACTCACCCAGAGCCATAGCTCTGTTGAACCGTCCATTCCACCTGCTCTTAGTAGTAATGAGTTTATAGGATTCTTTATAAATAAGATTGATCTTATTAAAAATAAGATAATTAGCACTCCTCTAACTATGATTGTTTTATCTCTGGAAGGTGAGACAGCATCTGAGGTAGCCCTAGAATCTGAACTGGGTTTAGACTGCTTTGATCCAGTTGAACTTTCAGATTTAGCAAAAATATTGTCTTCATCTAAGCCTTTAACTTGTATATTAGATCCAGTTCCAACCAGGTTATTTAAGGAAGTCATCCCTGTTACAGGGATATGTACCAAAGGCTTTTAAGGTTGCTGTAATTAAACCTTTACTTAAGAAACTGTCTCTTGATCCAGATGACTTGGTAAATTATAGACCTACTGTATATCTAATCTTCCTTTCTTATCTAAAATTCTTAAGAAAGTAGTTGCCAAACAAGTGTGCAATCACTTAGACCATAATGAACTTTATGAAGAGTTTGAGATGAGTTGAGATTACATAGATTGGTTTTAAAATCAACCCTGCTACATTAAAACTGAATTTAATATTTTAAACTTTAAGTTTTACAAAAGTATTTTGTTGAATGCAATCAGTTCTGCTGACAGTTTCTTCCTGTTCAAAGGTAGTTTTTTCACTGTTAACTGTCACTGCATGGATGGTTCGTGTGAGAGATTGCTAAAGAGTCAACGACACAATGCAAGTGAATGTCCCAACATGCCGTTCCAGGAGCGAATCCTGCAAAGTCAATGCCAGGATGCGATCAGCTGAGTTTCCTTAGATAGAAAATCTTTACTCAGCCTATCTGTAGGATTCAATTTAACTGTCTCTGTAAATTGCTTTGAGATGATAGGTTTTGTGTATTTTAAATAAACTTAATTGAATTGAACCTTAGCAACAGATTAATCAAACAGCGATTCAGTTATAAAAGTTTTTTTTCCAGCTTTTTGAGCTGAAGCAGTAGAGCATAAATGAGCATTGTTAAGGTGGATGTGTTCGACCTTACATTCACCATATTAATCTCATTAATGGGGAAATACTTTGCTATTTTAGCATCTTAAGCAACACTACAGGTAGCATAACTTTCTTTTACATGGTTGTTTGACTTTGTCAGTGACATCTATCAAGCTTGTGTATGCTGAGCTTTAGGGCTTGATCTCAAAAAGAGAAAGAATAAGCAGTACAAAATGTGAAACATAAATCTATGATTTATTACTCTGTTGCTAATGGACCAGGATGTCTGACCCAATGAAAATGAATTTAACTTAAACTGAATTACAGAACAAAAAGTACAAATAGCCTAAGTGAATTTTCAATACATGAAATATATTTTCAAAGGAAATAACTTCAGTTTCAAAATATAAAATTAATTTTCAAAGGTGGAATTCTTTTTCAGACCAATGCATTTAATTTCCAATCACATGAACGCAGATTCAATCTGAGTAATAACTTTCTGCTCCTAGATTATACATCTATCTGCCTTTGCACCAAAGACATGACTAAAGATTCAAATTCGTTTTTACCAATGTGTAGACATGTTCAGCCACCAACTGAACAATGTCCTATTATTTCAATTAAAGATTAGTCCTAAATAAAGTTATTTTTCAGCACAATGCTCTGCATTTGGAAAATTCTTTTTTTAATGTAAGGGCGTAAATACTTTACATGACTTTAAGAGCTGATAAACACACTTTTTGAAAGTTTCCTTCCATAAGGGTTTCACACCTGCATATATGAGGTAGATGTCCTAGGAACCTTCTGGCAAAAAATTTTTATTTCAATAAAAAACACCTAATTAAATAATTAACATTCCTCAGGTTTCTAAATACAGAAAAACAGTGAAAGGTTGTGTGACAACACATTTACATAAAAGGTATTATACCTGTGTGGGTGCATGTAGGATACACATTAAAGTGAGAATAAATAAACTTCTGATGTTGATGGATGATGCACGTGTGTTAAGTCTCAAACTTTTTTTAACAAACACATCCAGATGTGAACACATTACTCCTGTGCTGTCGTCACTCCACTGGCTTCCAGTCCGTTTTAGAATCGACTTTAAACTTCTGCTGTTTGTTTTTAGCGCCATTAATACTGTCTCTTAGATGCCATCTTTCTGTGTTCTCCTTTCTATGCACCTCTGGAAGGCTTTTAATGTCCTGCAGCACTGCACCACTACAGCACTTTTAATTGTATCTTGTATGTTTTTATATGTGTTATGTATTGTTTTTATAGCTTTGTTGTAAAGCACTTTGGGTACCATTTGGCTATTGTAAAGGGCTATACAAATAAAGTTGATTTAATTGATTTGATTTGAAACTTTCAGGTAGGCTCTGTATCTCATAACCTAGATCAGTAAAACAAGAGCGTAACTTTATGGATCAACATGTTTTTTTTATTTATTTTTTCTTAACCACAGCAGCCTAATCAGCATCAATGGAGCAATTAAGTCTCTGCATCTCTCACTCCATCTTACCATAACTCATAAACAAGATAGACTTAGAGCAAGAAGAAAAACAAAATGCCACAAAAAGACACTTACCGCACATGAGGTTATATACTTCAATGTTTTCAAACGGGGGAACAATTGTATTCGTTTTAAATCCTGGACCATAACCAATGAAGATCCCCTAGAAAAGAAAAAAAAAGAAATATATAAGATTTCCCCCCCCACACAGTTTACAATCTGTAAACATGATGAAGCAGGCTGAGCTAAGCTTTGAAGCAACAACATCTACCAGTTTGTGAACTGGAAAGCATCTTCCAGGCTTTTTATAAACATCAAGATGCAAAACACTTGATCCACATATTTAGTTCATGAGTAAATATTTAAAGTGAAATTAAAGCTCTAAATTTACCTAAACCTAAACAGGTTTCTAAGAGAACATTAGCATGTATGCAGAGCAAGACACAGTTTTTTGTTTTTAAGAAATTGAATTCCAGTGAACATTAAGTCCAGAAACACATCCTGTCAGAGACCTGGTGATGAATACAGGGGTATTACATTTAAATCCCTCATAGTAGGTTGTTAGAAACTTCATAACAAGTTAAATTCTTGTAATTTACTTAATTCTCAGTGTTTCACAAGGCCTCTTTAGAGGTTTCTTCAATTTTATTCCCTCTAAATCTTTACTTGTACAGCTGCACTCTCTATAATCTAATTTCTAAAAAACAGCATTAAAACACCTTTTTTAAGATCAATAAATGTAATTGTCCTTTTAATTCTTTAATAACCTTCTTTCTTGAAATCTAAAAATTATAGAAAGGTTTCTAACAAGCACATGCACCCTTTCTTATTCTGACCTGCATGTTTGTGAAGAGATTGTCTGAGCCATGGAAACCACCACTGCAATATTTGACTTCTGTTTTAGTACTGTGGAGAAAACATTTAGATAGGAAGATAACAAAAATTAATCAAACCAATGGAGGTTAAGGATATACAGAAAAAAGGTACATTTTGCACATCGTCATTTACTGTAGCTATGTGTATTATAGGGAAGGCTCTTGTGTCTATCAACTCAGTGGCTCTATTTATCCAGCTCGAAGCAATTACCACAATTACAGGGTTGCTACAAATCAAAGGGTCTGAGCTTTTCCTCTCCAACATGCTTCATTCATTGCACTCGGTTCCTGTCATTAGTTACAGTAAAAGATGTATACATATAGTTTATCCATCAAGTTGTATATCTTTACTGTACATGCCAGTTGGCAACAAACGCTTTTTCATTAGAGAAAATGTATTTCAACGCAGCCATCTTGGAATCGTCTAATGGAAAGATGTTTATCATATCAGAGGCATGGTTTAGTTTGGTTACACATACAAAAGTAAACACAGGTTAAAATCAGTTATAAAATGTGAGAGTAAAACGTTGGGATTTCTTAGTGGCATCTAGTTCGGAAGCCGTTGAAAATTTTTTAAGAGGTACCAGAGAGTGTGCAGCACAGGCCTGTCCTCCCTGTGGCCGCATGCTAATATCCAGCTCCCTGAAAGAAGACAAATATACTCTTCTCTAGCTTACAAATATGGCAAAATTGTATGGAAGCAGTTCTGTGGTAAAAAGCAAAAGCACTCATCATTTTTAAACTGAGAGGACATTGCTCTTATCAACATTGCATTTAAAGAGGCAGTTTTCTAATGATGATGTCACCTGTGGCCAAAAAAATACAAAACTGCAGCACTCCTCTGCTCGTTCTCATAGCTCCTGCTCGTATTTCTTTCCCTTCTTTTTTTTTCTTTTACATTTTTAACCTTGCATGAAGTTATCTGAATGCCAGGCGATCCCGAATATCCACAATACAAACTTGAAAATATTGCTTCAGTTGTTTGCTAGGTCGGGCCCATTTAACAGACACACATGACATCTGCCAAACAGCATTGGAACGTCTGATGTGAAGTAAATTAAGAAAAATATGCAACAGGCTTATGGATGCATTGGTGCTGAAATTCTGAGGTATCAGTCTGTTCATTCAAACTATATTTTTGGTCATAAAGGTTTAAAATAAAAAGGCAATTTTTATATTTTTCTGTAAAAACTTACATAATGTCTCTTTAAAGGAGAAGTTTGGTTTTTAACACTTTTAGCCCATTTTCTGTAGTGTCCAGGATGAAATCGAATGATCGACACCAAAATTTTGACAATTGGTCCTGTCTCTGCTTTTTGGCTCATTTAGAATCCACATCTGGCTGCTTCAGAATGGCTTCCATAGAGCATGTCCGATAATGTCCTTAAAACAACCTTAAACGTTCTTTTTTTTAAAATATGCTACTCACCGTGTCGTCAGCGCTGTTCAATGACGTTGCAAAAAAAGTTTCGTGAAGAAGAAACGTTCCTGTAGTGTTTTATTTAGCATTTTGTAAATCCCATTGAGTTCTGTTGGAATAGTCAATATTCCCCTGCCACCGGAAACGGAAATGGGGCCTGTTTACACAGTTGTAGTCTTTTCGCTTCACTCTGTGTACTCCGACGTCGAGGTGCTAACGTCTCTGTTAAACACTTTAAAAAACTCTGAAAATGGAATATGAAAGGTGGATTCTTGATTCTCGACGTCGGAGTACACAGAGTGAAGCGAAAAGTGGGTACATTCAAAATGTACCCACTTTCCTTGATGGGCCCTTGGCTGGTCCCCTACAATTCTTTTTTAAACATCAATCTTTGTACTAAAATATTCTTTCTGTCATGATTTGTGGACATTAATAGCTAAAGAGAAGCGCCAAATCCTGGTCAGACCCTGTAATTCAGTGAAACAGGTGGAGTCAGTCAGAGTAAAAGAATATGCACGCCCAGGAGAAGGAGGTGGTCACTCATGTGGCTGGAGGTTGGAGAGTATTAAGCTGGGAGTTGCAGGGAAGAGGGCAGCCTTTTAACTGGCTTTTGACTGGGAAGGGCCATTTTGAATGGATACTACTTTATTAGCATGTGCATATGGGCTGCAAAAGCAGATATCCTGAAAGCTTTTTACACAAACATTTCTAATCAATGAAGACTAGCATAAAAAAACATATATTTATAAAACTAATCTAAAGACAACGTCAAAGTCTGTCTATTGCGAGAAAATTTTTATAAATATACTGCATAGAAAACATAATTTTAATCTTCATAATTATTGTTTTAATTGTAATTAAAGGGGCGAGAATAGTTGTTTCTTGGGAGGCGAAGTTTCAACATAAATGCTGTGACACTGAGAAATAATTGTATTTTTACTGCAAGTTTCATGGTTTATTCATGAGCCTATTTAATTTATAAACAGCCCCAGAACTCATATTAATCTGATTGGTCCATAATATAAAATAAATATCCAAACCAGACAGACTTTTTGGTGTTAAGTAAATCCTTGAAAATTCTACATGTTATCAGATTGCATCTTATTTAGGTCAAAAACATAATTAATTTGTAGACGTTGTTCTACATATCTGAAGTGAGATTATCGGCTGGTGACTTGATACTTACAGTGCTGCCTGCCAGCCCTGCTTCATATACAGATGGCCCCTCTCAATGCGCTTGTTGTTGGCAAAGTGCATCCTTTTGGGGAGGTTTTCTTTGAGGTACGGCCTCATTGGCTGGTCATTAACCCTGCACTTCAGAATGCACACAGATGAGAAGAATCAGCACACAGCAGAGACAGGATGAGACTGTTTGTCATGAAGTCACACAAGCAGATAATTTTTAAATGCGCTTATCAACACAAAAGCCGCATTTGAAATACTTGGCATACCGACAGGTTCTTTATCAGGCCTTCATAGTCAACTGAGGATAGAAACAAAAAGGCAAAATCAGTGATGCTGGTTTCACATAAACACCCAAATATCGTTTAAGATGCGGGGGGGAGGGGAGGAGGATTATGCAGATAGAAACTCACAGGAGAAGTAATCCTCTGGAAGGCGCTTTGGTCTGATGCGAGCTGCTGCGCCTTGAATGACTATGAAGTCAGATGTGCCTTTCTGATAATCTGACACAAAAGATGCTCTTTCACATGAAGCCTCTTCCATTCCTGTTGAAGTAAAACATTATTTCAGCAAATAGTTTTAGATAAATACTGAAATAATAAAAGTAGATAATAACTCCAATATTGCTCCTAAAACACATATTAATGATTGATCACTGGTGATATGGTGTTATAGTGCAATTGTTGTTTGCATTTGTTCAATAAACTGCATTTGTAACCATAAAAAATTTATACATTGATGAAACAGCAGACATGTAATGTAAATTTAATTAAGTTGTCCCATAATAAATAACACATTTCTAAAAAAATAAACCCACAATGCAGATGTGTGTTGTGTATATGGTTGAACAAAATGAGCTTGGAAATTGTTATTGCAGTGGACATTAATTTATTTAACCTCCAATACTCAAATATTGCTCCCTTGAAAAAGGATCTATAAGAGAATTGATTCACTTTGTTGAAAAGGTGAGTTTCTCTAGTTTCATATGAAAGGAACCATGGGTTTGAACAAAAAAAGAAGACTTTATTTACAGAGTCAGAAGGATCTTTAAATATCCTCCTATGGGTGTAGATTGCTCTAGAACAAGTATTTCATTAAAACTCATTCGGCGTCTAGTTTTACACTTAAAAACATACAGCTTTAAGTTTAGTTCTTAATTAGCAGTACTTAACTCCCAGATGCCCAGATAACTGATATCAATTTGGAAACACAGACAGAAGTTTAGACTGGATGGACAGTTAAACTAAATATATAGTTAAAGAAAATGGGTTCAAGAACAGATATATGTCATCTTAGAACAACTAAAGACAAACATTGTTTTAGTGATTCATAGAATTTTGGCAATAGATTGTGATTTACACAGATTTGTTTGGTTATTGCAAAAGATAGACCTGGAAAATAACATGCAGAGACAGGACAATTCTAGCTTCCCTGGGCTTTACATCCTTTTTTGTGGTCACTGATATAAATTGGACACTTAAAGTGAGCTATTTTTATATAATAAAGACAGAGAAAAATTAAAAAGAAGCTATTAAAAAAGAAAATGATTTCTGCTAGAATAAGTTAACTGTAAGGTGTGGTTGCTGCAGCACAGAGAGTGTGCTGGTTATTTTGTTCCTACACCATTTAGTGCTTTTGCAATGTTGGCAACTTTGTTGACAAATTGTGCGCAAAGAGTAGCCCCCCTGACAGGAGGTGTTTTGGAGTCATTTTGTAAACTGGCACAGAAACAAAGGACCTGGAACTAGTTAAAAAGACAGATAGGGTAAAATAGCAAATATGTGTTTCATTGTGTTAAAGCTTTAACCTCTGCTGGTTGTTTGATCTACATTCTCAAAGGAATAAACAAAAACACTGTTTAATAAGAGGTCACATAGAGCTCACAATGCTTTATGAGCTGCTACAAACTTTAAAACCCCAAGTCCAAATCATTGTTTTGTCTATTAAAATGTATAACTCTTACACAGTTTTATGTTATCTGTTTAACATCTGGAATTTGTCTGGTGGTATTTATAGTGCTTGGAATGCAGAATAAACATCCAATAACTGTTCTTTTAAAAAGCTACAAAACATATCTAATTACAGCTGATGAAATACTTATTCAAACGCACTTCAACAGAACCTCCCCAAAAAGATATCAAAAACGTGATTTGTATTTTCTGTTGAACATCTGTCATGAGTATTCTGGGTGGGACATGTGAACCCCGCTGAGTGTGTCTTGTTTTGTGTGTTTTGTGACAAACTGCAGACCAATAACTACTACAGTGCATGAAAATGTATCTATCTTCTTGGATAGATGGGGATCGCCAGGCTTCGCTCTGGTGACAAGCGCACAAAAACATCGATCTTGATGGTTTAATTACAAGGCCAAACATATGGCCTCCAGATATCTATTTAAAACTTAAAAAAAAC
Source organism: Cyprinodon tularosa (assembly GCF_016077235.1). Taxonomy (NCBI): domain Eukaryota; kingdom Metazoa; phylum Chordata; class Actinopteri; order Cyprinodontiformes; family Cyprinodontidae; genus Cyprinodon; species Cyprinodon tularosa. The sequence continues at coordinate 427,772 of NW_024039012.1, forward strand.
CTTCCTGTGTGAGAGGGATTACTAATACATCCCTTTTTAAAGTTAACATGTCCACATCATCTTTGGTCACTTTGTTTCACTTAGATGCAAGCTGTTCTAAATTATATGAACTATATACAATCTTAAAAGACATTTAATATTCCTAAAATCAACTTATTATTAATTTACTAAAGCCTATCTACAGCAGTGACCTCACCGTGGTCGGATACAATTATTATGTTTATACACTGGTGAAGATTTCTTGTAAAAAGTCCATTCATGAGGTCGCCCATTATCTTGTCAACCCTCTCCAAGGCTTTCAAAATCTGAAGGAACAAGAAAAAATTAAACAATTAGTAGTTACTTTAATTTAATGCAACGACAATATTGCCTAAAATACTGTTCTGACAGTAACAGCTTTAGCTTTCTACAAAAAATAAGAACAAAACATGAACAATGACATAAAGAACAGAAACTATATCTCCTTTATCTGATTTTATCTGATTGCATGTCCCAATGGGACATGCCTGGAACACCTCTCGAAAGGAGGCGACCAGGAAGCATCTGAAATAGATGCCAGAGCCACCTCATCTGGCTTCTTTTGGAGGACCAACGACTCTACCCCGAGCTCCTCACACGTAACTGAGCTCCTCACACGATCTAGAAAGGGTGCGCTCAGCCACCCTGCGAAGGAAACTCATTTCGGCCACTTGTATTCGTGATGTTGTCCTTTCGGTCATTACCCAGATCTCATGACCATCTGTGGAAACGTAGATGATCAGTAAATCGAGAGCTTTGTCGCCCTGCTCAGCTCCTTCTTCATCACGATAGTCCTATACAGTGACATCACTGGCATCACTGCCTATCCGTCTTTCAATCTCACGCTCCATCCATCCCTCACTTGTGAATCAGACCCCGAGATACTCGAACTCCTCCACTTGAGACAAGGACTCTCCACCGAGCTGAAGAGGGGAGTCCACCTTTCTACGGTGGAGAACAATGGCCTCAGATTTGGAGGTCCTGATCCTCATAACGGCAGCTTTACACTCAACTGCAAACAGCCCCAGTGCACGTCGGATGTACTGGTTTGATGAGGCCAACCGGACAACGTCGTTTGCAAACAGCAGAGATGATATCCTGATGTTTCCAAACCGGACATCCTCCGGTCCCAGGCTGTAACTAGAAATTCTGTCCATAAATGTAATGAACAGAACTGGTGACAAAAGACAGCCCTGGCCGCGACCAACATGCATCAGGAAAAATCTTAAAGGCAAGGATTCATAGCCTTTAGAAACCATCTAAACCTCACAATATACAAGGTTATTAAAATTTGAACCTATTTATTCATTTTGTCTATGTTTAAAGATTGTTTATTCATTTAAAACGAATTAATAAATCAGTTAGAAGAATGGATTATTAGAGCAAATGCAGATGTGCTATGCTCAGTACGTTAAGTGTTTACTTGTGTACTTTTCTCTGATTTATCTAAAAAAAAATTTTAATTTAGGGGAAAAAAAGTGAAAAAAGGTTACTCACATAAATAAAAGTGAGTGAATTTAAGCTCTAACTGACTCCTGACTCTTTAGGCTGTATAGCTAAAAATATGACCTTTTAATCATGGTGCAGACAAAATCAAAGCAAAGAGGAAGTTATGTATAAAAAATGTTATTAGTGGATAATAGAGAGGATGTGGCAAGATTATGCGAACATTCCCAGCAGAATATTAGCTCCAGTATAATTACACCTAGTTATGTTTGGATAATCATCAACCTGCTGACTTTGGCAGGTTTAAGGAGTAACTTACCTCCTGACTTTGTGGGCCATATCTATGTCCTGTACTGTCTGGTTCTTCCAAGTACAAAGTATAAAAGTCAGGTCTGAAACCAGAGACAAAATAAGCAAACATGGTTGTAATGTTTCTTGATTCTTATTCAGTAAATATTTGAATGAGAAATAAAGCAGCACCTTTCCTTCTCGGGCAAACTGAGCCAATCAAACAGCGTTTCCAATCTCGTCTCAAATGTGATGCTCCTGCAGACAAAGTGTTATTGAGGAAGCTTAAAAAATCATGCAGTTCTGAACGTAAATATTGGTTTAAAATGATTATTTTTATCCTTACTTATCATATTTCTTGTAGAAATTTGGGAAGGAGCCATTAATTTCTACATCTGAACCTGGCCAGAAAAAAGTGGCTGTTTTTAGTTTTTGCTGCATGGCGGTGATCCACACCTGAAGGAGATAAGTGAATAAGAAAAAGGGGCCATAGATGCCACCATTATTTGGAGAAAGAAGATGAAAAAACAACAGGAGGCTCTGCTACACAGGAAATGCATTAGGGAAAAAGGAAAATCTGGACAAATCTGTGTTTATCTACAGATATAACTGTTTTATTTATACAGCCATGGGCTAAATATATTCTGCCAGAAAGAGTGCTTTTATGCTAGTGGTATTGATAAAGAGTTATTTCTGTGCAGGAAACTGCTCAGCAGAGAGAGATAATTTCACCCCCTCTTTGGAAAGTCCTACAGCTGCAGCAATAAGACAGTGAAGAGGAGCAGCTTGTCACACAAGAGAGAAATGAGATGTATGAGGTCCCAAACTTAAGAACCACACAGTGATTAAGTGAGATCAACATGCTGCTCTCACAAGCTGACACTTTACACAAGCTGGATCCATCATTTCAACAGGAAAGTTGGGAGAGCAAATTACAGCATAAGCACCGAATCCTACAACCTTCTGATATAAGCTGAGAGATTCCTTTTTTGTTAATTCCAGCTGGTTTCCAGGAAATTCACAGTAAATAAACAATTAGCAAATACTTTGAGATGTTACAATAGCTTACAAAGGCTGAATTGCTCAATTCTGCATTGTAATTCTGGTATTCAGTCTCAGTTAGACAATAGCTTTATTCTGAGAACTAAAGGATTCAAATTCTCTATTTGTACACAGATCTACTCACCGGTTCCCCCTGGTACCACTCTGCATTAAATTTCTCAGGAGACTTTAAGCTAAATGAAGCATTCCGGGTCACATCGTACATCTTGTTGTCTACAATGCCATGAGACTCTGGATAAAGACCCTGCAGAAGCAGGAGAAAAGTTAAACACACAGTCGCACCTTTTGGCTCTGTAAAGCCCCATGTAATGAGTTTTTTTCTCTTTAAGTTACCTGGTATGCATTTCATGATAAATCTGCTGTCGTTTTGCGCTATCGTTTCTAACAATCTCATATGAACCCAAACTAAAACATTTTTATCTTGAAGTCTGCATCTTTTTCTGAGAAAGAAGAGACTAAAACCAGTTTTAAAGCTCTTTTTTCCATGCATGTGTGAGCACCTCGACTTTATAAGAGCAAAGACTTGATACTTTGTTGGCAGAGATTGAGCTTTGAGACTCACAGCAAAAGAAAAAAAAAAATTGCATTTGGTGCCAAGCACCCATTTAGCTGTTCACATTATAATTACAATCAGAGCAGCACAACAGACGCTTTAATGCTATTGCATCCTGTTTCAACCTTTTTCATTTTATGCCACATTTATTTGTGATATTTGTGATACTCTGGTAGACAAATAAAAAAGGTGACTAAAGCCTTCTCTTTTATACTTTAGACATATAAAGTGACGTAAGACCATGTTTAATCTCTCTAAAGATGAAACATGGCTTTTCTGTTCTAATGATTCATAATTGGCAATCCTTGTCTTGCATCAGATAAGGTCATGATGTAGATAGAGCAAATCTTACTATTACACACTCATTAACAAAGCAGGTTGAAAAGAAATGATGTCACAATAAAGATTGGCAATAGCTCCATCTCCAAAAACTGATTTATATCCTTTATCTTATCTACGACCCTTTTAAGGGGGCCTAAAGTTATTATGTCAGATTAAGTTTAGCACTCTGGCCTGATTGTTCTTCTAGAAAAGCCATTACTGGACTCGCAGAAATACTGAAAACTGGAATTTCTCTTCATTTCAACCCTTTAGCGAAAACAAGAAGCATTTTTGGTCCAAATGTCCTGCACAGGAAATTTACCCAAGTAAAATGTAATGATAATGAAGACTTTTTAACATAGACACACATAATATTTGGTTCCCCTCTAAAGAGTAAAACTGATTCAGTATATGGCTCTTTAAACTCTATAGAATAAATTCCAAAAACAAAAAACTGATTTAAAATGATACAGAAAAAAATATTATTGGTCTAATTGAGTAAAAGTTTATGTTAGATTTTATTTATTTATATATTTATTAAATGTTCTTCCCTAACGTAAAGCGTTTCATCTCAGGAACAGTTACCTTTTTGCATGATTCTTTAACAACCATGTTTAAATGTGGGTATTGTTAGTTTTTAAAGCATCGACAGTATGATTTTCCTACCAATTGTACCTCTGAAGGACCGAAACATTTCTTTACAATCACAAGACTGATTTTGGAAGACAGTTAGTAGAAAACCCTGCCAAATGTCTAAATGGCGCTTTAGGTAAATCACATAAAATCTAATTGTGTTTGAACGTAAAGAATTTCAATCAAAGAACTGAATCAAAAACTGCATATACTGTTTAAAGTATATTAAAAGTAATGATTACACTGAAGACCAATGTGAGCAACATCAGATGTTCATGCTGAGGCTAGACTTATATTAATCTTGTTATAAACCAGTATCATAGCAAGTTTCATTGTTTATTAAAATATAAGAGCTTACAGCAGCAATTTCCAAAAGTGTACCTTTAATTTAAATTATTTGCCCAGCTTAAAGAACAAAAAAAAAAAGAAAAAAAAATTGTTGTTCTTGGGATGTGGAGTATGCTATGTGTAAGAGTCCTGCTCTGGCCAGAGTGAGGGCCCAAGTAAATGAGACATTACACCTTTTAAATATAACTTTTTGTTTGCATTAAAACTTTCATGTTTTGCACAATGAAATGTGTGCTTAAACTTGTGATATGTTCTTATGACTCTTTGTCTGTACATCATTTAACTACATAGTGTTTTAGCATTTCCACCACAAATCATATAACAATATCAGCATTTCCAGTATCCATAAATAAAAAAAAAATTTAAAACTGTTGCTAGAATATTACTAAATACGATTTCATTTCAATCTATTTTTCACTCCGTCCTTCCTACTTTTCCAGTGGTTGTCCCGATGTGCCACTTTAGGAGCTTTCTGGATGCTGTATAGATATGATTCATTAAACCAAATATTCTTTCTCATCGGCACTGAATGCATGAAATTTAGCAGAAATATCCACCTGCTGTGAGATCTGTTTTAGAATGTGCTGACTGACCCCTGTTTATGCTCTTGTTTCATCTTGTACTTGAATTTAGCAAAACAAAAGAAGAAAACTTGCATGAAGCATCACACTGAACAGATGCATGTTTGATAGCATGACTGTTACAAATCAGTGAGTTTTATTGTTCTGGAAGCCCAGACTGCTAAATCAGTTAGGCTGTCACATATTCTTCTTTCTGCTAGATTATTCATTTATGCATTTCTAATGCTCTTTGATGCACTGAAAAAGAACATTTGTTAAACTTTTTTTTTAAAGGACAATTACCTCTTATCAAACATATTCATCCAAATACAACACTTAAATGTGTTAATTTCTATGATAAAACTGATTTGATAGTGATATTTGAAACTTGCACTGAGGAGTGGATCATATACCAGAACAGTTTTTTTTAGTAAAGCAGACTGGGACATCCAGGCTGATTGCGATAGCGTTCATAAAGATTAGATGCTATAAGAGCCCAAAATTAAATAAAAATAAGATTAACATAATCCCTATTCATTTAATGTTTTATATACCTAATTTAGTTTGGTAAGGAAAAATAGCTGTTCTCCATTTTTCTATATTATCTCATGAAATTCTGGATAATTTCTCGTATTTTCATTGTTGGTTATAATTTAAAAAACAAAAAAAGATTATTCAAATGCTGCAGAAAAGAATATTATTGGTCTAATTGAGCAAAAGTTTACGTTGGATTTTATTTTTGTGCTACATACATAGATTATCAGAAAATGAGTAGAGAGTGCGCAACTGTGCCATTATGCAGCTAAGAGGCAATGTTGGTATGCACATGTATGCACCCTGTTGCCAGTGAAACTGCTAAAGATGTGACATCCAATGTGTGAAACTATTTAAAAGTAATGTAAAACCTGCTGTCTAGTTGTGGATGTGTACATTATTTGTACTCCACTGAACAAATATTAAAATAAACTTAATATTTATATTTTGATAGTTTAAATTAAATTTTTCATTGCAATATATGTAGAGAAAATGAATAAAGACTTAAAAAAACTCCAAGTCTCACACATCATTTTATATAAATTAGCCAGATACTCCTAAATGTATACTTGTGGGATGTTAAGTACCTTTACAGTTTAACCTATACTTCAACCCAAAAAGTTGCACTAAATAAACACATGACTAACTTAAACACTTACAGTCACTATGGTATAGTGGTTTGGAAAAGTCTTTGTAGGATAAACAGGCCTGAGGTAAGGTGTTGTTGTTCCATCTTTTCCTGCAGCACAAATTATGTTAGTAATATCAAGAGAATATTTAGAGAGAGAGAAGACGAGGCTACTTCTCTGACTTACGCAGCTTGTTAATGATCGGTGTCTGGCTTTTGGGGTCTTTAAAATACTCTGCTCGGAAACCATCCAAGGACACAAGGAGGAGAGGAGGTCTGGAAAAACTGGGCAAGAGCAGAAACATTTTTCCATGTAAGCTTAACATAAAACTCTCTGTTTCTGGTGCAGAGGAAACAGATGTGAGAACCTCAAAAGGCAACAAAGTGTTAGTAGCATGTATACTGAAAAAAATAATGCAACTGCATTTGGCATTTACTTAATCATATTCAGTTACTTTAACACAATTGTTTTATGTCCTATCCTGCTGACATGAAACAATTGTTTTAAAGTAACTAAATATGATTAAGTAAATGCCAAAAGCGGTTGCATTAGGCGTTAATCATCAAAAAACATTCAAAATAATCCAGCGTTATAAAAGCATGGCCTTTATATTTGTGTGTAGCATTTAATTAATGAAACAGTGGAAACTGGCCCAGATGGAAACAGGTTTGGACAAGCCTCACATTCAGTATGAACAATATGGCTCTGTTGTAACTTCAAAACACTGTGTGTTCCTACAAAAGAACCATGACTCAAGTTAACACAAAGTCACCAAAGTCACCACTATCTATCAATCGATCTATCGATCTATCTATCTGTTTAAATGTCATCCCTAAAAGTTTCAGAAAATTAGACCAAGGCCATTTGTCAGATCTGAATTATTACTTTAAATCCCCACATAATATTCCTTGTTCTCTAAACAGAAAATCAGTTTCTCTCTCTTTTTTTTTTTTTACAATTTGCAATTACTTTGTTAAATCATTGCAAATGATCATGTGACATTTTCTGCATTGTTTCCTGCAATAAAAACTGTTTCTGCCATGTTAATTAAAATAATAAAAGTATTATAAACTATTGAATAGTCGCAACATCTAGACATTAATTTGCACACAAGACGGTTAAAGAAGTTGCCATAATTTAACAAGCAAATTTCTATTTCCAAAACAAAACAAAACAAATTTGTCCTGAATAAGTTACTTTTGGTCCCCAGTTGAATATTGACTTTATCCAACCAATGGAAATGTGTGAAGCAGCCAGCAGGGAGGGAACATAGCTGCAATCTCTAAAAATCTTATAATGACCGCATAACTCTTTTATAAGTATGGCACTGCTTACCATTTTATGACAACATGAATCAAAATAGAAAATATGTAATGTTCTGTTTTTTTTAAACTAAGGGTTAAATGTAAAACTAAAAACATGCAATAAGCATTTTCCAGAGAGAATAAAGCCTAAATAAAAATTTGATTTGCTTCTAGAAGCATTAAAGACTCCTGTTTAGCAGAATGAGGAACCAAAAAAGCATAGACCACAGTTCTTTAATTTCTATTTTAAACAAAAATTATGCTTGTTGTGAGCAACAGTTTAAATGTTCCATTGAGAAATATGTCTGCCTAGTTCTGGCTTCATGTCATGACACAGACACAACTCAAAAACGCATGCCTGATTAGTCAAAGTCATTAACCTAGTTTCCATACAGATATTGACCAACTACTGATGAATAACACTATTGGGAAAAACACAAGCCTAACCTTTGGGTTAGTTACACTCATTTAAAAAAAACCCAACAAAAAACAATAACTGCTGAAGTGATGGGAAAATGTCTAGAATAATCTCTTTAGTCACATTTCAAAACTCCTCTCTGCAAATAACCTTACAACAGAATGGGCCAGACCTGAATAACATTGCAAAAAACTATGAAGCCTTATACCCCTTTAGAATAAAGTGATGTATTCTAAAGCTAACGGTTGAAATGTCCTCACCCAGGTGGGCACTGAGGCTCTTGAACCTCCTTTGCCTCTGTCTCCCAGAGTCTCCCAGATTCTGAAAAGAATAAACAAACATGTAAGTAAAAAGTTTTAATGCTAGTTATGATTTTATAAAATATTTTTCAAAACTATCATCAATTGAGCACCACAAAAACAGCGAGTGTTTGCAGCAACATTTCCTCATGATTTCTATAAGTCTAATGTTGTAAGTATAATATCTTCTGCCATCAACTGCCGGGATAAGAGCATCAGAGCAAAGGAATCAAAGAAGCTAGAGAAGGCCAGCGCTGCTCTAGGAACTCATTTAGAACATCTGCAGGTGATTTTACAAAGAGGAATTCATCATGAAATTAAGAACAAAGGTAAGCATCCCCTTCAGAGCACTGTTAAACAACAACAGAGTATCTTTAGTCAAAGGCTTTTCCAGATCACCACAAGACAGACAGAACAGCTCGATGTTCTAATGCATTTTGCATATCATATCATTCCATATCAATTACCTTTTGCACCATCACTTTTAAACTGATTTCATTTTTTCCTACACTGTTTACATTATTGATCACTACTGCACTTTATAAATGGTAATGTTCATTTCACTGTTGGAAGCTGGTTTCCTGGATATTATAGCCTCCAGAATTAAACAGGTTCTAAAACGTCTTTGGAAACAAAAGGTGGAAACTCTTCTGATGTTGGTATTCAAGTAAAGTAAGTTAATAGTAAGTCACAAACATCGGTTCTGAAGAAAATGAAGCTTAAAAAGCACTGTAACCAGTGAAAGTGAAGCTTCAATATTCTGAGTAATTCAGCACTATTTTAAGGTTATTGAGTCTTAAAACAACCTTTTTACCATTCAAAATGATCTGGACATTTGCTGTTAGAGAAAAACTTATCTGGAGTTAGAAAGTCAGAAAAGTTTTTCCAGGATATCTGTTTCCTATTTTCTGTTTAACAAAAAAAAAAAAGAAAAGGCCAAACATTTTACGCAACTGTTGAGCAGAACCAGACTTCACAGGAAAAAGGAAAATGGGAGAACAATTTCATGCCTGATTCTCAACTGGATAGAAGTGCTTAAATCTGCCAGATAAATGTAATATATACATTTTTGGACAACTAAACTAATGTAAAAATATATTTAGAGAGTTGGTAAATGGCCTGTAGTACTTACATAATTATTCTATATAATTCATGCTTACTGTCTCTATAAAAGACCCTTTACTCTTCCAGGTTATAAAGGCTGAACAAATATGATTATAACCCCCCCTTCACTGCCAGTAAGGAGAGGTCACTGAACCAGTTGGACACTTTACATTCAACTTCACATAAATACTGATAATCTGCTCAGGGACCAATCCCTAATTAACTTTAGGCTTTGCCAATTTTTGTAAAATCTGACAAGCTGAACCATAAAGTCAAAGATGACTCACCTACTTCACAATAGGTTGAAAAGGATGTATAAATGTTGGTCATAAAACTTTTTAGCTAGGTTTACCTTGCAAATTTATTTATGTTTACATTATTCACATGTTGGATTAATATTACTTTTAATGTGATAATGTAGTTGTAATGTATTTAAAAGCCAGTTTTAGCTAATTATTTCTTTCAGTTAATCTATTTTGTTTCCCTCTTATGAAGATGATACTCTGATTTATTTACAGTTATAGTGAAATCGCTTTTTCCGCTTTAAAGGAGAATTCCGGTTTTTAACACTTTTAGCCCATTTTCTGTAGTGTCCAGGATGAAATCGAATGATCGACACCAAAATTTTGACAATTGGTCCTGTCTCTGCTTTTTGGCTCATTTAGAATCCCCCCCTGGCTGCTTCAGAACGGCTTCCATAGTGCATGTCCGATAATGTCCTTAAAACAACCTTAAACGTTCTTTTTTTAAATATGCTACTCACCGGGTCGTCAGCGCTGTTCAATGACGTTCCAAAAAAAGTTTCGTAAAGAAAAAACTTTCCTGTAGTGTTTTATTTAGCATTTTGTAAATCCCATTGAGTTCTGTTGGAATAGTCAATATTCCCCTGCCACCGGAAACGGAAATGGGGCCTGTTTACACAGTTGTAGTCTTTTCGCTTCACTCTGTGTACTCCGAGAATCAAGAATCCACCTTTCGTATTCCATTTTCAGAGTTTTTTAAAGTGTTTAACAGAGACGTTAGCACCTCGACGTCGGAGTACACAGAGTGAAGCGAAAAGACTACAACTGTGTAAACAGGCCCCATTTCCGTTTCCGGTGGCAGGGGAATATTGACTATTCCTACAGAACTCAATGGGATTTACAAAATGCTAAATAAAACACTACAGGAACGTTTTTTCTTTACGAAACTTTTTTTGGAACGTCATTGAACAGCGCTGACGACCCGGTGAGTAGCATATTTTAAAAAAAGAACGTTTAAGGTTGTTTTAAGGACATTATCGGACATGCACTATGGAAGCCGTTCTGAAGCAGCCAGGGGGGGATTCTAAATGAGCCAAAAAGCAGAGACAGGACCAATTGTCAAAATTTTGGTGTCGATCATTCGATTTCATCCTGGACACTACAGAAAATGGGCTAAAAGTGTTAAAAACCGGAATTCTCCTTTAACCACCGATGGACCAATGTTGGACAGCTTCAGATTTTCTTAAGTTCAATGTAAATAAAACTGAAGTCCTGATTTTTGGTCCCAGAGAAAATCATAGCGCTTTACCCTCTGATCTTGTTGTTAGGAATCCAGTTTCTGTGGGTTGTGCTTGGTGTTTTTTCTCTCCCTCCACCACCAGGTGGTGCCCTGTCCTCGTTGGTCCTCCTGCACACCTGCGGCTGGTTGGCTCATCACTGAGGAGTATTTGAGTGGTGGTGGTTTTGGGTACTCTAGCCAAGCTGAGATTAGCTGAGTCTAACTCAGTCTTTGTTTCTCTGAGCTTAACGTTGTTTTTTGTCTTTGCCTTTTGGCAGGAAGTCCTCCTGCATACTGGAAGGATTTGAGCTTCATACTGAGCAGGGGATCAATCTCCACATGTCCCGTTCAAGTTCTCCCGGAAATCTAAGTGGCAGTCCGCTCCATTGCTCCTCAGGAACCAATCAAGTAAAAACCTGTCCACCCTCCAACGAGCCCCTCAATCTCTGGATAAAGCCGCACCGACTGAATTCTGGGAATCTGGGATTTTCTTCGTAAAACGTGAGTCCCGTTTATCTCTGTTTTTGCAAGACATCGTTCAAAGTTCCCACGGACCCTGAAGTAACCTCCGTTAACTTAGCTCTCTGACTTTTCCTGAATCCTGTTGAAAAATCTTGGATTAATTCTTGATCCTGGTCTTAACCATAAGAAACAGACTAGTAAAAGCTATAGTATTTTAAGTTTAAAAAAATATCTTTCAACAGTTTGAAATGGGTGATTCCTGCTTTTATTAGCTGCCAACTTGATTCTGTGGTTTACACTAACACCTTTTATATGTTGGTGTAAACCAAGCCAGGCTTAGACTAACATAATACATATTACAGTACAGTCTTAAAGATCTTTTTTTATCCTCTATTTGCATTATGTTGTTATATGCTTGAATTATCTTTTCTTTTTTTGTATCCAGCACTTTGGCCAAGAGCATTTTTTAAAATGGTCTGTACAACAAAATTTAATTTGATCGCCTTGATTTGATTGATTGTTTTGGTAAGAGCCAACACAAGTAGTCACCAGATAGAAACACTAAACCATGTTGCTGAAATACTGTAAGGTACAACACTGTCCATAGCATCTGCAGGTTAGTCATGTTAAGCAGCAATTCATCATCATGCAATAGCAAAGTTTCCATCGAGTGGGTAAAATATCTTTTAAATGAAGCTTTACAGTCCTTTTGTAAATGAAACAGCAGATTAAGCAGATGCTTGCTTTGGTGGAATCATCTTTTTATTGTTAAATTTAGAATTCTGTATTATTTGCATATTAAAATAAAATACCTACAGCTTCAATGTTTTTCCCATAGACAGAATGACACCAGCCTGACACCGGGCCTGATCTTTCACCTTTTTCGAAGAACTACTACATTTGTCAAGTGCACTGGTGACAGGACATGTAACAGAATAGTCTTATCATTCTGGTGAGAACCCCCACTCCCCCTTCTCTGGCTTGAGGTCAGCTATGTGGTTTGGAGCAAACACACAGTGGCAGTGTCTCATGAAAATGATTCATTTGATTTTTAAATCTACAGGGAAACCTACACTCAGCATTTTAGGCAACACACAGACTCCATTTATAGAGAAGGCGCTGATTAGTTAAATTCCTCTTCTACAAGTTTTTTTTTTTAATTATTTCTCTCTGATTAGATTGTGCCTTCTAATCTGGGGCTCCGAAAAATTATATGTTTTTCTTAATAACAGTAAAGATACTCCAATTCATTTGATTCTAAAATCTATTTATAAAAAAAAAACATAGAAGAAAGCAGGTCAACAAGAGTCTGGCTGTGTGGAAAATCTGACCCTTTTCTTCCCTTAATGCTTTCATACAGGCAGGCAGGGAAAACATGAGGAAAAGCTACCACAGAGGAAGGAGCACCCCTCCCCAGAGGATCACTGCCCACATTCTCCCCCAGAAAATCAGAAGGGGCGTTTAAGAAAAGCAGTGTACGATGAAGAACATACCAAAGGGCACACTGGCTTTATGGCCCACGCTGAACCAACCCATAGCTGGTCAAAACATTTCCCTTTCATGGAAGAAAAGGTGGTTACAACAGCTTTTGAATAACTTAATACCAAAAAGGCATGACTACTCAGTTGATAACTTGAGAATGCATGTCTTAGAGGGTTCACATTCACTTCTAGCCCCTAAGTAACTGGACCCATCTTCTCTAAATATACCCTGTTTACGTTTTGGATGGATTCACTCAGACATTTCACTCTTAAAAATCCCACATCAACTTTGATGCTGTTAAAATTGTCCTATTCTACCATTTACTGCATTTAAAAAAAGCATAAATAACAGCTTTCTACAATAACATCATAGTTGGTGTCATGCAATCTGTAGAAAGGAAAGTGAATCAAAGTTGAGCCAAATCCCTGGCTTAGGAGAGGGAAAATCAAATACATGTTGATGCCTGTATATGGAATGTTAACCAAGGAAAAAATAATAGCATTTACAACAGAAACCTGAGTCTATATAGACCCTATATTTATAATAAAAAGTAGCATAATGAGCATCTGATCTCTATCTAATAATCTTTGTTCTTCATGCATTCATATAAATCCACAAGCCAACAATAAGTAAAGTGTTTATTTCCCTGTAAAAGGGGTTTAATACAGAGTCATTTTAAGTACAACTGGAAATTATTAACAATGCTTGACTTTTCCCATGTTTTTCTTAGCCAGAGCTTAGCTGGCTAAAATGTGTTTCCACCAACAGTCGTCGCACACAACCTCATGACAAAACAATAAAAGAAATACATAGCTATTCTTAGCCCTTCCTTAATATCTTCCTGAATCCCAAAGTGCTAGAACCTGTAGGAAGCCATTTTTCAAACTTTACAGATATGTTCAATAACATTATTGTTCTATTTCTGGCTGGGCCACTGCAATAATTTTACATATTGCTCTTGAAGCCATATGATATCTTCTCTCTGCTTTTGCTCATTGCTGGAAAATGACTTTTTGTCTTGGTCAAAGTTTCAGATAAATGTGGGTGAAGTTTTCTTGTAGAATCTGTACTTATTAGCCAGGTGTCGTTTTGCCTCCTATGCAGATAACCTAGTTGCTGCAGCAAAAAACCTTGAAAAAATTCTCACATCATGATACCGCCATCACCATGCATTTAGTAGGAATGTTACTCACCACTTAGTTTAGACACTTTTTTGGCATCCATTGCTTTGTTTTTGATATATTATGTGCTGTTCCATTCCAGATTTTGTTTAATCAACTGACACTACCACCAGGTGGACTTTAATAAAGTTGTGGAAACATTTAAAGGATAATTAGTCAAAACATTTTTCATTGAACCTCAGTTTTGTGATGATCTTAGTGCTAATGGCTGGCTTAATTGTTAATGTCATTCAACTGTCTAACTCTTCCCGGTTTCCAATTATTGCTCATCTAATCCGCCTACTCCTGCTTCTATACGGCTCAGTCCCAGCCATCGGGGCCACAGTATTGCTCTTGCTTTTGTGCTCATTCTCTAGGCCAGTGGAGAGATGGTTTTTAGCTTTCTGTAATGTTTCTGATTTCCTGATCCTGAACTGCCTCTTATTCACTGAGCATGCCAGTTTCCGTTTGAACGTTTTGCCTGAACTCTTCTGTGGACTCCTGGAACCCTGGACCAGCCAGGTTCTATTCTGATCGGTTTCCCTGAATGGGCTCCGGACTCCACGATCTCTGAGCCTTGCTGTTCTAATCTGCTTCCCTGACCTGGCTTTGACTCCTGCCTGTTCTCCGTAGCTGCAGCATGTGGGACACTCTGGGCGTTACCTGACGCCAGACATGGGCAATGTGGAGTCAACAAGTCATCTCTATGTCATGTATTTATTCTACCCAGCCACTGAAGCAGGTGAGTCCAATCTTCACCGTGAATTAACCTTTGCAGATTGGACTCACCTGGTTAATTGGCTGGATAGAACAAATACCTGACATGGAGATGACTAGTTGACTCCACATTGCCCATGTCTGCCTGACGCATCTCAGCAGTCCATCGGCTGGATCCTACCTCACTCTAAGGAGATGGACTGAACTGTTAAACCATGTTGGTGTCTAACATGGATAATCATCCTCCATCAGATTATCAAGGTAACTAACCTGTGTTGTTCTCCAAACAGAGTTTCCAGTGAAGGGCAGTGCCCCGCTGTAGCAGCTGATACAGCAGATCCACAGCCCACTTCTATTTAATAAATGGACATTATTTTGATGACCAGCATGTTCACATTCTAGATAAAGAAAATAGGTGGTTTGAGAGGGGCGTGAAGGAAGCCATCTATGTTAAGAGAGAAAAAACAACTTTAAACAGAGATGGTGGACTCAGATTCCAGCTTCCAAAAACATACAATTCAAGACAGGATCCCTTCCAGATATCATCAAACCCCCCACCCCATCACAGATGAACGAGGGACCTACCTGCTCCAGCCGGCGAACAATACCTCCTTAACGACCGACTCTTAACAATCATAGACAGGTTTCAGGTATTACAGGAGACAATCCCCCCCTTAACGGCAATCCTCCCCCTTTAACAACCGACCCTCAGAATCATAGACAGGTTTCAGATATTACAGACTAACGATGGAACCAAACGACCCATTCATCGGTTACCATTTGCATGTTTCCAAGCGATACAAGGCTTTGTCTGTATAAGACTCAAACTCACTGCGGATCCAGACATTTGAATTGAGAAAGCTTCCTGGAGAGGTGGCGAAACATCTTCAAATCTTGGAAACCAAGTCCAGTGGATATTTTTTGAATTTTTACGGAATACTTAATAAATGCTGTGAATTATCTGACTGTCTGTCTCGCTTTGAATACTGGGTCCTTCTGTCCTGCTTTATATCAACTTTTAGGTGAAATCAGTAAATATCTGAAGATCTTAGTTCAGTAATTCTTAATTGAACTTTAGAAATCCACTACAAAGCTGTCAAATACTGGCAAAGGATTGATAAAACATAAAATGAATTATTGCTGAAAAAAATAGAGCCCCTACGATTGAGTATACCCTAGTCTTTTGTTTTACTTTTTTTATCTAGTAATAAACCACAGGCACCCCTCTATTAGAATAGTAATATTAACTTTTGTTTTATTAGTTTTTAGTTGGAGCTATTATAAAGAAAGTACCTGACTATTCTTATTGCCAGTTCTCTCTGTCCTCCCAGTACTGCCATCTGACCCCTCATTCACACAGACCTCTTTATCTGAGTGTCCTCCTTTCCATCACAGATGCCTTTCTATAGTCAATGTGGAAATTCCTACAAACTCTGTTCCACTGCAACATACCACATAGATCCTCTCCCTGGTCCATCAGATATGTGGATTGAGTCTATTTGAAAAATAGGAAGTCAGACACGGGGAGAGTAAACCTGATTTCTTACACTTCAACATAAGAAGCAATGCATGGACATGTGGCTGCAAAGTGGGTAGCACTGCTGCCTTCCAGCAAAAAATATGAATGTTGGGTTAATTGGCTTCTCTAAAACATATATTCTCCTTAAGTGTGAGTGTGAATGGTTGTCTGTCCTGTTTGTCTCTGTGTTTCCCTGCGATAGACTGGCGACCTATCCAGGTTGTATCCTGCCTCTCGCCCATTGAAAGCTGAAGATGGCACCAGCACACCTCTTAACGCCAGCAGAGAGAAGCATGAAGGAAAATGGATGGATGGATGGGCACGGACGTGTTGTGTCACTTTTTTGAGGTAAATGACGGAGTGGACACAAGAAGTATGTTTGAAGCCGAATTTACTCTCTCTACTTAACAAAGCACCCCTGATTGTCATCTTCCTGAGGATATATGGCTACTTCTCAGTTCAGTACTGAAGCATAACCTACCTGTGGTTAAAGTTCAGGTCGATTGCTTACCTACCTATTAGATTTCAGACCTTATTTCTCAGCTCCTTGAGAAAGACTTCACTTATATATTACATTTTTTTTCCAAGCTTCATTCATTCTGGAGATCCATGCTGTTGAGGTGGACATGCTGACCTAGGAGAACTCTTTCATCTGCTGCCTCAAACCTCACTTGTGTCCGTGTAGATATACTCCTCCAGTCACCTCACTTATAATTACTCAAGGGCTGTGTATACTCCCGCAGCAGTGTGTCGCAGTTAGATTGTCGCAGGTATGAAGCAGATATATTTTGATTTATGCCCAATTTTGAAGTGTGGTCTGTGCTATTTTATTCCACACCACACGCAAGAGGGACAATCGTGAACCGTCTACAACCCCTCATCCAATGACGGAAAACACACATTTCACCAGTGAGACCTCCTGAAATACTGGCTGTGGCACTGCGTGTTTTGGCTTCAGGTGCAAACCAACAGACCATCGCGCAGCGCTACAAACTAGCGTCCTGCAATTTAAAAAGTGAAATAATCTGAAAACAAACAAAGGAACTTGTTTTAAAAAGTTTAATCGTATGAACATAGCTGCTAAGACATAACGGCAGTCATTCTTTGCTCAGTCTGTTGGTAAAGCTGACTATTTCGGAATTAGAAAAACAATACAAAATTCCCCAATTAGGTTAAACTTTGTTGTGCCATATGCCATGATCATACTTTTTGGACATTGGGAACCAGTGTCCATATTTCATCTTGACATGATGATGTGGAATCAGCTGTGGAATCTCTGCAACAACCCCCGTTTCAGGCAAAGCCTCCACAGGCAAGTCACATGGCAAGTCACAGAGATGTGACCAACCACCACCCCCTCTGTGAGGACAGAACAAAACCACAGAGAACACAAGACTCTCTCTCTTTTGCCTCCTTTTGCTCCTGGTCTCTTCTGCTCCTGCGCTCAAAGCTGGGGCCCCCTGTGGCTGGATCTCCACCACAGTGGAGATGCGGGCCCCAGGGGAACCAGATCCCCAGAACCATCAAGGCTAAGTCAGAACCTTTCAGAACCGAACTGCTGCAAACAGACCTTTTGCAACACATTTCTCTTGAGTTTCAGAACTTTTAGAGCCAAACTGGATGAGGACCATGCCCTGGGTGTAAGACTGAGGAGACCTCTGCTGTGAGACTGAGACAAAGAGCCCCTGACTGCAAAACTGCAAAACTGGATGAAACTCAAGCTTTCCAAATGGACATGGAAAAAGGTTTGCAGGTCTGGCATGATTAGGGACAGAACAAACAATATGTCTTTTGATGATGCTAATTATATTGTGTGTTTACTGCTGAGTAAAGACAACGCTAATTGATGCTAAAGAATGGACTGCATGCTACGCTATGCTACAGGAATATGTGTTGAGCTGTTGCTAAAGCTTAGACAAGCTTTATTCACTAAGGATTTAAACACTGATATAACATTAGTGTTCATGTGTTCCTCAAATGCTCATTACATTTCCATTACCGAGTATGACCAAGAGTCATTTAGTGGAATCCTGATGTCTATTTGCTGCTAGCTATTTCAAAGAGGGTAAATAATCATTTAGCTAAAGGTTATTGCTTCTTGATTAAGCAAATATTTAATAAAACATTATTTGGCCAAATAATGTTTTATTTACCTCATGGATTTGCATTGTGAATTGGTCTGAAAACATTCCAATTTCTTTAAAATGAGTGAAAAGCTAATTTGATCATATCCCAAATTCTTCCAGATAAACTTTGATTTCAAACACAGAATCCATCTTAAACTGTAATATGTTTTTCAACCTTTTCCCCTTCCTCTTTGTACATAGTAGTTAATTAAGTTTAGTTGAGTTTTACTAGTCTTAGCTGAGAGTGTTAAACTGAAACACATTTGACTTGGAGCTGAATGATTTTTGTTAATAAACTCTTATATTTTGAACAGAAGTTGTGGTGAATGTATTCCATGTATGTGCAGAATTAACTGACCATGATTAGTGCTCGAATCACTCTTTCATCTATTGTTCTAACACAGTTAGTAGGACTGTGTGTCATAAACACTATATAACAGCTGAAATAATGTCTGATTAAATAAGATATTTTACCACCCCTACAGGGAGGGCAATAAACACCTTAAAGTATCAGAAACATAAATTCCCAGCGGGCTGGGAATAGTAAAGAACATAAAATCACAACAACTTAGTTCAATTATAAGATATTAGAATCAACATAAAGTGGATCTTCCTGAACTATGCACAAAAAACTAGAGGTACTGTAGAGGTAGCCATTTCTAAGATGACTTCTTGTGTAGATACATGTTTTGTCTTAGGACATCCTCATGAATATGAAACTTGTATAGCCACTTTCTAACTGTAAAGGCATGCACCTTTTTCAGCTGTAATGAAATCATAATTCATGAAGCCTTGCCTTTGTATCTTGCAGTATTCCTGCAGGGTAGGGATCTTGGGAAAGTCTTCCACTTGTACAATACTGTTCCTTCCATGCAGTGAAATGGTTCATTTAAATTTCCGTTGCAATCTACTTTAATTTTTAACCAGACTCACAACCTATTTCTTTCTGAAGGGTTCAAAGTATTGTTTTGATCATGCCATGCTTTTTACTCTTACATTTACATTCAGCAGCATTACTTTTTCGGATAGTTTTTATCTTTTTTTTTTTTTTAAAGAAAAAACAGCTTCACTATCCAGGGCATACTGTTGAAATTCAGACTAACTATCCATCATATTAAGTATGTTACCAAACACACAGGCTTTGATTAGGGGTTCTGATTTTTGAGCATAACTAGAAGGTAAACAGCAGTACAGACCTCTAGTAAATCCTGCAGAAAAGGAAATCATTTTCACAAGTGACACATATGTTCTCATAAATAGCTGCTTGTCAATAGTATTGAAAGAAGCATTGAGATCTAAAACTGGGAACAATGAGCTCATCAGAATTTGTAGAAAATCCTTAAATCTTAACTTTGGGGAATTAAAAGAGAGCTGTTTCTGAGATGTGTCAAATCTAATCTTTGATTGAGCTGCTTGAAAAAATAGTGTTTTTATCTAACCAACAATTAACAGTAATTGCTCTGTATTTACCCCTCTCAGGATGATTTAGACAAATTTTCTTTCAAAGTATCTTTTGCAAAGAGAATTTAACACTCCAACAATACAATACTGTAAAAACAGCCTTTAATTTAATTTCTTAAAAGGAATAATTTATAGTTAAAAGTGTTGATTTTGTAAAATATTTTCAGTTTTTTATTGTCAGTCTTACCTATGCTCCTTTCGTCGTTTTTTACAAAAATCACCACAGCCAGAATGACGATCAGTAGGCACAGCAGGAGTAGCTGGAAAAGACAACAGGTTGCAGTTTACATCACCAGAATAAACATTTTAGCAAACTCAAAATTAGTCTATAGGTTACAAGTTAAAGCTGTCAAAATAGAACTGGCTCTGCATTTAGATAGTGGACTCTTATAAGTGCCTAGGTGTTCATCTGAATAACAAACTGGACTGGACTCATAACACTGAGGCTCTGTATAAGGAAAGTCAGAGCAGACTCTTCCTGCTGAGGAGACTGAGGTCTTTTGTAATGCAGGGGGTGCTTCTAAAGACCTTCTATGACTCTGTTGTGGCAGCATCCATCTTCCATGGAGCTGTCTGTTGGAGCAGTGGCTTATCTGTAGCTGAGAGAAAGCGGCTAGATAAGCTGATCAGGAAGGCCCTCTGGACTCACATTATCTGTTGGATAATGTCTCCCACCCAATGCATGAAGCTGTTGCAGGACTGGAGAGCTCCTTCAGTGACAGACTGCTGCACCCTAAATGCACCAGGGAGCGTTATCACAGATCCTTCCTCCCAGCAGCTGTAAGACTTTATAACCACCACTGTTCCCAACAACCTTAATAAGTTGTAAAATTCATGCTGATTTTGCAGTTTCTATCTTAGTCAGTTAAATAACATGCTGCTTTCATTTTGCACATCTCTGATGTTGCTGCTATTATCCATTACTCTAAAAATGTCCATAGCTGGATATTGGTTAATTTATTCTCTCTGTGCACAATTGTTTGTATATTGTTAAAACACTATACAGTACATAATTTTATTGTTTATCTTTTAACTCTTCAATAGTGTGTTATTCTTATAAATTCTTCTAAGGTCCACATTTGTGTGACAGTTTTTTCAATAATCTTTTTGCTGCAATAAAAACCAGAATTTCCCCATTCTTGAAAATAAAGGGATATCTATTCAATTCTATTCTATTCTATTCTATTCTATTCTATTCTATTCTATTCTATTCTATTCTCTTTCACCATAAATCCTATAAGCAAAGTTATTAAGCATATTTTCATTGTTTTAAAACTGAAATTTGTCAGTCTACTAAAATGTTTTCCTGAAAAGTCAGCAAAGTGCTGCTAAGATTCCATCTGATCAGGAGGGTGGGGGGGTGTTTGCAATTAGACGGGCGTTTCAAAGAAAAAACATTCTGTTTATGGCATGATAGGGGCGTTCTGCACATACGTCACTGACAGCAACGCCTAAAACAGACCCTCAGTGGTTATTGTGGTTGTTTACTTACCCTGCAGTCTGAGACAGTCTGCTTGGCATCTCCTGTGTTGCTCAAATTAAATATTTTTTTTTCTTTGATCATCCTGTTCCCACTTTGCTGGAAGAGTAATCTTAAATTCCTTCTCATTAAATTCAAAGGCACATTCCAAATGAGTGGATTTAAATAAATATTACTTTTTTTGGAAAGAAATAGTAAAATATGGAAATAAATGCAAGATAAATATTTGTATAGTTTATTTGTTGGCAGAAATGTTAGGAAATCTCTCTCAAATATGACCACATGTATCCTAAGCCTTTATATTTACAAATTTCATCAAATGTGGGCCTACATAAGAAAAGCTACCAATTGTTTATTTTATTTCAAAATTGCTTCAGAACAAGAGGTATATTACAGATCTCTTCATTACCTGAGCACCGTACTTAAAAGATAACATTTTAAAAAACAGGATGAGAGTAACCGTGAAGCACAAGATAGAGTATCCTCTTATTGTGATTCACACATGATTGTGGCATTCTCAGACAGTTATGAGGATCTGTTATGCATGCCTGCTTTCTGAGGTGTCTGCTGCCTTTCATTTTCTTTAGAGAAAGGTGTTCAGAGAGGAAACCTGGAAAGGCTTTACTGAAAGCATTGCATGTGGTCTATGTGGGAAGTAAAAGTACACAGTTTGTCTCGAGCGAACCTACAAGTCTGACTCTAAATGATACTTTACTGTTTTGGTTCATCAAAATCGCTAGTCTAGGCTACTATTGTGAAGTAAAGATGCAAGGTTAAACTGATGTTGAAGAGCAAAAGCTTAAAAACTCGTCAGACATATGAGGATAATCATCCCTCTGATTGAGATAAAGGTTGGACGTGATGTTTTAGCTCTGAAAAAACATTCCAGCTACTTATTTTCAAAGCCTTAAAGTATTTCTGCTACAAACATATGCATTGTCATGGAGCATGGCACTGTCTAGACTCTGCTGCAGTGCCAAACAGACATCTGGTATTCCTGTGGTTTTGAGTCGCAGCTTGAAGGAAATAACAAATGGGTTCAGTTTATAATTTAGAAGGATAGCATCCATTTTTAATCACAAGGTTAGTATTTTAGGATGAAAAACAGATTTATTTATGTATCTGTTCTTTTTAACTTACCATAGCTACATAAAAACATCTCAGAGCAGATATATTTTTTCCTCTTTACTCCTCCTCACCTAATGCTGATTTTGCCTCCACTCGGAGTGGGCGTGCTTGGTCTCTGTTATTAATAAAGTTGGCTATTTTAAGAAACCTTCAACTCTGGGAATAGAAGACCCTTTCAGGCTGAACTTAAATGTCTGATCCAGGTTAAGCGGTGATCCTGAAAGTTTCATGCATAGCTAAGCTTGTTATGTGGTCAATAAGCAATATTTAAACTGTCAACTAAAATTAAATACATGGTATTTAGGCAAACTACAGTAACACACATATTCACGCTATGACCTACAACATCCAAAACGTTGTTTTTTGTAGTACTTTATTTTTCTATGTGTTTAAATTTGTTTTAACATATGAAAATCTTGGAGTTACACATTGAATACTAGTTGGGTGTCTGTTTTTTTTTACAATAACAACAACAGCTCTGAAAAAATAAAAAAAAGTTCTTTTCTATGCTATTCCACATTTAATGAGTAAAATAAGATATTTATGATTGCTATGAGAACCATGCCAATTTAAACAAAGCTCCAGCTGGTAGAGATTTCCCATCTTCAGCACAGCTGATTACAGGCTTTTGCTGAAGTGCAATCACCTTAATCAGCTGTGCCGAAACTGAAAAACACCCACGATCTAAAACATCACATTCTGAGATTCTTTTTTTGCAGGGTTGCCCTATATTTAAAGTCATCCTATTTCCCTGACTCTGATTAAGAGAGGCGTCCCCACATCATGACATGACTACCACCATAGAGTAATAAGCATAGTTAGCTCAGTAAAGCTTTGCATGTATGCAGATAAGTTTAATTTTGATGTCATATCATCAGATGTTCTTCTATAGATCTGCTAGGTCTCCTGTATGCTAAATAACAATTTATAGCCACAATTTCTAATGATTTCCTTTAAACAATGTATTGCTGTGACCCTTCAATTTAGATCAGAACTGGAGTGTCTGAATCATAATTATCCAGATGAATGATTCTCCTGCTATTGCTGCGCATCTCTGAAGCTCTCTAGGCTGCTTCTGCTTGCAAATCATGGGGGACAGCGATGTCTTGGTTAATTGTTGCTTTTGTTTTCCTTTTTAAACAATCAGTTTAACGTGTGATGAACAGTGCTTCATGTTCAAAACATGAAATATTGCTTCTTATTCTTACCCTGTTATCTTGCTGTGTTCTTTGTTACTCAAGAATAATGAAAAATGTTCTTGAAGAACTGATTGTTATGACCTAAAATTACACATTGGACTGCTTTGGTATGTATCTACATATATCTGAGAACAGTGGGCCTAGTACTTAATTAAACACATCTCAATCTTTTGATTTTACTTTGTAAAAACAAAACATTTAAATGTTATTGATCCTTTCTACTTCAAAATTGTGCATTCGCTTATTGGTCAATTATGTATCATCCCTCTTTAAGTTATAGGAAGTGGGAAAATCTAAAGGATATAAATATATTGTTGCACTCATGGCATACACTGAAACTGATTTTAAAAAGTGCAACAAATAACATGCATTTAAAGCCTGCAAAGGGGAGATTTCAGCTCTTATGAATTTAATGAATAGCCAGCACCCCGTACTACAATTTTAAGGGAAGCTTTAAGGGAAGTTTGCAACACCAAATAGAAAAACCTGAGCAGAAAACCAGTTTTTGTGTGTTTATACCTTTCCAATTGACTCAAACCCTTAGGATAAACAAAAAACACTGGAAAATCCAGGTCAGGTTTACAGACAACTGCAGGACACCTGCAGGGCCTCTCCTGGACTCTGTGCCTTTGCACTGAGGTGAAAACAGTTAGTTTCCACATTAACTCTGGCACCACTGACATTCTCAGCCTTGGCAGCGGAGGATTTATGACAGTCAAAGCAAACAAGGTGAAAATGCTAAAATGAGCCTGTGACCCCTGTACTAGATAGAGGTTTTCTTTAGTGTAAAGTCAATTCAAATGACTTATTATTTGCTGATTAATTAAAGAAATGTTGCAAAAAAAAGGTCCAAATTGAATTACAGCTGATAATAAGAAAAAGAAGTGATTTTTACAAGTTGAAACAGCTTCCACAGCTTGTGCTATTTTATTAAAACAAAACTAACATTTATTCTAGTCACTGAAACCTTTTGAAATAACTGAGTTCCTTTTGTTTGCCCGTTAAACGCTTAGAGTTATTTGGAGCTGCAACACATACCCCAGTTATGATTTTACAGAGGTGACCCCCCTTCCTCCTCTGCTGAGCGCTGATCCTCTGGCTCTCCAGCTCGGACGTCCCAAATAAAGACGCCGCTTGCTCCGCTTGGCTCCCCTCTCCTTTGGACCCCTCCATGCTGCTGAGCCCACAGATGTCCTCACAGGGTTTTCCAGAAGAGAATGAGGCGCAAACAAGAGTTTCCCCCACTAATGGAGCAGGATATGAACCCTCTGCTCCGGTATGCACAAAGGACCGCCTTTACTGACGTCTTCAAGTGTTAAAATCAGCAGTCAAACACATGCCATGGCTGTGGCACAGACATGCGTTTGAACCGAGGGAATCACACTTCTCAGTCCCTGATGTGATATAAACAAAAGTTAAAGCAAAGTCTAAAACCAACTTTACAGAGACCTCTGATATTACTTTGAGACGCGTCAATAGAGATAAAAAAGAAACTGTTAAAAATTAAAACAACTTATTGGTAAATTTGTATCTTTAGATTCCCTAAAGATGGCAAACTAAATGTTGGTATGTCGCCATCTTGTGGTCAACCTAGTAGCCATCAAATTACTTTGTTGATTTATTAAAAATCACAAAAACAAAACAAAAAACAAAACAAGCAAACAAAAAAAACAACAACAATAAAGTGATGCAGTTTCATGGTTTTAAAGTCTCCCTTTAGGTTGAATTTATGTTCTTTATTTTATTATTATTATTTTTTTTACTTTATTGCCTTAAATGGTCATCAAGCATTTAGCATCATACAGGGGAACAGAAAGTGGTTGGCAAACATAAAAGATAAATAAACACACACAAAAAAAAACAATAAATAATAAAAATAAAACAGAAATTGGGTCTAGTCTGTCACACTGTAGCGGGTATAGTGCATGTCTTATCAATTTCTGTACTCTAGGAGAATAAGGATATTTTAGATTTAAAGAAGCCTTAATAATAACAACAGCAATAATAGTAATACATGGATATAGTAAAAGTGTACAAGAGTCCTAAGTAAGATATTCAGTAACTGAGGTCCACCTTCTCAGAAAAACAGATACTTTCATCTGTGATCGTCCTTTATTTTTAAATAGTGAATTCCACATTTCCAATAATGTTGAAATATCTGTATTTTGCATTTGTTGAGACATTTTATTAGTTTCTACAATGTTTTTTGTTTTTCCATCACTTTATTTGGGAAGACATTATCATGGTTTTCTGATATTGTCCCACATACAGGAGAAAAACTGTTTATTTCCACAGAATCAATGCAAAATAATTTCTGGGAACCAGGAACGGTAAGGGCTGGGTTCTTTGGAGGTTGGGGTTTATCAGCCAGGGGGGAGGATGAGTTGGATCCAGGAAATTCTGTCAGTTTTGATACTGACAGTGTTTTTGTTGTGGAAGCGAAGGAATCCTGGTGAGTAGATCAGGTTGAAGGGAGCAATGACTTTAAAGGTGCTCAAAAGCACCAAAGGCTTTACCTTGAGCT
Organism: Cyprinodon tularosa; assembly: GCF_016077235.1. NCBI lineage: Eukaryota > Metazoa > Chordata > Actinopteri > Cyprinodontiformes > Cyprinodontidae > Cyprinodon > Cyprinodon tularosa. The sequence goes on from NW_024039012.1 coordinate 454,068, forward strand.
TTGGAGACAGCCAAAGAACTCAGAGGGTTTCTCAGGAGATTGAACCCTTAGGAACATTAATCTGTAAATGTTAACACTCTGGCAATGGAGAGCTGACAGCTAATTCTTCCTATTTAATTTTAATGGCGGTTGGCAAACAACATTATGGTGCATTACCGTCACCAACAAGTAAGGAGTGTGGACCAAGACTAACAAGCTCAAAAAAAAAAGAAAGTAATTTCCTTTCCTATACTCTTCCTCCCAAACCAGTGACCCACAACTAACGAAACAAAAATTTATAACTCATGTCAAAATAATCTTTTTAAAAAATGTTTACAATGTTGAATTGTTCCTTTTCCTGTTTAAGACACCTCAACAATTCCAGTCTTTGTAATATTTCCTACAATTATATATTACACGTTCCATTGTCTCACTTTCCCCACAGAAATCACATCTTCCTGTTTCATGTTTTCCCATTATAAGTAATGTTGAGTTAATTCCTGTGTGCCCCAACCTTAATCTAGTTGTTATCCTTTCCTGAATTCTGTTTCTTCCAATACTTCCTCTGATTTCTCCAGCCTTCCTTTGTATTCTATAAAACCATCTGCCGCTAATATCTTCTTCCCACATTTTTGCCCTTTGTAATTAATTTTATTCCTGATTTTGCTCTTAATTTCTGGTTTACTAATTGCAAGTCTAATATCAATTTAATTTCCCTTTAGCCCTATACACTGTATGTACAGGAACCCAAAGAAAAACTAGAATTAATCCCATCATCTGAATGCGATAAAGTATTTGTTGAATTTCTATTAATATATGACAGCAGACTTCTTAAATAATCCACTGCTTAATGGGGAACAGGTGAATCCAATCAACCTGCTACTCAGGGGGAAAGTGCTTGAGAAGGACCTCTGGAAGAAAAAGGTTAAATGAAAGAGAAAACTCCCAGACCCAAACAGACATGCAGCAAAGGTAAACAGGCCAGGAATTAAAATTGGAACTGAGGCCTGCATAACCAGTAAAAACTTCCTCAAAATACATAGCAATTATGTTGTTACGTTGAACAGCTAATGTAATTTCATTGTGTAATTATAGCCTTTTGAACTGTATTAAATAATAGTAAACTAATCTTATTTCTCAGCTAAATTGGATATTTTAGAAAGTAGTTTTTTCAAATGTTTATGAATTTTACAGGACTGAAAAAAACTGATATTGCATATGCACATTCCAAACTTGTGAGCATAGGCAATCATATGAGATATCGTAGTTTGTATTATGATTATAGTCGTATAGCAATTATTTCTACCATTCTGTAACTTTTAGAAGCATTCTTTCCTTTAGTCATTTTATTCAGGTACCTTAGAAAAGAGATACATATTAAGTTTGCAGAATATGATCTCTTTAAATAACCCAAATAAAACTTACCACAACATGTTCCAAAAAAGAAAATTAAAAACAATCCAAAATGATCAACAATCCACCACCAGCGTTTACCACAAGATGGTGCTATTGTAATATTTGGCACATCCTTAAAAGAATGTGTGCAAGAAGTTAATACTATTTCAACTTTAAAATACTTATTCTATGTAGAAAATGCCCCCTTTCTTTGGAATAATAATAGAAGCAACATGATTCTCACAACTTTGACCTGTAACTACGTTGTTTTGTTTTTACTCATTAGCAGCCTGGAGTTAAGTGACCTTTCATGGCTGAACAGCTGCATGCAAGTCTTACAATGTAAGACTTGCATCCTCAAGTGCAGTGCAAGAGACTGGAGGCAAAGGCAAACCAGTTCATTATTCTATGTTTGTTAGTTTCCAGTAGAATACTACTGATGAGATTGCATTGCTTAAAATAAAGAGAGAAACACCTAAGGTTTTAGCAAAAAGTCTCATTATGCTTCCATGTTTGTGGTAAAAGTTGGAATTTTTGGTTATGTTGCTCATCCGAACATGACACCATTGCACAAGGCAAGTTCTAACAAGTATGATTGGGCAAGTTTATGTGTGAAAGAACTTAACCAGATGTTATTTAAACTCATTTGTGTGGGAAATAATTCAAGCTAATACTGTTGGCTATGCCATGTTTTCATTACCCTGTGTGGACAATTTCCCAGGACTTATAGGTACTTGTGGGGACCAACTTTTAGTCTCCAGGAGGAAAAGTACTATTTCTAGGGAGAGAAAAAAAGACTAAGTTAAAGTTAGCTAAAGTTAGAGTTAGGATTACTGCAGGTTAGAGTTAGACCATAGAAATGACTCTAATATGAATGGAATTCAGTGGAAAGTCCCCACAAGAGCAGTGTGAAACAACATGCATGTGTGTGTGTTTGCTGTCCAGAGGTGGTAGAGTCCCCAAAGATTACATCAAATAAAAGCATTAAAAGCAAAAAACATCCATCCAATAAGTGACTCAATTTAAAGTAAAACATAGTATTTGATAAAACACTCCAAAGGTACTTAGAATTTAATTGTATTCTAATGTTTGAACATTCATTATTTGAAATAAATAAATATTATATATAAATATTTATTTATGCACAATTTTGGGTTTTTAAAGACTAATATACAAGATCAAATGAATAAAATAATAGCGGAGAGGCAAAAGATGTTCTCAACTTAGAGTATTGTTGGTTAATTATTATATTACTGAACCAAAAAAGTATGTTTCACTAAAATTACTCTTACACTAAAATTAATTATTGTTTGTTTTCAGAAAATCACTGAAGTAAATGTAGCCTAGTAAATGTAATTATTCACTACCCACTGCAAGTGCAAGAATAATAAAAAAAATAATGATAATAATATTAATAATAAATTAAAATCACCTTGGTTGAATTTTGGATTATCCTTATAATTTTGAATGAGTTTTTGCATCAACTGCTGCATGGAGGACACAGCAGGAATCATATTTTAGGGAGCACAAAGTCATAATGTTGGGCGACAGTGCACCCACAGTTCTCCTCAAAAAATGAACTTGTGGAAGAGCTCAACCAGCTTGAAACCATCTTATCTCAGGATAAATATGTCACAAATATCAACTCTGTTCAACAGTTCAGTCTTTGTTTCTCTTCAAACTTTTTATTGAATCATTTTGAACTGTCACCTCTAATTTACAAGCGTTTGCAAATATTTTGAAATTATGTAATACTTGAAGATAGATTATGTGCAGTTTGTGTTCTATCGGTATCAAAGTAGTTTAATAATAAAGCTGTTGATAAATAAGAGATAGTTTTCACTAAATATGTTTGATTTTATCCACAACAATTGAAGACAACTGTTAAATAGGTAATAACTGTAACTCATTCACAGACGTTTATTTGCAGTTCAAGTGCTTGGAAAAGTATGCGGAAAGATAGATTCTCATGGAAAGAACAAGCACCAAAGGAGTTCTGTTTGGTCACAGTGACAGCTGGTGGTCATGCTGATGCTAACCACTCATTTCCGCCTGTTTAAATAAGACACATTTTCTGCTGCTGTAAAAAGTAATTAATAACTATGACAGCAAGAGTGGTGGGAAAGCGCAAGTTTCTTATCCTTTAGTTTACACTTAAAACATTGATTCGTGTGTGGTGTACACTCTCATTCTGAGTGCATGTATAATGTCAATAAAACCTTGCACACATGGGTCAAACGGAGGTTAGACTGTTCTACCTATCCTGCCTACAGCAGTGAGGTTTGATTTAGAATAGTGCACAGACCACTAACAAAAGATATAACTTCAAATTTCAGAGGAATGGGGGGATTCTAAAATACTTTATCAAAAGGAGAATCTGCAACTTCCTGCTGAAACTGTTAAATGACTACAAAACAAATTGGGTCCCATCAGCTTAATATTGGTGCCCACTCTGAGAGTACTGGGTTGTAAAAAGGTATTTCTCCCCTTAAGGCATGATGGGGTTTTCTAATGTATGCTCCCTGTGGCTAATACACAGGACTGCAGCCCTTTCTTGCTTATTCTTATAGCTTGTACAGTACTTGTACTGAGGGGAGTGGGGGTCTAGTGATTAGGATATTGCGCTTGGAATCCAGAGGTTCAGAGTTCAAGCCCCACTCCCAAAAACTCCCACTCAGAGCCCTGAGCAAAGACCCTTAACCCCACGCTGCTTCTGTGCACTGTACAACGGCAGCCCATTGCTCCCCAAGGGGATAGGTTAAATGCAGAGAGTTAATTTTGTTGGTTTGAATACATGACAGTGTAATGAAGAAAAAAAGCTGGAAAAACAAAAAGTTATGTACTTGACAAGGTTTGAAAAAGAAAACCTTTTTACCTTATTTGGAGTTGCAATTGGTGTCTGAGCTGTTAGGAGCTATTAGTCTTTAGCTTTACTTTCATCAAGTTGTACATAATAATTAGTGAATTATTTAGTTGTGTTGCATTACATTGAAAGTAAGTAACAGCAAACAAGAACTTATTGCCACAAAATGAAGATGACTGCAGCCACCTGAGGTAAACTTAGCATTTTAATTGTTCGTTTTCATTCCTAAAGACCTCCTGGCTTCCTGATTTATGCATGATTTATAAATAAATCCCTGGTGTTTCACATGTCATCGATCCACTATGAGCTATATCAGTAACTAAAACCCTATGTATGACCTTTTTCTCTTTAGTTCTAAGAGACATACTGTTTATTGTAGAGCTAAGGGTGGAAAATATCGTTCCTTAAAAATTTATCAATATCAAGGTGCAAAAAGTTAGTTTTATACATTTGAAGCATATTTTGCATAGTGATAGTGTAAGTAACAAAGTTAAGAGAGAACATGTGAAACTATGTTAATGAGGTACTTTCTCTGGAAAAAGGCAGGTAATTCCCAACATAAATGAACGTATTAATAGTATCAATAATTGATACCATTGATTGGTCCCCACGCTCGCCAGACCTAAATCCAATAGAACACCTCTGGCACATTATGTTTCGATCCATCCGATGCCGCCAGGTTGCACCTCAGACTGTCCAGGAGCTCAGTGATGCCCTGGTCAAGATCTAGGAGGAGGTACCCCAGGACGCCATCCGTCATGTAGGAGCATGCCCCGACATTTTCAGGCATGCAAACACGCCCGTGGGGGTCATACACATAACTGAATACTATTTTGAGTTGCTCCAATGAAACTTCAGCAAAATGGAATAGCCTGCCACATCATTTTTTTTACTGTAATTTTTGGGGTGTCTTTGAATTCAGCCCTCTGATAATTTGATAATTTTCATTTCCATCAAATGAGGTGGCATCCTTTTGTTCCTAACATATCACCCAGTCCATATCAGAATAAATAAGTAGCAGGAAATAGTTTAACACATCCCCTATACACACACACACATATATATATATATATATATATATATATATATATATATATATATATATATATATATATATATATATATATATATATATATATATACTGTATATATATATGTATATATATATACCGGTATACATACAATCATTTTGGATGTATACAGTAGACATAGCAATATAAAATGTCTGCAACATCAGGAAAAAGGAACATCAGAAACTAAAGAAGTATTAGTGTCTCGGAGAAGAGCTGCAGAAGGCCTGGAAAGGTCCAGGCATCAGTGGTGCCTCTGGTCACTGGGGCACTCTGGGCGGTACTCCCCCATAATGGAGGAGTGGCTACAGCAGACATTGGAAATACATCTGACATCTCAGTCCAGAACAAAGCAGTTCTATGAAATGCAAAGATACTGTGCAGAACCCCCAAGCTCTCAGGCCTCTGGTAGAGGACCTGAACTTGGAGGAAAAAGACAGACCACCCGCGGTGGGTGAGGAATGGTGGAGCTTTAGAAATTATTTTTGCTTGATGTCAACTCCTGCTTGTGAAAACAGTTTTAAGCAGTCACAGCAGATTACATAACTACATTTAGCTTACTAACTCGTTTTTACCTTGTTAATACTGACTGTCATGTAATGTGTACATAATCTTAACACTGTAAATGCTTTTTATGTTTTCACAGCTAGAATAAATGTTTTATGAGTCTACAATTTTTTCATAAAGAATATCTGCTCAGTGTAGGACATTGGAAATTTAGTCTGAAAAATTTAAAGATGGAGCTTGACTTATATAAATAAATAAATTGCCTCATTTTATCCTGGAAGCTGTGAAGCAGACACAGACTTTATTGTCCTTATTCAATTCTACTCCCTGTTGATCAGTCAATAAGTAACACAACCACAATTTAAAACCTAAAATCCCATTGGTTACTATTAGTGTTTATTATTTTAAACATATACAAGTTAGAGGGACTGGATTGAATAACATCCCTTTCACCTTCATTATCTACCCTAACCAGACACTTACCCTAACCATTACCAAGATACACTATTTAAAAACCTAAACATAATAAATATCACCTAAACTCAACTTCTTAAAGAATGCATGCCCACGCACACAATAACAGGCATAATAAATCCCAGAAATCTAGCTCTATATTACTGTGTAACTTGCTGGAGGTGCTTTAAGTGCATAAGGCCAACTTAACTTTACTGGAGAACACATTACATAACACTGCCATATGAGGACATCATTAAGGGCAACGCCATGCAGACAGGAGCTGTACTACTCCCGATTTCCACCCCCTACCACCTCCATATATCCTGAAAGCATCTTGGGAGGGGTGCCCTTCAGCTGCCCACATCTCATTACATGCAGATCAACATGGCCTGTAGCTTCCCGCTGACATTCAATTAGACTCTTTCATTTTCCCATTGTTTGCTCTGCCACTGCCGCCTCCTGCCACGGCACCTGCTGTCATGTGCTAATTATTCTAAAACATCCCTCCAATTAGCTGTGAATCTGTTTCTTACTGTACAGCCACAACACCCAGTGAGTGAAGTACACCTGTACTGCTTTGTTAGATGAAGATCGGTGATGCATAATACAATGGATGTCTTTGCAATATTCAGAAAATGAATAGCAAGGCTGGTCAAAGGTTGTGGGTTGAATACCTTCACTCTTGACCTGTAGGCCTTTGGACATTTTGTTCTGGTTTAAACTTTCCCTAGATTCAGTGAGTCAAACACAAACTCAATGTATAAAGTTCTAGAATCCTGTTTTACTATTAAAAAGAAAATATCTTCTTAAAAAAATTTAACTTTTCTGGCACTGATGGCTATTCTGGAGGCAGGTTTAATAGAGGCTAATGCAGGTGGATCAGATAAGTGGGTAATGAGAACTGGGCAGAGCTAAGCAGTTGTGAAAAAATGTGTGATCAGACCAGACATTAGTGCTAAGATTATGACAATGGAAGCCAATGGGAGTCAACACATGAATCTCTCTCAATACGATATAAGAATGGGTGTGTGTTCGTATTTAGTTTATATAGATGCATGAAGGTTTAATTAATAGTGGTGATTACATTTACATGATTCTATTTGTTCATAATTATCTAATTGATTTGGGATTTATAATGAACTGTCATGATCTTGGTACTGATGTCTGGTCTGCTTACTCATTTCAAATACCTGCTTATCTCCACCCATTACTCATTACCACTCATCTGATTCACCTGCTTCAGATTTTATTTAGCCAGCTTGATATGAACCATTTAAACCATATTTTTAAGAGGCAATAGCAACATACAGTAGCCTAATACAGCAGAAACAAGTCAGAACTTTGACACTATTATAATTTGCCAAATCTGTTTTAAAGTAGGTTTGAAATCATTTATTGGCTGGTTCCGAACTATAATCTCAGAAAAATACACTCCTTTAGATGTTCAAGTCTTTAGCATATATTTAACTGGTAGACGTTTGGGCATCTTCTCCATTAGTCTTTGAATTTTTTTTTGACACTTAAAGGTCAAACATCTCTCCAAAAAAATATTTTTTTGTATATTTGGAAAAGCCCTTTGGATGTGATATGGCAAGGCAAGACAGGGCAATTGTATTTGTATTGCACATTTTAGTGCATGCACATTTCAAAGTACTTTACATATATTAGTTGATAAAATAGAAGAAAAATAAAAGCAGAATTATATAAAAAACATTTGTAAAACAGATGAAACCAATAGAACTTAAAAAAGCAGCATAAAAGCAAGAAAAAACAAAACAAAAGGAACCTGATAAAAGGAGATAGAGGAGAAAATAAAGAAGTTGGATCACAACCAGTATCAAGATTTTCTTTCTACTTTTTGGACCTTCTGTATGAGTTTGTGTCTTGAAAATTGTTTAATAAATTAACAACATGTGCAAGTCCTTACTACTTGTTGCTCTTCCTGCTATCATAGGGAGTACTGCCAAAGTTTACCCTCCATGCAAAACAGTTAATACCTAACAAAAGACTGACTCGCAGTCTAGCCTGGCTGCCAGGTGAGTTGCATGTATCAAGTCTTCACCTCATTAACGGACAGCTAAGCGCTCTTCTTGCTTCGGATCATCTTGCTTGCTCAAACATCGGTGTCCTTGCACATCATAAAGCACATATTTCAATGAGTATGTCAAGAACATGGAGGCCTGTTCAGATCATGTTGAACTTAGTAAAATACTGATTACACATCCAGAGCAAGTGCATTGTAAATCTGTCAGTTTAATTCTTGTTTTTTACTGACAGCAGCCTGCAGCCTTACAATTGAGTTTATGGGTTTGATACAAGATTTGCAAGTGCAATGCTTTAAAGAAATGCTAATTCTAATAAACTTTTTTGTCATGAAATCTAGTAAAATATTAAAAAGCACATGATATACACCAATTTGCCCATAGCAGAGATAAATAAGGCTGAAGAAAAGTCTGTTAAAATATTTTTGTGTGCATATAAATATGAAAAGGGGTATTCATATTTTTAATGAGTTATCTTTTATTTTATAACCCTTTGCTTTAGCACTGCAGGACAAACTGACCTTGCAAATCAGTGTGAACACCCAGTTTTAGTGGTAAAACACGGTGGGGGCGGCATCATGCTGTAAGCTTTCTTACTGTCAGTAAAAACATGGAAGGAAGTTGATGATGTAACGGTGATGGTAGCAGCTAATTACAAGGCAGTCCTGAAGGATCTGTGAATGGAGCACGAGGTTCATTTTGCATCTAAGTACTTGAAAAATATCTCACAACGATACAGATTGAAGAAAGTGAGGCTAGAATAAGGTTAAGATATGAATCTAATTGAGAATCTGTGATAAAAGTTTTGCATTTCTTTTAACATATAGGTTTTTATTCACTTTGAATAAATCTAACTCTAATTGTTTTACTTCTACATGTTATACAATGGTAAGCTTTAACATGCGATCACAATAAAATACTAAATACTTTGCTCTATACTGCTTAAAAATGTGATACAGCTTAAGATGTATGAATAGTTTAAATGTAACAAGTTATAGAGAAGTGAACGAATTGTTCTAAACGAATCTTCTGTGTGAACACACCTGAGTTACAAAAATAAAATCTGTCTGCAGAAAAGATTTCACGTTTTTAAAATCGCAGTAATGAGGGTCCAGCCTTGATGTCATGCTCACAGCAAATGCCGGAGGTCTGAAGCTGCCACTGGACAATTTTCTTTAATGGGTCTGTAGCCACAGGAAGACTCAAAAAAAAAAAAAAAAAAACACTGGTTAGCCTGCAGATGTATCCCTGCAGGCTAAAAGAAACCAACAGCTGAGACACATATTGCAAAAATGACCAAGAGGTAATTATTATCAATAAGAAAACAGAGCACCATGTTAGAAATGTTCCTTGTTTCTGTCAGTAAGCTTTGAAAGTGATTTCACAACTTAATTTGTTGGCCTGGTTGGCTTAGTGATAGTGATTATTGTTCAGTTTTAAAGCTATGCAAGACTTTATATCTTCTTTTTTTAAACTAAAAGCAAGCATTAAGACAGTCAATATAACTAGTAACGAAATCCAACATGCTGGTGAAGATTCTCAATTATCCATGACATGTAAATTCACCAAAAGAAAAAAAAAATCCAATCAAATGTATTTCAGTAATTGGACTAACAACTGGACTTCAAAAGTTGCTGAGCAGTTTAAATATTATCTCTAACTGTATATGAGTTTCGTTTTACTTGGTATATTTTTTCTTGCACACTAATAGCTGAGACACAAAAGTCTCAATATGTAAATTTCTACCTGCGGTAGGCAAACAAAGCCTCGCAGGTATATCCTACCTCAGTAAAGCTGAAGAACTTTTGACTCTGCACTGGATCCAGCCATAAAAATCTAGTCGATATCGGACCTCATAAAACTGCATCAAACTGGTAATATTTTACTTTTGAATTTTAATACAACAATTAAGAAAACATGACTTATGTGTGAGGATGAATGTGGAATAGAGTTACCTGTATAAATAAACTGAATTAAATAAAGCTTTTCTAATTTCAGCTTTTCTCTGTGTGAGCCTGTCTAGGTTGAAATGCAGTTAGTCTTCTCAAGGGTCAGGCTTGATAAAGGGACACATCCCTGTTGCTGTGGCAGTAAGATCAAGCAGCACACGTACAATGTAGGAATAGTTCACCAAATACAGTAATAACACACCCTATCAGATGAATGTCTATTTGGTGTAACATAGTTTACAGATATCACTGAGGTAGAATGGAACGTTCAGACTACAAGCGCTGGAATGAGCAAAAAAGCTCCTGTTGCTTCATTTTTTGTGCTTGTACACATAAAGGTCCGACGCGCCTCAAGTGCATCTTTGATTCTCTTGAGACATGTCCAGTAAAGTGTGTCCAGATGCGTCTGACGCTTCTGCTGCTCCTGTGTTCAATGGCAGAAAGCGGCTTTTCTATATTTGCCATTATAAGTGGGTAAAAAGTAGTTTTAATGTGTTTAAGTGAGAAAGTCCAACTGAAATGTCATCTGCGAGGTCAGTTTATCAAGATTACGATCCTGCCTTCAAATATTATTTTGCTTTCGGAGCATTTTATTTTGCTGTCATGTACGTAATCCAAACTGCAGGCACCAGAATATTAACAGCAAACATATTTTGCTGGAAGATTTCGACTTTTTAAGTTATTTTAGGCGCTAATAAACTGTTTCAGAGTAGTGTTCATAGCGATCTGCATCAGCAGTGCTCTGTCTGTCTCCCTGCCAGCTCCCAGATCAGCATCTCTGATTGGGAGATGTGGTGCATCGAGTAGTTAAGTTTTTTTCCTCCACATGTGAGCATGTCCTGTGCCTCAGATGCTCAGAGGCTCATAAGACGCAGTTTCAGATTCTTCTATGCTCCCTCTGCTGCTGGAAACACGCTGCAGGACCTTTTGATGCGCCTTGATGCTTGTCAACTCTGCATATAAACCAGTTGCTTCTGTTGCTTCAGTTGCGATGGCACAATCGACTCTTCAGGGATTTTCGCTTCTGTTCACTGCGGTTGAAAGGTGTTCAATATACATAATCCAAACTGCAGGGACCAGAATAATTTCAAAATTGTAAGTTAATTTAGGTGTTAAAAACTAGTTTAAACTGTTTCATGGGAGTAATAATAGTGATCTGCATCACCAGTGCAGTGTCTCTCCCTGCCAACTTCCACATCAGCTTCTCTGATTGGTTGATGTTTCGCGTCGAGCAGCAAAAGTTCAATTTTACCTTTGCAGCTCGTCCTGTGCCTCAGATGCTCAGAACCTCATGAGGCGCTGTTGCAGCTGCTGAGATGCATCAAGATGCTCTACTTAGACAACTTTTATTGTCCTTTTGTATGCACGGAGTATACAAAACAAAATTTAATTTTGTACAGCTCTCATGACATCTACATTTCTTAAAGTGCAGCAGGGGTTGAATGTAAACAGTGTGTGAGGAAAAAAAAAAGACGTGTTGCAAGACCATGTAAACCAGCTGCTTCTGCTGCCTGAATGAAGCATTAGAACCAATGAGGCCAGTGACAACAATAGCCCTTTTCTTGTAAAAATTTGATTAAAATATTAAAACTGAAGTCCTGTTTGAGAATCATTTTTAATAGTAAGAACTGATATTTAATATTTAAATTTATTTAATTTAATTTAATGATATTTTGTTATTTAAAGAGCCATCACTCCTGGCAAAAGAACCCAGAATAAGACAATAGCTTACATTACATGAATAATGACATCAGTACTCAGATGACCGGAAAGCCTTATGGCAACTCCTATAATCTGATTTTAGCATCCAACTGTGTTTTAGCATCTGACTGTGTTTGATTGATTTGACCAAATTGGTCAAATCAATAGTCAAATGCAAAAAGATTTATGCTCCACTAGAAAAGTGAAAAAAAGTTATTTCTCAAATGCTTTTTTTGCACATTAGCCTAAATGTTTAACCTATTAGTGACCTACAGGGCAATTTATTTCATCATTAAGCTTTTCTTTTCTTTCCAATTGCTATTTTTCTGATAGGCTGCGTTTTGAATGAAAGCATTATGGATTAATTGATGCATTGATCGACTAAGGCTTTCAGCACTCCAATTTATGAGGGGAGGATTTATGCAGGCTCAGTCACAGCTGACTTGACTGACCTGTTTATTGAAAGTAAAGCTATTTTTGTCCCAGCTCAAAGGGAGCAACTTAAGATTAGACAAGATTTATTAGTCTGTCACAGGTTGGCACATGTAGCTAAAGGTTTAACTATTTAAGCTTAGATGGCATGAAAGGAGTAATTTTTTTCTTTTTAAGGTGGATACTTCCTTTTCTAGATAAAAAAATAATAATTAACTATTTGTTTTGTTTATGAGTTAGAAAAAGAAACACTTATTTTAGTATATGTGATGAAAATAATGGAAAAAAAAAGACAATAAATACAATAATATTTGAAGCTGACCTCCTCCAGAAGATCATCCTTAACAACTTGTAATTGCATCTCATGCTGACGCACAACAAATTAGGAAAACCGCTTACTGGAAACCAGTCACTCCAAAGGTTATCAAACTTGGCACAGTCAATATTTCACTTGACATTTTTAAATTTGCGTCATAGTGATCTATTTCCTTTTACCTTTTGAACTTATAACATATAAACTCAACTCTTCAAGACTAATGCACATACATTATCGCCATGAAAGCACATAATAGCAAACTACTGTACACTGTTAGAGCCTTGAGAGGGACTGTGATTAGAAAGCTAGGGTCAAATGGTAAAAATTTATATTTTCATCAAAGCTATTGTTAATTTCTGTCTTCTTTGGACATTTTAAGGTTATTTATGCTGGCAGCATAGGTCTTAGCCGCCGACATATCATTTCAGATGAAATAAAGTTCTCTGGTGATACATACCAACAACTGAAATTAAGGAGTTTTTACCCCCAGTGGCTTTGATGAAATAGGTCACTGGTCAGCAAAACAGAGCTGCCATGGTGCATATCGTCCCTCAGGGATTAAGTGAGGTCCTAAAAAAGAAAACATTTTTTATTTCACTGAGCAGGGTCCATGTGTATTTTTGTGACTTTTGGAATGAATTTGATAAAAGAAGGAGTGTAGAGGGTTGTGCTTTTTGTGATATTTAACCTAAATGAATGACTAAACTATATTCTCTGTGAATTAGGTGGATATGGAGCATAAAAATGTGAATAGGTATGGTCCAAAGTCATAATGTAATGCTGTAATGCAGTTATTCAGAAGTTGAAAAAAAGCAGAAACTATTCTAAGAGCCTATATTTTAAAACAGGTTACAAGAAGAAATATGACTCTTTTTGGTAATATTTTTTATATACCTTTGTGCAACTCTACATTTAATAAATACAAACAAGCAAATTATTGTAAAAATGTTATGGTTAAAGGAGTCATAACTAGATATTTTACATATAAAAATTCTTTAAAATGTCTTTAAATTCCCAAATAATGTTTTTTAGGACAACAAAAATTAAATAGAGCTCATTCGGACCCCTTTTCTTCTCCAGAGGGTATGAGAACTTGATGTATGTGTGAAAATTTAACTGGATTTAGTCTTTTTCACCATGGGGAAAAGGTTGCAAAGTAGCCCCACTTTACCAATTGCACTGAAAAAATGAGGAGTAACATTTTTTAGAGAACGCTAGCTAACTTTTTATACATAATTTTTTTATAGATGTCATTCTATAAATCCAAGTTTAATTTTACTTACTTAAGAACGGTTGATTTTTTTAAACAAACTCTAGAACTTTTACTACCATATTATTGTTAATAAAGGTGTACTTTTGTTTTGCTAATAAATAATGCTGAACTCATATTTTATTCAGTTACAAATGTTAAGTAAAAAGTAATAATTTTCTTTTTCCAAGTAATCAATTGCATACTATTTTCATTGTTTTTCCATTTTCAATACATACAACTCATCTAATAAAATTCAATACAGCTGTAAGACATTACAAACCCTTTGTCAGCATGTGGGTGGAGGTTGGTTGAGGACCCAAATGCAGAGATGAGGGAGGCAGAGATTAATTCTTGTAGGTTTAATAAAATAAAAAAAATAACAGAAACAAAATCCAAGCAGCAAACCAAAAGGCCAGGAGATGTCAGGAGAAAACACACATGGGGAGCCAAAAAACAACAAGGAACCAGCACTGAAGAACTGCACAGGGGGAGGATATATGGGAGACAGAACAAAGACTGGGGTAATTAGATGATATGGAGCAGGTGTGGATGCAAGTGACTAGAAGGGAGCTAGGTGAAAGGAGACAGGAACAAGAGGGCAACAGAGAGTAACTCAAGACTGCTTGAATATAGCACAAAATGGAAAACAAAACAAAAACAAAAACAAAAAACCCAACAAATAACACTTTTAAGCTATAAGAAGACTCTCTGTATACAGTAATCTTGCAACTGCAAATCAGGCTATATTAAAACAATCATTTCTCACTGAAAAGTAATCTTGTCTGATTCAGACAGTTATTGATTAAGAGAAACAAGGAAACACCCATCCTTTTTCTCCCACTTATTAATTTAAGGTCACATTGCCTATCTCAAGCAGTCTATTGCCATAGGCGGTGCAAACCTGGACAGTTCGCCATTCTATTGCAGGGCAACACAGAGATGTACAGCCATGCACATATACATTCACACCTAAGGAGAATCTAGCAAAGCCAATTGACCTGTGGGAGGAAGCTTGCGTACCCTGGGAGGATCCACATGCAGAACCGCAGAACTTTCTTGCTGCAAGGCAAAAGTGCTACAAACTGCACCACTGACAAAATATTCTATTTCTGACCTAAACATTCAATTGAAAAAGCTTCCTGGATAAGAAGTGAAACGTCTTCAAACTTGTAAACAAAGTCCAGTGGATTGTTTCTAAATTTTTTTTGGAATGACTATGACTGACAATCTTCACCAACACTCTGCATTTAACCCACCTCCTTGGGGAGCAGTGGGCTGCCATCATGTTTGGTTGTTGAAAGGCAGGCCAGATTTAACAATAAATATCAGTTATCCTCCTACTTGAGGAAAACTGTACAATACCAACCCCAATAAGTTCAGAGTACTCAAGATGTTTGTGGAAACTGTGTTAGGAATCCAGTTTGTGTGAGTTTTTTGTGTGTTTCTTCTCTCTCCACCAGCAGGTGGTGCCCTGTCCTCTTTGGGCCTTCCTGCACACCTGCGGCTCGTGGATTCATTACTGGCGGAGTATTTGAGCTGTGAGCTGTCACTACCTGGACGCCAGAGTGTTTGCCAGTTTTGGGTACTCTAGCCAAGCTGAGATTAGCTGAGTATAACCTGAGCTTTGTTTCTCTGAGTCCTATCTAGTATTCTGTCTTTGCTCTTAGGCAGGAAGCCTTCCTGTGTAAGTGGACACCTGGACCTTCTCCCCCTGGAAGGATTTACCGAGTACACACTGAGCAGGGGATAACCTCTACGTGATCCGTTCAAGTTCCCATCGGAAATCCAAGTAACAGTCGACTCCATTCCTCCTCCGGGTCCAACGTATGTCTACCTGTCCACTGTCCAATGAGTTCCCTCTTCTCTGGATAATCCCACACAGACTGGATTCAAGGATAGACAAAAGCCCCCTCAAACACTTTCCAGTTCCGGTTCACCAGTTCGCTGAGTTCCAGATCCAACCTCCGTTCACATTGCTACAAATAAACCTATTAAACTTTTCTCCATGTTCTCTGAGTGGTTTCTCTGCATGTGGGTCAGATTCCTTAAACCGATCATGACAAACTGATTATTAGTTTGGAGTACTTATATTTTTACAACATTTAAATCATAGTTTAAAACATGGAACTACTTCACACTTTAATATTATAACTCAATTAGTAAAATACTTTGAGGTACTGTTTGTCTCTGTGTTGCCCTGAAATAGTACGATGACCTGTCCAGGGTGTACCCTACCTAGGCACCACCACCCCTCTCGACCCCAGCAGGGATAAGCGTGAAGATGGATGGATGGATGGACTTTGAGGTAATTGTTTTCCACAAATGTTTTGAATATTATGAACTATTTGAATTTACAGTATTTGCTTCAGATTCTGAATTCCAAGAGACTTTTTATTAGCTAAGGAAAATCTTACCCTAGAAAAGCTACTGTGGAACAACATTTGCACTGTTGAACTGATTGGGGGTGACATAAGAAAAACTTCTCCTATAAGGCACATTAACATACTGTATTGCATGTTCAAAAATATTGGTAATCTAAAGCCCAGAACTAAATCTATTTGATGCTGATATCTTGTATGAAAATGAAAATGGTCTACGCATAGATTTCATTAATTTGCAAACCACACTTTTAAGATTTTAGAGGTAATTCATTTTGGAAATTTCTTTCCACTTGAGAAAAATAATGTATTAATTAGTTTTTTCCTTTGTTTTAATCCCTTAGAATACATATCTATCTTGGTAATTAATGAAAATGAATTAAACTTTTTTGGAATAAAAGTTCTGATAAACCTTCGTAAAGTCTTGGAGGAGTGTTACACGGCAACATGGAAAATATTAAATCAACAATGCGCTGATATTATAAATGACAATGAACCTAAATTGGAAAATGTAGCGGGGTGGGGGGTCAATAAAAAAGGGAGGGTTTGGGTAGAGGAGGGGTGTTTCGGGGGGAGTGGTGCTGAATGAACAGCTCCTCATCATCATAAAACAAGCAGAGGGCTCCGCTGCTCCGCCAGAGCCGCCACAGCCATGCTCCAGCCGCGCTCCCCGTCCTGCAGCCCTACGCTGCCTCTCCTCCTGCGCCCCTGACCCTGCACAGATCACAGCCATGAAGAGGCAGAACGTGCGGACACTCGCCCTCATCGGCTGCACTTTTTTCTACCTGATCGTGGGCGCCGTTATCTTTAAAGCTCTGGAGTCCGGTGAGGAGACAATCCAGAAGGAAATGCTGGACATGAAGAAGATTAACCTGCTCGACAGATTGAACCTCTCCAAAGAGGGCTTTGACGAGCTGGAGGAGGTTGTTCTGGAACTGAAACCGCACAAAGCCGGCGTGCAATGGAAATTCGCAGGTTCCTTTTATTTCGCCATCACGGTGATAACGACCATAGGTAAGAGCGCAACTTCTCAGATCGAACTTAGGAGTTTTATCCCAACTTATTCTTCACGTCTGAGCGTTTTTTCTCTCTCCAGGATAAAATACCATAGAGAAGATAGATACTGCTGAATGCCCAAACCTGTTGTACTTAACTTTTTCTACTTGTTTGCCATCAATATCAGAGTGTATATATTTATGTCCACTTCTTATGGTGGCAGAAAAGGCCACATAGGAACATTCTATGCTGTAAAAATGTCACATCCTTGTAATTATTCTGCAAAATAATAGTTCAGATAGATGAATAGTAAAGATAAAGGATATTATATTATGATCAATGGTAATAATCATCCTTATCATCAATCATCATATTCTCCAGATCAAATATTCCCGAAAGATGTGGGAATTTGATCAAAAATCATAGCAGTCAATATTTATTTATTTAGTTATTTATTTATTTATTTATTTATGTATTTATCCTAAATGCGTTCCTATGATTGCAAGTGGCACAGACTGATGGTTTAACAAACGTACAGAGGCGGATTCTATAGCATTTCATTTGCTTGCAGCATTATGCATGTCTCTTAGTGAAGCCAAGAGGAGAACGATTTGCCAAGGTTGTTAGAACTGATGCTTGAGGAAAATTAAGGCCCACTGACTTGTTTTGTTGTGTTCTGTATGTTCTTGTTATCTCTTCCCCCAAAAGACCCATGTGCAACAGCATAAGGTATTAAGATGCAAAATGTGAAACTCCATGCTACTTGCAATACATTTTTATTTCAGAATATGTCAGATCTACAAGTGCAGGGTTTTGTTGGAGTAAAGTCATACAAAAGACGATGGTTTAAGCATCCCTAAAAATATACATTTACCTACCAGACACAGAATGAAAATGAAATGAACTGAAATCAAACTGCATACCTCAATTAAGACCCGACAGCAGGTGATTTTTGTTATTGCCCAAACATTCACTAACAGTCTGATATAGTTGTTATATATATATATATATTTATTTATTTATATATATAGCTTTTAAATAGCAACAAAAGTTCAACTACAAAGTCTTGAGACGGTAGAGCTGAATATGTATGCATAACGCACCTCCCTTTTGTAAAAATGTCTGAAAATCGTGTGCAATTTTTCTTCCACATGCACTTTGCTGTTTGCCTATATTTTGAAAATACAAACAAAATACACTGTATTTCTGGTTCTAAGATGACACAATGTGAAAATTTGTCGAAATTCGATATGAATACATTGTAAATACGCTTACAAGAAAAAAGAATAAAAAAAGGGAAAATAACCTCAGTCATGACTTGAGAGATGTATACTTAACTTCTTCTTCACCCTGTTGTTTGGAAAACAGTATTTATGTCAAACAGAGGCATATTTGGTTTTTATCTCAGATTCAAAAAGAGCTTTTAAAACCAATTGTCTCTATCAATGCCATAAATATAAGTCCGATATTGTTTCCTGGTTGAGGAGATTACAATGTGGAGAAATAACCCAGTTTCCCTTCATTTTAAAACCATGTATGATTCATTTTGATCAAATAAAGTAAGCAGAAAAGTTAAAAGCAACAAAATTAAATCCTGAAAAATCTTGTTTAAAAAACACATTAAAAGATTAAAAGAAAGATGAAATCATTTGAAGCTAAAAACAAACAAATAAGGGACATTTTAAAATTTTTTACTTCACCTTTAAAAATTCTGAGTTTAATAATTTAACTTAAAGAAGAATGAAAAGAAGTAAATGGAGTTCATTAAACACAATAGTGATCTGGCAGGACTACGGAAACTGCTGAAATGTCAGAGAGCAAAGCCGTCAGAATAAATGGGCACTCGAACCCTAGTTATAAAACATGCTGATCATGTGGAATTGGGCTAAAAACAATTGAAGGGAATAATCCCTCTCAGCCCTGGTAAACCAAGTCTGCCTGCCATTGACGCATCAGTAGCTAATAAGCTTCCTCCTCCCTTTCATTTTTGCTTATATCATTTAGGCTTTAAACATCAACAGCAGCCATCCCATAACAAAAGTCAATGATATTTGAAAGCTATAATCAAATACAATGACCTCACTTCAGTTATTCCTACAAGGTTTAAAGGAGATAAAACCAAGAACATATTAATGAAAACAGATGTTTAAAAGCATTGATTCTGTTTCAAAAATATCAATTTCATTCTGTTCTTATTTCAGTTCCAATCTTTTTTTAAATCAAAATATCAAAAATAGAAAAAATGTTAATTAGTCCTGTCGAGAAATTAAATGTTGTAACTCATATAGGGGTTTCTGCAACGAGCTGTATTGTAGATGCTGATGTCAGTAAGCAGGAAGGGTTCCCTTAAGCATCTGTCTCACACTGCAATCCTGTTTACAAGGAAACAATATTGGAATTGAATATTACATGTCATAGATGTTTTCTATCATAAATGTATGGTTAAATAGCTCTTTTCGAATATGTACTAAATGTCAAATATATCAATATTTGACATGCATACTGTTTAGCGAACCACAGGATGATTCCCAATAACTTTCAGGAATAAATAAATAAAAATAAATGCCAAAGTTTAGTTTATGCACATCCCACCAGATGCCCTTCATCCAGATTTTGGTGTCCTACATGCATCCTGGAAACAAGAGTACTTAATGCTTTCTTTCAAACAAAGGCTTTTTAACTTTCACATTGTTATATACGACCAGTACTTGCCCCATAAAAAAGAAATGATTAAAATGAGATGAGGATCTCTATCAGAGACCTTGATGCTCCTTCACGGATCACTTAGCTCCACTTCCAACCCGCCAGTTTACATGGTCAACCAGGTCCTAAAAATCTTCCATTGGGCTATTTTCAGATGTTCTCCCCATGCATGTGTGGGTTCTCTCTGGGTACTCCAGCTTCCTCCTGCAGTCAACAAACATGAATTTGAGATAAATTCCTCTCTTAATTGTCCTTAGGTGTATGTGTGTATGTGCGTGGTTGTACGTCTCTGTGTGTATCTGTGTCGCCCTGCAACAGACTGGCAACCTGCCCAGAGTGTACCCCGCCTCTTACCTGCCTGACCAAATAAACTGGAGAAGATAAACGGATGTGATGATCACTGTAATAGGCATGTTTATAGCTCATCATATAGTTTTATAACCTTACTCCCTTTTAAAGATCTCTATGATCCGTATTCTCTTTGTCCTCATGATGCTGTTTGTTCTCTGATATTCTCTAACTAACCTCTGAGGCCTTCAGATAACACCTGGGTGTATGCTCATTAAATTACACACAGATGGACACTATTTAGTAATTAGAAGAGTTCTGATGGCTGCTGGGCACACTGGGAATGTACCAAAGAATAGGAGGCTGTCAGTCCATTACATCACCGGCCTATTACCATCTAAAAACATTACTAAAATAAAAAAAACATAGTATCTAAACCAGACTTGGAGAGATTAATCCATGCATTTGTCTCCAGCAGGTTAGTCTATTGTAATGGCCTGTTCATTGGTCTTTCCAAACATGCTGTTAGACAACTGCAGTTTATCCAAAATGCTGCTGATTGAGTCCTCACCAGAACCAGGAAATATGACCATATTAGTCCATTGCTCTGGTCTCTGCACTGGCTTCCTGTGGCTCAGAGAATAGACTTTAAAACAGCTCTACTTGTGTACAAGCAAGTCTTCTCATGGTTTAGCACCAAAGTACATCTCTGACATGTTAGACTCGTATGAATTACCTTGGGCCTTGAGCTCCTTGGGGACGGGTCTCCTGGTGGTCCCTTGAGTCACCACTAAACATGCTGAGGCTGTGTTTCAGTTTCATGCAGCCATGGTATGGAACAACCTCAGTGAGAAGGTAAAACAATTCTGAACTCTTTAATTCCAGTTAAAAAACATGCCTATTTTGTGTTTATTTGTATTGACTGAATTTGTTTTATGTGTTTTTATTGTGTTTGCACTGTTGGTGTTGCTGTGAGGCAAGTTGAGTTCCCTTGTGCATGAAATGTGCTGTATAAATAAAGTTGCATTGCCTTGCCACTCTTTCAAGAATATTTGCTGCATAAGATCTTGAAAAATACTTCTTTCTATAATTGTAAATCTGCATCATAGTAAACAGAGAACATACTGTACACTAACTGTCACATTGAAGTTTACAGGCCCTCTCCGTCACATAGTTCCTACTTGTTTAGAAGCTGCTTTTATCTTGACTTCCTATCACACTCTCCATCCTGTATTCAGTAACGATTGCGGTTGTCGTTTCTGACCTGTGACTTGTAACCGTATCAGATGCAAGAAGCTAATTGCACACTAACCAAACCACGGGTGTTTGTGTCCACTTTCTGTCATTGTTAGCCCTGCAGATGGTAGAAACCCAGTGACTGGCATTTCAGTCCACCATTAAGAATTAATGACAACACCAGAGCCTCCTTGTTCCACTATAGTCCTGGCACACGACTGCAACATTGCAAATACTATACTGGTAACACAATATCACAGTCCGGCTACAGTAATGTTCTTCTACTGTGCATTATGTAAAAGAAATGAATTTAATTATTCTCTAGCTTATTCCAGTTGAAGAAAACTAAGATGAAGCCCAGCTGTTCAATGCTCAGCTTTTGATTAAACATATGTGCAGAAGAAAACTGCAATCAGTGATTAGACAACACTTTACAAAGATTAAAAAGATGAGGCGGAGGGCAGAGTGTCCTCTTACACACTTTCAGGGGATGGACTGAAGTGATGCGAGACACACAACCGGGGAAAATAAGAGAGCTTTGAGCAAGCTGAGTTCGGGAACCGGGTGTAATAAGATTCGGAGGCTCAAGGGGGGCGGGTTGTCTGCATCACTGTCGTTGTCACCCTCCTCCAGGGGTAAACGTCTTGTCACTGCCACGATCGTCTGTTGCATGCTGAGGACAAATTCTCAGCACAGAGTGTTTTATAATAAGACATGTCACATGTCTGATGTGCTGTTTGACGTCTGATAAAGATGTAAACTTTTGGTTTAAAGAATGTAAGGAATGGTTTTATTTTCAAAGCATTGTTTTTTTAAGATGTGTTGACCTTAAGGTAAAATAGAAAAATTATATCTCAATACGTTTACACAATCCATATTGAAGTATTGGACCACCCAGATCGATTATAAAAATATTTTTGTCATATGCTGTGGTGCTAAAATGCTAGCAGGACAGTTTTAGAGTTTTTCGCTTTTAGAAAAAGATGTGTATACTTGTGTATGCTGTTACAATGTGTCTAGACAGTTGACACTTTCAAGATAGTTTTATATTTGTGAAGTCTAGATGCAGTGTCAAGCCGAAGTATAGAGATTGTCTGCAGATGATAATGGAGATGTTATAAGACAAACAAAAAGCCTTGCTGTGTTGTGAACTGAAAGAGAAACCTTTTTTTATTTCAAGCATAAATCTAAAACAGGGAGTTATGCTTACATATTCACTGGTTTTATGGCAGTATTTTGTAGAACAACCCTTTATCAGCTGCTTTACCTCCTTTGCCTTTAGCAACTTATATGCATTAGGATATTAAGATAAACAGAGAGAAAAATAAGTATTTGAACACCCTGTTATTTTGCAAGCTCTCCCACTTAGAAATCACAGAGGGGTCTGAAATTTTCATCATACAGGTGCATGTCCACTTTGAGAGACATAATCTAAAAAAAAAAATCAAGAAATCACAATGTATCATTTTTTTACTATTTATTTTTATGATACAGCTGCAAATAAATGTTTGAAAACTTGAGAAAATCATTGTTAATATTTGGTGCAGTAGCCTTTGTATGCAATTAAAGAGGTCAAATATTTCCTGTAGTTTTTCACCAGGTTTGTACACACTGCAGGATGAATTTAGGCCTACTCCTCCACACAGATCTTCTCTAGATCAGTCAGGTCTCTGGGCTGTCACTGAGAAACATGGAGTTTGAGATCCTTACAAAGATTCTCTGTTTGGTTTAGGTCTGGAAAACTGGCTAAGGCACACCAGAACCTTTACATGCTTCTTTCTGAGCCCCTCCTTGGTTATCCTGGCTGTGTGCCTCGGGTCATTGTAATGTTGAAAGAACCAGCCTAGACCCATCTTCAATGCTCTAACCGAGCGAAGGAGGCTGTTCCCCAAAATCATGCAATACGTGGCCCTGGTCACCCCCTACTTTTCTCAGTTGTCCAACTTCTGATGTAACCTCTGACTTACTGTCCTGCCTTTGCTGAAGAAAACATCTCCACAGCATAATGCGGCCACTACTGTACCTTAAGTCAGTGTGAGGAAAGGTTGTTTAGTCTGATGTGTTTTTTTACCACAGGAAATGTTTTAAATTTAGTCCAAAAATTGATGTCTACTGGAGTAAATAATGTTTTAGTTAATAAAAAACACAACTAAATGTGGTCAGTCATCAATAAGTACACAGTGTTTTAAATTCCTTCTAATAAATGGGTTAATAAAATGTATTTATTTATTTAGCTAAAATATGAGTTAAATATAAAGTAACTCAATAGGGCCATTTTTATGGATATCATGCTTAAATTATTTGTTTTTATTTTCCATAAAAAACATTAAATCACCGATTATTGTTAATTTTTTGTTGAAATAAATTTAAAGTCTACCTTACATTGAAGAGATTTGAATTTTGTTTCAGAGTGTAATTGCTGTGAAGCAGACACGGGTCATAGCTGTAAAACAATGTGCTGACTTCCTTCCTCTGTTCATCTTCATTAAAAGTAAGTTATCTAAAGATTGAAATGGGGCTTGGTTACATCTGTTTTAAGTTTTTAGCAACTTTGCCATTTTCCTTTGCTCTTGGAGTGGCTTTGCATCATCTCTAAAGAATAATCTCGATAAAACTTTCATTGCTCAAAGCTTTTTATACTCTCAGCAGGAGCAATTTCTCCTGCATACTGAATCTCAATGTATTGTTGAGGTTAATATATCTACTAAATCTACTACTGTTACTTGTTCTGACAAAGCTTTTACTGAAATTGGTCAACTTCTTAACTGTATCTGCTTTGAAGCAAGCTGAGTAGATGCTGTATTATTTTTGGTATCACGGTTTTTAAGTGGTATTTTGGAATTTTGTGCTGCTGTAGTTGGTCCTTTCTTAACAATAGGATTTAAAGTGCAATTAACTGCATGAAAAGTGAGATTTTCGTCCCCGTAAACCGCCGTAAACTCCCGCAGATCTGCCTGATTTTCGTCAGTTTCCGACAATTTGCAACCCGTGCTTGTCCGCGTTTGTCGTGCCACAAATTGTCGGAAACGTACCGTGACGTATGTGGAGAGCGATCAGCTGTACTAATGGCCCTAATTAGCATATGAATACAGCAAACCCGCGCGGCTGGCCAAGTCTGGCTTGAATAACCTTCTCAGTATTGGCTGAAACCACTATTCTCAAACAAGTAAAATCGCTCGTGATTGGCAGCAAAACCACACGTGGCCACGCCAGGCTTTAATTTTCTTACTGAGTATTGGACGGAACCGCTTCTTTTTAAACAAGTAAAGTCGCTCGTGATTGGCAGCAAAACCACACGTGGCCACGCCAGGCTTTAATTTTCTTACTGAGTATTGGACGGAACCGCTTCTTTTTAAACAAGTAAAATCGCTCGTGATTGGCAGCAAAACCACACGTGGCCACGCCAGGCTTTAATTTTCTTACTGAGTATTGGACGGAACCACTTCTTTTTAAACAAGTAAAGTCGCTCGTGATTGGTTGGCATATATATATATTTACATATAAATTTACATATATATATATTTATTCATATATATATATATATATATATATTTATTCATTCATATATTTATTCATTCATATGTGTGTATTTATGTTATCCTACACTACTACACAATTATTATGCTACCATCAAGGACATGAATGAATTTATACAGGAAATGAAGATTTGCCAGGAAGCTGTTTATGCAAAGAAAGAGCTTTATTGAAACACAACTATATACAACGCGTATCCAAACACATGCGTTTCTAAAAATTAAAACTCCCTGAACGGTCCGTTTGCTTCCTCGGGGTTGGAGGTAACTGGCAGCATTCCCTCCGAGGCAGGTCCGATGTGCAGACGCCTAGTGTGCGTGGCCCTGTACTTCGGCATCGCTTCTAACCGGGACTGCAGCTTAACACAGAGTTCAGTGAGATCCGGCCTACGAAATGGCGGCGACCGTACAATCCATCCAGAGACACCGCCGAGGAAGGCGGACTTCCAGAGTTCCACTTCCTCATCTGCTAGCACACTCTGCCTCGCTTTCAGCAGCTGAAAAAAAAAACAATGAATCAGCGCACTGCGTATGGACACAACACATCTATTAATGCACCTGAAAAATAGTCACCAAATAAAGTCTTACCCTCTTTCTTCTGGCCCGACTCCGAGCAGATAGCCTCCGCACGCAGCGTGTGGCTGGCTGCGTATATCTGAAGCTCCTGCGTACCGTCTGAAAATACGTCTTACAGGCAGCTGGAAAACAATTAAATGAGAGTGGTATAAATAAAAAATCAAACGCAAGTCACAGTAACAAGGAAGGAGAAAACATTAAAACAAGTCACTTACACACAATGTCGTCTTTATCAACATCGCGCAAATCTGGACTTGCCGAGATGGGAGGTCTGTGAAAACAAAATGTAAAAGCTATGATCGGTATCCATCCGTATCCATTGCCTTTTACCGCAGAATGAAAGCATATTCTTTAAATCTTACCCTTGCTCCGGTTCATAGCGCCTGCAATTAGTCTCCGAGTTGTGAAGACGGCGTACTGCTTCCTGTAAATCACAAAAAATACACTTTAATAAAGCTTGTTCTAGCAAGGCTACTATTAGCCGCTATTAGCCGGTAGCTTAGGCTAGGCTGCTTTTAGCTTAGCAGGCAGTAATCGAACATATATTTACCGCTAGCATCTCTTCTTTGAGTTCGTCTTGTTCGATGCAGAGTCGCCATCGCGTCCAAGAGGAGTTTTACCCCGAAATCCAGAAGCTCCAGACCGCTGCACAAAGCAAAGCATACATCCTCCACTGTGGCTGCACACCGCCGTTCTGAGTTTCTTGGAGATCGTAGGGAGCATGCGCGAGATGAACCAGGGTGTCCGCGGATCAATAAAAATAATTAAAAAATCATTCTTTTTTTTTTTTAATCAAGGCCTTAATTGGCACTAAAATTATTTAAATATTTTTATCGAAGTATTTATAATTCTTTAATAAAAAATGCTTATAAAAACAATTTCGTCAGATATATTATATCGCTCCAGGCGGAGAAAAAGCTAGAGGATATATATATACGTATATATGTGTGTGTGTGTGTTTACATACATACAGGAGTCATGGAACTCTGCTTGCAGCTCCTTCATATTTCATGTACACTAATAACTTGTGTACATGGTTCTTGATGATGGCATTAAAATAATTTCAAATAGCATTAAAATAGCATTAAATTAGAGTCACTCATTCCTGTATGAACCCTGTGAGTGCTTAATTTAATATGACATATTAAAAAAATCCCACCATCATCCAGCATATGTTCAGTTTCTGCCCAAATATATATGTTGATTTTTGTAACGGGGATAAGGATAATTCAAAACTGCTTTTTTTTGAATGAACTTGTTCACTACTTCCAAACTCAGCATCTCTTTTCATTCCTGTAATAAGAAGTTTCTTTTGAATGGATTTGATTAAAGTTTAAGTCCCTCGGTATAAAATAAATATTTTGATGGAGATGAGAAATCTGCTTCCTCGTTGGTGAATAACCAATAGTTTGGATCCAATCATTTAAATAAACGGTGTTAGTTTTTTATATATATATATATATATATATATATATATATATATATATATATATATATATATATATATATATATATATATATAAAAGAATTGTGCTATAATTTCTAGTCACCGATCTGTTGCTGCTATATTTTAATTTGACGAACCGGAATTTGTCGATGTTCTTTTTCCTGTTTGGTGCGATTGCAATTGCGGATCTTGACCTGGCCGGACCTTATGACCACAGTGTACCAATCTTCTCATGGCTACTTCCAACAGGATAATGCGTAATGTTATAAAGTAAATCAACTAATTTCTTGAAACTTTTCCACTTAAGTAATTGTGAATTGAGCATATTGACAGACAACATTTTATTTTTTATCTTAAATGCAATTTTTTTTTTTATAATTACTGCTCTAAATGTATTGCTCTGTCAGCTAAAGATCTGTTATGGTCTCTATACTTTAATTAAATAAATCAATTCAAGCTAAAATGGAAGAGGCTATACTAAGCCTGATCTCTTTGTATCAGAGAATTTCTTACCCAGAAAGATGTCACTTGGGGTAAAACCCCCCCTGCAATCCTGGTTTGCATTTGTATAGCTCACAGCATGTTCATTTACATGTTAAAGCCTCCCCTAGAATTCCATGGGGGGGAGGCATGGGGGGAACACTGCCTAAGAGAGTCCACGTCAATTTCTGACAATTTACGGGAGTTTTCGGCGAAGCCTGCAAATTGTCGTAAACTGCCGCTAACCTGAAGTTCCACGACAATCTACAGTGCCGCATATTGACGAAAATCCCACTTTTCATGCAGTGGAATTAGGCCCATAGAAGGAGCAGACTTTCACCAGAAACACAGCTATAACGTGTGTATATGTATAGTGTCTCTCAAAGAACTTTTGTGTTTACCATTTATGTGGCTTGTGCTTGTCTCCTGATAATGCTAAACACCTTCATACCTATTCTTTGTTGACTTTTGCCTTATAGTCCATTAGCTCATGAATGTGACATGTTGCAGCTGAAAAACAGCAGACAGCTCTTTAAACCATTTTTTTTCTACATGTGGATTGACAATGAAAAAAAATGTATTTTCATTTCTGGCAGCAGCAGCTTTGGCAGAAGACAAGAATCCACTTTCAGCTGTTGCATAATGAGGGCACATTCTGAATCGCTGATGGTAATTACTTACATTAGTATCATCATTATTATTCAGTCAGCTTAAGAGGTTAGAGCAATGAGTGTCTGAGTGCACAAAGTATATACGTAATACTTACCAGCAATCCTGACTGTCTTCATCCGACCGATGGAGACAGTCTTAGAGGACAGTAAAACATGTCGGTGCTGAAGAGAGGAAAAAATTAATATGACTAAATCTTCAAGCTGTGGTAGAAACTATGACAATAGAGCATCCACCCCCTCTTTATGTTTTTGACAAGCACATTGTTTCTGCATTGTAGACTCAGATAGAGGCTGTTCCATAAACCTGTTATTTACTTTAAATAGCTTTGAAGTGTAAAACAAAAAAAATGTTTATCTTTCTGAATTATTACCGCATTTAATTTGCAAATTTTCACAAATTAATCTACAAGAGTGGAGTTAAAATTAACTGAAAAATACAAATGAGAAATTTCATAATGTCAGTGATGCCAACATTTTCAACAAGTGCCTGACAAAGCACAAAAAAAAGACTTCTACTTGAAATCTTACCAATAAAAAAATATCTTAGTTTAGACATTTAAGTACAAAAAATTTAGATAACTTGGAAGTTTTTTTTTTTGGCAAAAAATTATTAACGTTTAAATGCAGGTATAACCTATAAATGATATATTTGTTTAAATAGAAAGAAAGAAGGAACTCGGATAACTTTTATTTTAGATGAACAGTTTTTGCCCATTTCTTGTCATAAGCTTTGTTTCTTTCGTCTGATTGAGTTCCTTTTCTTTAGTTAATTTCTTTTAACTCTTTTATATAATCTTATTATGCTCTAAAAACAAACATGAATAGTGTATTTAGATAAGTTTAGGTTCAGCTAAGGATTTTTAGCATCACAAAGCAATGTTTATAATCATGGTAACCCAGCAAAAGGAGACTGCCCAAACCCAGTGCATCTTAAATAGTCAAAAGTATATTGTTTCTATAGGAAATATTTTATAGAAAATAGACAGAACTGCACTGGTGGCAAGTTTACTTATTTGTTAATAGCAAAGGAAAAGTGTAACATAGCGCCATTCTTTGGCTAACGCTATCATGTTGCACAATATTGCATTAGTTGCACATAGTTTATCACAAATGTATCTGTAGTGAGCTTTGATTTAATCATCGTTTTAAGGTGTGATGCATATTTTGTTCTGTGAAACCACTCTGACCATTACTATTAGAATATCTCTCTGGTTAAAGAGTTTCCTTTTAGTTAAATTTTTTGATACCAATATTTTTTTGCTGTGGTTCCTCCGCAGAATTTGAATGAGAAATGGAGATATTGCTGAATATCTTTGTAAGCATTTTCAATAACTGTAATCAGACAGCAACTTAATGCACTTTCAGTTTTTTCTGTCCCTCTGTGATTAGGCAGATACTTTTCAAATAATTATGGTGGGAAAGGTACCTGTATGCTTCTAGATACTTGCATGAAAGAAATCCACCCAAACAGAGCAAATTACTTTACATAACATAGAGCTGCTCTCTGCAGTCAGGCTGTGTCCTCCAAACCCATCACAGAGATGCTCTGAGATATTTTGTGACATGGAGATGAAAACCACTGAGGTGGAAAAAAAAAGAAGATTTGTTTCACCCTTTTTTCTCTCACAAATAACTGACTAGTGGTCTTGCTTAAATTATAAAAGTTTTTGCAATAGTAATAATCAAACTATATATTATATATATATAAGAAACAAAGAAACAATATCTTATAGAGAAAAAACAACAATTTATTCATGTAGAAGAGGCATTTTGTATTTTTTTGTTTCTATGTTTTTAGACCATTTCAATCCAATGTGAATACTTAATGAAATACTTTGTTGTTATAATTGCTGGTGTTTAAGTAATCATATGCATCGTCTTCCACTTATCTGGGAATACTGTAGGTTGTGGGAGCAGCAGTCTTAGCAGGGACCCCAGACTTCCCTCTCTCTCCGGACACCTCCTACAGCTCGTTAGGGGGAAGCCAACGACACTCCCAGGCCAGCCGAGAGACAAAGTCTCTCCAGGGTGTTCTGGTTCGTCCAATAGGCCTCCTCCTGGTGGGACGTGCCTGGACATCTTCCCATGGAGGTGTCCAGGCCTCTATCAGGAACAGATGGCTAAGCATCCTCAGACGACCAGTACGAGCTTTCCATCACCTCCTCAATTATACTAGAGGCAGCAACTCTCCTTTGACCTGAAGGAGGTTCTCAACCTTTTATTTGTGAGGATCTAGCTGAGGATACTTGCAGGATCTAGTCCTCCTCCCAAATGCTTTGCATTTGGCTGCAAACCACCTCAGCACACACTGTAGGTCTTGGCAGGAGGGAACAGATACACCTCATCATCTGCAAAAAGATGACACAAAATCCACTGGTCCCCAAACCAGAGCTCCTTTGGCCTATGGCTGTTCCTAGAAAGCCCATCCATAAAGATTAGAAGCAGAGCGAGTTCAGTCTTTAAATATTAGAAAGTAGGAAGGAAAAGCCTTTATGAAATAAATATATGGAAATGATAATACAAAACATATATCTGATTAGGTTGCAAAATGCTGCTGTCCTATAATTTAGCTGTATAAAATTGTATAAAGAAAAAATCAGTTATTGATGTCTATTAAAGAGGCTTTTTCTGGTCATCCTTCAAATGAGTGATGTTTGTGAGAATTACCAATAATGACTCTTACTGCTGCTTTGCTTGTAGGACCAGCAAATATTTACCTATTGCATGTCTGCTTTATGCTAAAATGCTTGAATGGACAGTTGACAGCTTGTCTGACTCACTGAATAAAGCATAATGCATTTTTAAGCTTCATAATTCATCTGGGCCAGACTGGATTCTATCTAAATGGAACCATACACAGTAGATGTGAATTTCCTTCAGATGAAGTTTCCTAGTGAATGTCCTCGATAAACATTAAAGCAAGGTACATATAAAGTCTCATCTGGTTAACCACAAACTGACTCCTGTGAGGTTTATTTAATCAGAAACACAAGCTCTTTTCTATTGTTCTTTTTTTCTCTCTCTTGTTTGATTTGAACAATGCCTGTAATCACTTGTCCTGCTATATTGAATTATGTGCTTCTTTCACAAAACAGAGCTTTTAGTGACTGGTCACAGCTGTTTGATTAATATCCCAATGCTTTCACAGTGAATTTGAGATTACACAGATGTGACCTGCGCTAAGTCAAGCATATCAAGGCCTCAATCAACATTTTAGCTGTCCAACCTAACTAAAAAAAAAGAACAAACACGTGTCTACCTGCAAAAAACTTAATGAACATATATTTCTGCTGCAAAGTAAACTCCGCCCTCACATCAAGTAATTTATAGCCTCTGACAGGTTTTCTTCCAGGATTTAAATATCCATACAGTGGACAAGAAAGTACTTACTTCTCAAGTAGAAGGCAACTGGACTTCTTCTCTTGTTTGTTTAAACTCTGAAGGGGCTGTCTTTGAGCAAGCTGATTTGACTTTTTCTTCCTCGTGACCTGAAAAGGAAAGGAATTGGAAACTTGTTCAGACAATTTGGATGTGACTTCCTGGTAATACTGCAGTGACATGTCTGGCTTCTTGTTTTTCTGACAGGCAACTCTATCAAGAGGCACTATGAGAAATATACAGTAGCTGTGCTGCCGTTCCTGTTTTCATATGCAGCTTATTGCACCTAGAGGGAAACCTTTAAGTTTCTTGTTTTGATTTTGTTTATATAAAAAAAAAAAAACGATTATCATTTTCAGGCTTGTTTCTCAAGCAATCTTTTGCAATATTTATTTCATCCATCCTAAAAATAGCAGCTGCTGCTGGGTTTGCTTCTTACAACTCACAAAGAACTTAACTTGAGCAAGGCAGTTAAGATATTTACCTTCAATCAAGAAATACTAATTTGTTTAGTGTTAATTTGTGTACTTCAAGAAAAGAAGAGCTGTCTCTGTATCAGCTCTCCAGGTGTGTAAGAGGCTTAAGACGAGGGGCTTGTTGTTCATGTTCAAGATGTGATAGACCTTTCTGCCACAGCTCTATGCATGCATCTTACTGAGGGCAGTAAGAAGCAATCATATTAACAAAATCCGAGATGTTCCTGTTTTCCCTGATACATCTAAACTTTTTGGGCTTTTCATTCTTGCTGCATATTGCTTTATATATAAGTGGGTATTTTGTTAATAGCATAATACCAATACGGGTATATTTTGCATTTTACTGCTCACCCAAAATACTAATCAGGCTTTAAACATTGAAAAGTCTCCCAACCAATAACATTTTTTTTATGAAATTATAACTCAATTTAGGTTTCTTGATTTCTGTTTTTCAGGAATTTTGTTTGATTTCACACAGCTGATTTCTATGTATTGAACTCATTCAGATTTTTATTTTCACTTATCCATGTACTTGGGTAAGACATTGCCACGATTGCAGTTCATTCCAGAGGACACGCCGCAGGTTTTTCAGATAAATCTGGTGCTTTATCATTACTTTTGAGACCTAGTTTTTTATGGACTTTAACAGATTTTTCAGGTTAGTATAGAGTCCTTGGCTAGTATCTATAAACTGTGTGGGCCACTCTTATCAAAAACTCATCGATGAAATTTGAGAGGGTCAAATCAGTTGCTAAATATGTCCTGTTACATAGAGAGGCACCCTACCGTGGTCTGATTTGCCCTTAAACACAACAGCTAACTAAGCTAAAAGTTGCTGTTAGGCAACAAAACAGATATGACACTTATTTGATCAGATATATTTCTCTGATAGAATAGAATAGAATTCAACTTTCTTGTCATTACATTGTCACAAGTACAAAGCAATGAAATTCACTCTCTGAATTTAACACATCTCCTTGGGGAGGAGTGGGTTGCCATTGTGCTGCCCCCGGGGAGCAGTGTGTGGTTAAGGGTCTTGCTCAGGGACCGTGAGTTGCAGTCCGTGGAAGTGGGGCTTCAGTTTAGAACTTCTGGGATCCAAGCGCACTGCCCTAACCACTAGGCCACTAGGCCGCTGATGTAGGATTTGATCTAGAGGGGTAAATGTGGCCTTGTCTTTATAAGTAACGCCATGACTTACTAATCTGCCAGTTCAATGTGATCTTCTATCAGATTCCCAAAGACAAGGAAGACTATTAAATCTTGCGTCTGCAATGCTGCCAATGCCCTTCAGTTGGGCTGAACCTGAAAGTTCAGGCCAATCACCACTAGTAGCTAAAAGTTACAGACCTGCCATTGGTGCTTGAGTTGAGCTGGATACCGGTTGCTTCTGAGTATCCAAGCAATTCATCTAGAATATAATGCCTTTATTTTATGCTTGTTTTGACCTATTTAACTTCGATGTGCCTGACGTCATAACGAGAGAAACAGCATGGGAACTTCTGACCCAGAGTAAATTCAGGAAAAATAGGCTGCAGGCTAATAGATGCATCGGTGCTGAACTACTGAGGTGTCAGTCTGCTCATCAAAGGATGTTCTAGTCATAAAAAGGCTACTGTAAATATATTTTTCAGTTAAAACTAACTGTTATGTGCTTCGGGCACATAATGATTTTTGTCTATTTCTTTTCTTTGTTTTCTTACAGACTTTAGTTGAAGGATCTTTTGTTAATATATTTTTGGGAGTTGAATAATTCTTTTGGCCAGTTAATTATGTTAATTTGTGGTGCTGTTGTCAGCCTATAAATAGGCTGGCTTTCAGCATGTTGGGGCGTTCCTTTCCATCTTCGCCTGGACGCCGCTTTTCCACCTGCTTCCACTCGTTCCACCGTGCGTGGTGCGCGCTTGTCTTGTCGCTGCGGCCCGCAGCGGACGTTCCAGCCTGCCATGCGGTATTTTGGTTAGCCGTTGCTTACTTTTTTTCTTGTGGTTTTTGGCCTGGTGGGACCGGTTGTCCTATTTTCGATTTTTCTTTTGCTTAGGTTATTTTTGTGCTTTAGTCCGGTACCAGTAGGGGCTTCGATGGCCCTGTATAGGGTTGGCCCCCTGCTGTACCGTTTTGTTCTGTTTGATCGGCCTGCCAGGTCCAATATTCTGTTGTTACTTTTGGGTTCTTATTTTTTGATTCCTTTGGGGCACGGGATCTGAGGGCCTCTAACTTTATTTTCTTCGCAGAAAATCAGAAGAAGCTGAGCCAAGAAAACTAAAGAGGAGAAAATTTATAAATAAAATATTTCTTTGAACCCTCATCTTTTTGTCTCGTGTCCTCAAATATGTTGTGCCCTTGGTGGACATAACATATTTATGGGGGCTTGTGTTAACATATTTATGGGGGCTTGTGTTAACATATTTATGGGGGCTTGTTTAAACTAAGTTTGCCTTTAGAAACAGGTCGTGTCCTACGGTTGATTCATGTTTGTTGGCGGTTATGCTGGTTTTGTGTGCATTTTTGCGCAGCTGACGCGCGTTGCGCTGGTTAATTAGAGCATTCGGTTCTGGTGGTGTTGTAGCTTTGTTTGTGCATTAGTGTTCCTGATTTAGTTTGGCTTGATTCCAGGGGTAGACATGGAGTTTGACCTGGATGAGTTTGTTCGAGAGCCTACATTGGATACTTTGCGTAAATGCACAAAGGATCTGTTGCTGTTAATAGCCGAGCATTTCGAGGTTACCGTAGATTAGACGATTTGGCTCTGGTGTTTTTGTGGCTTTGTGTGTGTGCTTGAGAGTTTGTGTGGCGTGATTCCAGGGTTCGAACATGGTGTTTGACTTGGATGAGTTTGGTGAGAAGCCCACATTAGATGTCTTTAGTAAGTGCACGAAGGATATTTTTCCTGCTGCAGTTTTAACAAAGAGTCCTGATGAATCGCCGAAGAAAACCTCACTTGCAGCTGACCCGTTTCGTTTAAAGGAACTTCAGGTCGAATTAGGACAGCTGGCTTTGATGGAGAAGGAGCTGTTTTTGGAAAAACGCAGACTGGAGTTGGTGAATCGGATGTATTTGCTGCGCTTGGTGGCGTTTAGAGCACATTGGATCGTGTCTTGGATGTGAAAACTAATGTAACGCGTTTTTATTGTAGGAAGAGAGGACAACGTAGTGGCCGACGCACTCTCACGACTCTAGTCCCGCTTTCCTTTTAACGTGTTTTTATTGTGAGAAGAGAGGACAACGTAGTGGCCGACGCACTCTCACGACTCTAGTCCCGCTTTCCTTTTAACGTGTTTTTATTGTGAGAAGAGAGGACAACGTAGTGGCCGACGCACTCTCACGACTCTAGTCCCGCTTTCCTTTTTTCTCTGAATGGGTTGAGTTTTTTTTTCAA
Source organism: Cyprinodon tularosa (assembly GCF_016077235.1). Lineage (NCBI taxonomy): Eukaryota > Metazoa > Chordata > Actinopteri > Cyprinodontiformes > Cyprinodontidae > Cyprinodon > Cyprinodon tularosa. Next base: position 489,571 of record NW_024039012.1, read on the forward strand.
ACCCCATTCAGAGTCTTTGGGTGGGGGTGTTATGTGCTTCGGGCACATAATGATTTTTGTCTATTTCTTTTCTTTGTTTTCTTACAGACTTTAGTTGAAGGATCTTTTGTTAATATATTTTTGGGAGTTGAATAATTCTTTTGGCCAGTTAATTATGTTAATTTGTGGTGCTGTTGTCAGCCTATAAATAGGCTGGCTTTCAGCATGTCGGGGCGTTCCTTTCCATCTTCGCCTGGACGCCGCTTTTCCACCTGCTTCGACTCGTTCCACCGTGCGTGGTGCGCGCTTGTCTTGTCGCTGCGGCCCGCAGCGGACGTTCCAGCCTGCCATGCGGTATTTTGGTTAGCCGTTGCTTACTTTTTTTCTTGTGGTTTTTGGCCTGGTGGGACCGGTTGTCCTATTTTGGATTTTTCTTTTGCTTAGGTTATTTTTGTGCTTTAGTCCGGTACCAGTAGGGGCTTCGACGGCCCTGTATAGGGTTGGCCCCCTGCTGTACCGTTTTGTTCTGTTTGATCGGCCTGCCAGGTCCAACTTTCTGTTGTTACTTTTGGGTTCTTATTTTTTGATTCCTTTGGGGCACGGGATCTGAGGGCCTCTAACTTTATATTCTTCGCAGAAAATCAGAAGAAGCTGAGCCAAGAAAACTAAAGAGGAGAGAATTTATAAATAAAATATTTCTTTGAACCCTCATCTTTTTGTCTCGTGTCCTCAAATATGTTGTGCCCTTGGTGGACGTAACACTAACAAAATGTCTCTTTAATCAAATGTTTGAGAGTGAAAATGGGTGCCTGTACCCTCAACTCACCATTTTTTCTTGATGTTTCTAGAGTTATGAAAAAAAAAAAAAAAAAAAAAAAAAAAAAAATATATATATATATATATATATATATATATATATATATATATATATTCTACACATGTAAACTATATATAGGTTGTTGAAGCTCATTTAGTAGATTTAAAGAGAAGTGCAAGCAATTTTACCTAAACTGCCTAAATGTACTTGCTTTGTGTTCTGCAAATTATCTAGAAATCTGGGAAAGGGCACAAACAATGTTCCCTCAATGATACTTTAGAGACACAATATTATAGCCGGTACTTGGCTGCAAATTGGGTTTATGTCTCAAAGACATATCTGAATACTGATGGGAAATGGAGAGTCTCATGATGAAGCTACTGCTGTGTGTACGTGCATTGTGTTCAGTGATGGGACTAACGGCGTTGAAACTAACGGCGTTACTAACGCCGTTACCTTGTTTTAGTAACGAGTAATCTAACTAATTACTTTGACTGTAACTATAACGCAGTTACCATTGCAGGCACCCCGTTACTGCGCGTTACTCAGGTCGCACAATGAACCTTTTTTCATTATAGGACTCGTGCGCAGCTGCGTGAAGCTGACACCCCACCCACATCAAAAAACTCTGCAAATAGACTGAATGGTTAGTGCAACGTTAGTGCAGATTTGTGCAGAAAAAAATATTGTTTGTTCTACTTTTGTTTAAGAGATATTAAAGATTATTTTTTTAGGTCATCCAGAGGTGCGCGCCTTGTCATGAGAGAGGGGAGGATGAGATTCCGTCTGTCAGTTGAATAGGTGGGTGTTTCTGCTGGTGGGTGTTAACGTACAGCACACACAGAGAGATGGAGAGTGAGGATGACTCCAGCAGCAAAACAGCGTTTTCCACATGGAAATACCGGTGTTACGTCGAGCTGCGTTTCCCCATCACATAACGGTTACCTCTGCATCTCCACACAGCGCAGGCGGCAAGAGTCACCGCGCAAGCGACAGGAAACGCGCATGCTCGCTAAAGGCGCGCAACAGTCGCTCTGTGCTCGCGCCACAGGAGAACTATAGAGAGCGTGAACGATCAAATGAACCTGACAACAGCCAGAAATGATAGCCTGTATGGAGAAAGGGAGAAATCTGGATGGATGGATGGATGGATGGATGGATGGATGGATGGATGGATGGATGGATGGATGGATGGATGGATGGATGGATGGATACTCTGCCTTCTCAACCTACTGTATTTTTTATTTTAAACATTATTTGATGGCCTTTGTGGCAGGGATGGAGATCCATATTTTATGTCACACACAGAGTATACATCTAGATAGATAGATAGATAGATAGATAGATGATAGATGTTGCAGTATCTATAACAACCCAAACACACAGGATTTCAGAATTAGACATCCCCAGTTATTAATTTCATATACTCACCGGACCTGAATGTCCTGTTATAAAACTTCACATCGCGTTCCCCCTGATGTCATTTACGTTGAGTTGCAATAAATGCTAAACTGTCTGCAGGTTCTTGTCTTTGTCGTCCGCTCTATTCAGCTGGCTTTGGAAACACAGGCGAGAAGGTGGGGGCCGGGTGGTGAGGTTTACGGGGGCGAGAAACGCAAAAGTAACGCAATAGTTACTTTTACTAGTAACTAGTTACTTTTATTGTGGAGTAACTCAGTTAGTAACTCAGTTACTTTTTGGGAGAAGTAACTAGTAACTATAACTAATTACTTTTTCAAAGTAACGTGCCCAACACTGATTGTGTTTAAACTCTTTACCCCTTTCAGTGAACATTGAATTACAGTGTATAACAAGAACAGTCAAATTATCATACAAAGGAATGACTGTTGCAATCTAATAATAAAAATTTTATTATAAAAAAAAGATCTCGAAACAAGAATATGGGAGTTTGACAATGTGATAAAAATGCCAGCCAGCTGGTTCAATGCCCAAAGCACTGAGCTGTCTCCCTCGGCCTCCAATGATGTTCGAGCCTCAAAACCCTTTGGTTTTTTTCTGCCAAAGAAAAGATGGAAAAAAAAACATCCACATGACGCAATACCAGCTTCTCAGCTGTACATAAAACATCTGAAGCCCGAGGTGAAAAAGTGTGAAGTAAATATTGTGTTTTCGTAGAAAAAAAAAAAATATATATTGTAACAACCTAAAGAGATTTTTCTCACATCTCTTTTGATCCTGACAACTCCCTCCTCTTTTTAACCTGCAATGGTTAGATCCATTAATGCTTCGGTTACTTGCTCATTTTGTTAGCTTTGTGCTACTTTGACAAACTTCAAGCACAGGAATAATTCAGCCCAGACTTACTTCTTCTCTAGATTTATTTTGACACTGGATTGTTATTTTCACCTAATGTGCAGGATTTGTTAAATCTTTCAACCAACCAACTTCAATGAAATTAACATAAATGATAATTATCCTAACAAGGAAAAATAGAGTAGTAGCAATAATAACACTGAAATATGAGCTGTATTCCAAAGCATAACATCCATAAAAAAACAAACAAAAAAAACATCACATTTGTATTTTCCAAAATATACTTAACACAAACTATATTTTCTTCTAGGAAATCACACTGATGCATATTCATACACCTATGCTGTCTAAGTTAACCATTTATGGTTATTAATAGTACACACATTAATTGTACATTAAGTGTATCAAAATAAGCAAAAAATGCAGCTTATCTGTGCTCTACATATTCACACTGAACAAAATTCCTGTAAAAAAAAATACAAACAAACAAAAATTTTTTTTTATAAAAATACAAGGGGAGTAAATTATAAATGTTTTACAATATACGTCTTCAAGTTGTTTTGGGCTTCCTGACTGATTAGATTATTTTTATTGGGCGGTACATGTGTAATGGACTGCATAGTAGCTTCTCTTACAGGCAATAAATACAATTAAAACACATTACAGCTGGAGTGTTGGGATTCTCAGGCTTGCCCACCAGAGGGCGCCGAGGATCCCCTTCTGCTCTTTGCTATTTTCCCTTAGGACTGGAGTTACTGTGGGGATCTGGAGATTACCCTCTGTCTCCAGCAGAGTGCGCCGTGGGTCTTCTGGAGCTGGAACCTTCCAGCACACCTGATTTCCATCCACTCATCAGAAGACCTCCCTTTTATAAGCTCCTGCCAGGCCTTGCTTCCACGCCGCAGTGTTGATCTTAGTTGGTTAGCTTCCTGAGCCTCTGTTACAGAAGAATCTTAGTTATCTCTAGTGTGAGATCAGATTCTAACTCTTCCTTGTTTCTGCCTCACAGGAATCCTGTCTCTTCGTGAAAACTCTGCATGAGCTTAACCTCCTGTCTCCTCGTGAAGCTCTGGATGAGCTTAACCTCCTGCCTCCTCGTGAAGCTCTGGAAGAGCTGTCTCTCTGGCAACCTGTCTCTGGCCTGCAGCTCTGGGAGAGCTGCATCACAGGAAACCAGTCTCAAGCCTGAAGCTCTAGGAGAGCTTAACCTGCTAATCGGCCCTGGTGAGCCAAACCGAAGATTTCTACGTGGATGTAACCTGAAGACTTCTATGTGGAGTTTCCCTGGAGGTTCCTATGTGGAATCAGCCTGAAGAACTCAATGTGGAAATTCCCCTGTTGTTCTCTGCAGTGAGCTGGAAGCTCAAATCTAGGACTGCCATGCTAAGCCTGAAGCTAGATGCGTAGCCTCTCATGAACTCAGCTAACCAACAGTCTCCAGTCCCAGTCAAGACTCCAGTGAACCAGCCCCTGACCAATTCCAGTCCCAGTACTTTAACCTTGTGATTCAGAACTTTAAATAAACATTTGAACTTTTTCCCTGCCTCCTCCGTGTGTGTTCTGCATCTTGGGCTTGCCTCCATAACCCATCATGACAGAACACTGCGGCCTGACACAAAGCCCAGCAGATCACCTCCGTCGTTGGACTGAGAAACGGGACGCTCAGATTCATGAACACACACAAACCCTCCGTGAGTTACTGCCTAATCAAACATTCGCTAACCACTTCTATAATGCTAACGCCCCGTCAGCGGCTCGTCCTGCCCCGAATCCACTTCCGTTTCCTAGGTCACCGGCAGTGACGTCACTTCCAAGTCAAGATAATAACCCTCCTTTCTGGTCAGAACACAGCCCGTCGTTTTCGTCACCCGGTCCTTCTCTGCCTGAGAGATTTTCCGGCAATCCAAGTAAGCTCAAGACATTTCTATTTCAGTGTCGGTTATTTTTTCAATTTTATGAGTCTGATTTCCTGTATGATAAGGATAGGATAGCTTTTGTTGTGTCATTTCTGTCCGGTGAAGCACTTGAATGGGCGGAGACCAGGTTTCCGTCAAAATCTAGTTCTAACTGTTTTTATGAAACATTCATCCAGGGATTTGAAAGAACCTTTAATCAGGTCACTAAGTCCATTGTTTCTAGTGGACTTTTTGAATTTAAACAGGGAGATTGATCCGTTGCCGAGTTTTCCTCCGAGTTCCAGGTAAAAGCAGCTGTTTCCGGGTGGAACGAGTCTGCGCTTAAAACCACTTATCTCCTTGCCCTAAATGAACCTGTCCGTAACGAGCTTACATTTTATGATGAGCCAGCTAACTTGGAGGACCTCATAGAGCTAGCTATAGGGCTAGATATAGAATTGCAAACCAGATCCAGTCCCCTTCTGCGCCAGGTTAGTCTCAGCTCTCATTTACGCGATCTTCACTTAGCTCCCTGCGTTAAAGGACTCAAAATAGGCCCACCAGTTAAACATCAAACAGTTAGAGCTCCCCACGTCCATAGGTCTGATCTCTGGAATTATCTTTATGGGGATAGAGAGGATATCTTCCCCTTCATGCCACCACATTCAGCTCCACGCCAGCCAGATCCTGCTCCAGAACCTGAAAATAACTCAATTAGTTTTAAACCTGTTCCCATGCCTGATTCTCTTGCCACTGAACTAGTAATCCGTTCTGGAACTTTAATTTTCCAACCCGCTAACTTGTTGCCAGAATCAGTCAATAAACCTGCTAGCTTAGCTCCCAAGACCCCTCGGCGTAAGAAACGGCGTCGCCTTAAGTCAGCTCTGTGCCGTCTAGAGACCCCTGGGTCAGCTCTGTGCCGTCTAGAGACCCCTGAGTCAGCTCTGTGCCGTCCAGAGACCCCTGAGCCTGCTCTGTGCCGTCCAGAGACCCCTGAGCCTGCCCTGTGCCGTCCAGAGACCCCTTAGCATACACTTAAGAGGGCTTCAGAGTTTGGAGTTGGCAGAAATATGCCTCCAAGAGCCTCTCTGCAGGGGCCACAAACCGCCAAGAGTCCTCTACAGACGCTTCAAGCCACTTCAGAGACTGAACATGAGCCTCCATGGGTGGTTTCCCCTGTTCCTGAGACGGAGCCACGGTCAGTGGTCTCTCCAGTTCCAGAGGTGGAACCACAGTCGGTGGTCTCTCCAGTTCCTGAGGTAGAACCACAGTCGGTGGTGTCTCCTGTTCCTGAGGTGGAACCACAGCTGGTGGTGTCTCCTGTTCCTGAGGTGGAGCCACAGTCGGTGGCCTCCCCAGTTCCTGAGGTGGCGCCACAGTTGGTGGTTTCTCCTGTTCCTGAGGTGGAGCCACAGCCGGTGGTCTTCCCTGTTCCTGATGAAGAGCCACAGTTGGTGGTCTTATCTGTTCCAGATTTGGAGCCGCAATCGGCGGGCTCCTCAGTTCCTGTCCAGGAGCCGCAATTGGCGGTCTCCTGTGGGCCTGTCCCTGGGACGCGGTCGATGGTCCTCCCTGTTCCTGATCCGGAGCCGCAATCGGCGGGCTCCCCTGTTCCTGATCGGGAGCCGCAATCGGCGAGCTCCCCTGTTCCTGACTGGGAGCCGCAATCGGCGGGCTCCCCTGTTCCAGATCCAGAGCCGCAATCGGCGGGCTCCCCTGTTCCTGACCCGGAGCCGCAATCGGCGGGCTCCCCTGCTCCAGAGCCGCAATCGGCGGGCTCCCCATTTCCAGACCTGGAGCCGCTATCGGCGGGCTCCCCTGTTCCACACCCTGTTCCAGAGCCGCAGTTGGCGGTCTCCTCAGAGCCTCCTCCAGAGCCGCAGTCGGCGGTCACTACTGAGCCTGTTCCTGAGCTGCCGAGGAGGGGACGGGGTACCCCGTGGGGGTACCTGCTGAAGTTTGGGCGTCTTCCTCCTGAGAAGCTGCTTCGCCTTCGGCCCCGCGGCCGGACCCCAGAGCATCAGCTTCGCCTCCGGTCCCGCGGCAGACCCCCGGAGCATCAGCTTCGCCTTCGGCCCCGCAGCAGACCCCCAGAGCGTCTGCTTCGCCTTCGGCCCCGCGGCAGACCCCCGGAGCGTCATCTTCGCCGCCGACCCCGCGGCAGACCCCCGGAGCGTCAGCTTCGCCTTCGGCCCCGCGGCAGACCCCCGGAGCATGATCTTCACCGCCGACCCCGTGGCAGACCCCCAGAGTGTCAGCTTCGCCTCCGACCCCGCAGCCGGCCACCTAAGACTCTGCTCCGTTACCGGATCCTCGGCCGGCCCCCAGAACCTCTGCCATGCCTCCGGCCCGGCGGAGGTCCCCCTAAGACGCTGCTTCGTCCCCAGCCCCGTGGTCGGCCTCCTGAGCATCTGTCTCGCCTCCGGCCCAGCGGTAGGCCCCCTGAGAATCGGCCTCGCCTCCGGCCCAGCGGTAGGCCCCCTGAGAATCGGCCTCGCCTCCGTCCCAACGGTCGGCCTCCTGAGCATCTGCTACGCCTCCGCTGCCTGTCCCTCGGCCGGCCACCTGAGACTCTGTCCCGCTGCCAGTCCCTCGGCCGGCCACCAGAGACGTTGCCCAAGAAATTTTTTGGGTTTTCTTTTGTTTTCGTCCACCATAAGTGGATCGTTTTTTGTTCTGGACTCTGGTTTTGTTTTCTGCCCTCCTGGCCTGTTTCCCCCTTCGCCCACCCTGGGTGGGTTGTTTTTTGTTTTTTGGACCTTTTTTTCTGTTGTTTCTGGCCCTTCTCGCCCTAGTGCCCCCTCCGCCCGCCCTGGGTGGGTTGTTTTTTGTTTGTTTTTTGGTCTTTTTTTTTTCAGGGGGCGTCTGGAATCCGCCCTTGAGGGGGGGGCTCTTTTGGGATCCTCAGGCTTGCCCACCAGAGGGCGCCGAGGATCGCCTTCTGCTCTTTGCTATTTTCCCTTAGGACTGGAGTTACTGTGGGGATCTGGAGATTACCCTCTGTCTCCAGCAGAGTGCGCCGTGGGTCTTCTGGAGCTGGAACCTTCCAGCACACCTGATTTCCATCCACTCATCAGAAGACCTCCCTTTTATAAGCTCCTGCCAGGCCTTGCTTCCATGCCGCAGTGTTGATCTTAGTTGGTTAGCTTCCTGAGCCTCTGTTACAGAAGAATCTTAGTTATCTCTAGTGTGAGATCAGATTCTAACTCTTCCTTGTTTCTGCCTCACAGGAATCCTGTCTCTTCGTGAAAACTCTGCATGAGCTTAACCTCCTGTCTCCTCTTGCAGCTCTGGATGAGCTTAACCTCCTGCCTCCTCGTGAAGCTCTGGAAGAGCTGTCTCTCTGGCAACCTGTCTCTGGCCTGCAGCTCTGGGAGAGCTGCATCACAGGAAACAAGTCTCAAGCCTGAAGCTCTAGGAGAGCTTAACCTGCTAATCGGCCCTGGTGAGCCAAACCGAAGATTTCTACGTGGATGTAACCTGAAGACTTCTATGTGGAGTTTCCCTGGAGGTTCCTATGTGGAATCAGCCTGAAGAACTCAATGTGGAAATTCCCCTGTTGTTCTCTGCAGTGAGCTGGAAGCTCAAATCTAGGACTGCCATGCTAAGCCTGAAGCTAGATGCGTAGCCTCTCATGAACTCAGCTAACCAACAGTCTCCAGTCCCAGTCAAGACTCCAGTGAACCAGCCCCTGACCAATTCCAGTCCCAGTGCTTTAACCTTGTGATTCAGAACTTTAAATAAACATTTGAACTTTTTCCCTGCCTCCTACGTGTGTGTTCTGCATCTTGGGCTTGCCTCCATAACCCATCATGACATGGAGATGTAAAGGTGGGTTACATAAACGTTCAATAAAGATCGAAGAAAATTAATGAGAAACAGGAAAAACACCATTCAATAAAGTTAAAAAAAGGAATTTCCTTATCACAGCTAACTGATGAAAAACATGTCAGGATGTAATTTTAACTTTGGTTAGCTGCATAAGAAAATCATACACTGAAAAACATAAGCTTATCATACAGCCATATGTTTGCTGTATGAATTAGACCAAGATTCTCATATTGTTTAAATTAGGTTATAACAAAAGCCCCTTAATGTATTTCCTGTTGAAGTGAGTTCAGTAAAAGGCAAACCTGCAGATTGAGAGGAGGAGGAGCTCCCAGTCTGTCTACTCACACCATATGGGAAGCTCGAGGCGCTGGTTATCTTACCAAGGTGACTGGAAGACCTGTATGGACTGCATAAACTCTTTAATACCTTTTACATATTTAGCAAAGAAAATTTGGAGACTTTCTTAAAGGTTTTTATGCAGATTTGTGCAGAAGGTATTTTTTCAATTGATGTCAGAAAAAGAGACCGACATATGTGGAAAAGGAATAGAGAAAATTCATAAACAAATAAGACTAAAAACATTGCATGACTTTCCGACTATAGATCATCAATTAGATAAAAGCAGAGATGGGTTCATCTGTAGTTTGAACAACCTTTTTGTACCTTTTTGTTTTTAAAGTTCACAACTTCTAAAGCATTGAATAGATTCTTTAATCAAAAAACTGTTGCTTTTTACAACTAATTTATCTTCTTTTGGTTTTTAGCTCACCAAAATACCATAGACACAACAAAAACAGTAAGAGTCACACAGGCAAACGGAGAAGATGAGAAGCTAATTCAATTTAAGGTTCATGTAACACCTTAATAAGATCCATTGCTTGATTTAATTGCCTCTGGTCATTAAGTCAGTTGCCAGCATTAGTCTCATGCAACTCGTACAGTGACACTTGATCGCTTTACAATTCAACAGTGAGTCAAGTGTCACCTGGGAATCTAATGTGCGGCATTAGAAAGTACTGTTAGAGGGCCACACATATGCTTGTTTTTGAGCTGTTGTTGAGGATGCCAAATTAAATATTCTCCATGCTGGCTTACTCCTAAAACTATAATAAAAGGACTTGTGCTTAAATAATATGATAAAAGTCTCTTATTATGTAAAGATGATCAGAAAGTCGCAACATTTATGAATATTATTTTCCAGAATTACTAATCTAGCACTGCAAGGAATCACAAGCCCTTTCTAAGCTTAACAATACTTTATTTAGTTGTGTGTTCTTTGGTAAGACTGATGTTAAATACACTTTTAAAACAATAAAGATTACTTTAACTTGGGAATCACATTGCTAGAGAAACTTTACTAGCAGGCAAAGAAATCCCCTAAACAGAACCAGAATGAAGTGATCTTCATGATCTAACGAGGAACTAACCATTAGACTTAGACTGAGACAGATTTTATTATGATGTTGTATACACAGAGTGTATACAATACATACAGCTTTTCAACAGTGAATGTGCAGCTTACAGCAGTGAAAATAACCTTAACATTTATAAAGTACAGCAGTGATCAGAATGTAAACATTGTAGGAGAAAAGGAAAACCAGTTTAAAGCCATCGTGCAAAGATGCATTGATATGGAAAGGTTCAGTGCATTGCAAAATAAATAAATATGGTGCAAAATGCAGTAGAACATAGGGTTGTATTCTATTTCAATGGATTATAAAAAAGTCAGCCATGTTGGTAGTACAAAAAGATGTTTTGCAAAAAGTGTGATGCAGAGTCTTGATTAGAGTCTCAACAGTTCAAGAGTCTAATGGCAGCAGGGGAAAAAGCTGTTGCAGAACCTGCTGGTCCTGCAGCGGATGCTGTGAAGCCTCTCCCTAGAGGGCAGCAGGGAGAACAGTCCATGTAAGGAGTCATTGATAATGTTAAGGGCTCAGGACATGCAGCACTGGGATGAACTGTCTTTAATAGAGGGAAGAGGAGCCCTGATGATCCTCTCCGCTGTCCCCACCACTCTTCTCATGTTTTGCCAGTTTGAGATTCTGCAGCCCCCACATCATCCAGTTAGACAGCTGGTCAGAACACTCTCTATGGTGCTTCTGTAGAAGGTCATGAGAATGGGTGAAGGCAGGTGGGCTCTCCCCATCCTCTGCAGGAAGTCCAAATGCTTCAGTCCCCTTTTGACCAGTGTGGTGGTGTTCATAGTCCAGACAAGGTTGTCTGTGATATGAATCCCCCAGGAATTTGGTGCTGCTGACCACCTCTAAAGTTGAGCTGCTGATGAGCAGTGGAGTGTGGTTAGGTCGGTTCTTCCTGAAGTCAACGATGCTCTCCTTCCTCCTTTTCTGTCTCTACACCAGCACACCAGCTGCTCCACCTCCTCTCTGTAGCCCCTGTCATCGTCATCTCTGATTAGGCCTAATCATGTAAAGATCTAGAGAAAAGAGATGGGAAACAGAGTCAGTGAAAACAAATAAGCCATTCCTTTGGCTCTGGGTCTCAAGAAAATCTCGATGTGAGCCATTTTCCCAAATTAAGCAAGCCTGAATCTGTGGAACCCCAAAATTGCTCTAAAAGCACAACTGTGGTGCATCCAGAAGGTAACAAAATAATCCTTAACTGCCTTTCTTATTGTCAGATAAAAAATAAGAAACACTGCATTAATAAATTAATAGCATCAAAGGGAGAGATGCAAGGAGACTTGATGCTGTATATAGCTTCCCCTGATTTGTTTGCTAGGACCTCACGTTATTTACATTGTAGGCCTTATCTGAAAATATTACAGAAAAGAAGAGATGATGTCTCCTCTCTTCTTGTGGAGAAAAACTGAACACTAAATTTTGGAATTAGTTGAGGTTTTGCATACCGCTCTCCAAATTTAAATAGCTATGAGCTGAGTGAGGGTATGTTTTGAAAATGAATAATTTATTAGATCAAAAATCTTAAAGCAGTTTCATGATTATGCTTGAAAAACTTCAGTTTAGGTAATTGGATGTGAAACTTTCTAGAAGATGTTTCACCTCTCTTTCAAGAGGCTTCCTCATTTCTAACTGGTTTTGGGGAGCACTGAGATTAGTATACTGTAGGTTAGGGCAGTGCAGCCAGCACTGGACACGAAATGCCGAAACTAAACTGCATAAACTATTTTGCAGCTTCCGTCCTGGTTGCAACAAGTGGTACACCATCTGCAAAGCTGGCACATATGTTTAAGATGCAGGAGATCTTAAAGCTCACATTGACACAGAAAAACATAAAACTTCTGCAAACTTGACTGAGTACTTTTTTAGACCTGGGAAAGCAGAGGACACTGAAGTTACAATGGTATTTCATTCTCATTCAGAACTAATGAACATTGCACTGTGTGTCTTTGCATGATTGGATTCTATTAGTGCAATACAATTTTGAAGACACTTCATTCAGACCCTTATGTGCATATTTGTTAAGCAAATGAAAACAACTGGGAATGCCCAGATCTACAGCAAAATATGCATGGGCAGACAAGGAGGATGGGGAAAAAAATTTGGATGAAGAAAAAAGCATGAGGTAGAAGAAAAGTAGAAGAAAAGTAGAATTAAGAAGACAACTGGTTAAAGTGTCCTCATTTTAGGAAGTAAAAATGTACCCCCCCTTCTGTAGGTGTAAGAAAGAATTGGGGTAAAACAAAAGGTGTCTACTGGATTGGCCAAGGGGGTCACCTGGGGGGTGTTCTGATGGGTCTTAGCCCCCTTGTCGAGCGCTTTTGGTCACATGACTCACTGAAAGTATGAGTTAGGTGAGGGCAGGTGAGATGTGAATCTTCTGGGTATTGCTCCTAAAAGTGCTTTTTAATTTGGTTACGGGTTATGTCTAAGAGAGACTCCTCTGTTGAGAGCTGGTTATTCAGGAGAATAAAGATGGCATCCTTAACCCTGCTCTCAAATCATCTGTCTGCCTTGGCTGGAGTCTGGATGTTGTTGTCCTCAAATGACTGTCCTTTAGCCTTCTGCTGTAGGTGAACCGCTGAGTCTTGTCCTGAGGAATTGGTTCTTCTTTGTTGAGCCATGTGCCTGTACAGCGGTTGCTTGGTCTCTCTAATGAAAAAGTCTTTGCTCTTTTCACTACACTGAACAGTATAAACCCCTATGTCAGCTGTTGTGGAAATTTTAATGATCTAGGAGTGAGAAATTGTTTCAACAAAAGAATCATGCTCTGAGACTCAGTGAGCATGTGCCCCGACTTGAGAACTGATCAGATTTTATAACATTTGAAACACATACAGAAACATAGGTACGGACATGGGCAGGAAATAGGTGTAGATACAATCAATAGATGCAAGGGGTCATCCCAGACTTTCAGGAGAACGGAACAATAAAACCTCATCGCTCTATGGACAGCTTAGATGAAGGGAGTTGCTGATAGGGGGTCAGGTTATATGAGGGTCAGTGTACTTTAAGCAAATACTTTTACTCACTGAAAATCTAAATATATATCGTCATGCACAAAATAAAATTTCCCGAAGCCTTCTTTCTGGGTATTATTTTTTTTTTATGTGAACCAGTTTTTGTCTCAAGGTGTTGCTGGGTTTGAAGTGCACCGTGATCGGGTCCTGGTTGAAAATCCTCCTGTTTTTTTTGTCAGACTCCAGCAACATATGGAATAACAATGTTCCTTTTTATGTTTTCTTCTGCCTCAACAGGCCTTTTCTTTTTGGGTTTAAAAAAAGCCCATCTGGGATAACTACTGTTCTTCAGGGCTGTCCTTATATGTACCTGTACTCTCATCATTCTTCTGTTGGTGGTGGGAATGGTTTCTGCTTGTGTCTGGAAGGTTCTGATGATTCCTAGTTTGTGTTCTAGTGGGTGGTATGAGTCAAAATTGAGGTACTGGTTAGTTTGTGTGGGTTTCCTGTAGACTTCTATGTTGAGTTGCCTGTCTTCCACGACGGGAACCACGTAGTCCAGGAAGGCAAGGCTGTCATGTTTCACATTTTCCTGTGTGAACTTGATGCTTCTGTCCACTGCGTTAATGTGGTGTGTGAACATGTTGATATCCTTGGTCTTTATTTTAATCTGGGTGTCATCCAGGATCTGAACCAGTGACTGGGTTTTGTTCCCATGTATGAGTGTAGAGCTTTGCTTTCCACTTCTTATATGTATAAGTTTGCTGCTATGGGAGACACAGGAGAGCCCACCGTGCATCCCTGCTTCTGCTTGTAGAAATCTTGGTTGAATTGGAAGTATGTGATGGTGAAGCCCAAGTCAAAGAGAGAACAGATGTGGTCAGTGGTCACGTTGGTCCTATCTGGCAGTGTAGTCTTAAGGTAAGCACATCCCTACTGTGGAGACTGCTTCTGAGGTGGGAATGCTAGTTAAAAGAGATCATGGGAAACTATGGTTTCCTCTGTATTGAGTGTAAGGTCCTTTATCCTGTTTGAGAAGTGAGTTAGCATTGTGATGTGGTGTGTTGCAAATCAAAGGAGTGAGGATGCAAGATTTCTGGCAATGTTGCAAGTGACAGAGTTAATGATATGAATGATGGGCCTGAGTGTAGCTCCTTACTTGTGTATTTTTGGGAAGCCATAGATCCAGGGAACGGCTTCTCCTGGGTGCAGGCAGTAGTATTGCTGCCTGTCTATGGCTCTGTCCTTTTCTAACTGCTAAAGGCAACTGATGCCCTTCTTCTTGTAGCTGCAGGTGGAATCTTTCTTCAGTGATTCGTAGGTGGCTGTGTCACTAAGGAGGGTTTTTACTTTGGCATGATAGTGGGTTGCATTAAGTTTAATGATTATATAAACACAAGATCTTTTTTAACATTCATATAACACTGTTACCAAAACCTATTATTAATATTTGGAGAATTGTCTCTGTTCATAATACTCTCTTAAATATACATTTTATATAATTGTCTAATTTAAACATAATTAGATTAGAAAAGAACAACAAGAACATCATGAACGATTGGGGGCAGCATACTCTTAAATAAATACAGAACAAATTAATAGATAAAGAATGAATCATTGTTAAGTAAGGCACATGTGATTGTTATTGTTCACCGATGTGTCTCTGTTACCTTTCATTCAACACATTTTACACCCCCCCCCAGTGGTTTTCCATTTTGTCTTGCAAACTCAGCCCTGTGTTTTATGTGCCAGACGAAAATGCCGTCTCTACCTTCGTACTCTAACAGCCAGATTAGGACAACAGCTGGTTCCCGAGAGCAGACACATGACCTGAATTTGCTCCAGAACATAAACACACCTATCAGTGGAATCAGGTGATAGAGGCCAGTGCATGAAGGTAGAGCAAATATATGATTTGAATGGCTGCCTAAATGGTCAGAAACACAAAGGAGAATTGCATCAAAACATGAAAATAATACAGACTGAAAGAACAGAATATCCAACTAACCTGCACTTTAGAGGAGACGCTTTGACAAAAACTGTATGCAACTTATTAGAACAATAGCAGCTGAAGCCAACCATGTACGCTACATAAAATGACATATAACCTCTAGCTTATGGGGTTATTTTTCTTGTTTTAGGTCAGTTATGAATTAAAATGTATTAATTGCTGCTAAATGCCAGATCAATGAGAAACAGTTTTTCTTGCAGCGTGAGACCTACACAACATGATGACTTAAGTTGTACTTTTCTGTTGGCATGGTTCTCAGACCTAAAAGATTAATCTTTTGTATAAGATGTTGCCAAATGATACATTACCAGATGTGTCCCAATTTAATTGTGCATAAATGCTTTTGCTCTGAAGTAAAGCCCAGAGGCACAGTAATCTGCATGTAAACTTTTTAATTTGAAGGAAAAAAAAATAAAGTCTTTATCAGTTTGTAACACATTTGTTTTGAAATTAGATTTATTTTTACATAGAAATCTGTGAAAAATAGAGAAAGTGTTAGCCCCACTCAAGGTTATCAAGAATGATCAACACATGTTTTGTATTCCAGCTGCCTCTTTATTATGATGTGTTATAACACTGTCTGCAAACCGAATGGATCCAAAACTTCTGTCAGTTTCATTATTCATCTCCCCATTCACACTTGGCCCACTTCCTACCCTAAATATAAACGTGCTTCTGTCCCTTATACTCTTCATAGAAAATTATCCTTGTCATCCTTACGCCACCATTAGCTGTGACATCTGGGATTTTTTACTGCATAGAGCTTTGCTGCTCAGATTCACTTTAGATTTGCAGTATAATTAATGTTACATGAGTTGGCTGTGACTCTACTATTACATACTGAGGCTTTGCTACTTATGTGAGGTCCACTGCTGTGTAGATGTTTTATAGCTTATATAATCAAGATCATAATATCTAAATCTTAAGAAGAGGATGCCTAACTTGCAGACTCTCACACTGTGCCATGATAATGTGTTGATCTGAAGTTTAAAATGGAGTGAAATACACATTTTCAAGAGGTAAATATTTCAAAGTAAGCTGTGATGTCTTAAGAGTGAAATCTAAGATTCTTCTATGTGCCTGCAGAGTTTCTGCTCTTAGAACTATGTCCTTTGCTCTAAGGTTGATGTATAACAATCCCAACAATCTCAGTCAAGAAAACAACAAAAGGTAGAGAAATTTGCTTCTTTATATACAATTTTTCCCCCCCCTCGGGATTATTCAAATATGTATATATATATATATATATATATATATATATATATATATATATATATATATATATATATATATATATATATATATATATATATATATATATATATATATATATATATATGTATGTATATATATATATATATATATACATATGTATGTATATATATATATACATATATATATATATATATATATATATATATATATATATATATATATATATATATATATATATATATAGAAATTGAAAAGAATCCCAGCCACTCACATTCGTTTAATTATTGCTACCAGGCATCACTAATGGGACTGAAATGATTATGACAATTTTTTTTACATCTATTAATATATAACTGCATTTTGTATTTCAATTTCTGCAAAATGCCAAAAAGGATTCATTTTAAATGCTTGTGATTCAGTCTCAATAATCAAAGTTAATAATTAGCCTAAAAAAACACAAACTGGAAGGGGATGCTCACCTGGTTATGCTTTGTGTATTTTATGTATGATCTACTACATGTATGTAATTTATTCTACATTTCTCTTTGTTTTTTTGAAAGTGCAACCAAACATACGTCAATATATGTGGTCACTATTGCTGGTCCCCCATTGAATTATAATAAAAAAAAAACACAATGGTCACCAGAAAATCTTGAATCTGACAAAAGTATTAATACTAATAAAACAAAAAACTATGAAAATTATCAAATGAAAGTCAGGCATTGATTTTCAACATCACCTTTCAACCTAATGATTTAAAAAATAAACTTATAAAACTTGCCTGAACTAAATTAATGGTACCCTTCATATTTTGCTGCATAACCTTTTAAGGCAGTCACCACAACCAAATGATTCCAGCAACTGTCATTGAAATGTCTGCTTCTCTCAGCAGGTATTTTGACCCACTCCTCAAGAGAAAACTTCTCCAGGTGTCTCAGGTTTAAAGGATGCCTATTTTCCAGACAGAATGTTTAAGCTCCTTCCCATGATGGGCAATAGTATTCAGGCCAAGGTTCGTACAATAGAAGGTCCCTTTCCTCCTAGCCATTCTTGGCTGTTTTTTGGGTCATTTTGCTATTGCAAAATTCATGACCTGCAACTAAAACCAAGCTTTCTGACACTGAACAGCACATTTCTCTCTAGTATCCCTTGATAGCCTTTGTAGAGATTCAAGACAGCCTGTGCCAGATGAAGCAAAGCAGCCCCAGAACATCGGAGAGACTCCGCCATGTTTCACAGTAGGGACAGAGTTATTTTCTTGAAGCTTCATTTTTCCACCTGTGAACATAAAGCTGATGTGACTTGCCAAAAAGTTCAATTTTTGTCTTATCTGTTCTTAGGACATTCTCCCAGAGGCTTTGCGGCTTGTCAACATGTAGCTTGGTTGTCTCCCATTACGTCCACTCTGGCTCAAACAACACGGATGGTGTGATCTGACAGTGAAGTTCATGGGCTAGAATTGAATCTCTTTATAAGTTGTTCTGGGCTTTTTTGTTATCATTCATAATATTTCATCTCTCTGATCCAACAACATCAGTTGGAGGATCTGATATTCAAATAGGTCAATTTTAGACTTGGGGAAGTGTCAATTTTCCTTCCCTTCAGAATATTCCCTCTTAAATATTTCATTCTTATTGTTTTAAGCATTACTTACTTGAACTTGTTTGAACCATTTTTATAATTTGCAAACTATCTGATATGCTTGTGGTTTATTCTATTTAAATCCCTGGTGGAAAAGGAGTGGAAAGCAGGCTTGACGGACAGTAGCCGGGCCTGTGAAGGTACAGATTAGATTAACTTTTATTATAACAAAAACAAAATAGGTTCTGCGTAAGCATGATCATCTAAACAAAATTAAACTGGGACAGACATAAAACAGGACTAACAGGAAGCCAGGGGAAAGAAACCAACCAAAGCAAAGGACAATGACCTGACACAGGAATAATTAATCATGAAATATACTAAATAATGTCACTGGAAGTAACGTAACCTTTATAAGCATAACTAAATATTGAAACACAATCACTAATACTCTAATCTCAGACATCTAGGTTTGTATAATTTGTTTTCCCAGAATGTTCATGAATGGTTTGATTGCACGGTCAGAGCTTCTTTCAGTATGAAAACATTAAAACTGTGTACACAAGGAGCAGTTGATGCTGTTGAGCAACCTTACAATGTCTTACAGCATTGCTAGTTCACTTAAAGCAATGATACCCACGGTTAGTGGCAAGTCCAGAGTAATGCTAATCTCTGCAGAAAATATTATTTATTACTATTTTTATGTTGCTAGCAGGTTTATATAGTGTTTAAAGAATAAACGATGACATCTACAAGCTTAGCATAACATCATCATATATTTGCTACTGACAAGCACATGCAATATATTGTCAGAAAAATTTGCTCACCTTAATGGACTCATATGTGAACTCCATTCTTCCCATTCTTAATTCCCAGTGTTGAATATGACAATGGTCCTACTTTTCAGAAGTGCATTGGTGAGGTCAGATACTTTTCTGTGAGAAGGACTGTCTCTTAATGCATGTCCTTAAAGATTTTATTTTGTATGCTTCTGAGCAATCATATTGGGAGAGGGAGAAATCCTCCTGTTAAGGAGTTTTATATCTCCCACAAAGTTAGTAGTATTTCACAAACTACTTTCACTCTCCTATAATACCACTGACAGTCAATGGTAGAATATTTAGAAGAAAGGAATTTTCACCGATGGGAATCCTTATGCCTGTACATGGTGTTCATTATGGACAATCCATGACTTGCACAGAAGTCCAATAATGAGACACCACTCGGGTTCTGAGCTGGGGGCCTGTTCCTCCTGATCACGCCCCTCCAGGTGTCACTGTCGCTTCCCACGTGGGCGTTGAAGTCTCCCAGTAGAATGATGGAATTCCCGGGAGGGGCACTTTCTAACACCCTCCCCAGGGTTGCTAAGAAGGCCTGTTACTCCGTACTGCCGTTCGGCCAATAGGCTGAAACAATTGTCAGAGTCCTCCCTTCAACCCGAAGGCGAAGGGATGCGACCCTCTCGTCTACCGGGGTGAACTCCAACACCAGACTGCTGAGCTGGGGGGAGACAAGCAGCCCCACCCCCGCCCTCCGCCTCTCCCTGCAGGTCACTCCAGAGTAGAAGAGAGTCCCGCCACTCTCAAGGAGCTGGGTTCCAGAGCCCTGTCTCTGCGTAGAGGCGAGCCCAACTATTTCTAGACGGTATCGCTCCACCTCCCGCACAAGCTTGGGCTCCTTCCCCGCCAGTGAGGTGACATTCCACGTCCCCAGAGCCAGTTTAAACGCCAAGGGGGATTGCCGCCAATCCCCCTGGACTTGACACCAGGACACCCTAGGCCAAAGGTCGATGATCGACTTTGTAGTCGTATCTTCTGATCTTTGGCCGCATGTCTTGGACACTCGGGTGAAGAGAGGGGCGGAGCTGTCCACCGACCACCACTTGGTGGTGAGTTGGATACGCTGGAATTTCCCCACCTAAACGCTTTCATGAGTACCATCCGATCACAGTACCAGTCTTTAACACACTATGAACAGCAAATTCTTTCACAAATGTTGAAAATAGAAACTTAAAACATGCTAAATGTTCTTGATTTTATACCCTTTGGGCCATGCAAGTCATTGGAATGCCTGTTTAGATTATTTTAATCTGTAATTGATTACATTTAGCCATATGGTACATCTCCTTTGGTTTCAGGATATGGATTTGTTTATTCTTTTCTTGTAGCTGCAGCTTTAAGTAAAACAAAAAGCTTCTGTAGCAACCCAAGAAGATTAAAAGCACAGCTTCCAATTTTAATGAGGTTGAAGTCAGTTGAAAATCCCTGGAAACAAAAGGACTGGAGGCAGTCTGAAGAAGGAAGTAACATACTGTAAGAACAAACTTAAAAGTGATGTATTTGTACATTTGATATTCAAGTGTTGCAAAGGTTGCAGTTTGTGCCAATGCTCTTACAAATGTTATTTATCTGGTCCAAAAGTCTTAAAATGTAAGGGGGAG
This sequence comes from Cyprinodon tularosa, assembly GCF_016077235.1. Lineage (NCBI taxonomy): Eukaryota > Metazoa > Chordata > Actinopteri > Cyprinodontiformes > Cyprinodontidae > Cyprinodon > Cyprinodon tularosa. Next base: position 509,992 of record NW_024039012.1, read on the forward strand.
AGTCTTTATAGAACTACTATGGGCATTGTTTAGTTGTTAATTTTGTTCTGCTATCTTTATGTGGCAATAGTAAGTCCTCAGTAGCATTTGAATTGTCTATCATATTTATTTGTTTTTCTACACAATGTTGAACCTTTTGATTTTTTTCAAGTTTTAGCTCTTTTTCTATTTTCACTTCTTAGTTTCTTCATGCAAGAATTGTGAAAAAGTTAGGGTTTTAATCAGGCACTTTAACAGAAAATAATCTATATTCTTGCAGCATTTGTTAACCAAAAAAAATTATAGTGCCCAAATATTTACAGACGAGTAAGTAACAGGACATGCTTGTGCAAATTCTCAGTTAACAGAGTGATGGACATCACAAAACAGGCTTAAATCAGAGGCAACTGGACTGTCGCTTAGTTTTTCCTAAGCCACCAGAATTGACACAGACTCCTGGATAGGTGTCTAAACGTTTTAAAAAACACTGGTTGCATTCAAATAAAGCCTAATTAGAATATTTGAAATAAAAGCTAAGAATTATTTTATATTTTAGATTATTTTTAAAATGTATATAAATATATTCCAAACCCAGGTGGCAACCTGGTAAAGTCCCCACTTCTTGCACGCTACCTCACTGCACTATATTTTTCTATTAATCTAATTGAGTTTCTGCATTATTTCTATTTTTCCAGCTGAATTGAATGTCATCATTCAGGCATACCCATATTTGTTCATAGATTGGTTTTGTTATGCAGTATTTCGCTGCAGCTCTGAATGAGACCATTTCAAATTCCTGTATCACATTACACAGCAGCCCCCACACCCCACCCACAGCAGCAAACTCAAATATAGAGCTTGTCATATGAGCTGTTTTCCTAAAAGCCTTAAAAGTCATCCTAGATTGGATTTCCCACATTAGCAGTATGGTAAATGAAAGACTTCAAGGCAAAAATGGCGCTTTAAATTGTAAGAGATCTCTTTTTTCCCCAATATATCTTATTTTATATCTGCACATGTGTTTTCAGTTTTACTGTTTACATATTTTTTCCTCATATTATTGAAATTCATTTCCTGCTCTCTTTTACTTTCCTCCCACTTCACCATGTTCTTATCAACAATGTATCAGGTACTAAACTCACGTGATTTAGTTAATTAGCTTACTCTCCCAGATATCTCACACTCGGCTTGGAATGCCTTGCTTACTGACCTCATGGAAAACTGTGGCCTGCCAAGGTTTCCTCTCATATCCCCTAAAAAGGAACCTAAACTTGTGTGTCTGGAAGTGGTCCCTGACAATTTTTTTTTCATCCAAGAGTAATACATTGACAGATCCAATGCTGTTTCGTTTCAATCTGAAGGCTCGTGACGCTGCAGAGTTTGGGTCTCAGCTGTGTGCAGCATGAGAAGACATGCTCCCAGGCCCATTTGGAGCCCACACAGGGGTAACTGAGTTAAAGCAAAGCCAGACAGATGTTCTACCAATGTGAGGTCTCCTCTAGCATTACATCAGATTGCTTGTGATAAATACATCCTCTTTCCCTCTCTCTCTCTCTCTCTCTCTAGCTCTCTCTCTCTCTATCTTTCTCCTGACAGATTGTTGTTAGCTGCTGAAGCATGTAATGAAAGGCTGATTGGAGCGACTACTCTAACCCTTTCAACACATCAATAGGGTCAGCTTGATCTTGTAGATGGAGACAAGTCATTATTTAAAATGTTAACAAATCTTTGAAATATTTTATAACCAAGGTCTTTAGTATGATGCAGATAAAATAACTTAGCAATTACTATTTTGTGCCAAAATGTGTTACTAAAACACTTAGATTACCTAGATTGTGGTAGTAAACAGACAGCATAGCCTATAAATCCAGGTAAATTTGAGTCAAATCTAAAATCTGTTCATATTTGATTTCATTTATCTTATGTTTTTTTTAGGTTTAGATATGGCATCTGATTAGACTCGCTTGACAGATTTAACTCTTCTTTTGGAATTGACCTTTAAGCAGATGTTTAATATACTTTATAGCCCACTTTTCTGTATTAAAATGATTTGTTCTTATTGAACTACTATAATATATAAGCAGGAAATTACTAAAACTTAACAGAAATAAAGCTTGAAATCACAAGTCTTTGTGTAATAAAGTTAAACAACGTTTCCTGGGTTTCCTAATAATTGAAATAATAGTGATCAGTTTAACAGTAATGTTGCACTTTATTGGTATGTACCTTTATAGGCCGAACAGTTTCCGAAGCAGAGACTATCTGACACCAAACATCTCCTTTTTAAGATAGACAAGCAGCCTTCTTTTCATCCTACAGGTTGTTGTTTTTACCCTACCTGGATATCCTAAGAAGACAAGAAGCCACACCAATTATGTTTACCATAGAAGTCTGAAAAGCTGTGCTGATTTAATGAATAACCATACATTTTAGAAAACATGGCAGTTTTAAACAACACTTAAAGGTTGAGTGGAAGATATTCTTTTTCCGGGTGAAGCATTAAAATAAGTGGTCCTAATTGTCAATCATTCCGGCGATATGTTTACGTAAGGCCGTCCTTCGTGCTCATCCTTATTTTCACTTATGGGTGGTGAATCTGACATAGTGGAAAAATTGCAAATCTTCTTTTGGAAAGTAAGCTTGCATGAGCGATGCTAACAGCAACTTTTAAACAAGGCGTGCATGAGGAGAAATGGGCTTGTGCATGTTCTCACACTTTTTTTTAATAGGCATTTGCTCTCTGGACTGGGTACAGGGTTATGCATGTGCATTTTCTTAAAAAGTGGAGATGGCAGGTCTTTTCTAAAGTTAACGAAAATCATCAACTATACCTTTAATTTGGGTCTGAATAAAGACTACAAGCTTCTTCTGCCTAAACCTTTAAAAAAAGATAATTATTTTTTTTTGTTATTCAAGAGTCTGGGTCCAATTTTTACCTGAGGCAGTTTAAGTACCCAGTAATGATTAAATGGAGCAGGATGATGGAGAGATAAAGTAGAGGTGTTCGTGGTGAAAAACAATTTGCCAAAAAACAAAACAAAAACACAGCTCTTTATTTATGGGCGAACAAACATTCCAACCCAAATGTACAGTAATGACTATAAGGAAAATAACCTACGGACAAGGAGATAAAATTTAAGATTTAAAAAATATATATATAAAAAAAAAAAAACGTTTTGTGTCTTTCAAGGCAAGTACCTGTTGCAACAACACACAAACGTTTGGTGCCAAGAATTAAGAAAAATATGTGGGTAATGATAAAAAAACATAATTACAAAAGAAATGTGGCATGTCTTATAAGTTTTCTCATCTGTCACTGTGCTCCTTAGAGCTGATAGTGAAGTTACTATATTTAGAACTCCAACTAATTGGCATTTAGGGAACATAAAAGCTTTAATTGAACTCATTATTTCCTCCATATTTGGTAAAGACCGTGATCTTCACAAAAAAAAAAAGCTGATAGAGATCATCCATCACTTTCCCTTAGGCCCTATTTTTTGCTCATTTTGGTTTTGGGTTGGTTCCATGTATATGAGCTCTGATGTAGTCCTGACTGGAAAAGCATTGATTCAAACCTATAATAGAGTGTTTCGTGTTGGGAGCCATTTGTGGCTTTGTGAATAATGATTGATTTATCACCACTGGGGAGTGTGAGTAGAAGGGCTTTTTGCACTGCAGATACTATGTAAGTAAACAGCTTACAGAGAAGTGATTTTGGAGAAGTTGGATAATACTGTTTTGACTCAAGCTTTTGTTTATCTGTTTTTTTCTTATATAAAGAGACACTGGGTTGATAATTCGTATGGGCACATTAGGCAATGATTGGTTAAAAAAGTATAGAAAAATTATATCAGACCTGAAACTATAGGCTAGAAAAAAAAATCAGAAAACTAGTATAACTTCTCTAAGATATAAGTAGTGGAAAACTTTTAGAAGTGCAGACAATTGTGTATTTCAGATTGTAAATGTGTGTTTACACATTTACAGTCCGTAAATGACTGTTTGTCATTGTGGAGATCTTGGAGCTGCCATTTTGAAATGCAGCAAAGCATTTATGTAGAGGACAGGAGCACATACCAGTAAACCAGCTGGATTATCCAGTCAGATTATCAACCGGGTTACCAATAAACCACCAATAAACTACCAACTACACTGTTGGTGGTGTTTACTGCTCTATGAGGGCAATAGGTTAGTATCATTTTGCAGTGTGGAACAAATATAATGGCCTAAAATCCTGTTACAGACCCTCAGAAAGATGAATGATTTATGTATCTTTAATTTTATTGCAGAGCACGATGACATTAAATGACGTTGTCTTCCCAGATATTTTCAGATTGTAACACTTTACCCACCATACAAACTGTAACAAAATACCAAGTTTACTTTGTAACGTGTAACTGAGTTACTCCTGAACATAATACACTACAATAACGTTACAAAGTAACGCGCTACAGAACAAAACTGGGGGGAAAAATCATCACCTGAATAGATCTTTTAATAGCCCAATGAAGCATTTCTGAATTGAATTGAACTTCCAATCACTTCCAATCGAATCATCGGTATGTATAGTGACTTAACATAAGATATTTGCTCTTCTTAGAGGTTTTTTCCCTGATGTTCATTTTAGAGATAAAATAAAATTGGGCTATTTTGACAAAAAAAATGGAGAAGAGACTTTTCTTTACAAACTAAAGGTAATTAATTTGATATATACTGTATCTATTTGCTAAAAAATATAAATGTTAATCCTATTTGTGTTTCTAACAGTTGTAACTGCTGATTTGTTTTAGTGTTCTGGTTATATACATTTAAGTAGACGGTAGTTTTATTGCAATTTGTGTATCTTTTGCTTATTTGCATGTTGTCATGTGTGTCCTATGATGATGAGTGGCTGGGAAAAAATGTCTCCTTGCAAACTGCTACTATACCCCAGGAAAGGAAACCTTTCAGTTCTTGTAAAGCCATGTAAACAACTTTTAATAAAATCGTAATCATAAAAAATTCTATATAATTACCTACATTAAGAATTTAAGTATGGTGGATCTACTGCTTTGAAGGTTGGATTTTTCCCACTGAGTTTAGAATTTGATCTTTGATAATTTTATTGTGAAAAGAGTTATTTATAGGCTTTTTTCTTATTTATATTAAATTAACAACCTCTTATTGTTTATTATGGATTATGGATACTGTACATACTGCACTTCCATTAAAGCAAATAATCAACTGCCTTCACATCCATGGACACTGCAGCTGCCAATGAGGCCTAAAGGGGTCAAAAGCCAAACTGAGTAGTGTTGGGAGATGGGAGTACCAGAACACTGTTTGAGTGCCTGTATAAACAACCACGGGGTTGTCTAGAGTTTGAGGTGTCTGTGCAAGAAAATTAATGGGAATCAGCTGCTGCAAGGGAGAAACTGGAATGGGACACTTCGTGGGAAAACACTGCATCACAGCAATTGTTGAACTAAACATCTTTGGGTGTCATCAGCAGATACAGCTGCTACCACATACAAGAGGGAAGGAGTTTTACAATTCATAGGATTTTATTTAAGATATTTTTGGGCAAGGCATGGCTGGATATGAAAATTATCTGAGAGGGAGGCCTGCTGAAGGAACAGTGGACTGCTATGCAAAGACAGCCTGTACCAATCAGGGGACATGATCGGTGTTTACTCGCATGGTTAACCAGAACATTCCCCAATCTGTTCAGCATTTCAGGGAGGCCGTAAACTCTGATAATGGAGACGTCACACTGGTTACCCTTCTGAGGCCACCTGTATGTGAAAGATCTAGCCTGACCATATAAGGCTGAATGTTATAACTGTACGTAACACATCTGAACCCACTTCAAACTAGCAGAAAAAAATGTGTTTACAGACCTTTTATATCAGCAGTCATTTCCTCTTAGCTAGCCTACTATACAATATGTATCATCTTCAGTTTGTTTGTGCCTTAGCAGGTGTTCATGTACTTTATCTGTACACTTGCCTTAGATTTTTATATTTATTTTAGAATACGTAATTTTTTTAATTAGAAGTAAATAAAAAGAAAAAAAGAAAAATATATGTTAAAGGAATAGCCTGTGTTACATGCATGCTAGTGGCATTTGTAAAATGAAAGAGGCCACAGTTAACTGAGGAAACACATTAAAACCTCGGTGTTTAGATATAGGCTGCTCAAAAAACAAAAACAAAGGGAACATTAACAACACAATATAACTTAAATCAAATCAAACCTTTCTGAAATCAAAGTGTCAAAGGATTGGTTCTGCAGGTGGGGACCACCACAGACCATTTCTTATTACCTATGCTTTCTGGATGATCATTTGGTCAGTTTTGAATGTTGGTGGTGCTTTCACTCTAGTGGTTGCATGAGACAACCAAAACAAGTGGCTCATATAATGCAGCTCATCCTGGATGGCACATCTACGTATGCAAGCTGTGGCAAGAAGCTTTGCTACATCTGTCAGCATAGTGTCCAGAGGCTGGAGGCTCTACCAGGAGACAGGCCAGTACACCAGGAGATATGTAGGAGGCCGTAGGAGGGCAAAAACTCAGCAGCAGGACCACTACATCCTTCAGCATGACCGGTTTGGCAGTGGGTCAGTAATGGTGTGGGGTGGCATTTTTTTGAAGGGCGACACAGCCCTCTGTGTGCTCGTCAGAGGTAGAATGATTGTCATTAGATACCGATCTGAGTTCCTCAGACCCCTTGTGAGGGCATATGCTGGTACAGTTGGCCCCGGGTTTCTCCTAATGCAGGACAATGCTAGACCTCATGTGTCTGAAGTGTGTCAGCCGCTCCTCCAAGATGAAGGCATTGAAGATATGTTCTGGCCCACCTGTTCCCTGACCTGAATTTGATTGAGCAAATCTAGGACATAATTTCTTAATCCATCCACCAACGTCTTTAGTTCGGGTCTGGGACGAGATCCCAGAGGTCACCTTCTGCTGCCTCATCAGAAGCATGCCCAGGCATGTAGGGAGGTCATAGAGGCATGTGTAGACCACACACAATATTGAGCCTCATTTTGACCTGTTTGAAGGACATTACATCAAAGTTGGATCGGTTTTTTTATTTCACTTTTTTTCACTTTGATTTTGTTTCCAGGCATCCTTTGGTTGAAAATTCGATTTCTATTGATGGTTTTATGTGATTTTCTTATGTGATTTTCTTGTCAGCTCATTCAATATTGTACAGAAAAAAGTAGTCAATGAGAATATTTAATATATTCAGATCTAGGATGTATTTGAGTGTCCCCTTTATTTTTTCATAGCAGTATGCTGTCATGATTTTCATGAGGGATCTGACCCACATTCAGTAAACCACTCAGAGAACCAGTGTAAAAGTTTTAACAGGTTTATTGATGAGATCAGCGGGGGTAGGATTCAGGAAACTTAGTGTACTGGTGAACCGGAACTGGAAGAGGGAAGGGAAGTATCAGTGGTTAGTTCAGAATCCGTGGGAACTAGAACGATGACTTGGAGAGACAGAGAAAACAGAATTCACGATAGTGAAGAAAACTTTCTTCCAAGAATCCAGTCGGTGTTAGTTTATCCAGAGGAAGAGACTCATTGGAGGGCGGACAGGTTTGGACTTGGTTGGACCCTGAGGAGCTATTGAACGGACTGTCACTTGGAAATCCTGGAGGACTTGAACGGAACTTGTGGAGGTTTATCCCCTGCTCAGTGTGAGACTCAAACAATCGTTACAGGGGAAGAAGTTTAAACATCCAGTTTGCAGGATGACTTCCTGCCGAAAAGGCAAAGACAAAAAAGGGATAGGCTCAGTGAAAACAAAGGCTCAGTTAGACCCAGCAAAACTCAGCTTGGCTAGAGTACCAAAAACTGTCAAACACTAACAACTGGCGCCAACTGGCGCTGAGGTAGTGACAGTCCATCGTTTAAATAGTCCTCAGTGATGAGTCAACAGGTGTGTGAGAGGACCAACGAGAACAGGGCACCACCTGGTGGTGGAGGGAGAGAAACACACAAAAACACAACCCACACAAACTGGATTCCTAACATATACAAAGATCATAATGATTCTGACATAACAAAAAAAGACCTGCAGTGATATTAGTTAAAGGTTATTCTACAAGAAGTAGTTCTATTAGGATTGAGTACAGATAAAACCAGAACATTTTAGATTTGTCTTTTGTCTAACCCTTTAAATGAATAAATCTTTTCTTTAAGGTTACTGGTTGGGAGAAGGTTAATCTGGTGTAAAAGCCTTTGCAGAGTGCAAAGGAAAAATAAACATCCACATTTGTGAGAAACCTTGTAGACCACACAGAAGAACACTTTTGTAAGTGTTAATCATGTAGCATGACTGTGGCAGCTCTCCAGGCTGCAGAGACGTCCGAGGACATTATCCATCAAGGCCAGTGTCATCAGTGCTGTCAGCAGCACTGCTGTTCAGGAGTCTACGCCCTCTTGTTCCTTAATCTACATGCAAACAATATGGTTTATCTCAAATCATATTTTCTACCATATCCATTTAAATAATTAGTTAAACAGAAAATAATGAATATCCAAGACCAAATTTTCTCCTTCTTGAAAAACTCTCTCCAATGAGCAACATTCTTCGTCTTTTTCTGTGAGAACAAATTGTTCCTGGTAATCAATGGAAATGTAATTGAGTGCCAGTGAGCCAAAGCCCTCAGAGCTACATTATGCTGCTCTTTGATCCATTTTCAAAGACCACTTTTTTTCTCCCCCCCTAAGCCTAATTAATCAGTGGAATGGAGACATCGGATGCTGTGTTTTTTAAAGACAGATGCCTTGGGGAGGGACGTTTATACAGTGAGTTGTCATCTAAGTAGACAAACAAGCAATAGCAACTATAAGATGAAATATATAATAAAAACAAAACTGGATTAGTTATTGTCACTTCACAGCAAAAAAGAAGGGATGACTTGAGATAATATCAGCTGTTTCATTTGCAAAATCTGACTGAGGGTTAATCCACACTGAATATTGCACACCCATTTTTGATTAAAACTGTGAAATGAAAGCAGAGGGGAAAAATGACTTACACGCTTGGTTTGAGGCCTTAAAAATAAATAAGAATCCTCTTTGGTTGCTGGTATTTCCTTTGTTATTGTAATAGCTCATATTTATTGAACTGATGAGATTTAAATTACTATGAGAGAAACCCATTAGTTCATATGACTGGTTTAGACAGCAGCAAGTAGAAACTGAAATATTAAGTGCCGTTCATCTGTATTAAGTGTAATCGTTCATGTTTAACAGTAGAGTTTAGATATTCATCTTGGTTAACAAAAGTCTTCAATTCTGTTATTTCTACCTAAATTCCAATTACACAAAAATAAGAATTTAGCTGATTCTGCAGAATTTAACTTTTTCCTTTAAAAAAAAAAGGTGAATTTTCCATTTACCTTTGGAGTTCAGCTTCAAGAAAGTGGATTTAAATGTCTCTTAAAAAGTGGCTGTGTTACTTTTGCCAGATGACTGGACAGTTTATTTCCAGAAATTGTTTATATACAGGATTTTTAAGAGAAAATAAATCTTGAGTTTACAGAGACTCGCTCGATAAAGAGAAAATACCCTTTGAATTCTGGTAATGAAAACAGATAGGAGAAATGTCTGTAGGTCCCATGAGTTTTGAATTTTGATGCAACCGTCAGATAGTGCAGTGACAATGAAACATTTTTTAAATGCTTGACCACCAGTGGTGTCAAGTAACGAAGTACAAATACTTTGTTACTCTGCTTAAGTACACTTTTTAGGTATCTATACTTTACCTAATTACTTATTTTTCTTCTTACTTATGACTTCTACTCATTAAATTTTCACACAAGTATCTGTACTTTCTATTCCTTACATAAAAAATAAAAAAAACGTTACTCGTAACTCTTGGTTTCGGTTTAATGTTGATAAATATTTATTTCACGCCATACAATGCAGATCACTGGCACCATCTATATCTAGTGAAAACTTGTGTAATTGCTAATGTCTATATAGTGGAGTCATATATACTCATTGGTTAGCTATTTGTCAAATTTGTGCTGATGCCAAAGGAAATCATCAAAAGCAGGTGTTCTTCAAACTGTAAATGCAAATAGTCTCTGCCATGCTACAATGTCGGATTCAGATTTGTTGTTGATTTTTCTGAATGGTCGGATACAGGCGAGAGCATATCAGGAGATGGAGACGGAGACCAACAAGACCTCCTTCATCCTTGGCCCTATCTCAAAGAATTTTTCGAAATAGTCAAAACATTTAGCTTTCAATTCTTATAGTGGCATCTGGCTGTTTTTTTTTAAAGGTTACTTTATGCTTTTATACTTTAAGTAATTTTTGGAGCACATACTTTTTCGCTTTTATTTGAGTAAAGAGGTCAAGTTGACACTTCAACTTTTACCAGAGTGTTTTTAAACTGCAGTAGCTATACTTCTACTTAAGTAATAAATATGTGTACTTTTGACACCACTGTTGACCGCTGATAAGCACGTGGCTCATCTATGGAGGGTTTGGTCTAAGGGTTTGAGTTCTGACCTGGTGACTATCAAACATAAAGGCAACTAGTTCCTTAAAATCACCTTTAAATGCCAGAGTTTAACGCAGACTTATTGATGACTATTTATGATCAAAGTATGCCTGACTGCTAATGGTGGCATTTAGCAGGATACTACATCACAAAGCTCAAATCATCAAGGTTCTTCAACATGTTAATACTGTGCTCAACTGGCCTAAATAATTACAGTCAATATGGACTTAGACACTTGTTGAAGAAATAAAGCAGGCCTGAAGGTCTTACCCAGTACTCCCAAATACATGTAAAGTCATCAAACCCTTGTTGGGACAACGTTATATAGGAATTAAAGATATTTGGAGTGATATTTCATATTTAAACAGAACCTCTGGGAATTCTCTAGTCAGATGTAATTAGAGAGCCTTTCTTTAGAGCAAATGGTCCTCTTTAGAGCACAAGCTGTCTTATTATAACATTCTCATAACCTAAGGAAGCAGGATGACTTTGTCATGCAGGACTTCTTTACTCCCTCACACCATACTATGAATGCGCGCCTTGTCACCTCGAGCTTCAGCATTTCCTGCTGATCTGCTCCCCTGTCACTCCAGTGATCTTCACATCTCAAAAAGCTGCTCCTCGTTGCAAAGAGCTTGTGACGGCCCTTAAAGGAATAGTACACCCAAAACATGATTAGCCTTCATTTTCTACTCACCCCCATGCTGAACAAAACTCTGGAGTACTTTTTTGATATCTCAAATGCATCTGGAGATCTGGGAGGCTTCTTGCTGTCTGCTGACATTCAAATAATGGAGGTCTATGGCGCCCGAGACAGAAAGGTCCATAAAAGTCCACAAAAACGTGTCAATATTACTCCATACTGCTCGTCCAATGTAATCCAAGTGTCCTGAGTGGGTAGCATCCAGAATTTACTCGAAACGAAGTCATTTAGAACGTTTTAGAGCCTAAACAGTAGTGTATAGGATTTCCTAATAGCGCCCCCATGCGCGCTCACGATTCTACGGAAGCCGGCAGACCAAACCGGAAGAAAGTGCGCATTCAACGTCTGCTCTGCCGATAATGCAAGCGTAGAAGAAGAAATGTGCTGTTTACCTGTGCAAAGAAAGAAACAACGAAAGAAAAATGTCTGAGGACTTCAGTGTTGAGGAAGAGCATGAGTTCTTTGCCGAGCTGAATGCGCTGGTTTGGTCTGCCGGCTTCCGTAGAATCGTGAGCGCGCATGGGGGCGCTATTAGGAAATCCTATACACTACTGTTTAGGCTCTAAAACATTCTAAATGACTTCGTTCTCTCTAAATGACTTCTCTGTTCTCATTTTATCTTGGCTGTCCCCACTGGTTGCAGCTTGTGTTGAGGGGTGCAGTGGTAGAATGCCTAACAATAGATTATAAAGAAAATAACTTTGCAGAGAGTTGAATAAAAAGTCATTCAAAGAAAAATCCTTAATATTCATTCTACCTTAGGGAACAGACTGACCAGATATTAAAGATTAATGCATTTTAGATTAGCTGCATCTGTTAAAGAAGTCCAGGCCAAAGGATTGTGTGACTCACATACAGATTAGAACTTGACTTTATAAAGTTGAATCTGAACCTGCTGAGATGTGTGAGGTGGATTGAGGACAACTGAACTGAGACCACTTTGGATTCTTGATCATATCATGACAAGGAGCTGTAATATATAAAATAACAGCAAGTGCATCTGAAGAGTAGCAAAGGTAAAAATGTAAAGCCTTATATTCATAGGGAGATTATGCAAAAAGTTCCTGTTTTCATAACCATTTCTTTATTTTTTAATTATAACTCTTGTTTTCGTAAATCTACCTGTATAAATAAATGTTTAAAAGAAGTGAGCAGGTGGAAGTCAGAAGTCAGCAAAGGTGTAGTTTATAAACTTTTTATTTTATTTTCACACTAAAAGAGCTGGTCTCTGTAAATGCGGCTTCAAAATGGGAATAAACATGTTTTTCAAAATGGTAAAGCAAGTTACATAATCTATTACCAGTGATCTCGTTCTGGCTAAATGAAGGGGGGAAAGTCTAACCAGATTCTGAAATAGAAAGAAAGATGGCTGAACAAAATAGATTTGTGTTCCAATAAAGCCAGAGCTTTGGGAATTAAATCAACCCTCAGGTAATAACATTTGGGCTCTTGATCAACCCCTTCGACTTGTGTAACCTGTGGTTATCAGGGGTGTTATCTGTTTCTTTGTCTGCACCGGCTCCAGATGACAGGAGGAAGTCTCAGGGAGTCAAAGCCACGCATGTTAAGGTTGAAGATCTTATGTCTGGGAATCAGGAGGATCATTTCCAGTGTTGTCTGATAATACACAACAGGTTTCTCTATTTCCTTGCCTTAGCTCCGATCGGAACCAAACAAGTGAACTCTGGCTGCTTATTGTAGAGTCTCGATTTGCTTTGGAAGGAAAGTTGACAGACTTTCCTGCTAATCAGCATATTAACCAATAAAAGGCAGAGAGTAGGGAATTGAGATTTTGTAAAGTGACGCCAATAACCTTCTATCATTCTAGTGACAGAGCCTCCTCTTAGCACATTTCAGTGTTTTTATTATACGGTAATTAAAATTGTCACATTTATTTGCTGAATTTGACACTGAACAATTTATATATATATATATATATATATATATATATATATATTAAAAAAACAATAAACATGTGATTTGTTTATTTAAGACAACGCTACATAACATTTGATCCAAATACTAGCTTAATTTGAGACATATGCTCTCCTCACACATCCCTTTAACATGTCAGATAGTAAGGAAAAAGAAAATGTATCTTTCTCTTTATGCAGTATATGTAAATATGGTTACTGTATGCTGAATCTATGGAAGATGTTGCCCTAAACATTAATCTGCAGCCCTATTAGAAACTGCCTGCTCTGAGAACAACTAGCTTCAGATTGTTTGACTGTTCAAGGTGTACTGTAGACTCTTGTTTGCTTTATAATTAAAAACATTCAAAGTAACGCTAGACAGATATTGTCTTTTCTTTTCTTTTAGATGTACAAATAAAGGTGACTATTTACAAGCTAGCCTTCGATGTCCTGTTCATTTGATCTGGAACAATGTTGAGTACTAATTAGGTGCAAATGCACTCATTAGCCAAAGCCACTCTGCAGAGACCAATTGTCAATGAATTATTCAAGACCCCTCTCCCATACACGACATCAATACTTGGCTCTGCCTGCTGCCACACTCCTGTGCCTTCTCATCTCCAATTGCATTCTACCACTGTGAAATGAAGAGTGTTTGAATTTATCAGAAGAGCCACTCATAGAATACAAATCATTTGTGTCTTTCAAGTCCAGGTTTGCAGCATTCTGCCTGCTTTTGTTACATTCCTGTCATCTGTAGATTAGTTTTCATTAGCTTCAGCTCAGTAACCCTGCTCCTTTCTCCCATTTTTTCTACAGGATATGGCCATGCAGCCCCCAGCACAGATACGGGGAAGGTATTTTGCATGCTCTACGCCCTCCTAGGCATCCCCCTCACTTTGGTCATGTTCCAGAGTGTTGGTGAGCGGATCAACACCTTTGTCAGATACCTGCTCCACCGCCTAAAGAAGTGCCTTGGAATGAGGCACACTGAAGTCTCCATGGTCAACATGGTGACCATTGGTTTCATATCCTGCATGAGTACACTATGTGTCGGGGCGATGGCCTTCACCCACTTTGAGGAGTGGAGCTTTTTGCATGCGTTCTATTACTGCTTCATCACCCTAACCACCATTGGGTTTGGGGACTATGTGGCATTACAGAATAAGCAAGCCCTGCAAAATAAGCCAGAGTATGTGGCCTTCAGCTTTATCTACATCCTGACAGGCCTGGCGGTGATCGGAGCCTTCCTCAACTTAGCCGTGCTGAGATTCATGACAATGAATGCTGAGGATGAGAAAAGGGACGCTGAGCAGCGGGCTCTTCTTGCCCATAATGGTCAGATGGGTGGTCACATCAACTGCTTTGTAGATCCGGCCTCCCCGTCTTCAACGCCACCTATGTGTGGTGGTGGAAGTGCCGTCGGAGGGAGCAGCGGAGGGACTGCCAGCCGTGGTTTACGCAACGTTTATGCCGAAGTACTCCACTTCCAATCAATGTGCTCCTGTCTTTGGTATAAGAGCAGAGAGAAGCTCCAGTACTCCATTCCAATGATCATCCCACGTGACCTGTCCACATCAGACACCTACATGGAGCAGGGAGAGGCTTTTTCCAACCCTCTTCACTCTAATGGCTGCATGTGCGGCTTGCAGCATCACTCAGGCATCAGCTCTGTATCTACAGGTTTACACAGCATTAATACCTACAGAAGACTGAATAAACGCAGAAGCTCTATCTGAACATTAGGACAACTATGTTTTACAATCTATTTCTTTGTGGCACTATGTGAGGTAGTACAACAACAATTGTAAGGACATGAAGGGAACACAACCCTAGTGTTGAAGAGATTGAATTTTAATAAGCTGGGCTTTGTTTTAGAATTGAAAAATCTGGTGATTTGGACTCCAGATATGGTACTTCCATTTGCAGAGCACATACAGTTTAGTATCAAGATTCACTTTGGAGCCTCAGAAAAATGCAAGTTGTCATTTCAATAGTATTTACTAGACACCCTCTAAAACTGTTGGGCCACTGCAATATCTTCACTCTGAAATGAACAATGTCTAATTGTCAAAAATGTTGATATGTAAGGCCTAATCTAAACAAGAAGGAAAGCACTGTGAGACATTTCTTCAAAGGAGAATCTGAAGTTTGTCTAAGCCTATTTTCTTTTTTCTTTAGTTTTTTTGGGTAAGAACCTCATTTGATGAGTAAAAATAAGATGTATGTATACTATTATGACACTTACACAAAAAAGTTTTTTTCTTTTTTTTCTGTGTGTACATTTCCAAAGGTTAAGTTAAAGCCAAATCTCAGTTCTCCTTCATGAGAAAAGGTTACATGGAATCATTTAGCTCACAAGTTTAGCATTACTGTCCTGTAAGGCTGATTTATACTCAGAAACTAGGTCCTCTGCATGTGTTTCGCAGTAAACGGGAATGTGCCCCCGCCCCTTCTGCAGACATTCTGATGCACCTCTCCAAAATTGTAGGTAACCGCAGACAGGAGGCCTCTGATTGGTTAAATCTACATCTGCTCTACACTATGTGTATTTCCTGTTTTGTACCTTACCTGTATTGTTTGTATGACCAACATTGTAAAAAATGAGTCTTGAAGTTAGACCAGCTAGAAGAGCGAGGTGCGCGAGAACGCTGGGAACCTTTTTCCACTGGATCCTCACTCTTTTTCGCCCTCATGTCGCTCTGTTGTCGCACAAACTTGCCCCCACTTCCTCACCGCCTCGGTCGTATCTAGACCCACAGCTAGTTCACGATTGTCCCTCTTGCATTGTGGTATAGAATAACATAGCGCAGACCACGCTTCAATATTGGGCATAAAACAGAAATATCTACAACAAGCTCACTGCGACACACTGCTTTGTCCACTTGTGAGATTATAACCATGGTTGTCATTACATGTTATTGGAATTAAGTTACATGTAAAAACAAAATAATTGCTTGTAGTTGTGTAGATTCAGGAAAATTACTAATTTCTAAAATTTAAAAAATTGCGCTATGCATTTGTGTTCAGTCACCCTTAGTTAATACTTCCTCCTAAGTGTGAATGGAGATGTAAGTCTTTCAATATATGTCTCTTCTAGTTTTGCACATTAAGAGTCTGAAACCTTTGCACATTATTCTTTGCAAAATATTTCAGGCACAATCTGGTTGGTGGTTAAATATTTCTGAACAGAAATTCTAAAGTCTTGCCACAGAATTACAACTGGATCTGGGTTTAGACTTTGAATGGGCCATTTATACCAATGACCATATTTTGGTCAAAACTATTCCATGGTAGTTCATGGTGTATGTTTAGGATTGTAGTCATGCTAAAACATGATCGCTAAGTCAAGGTCGGTCTTTTACTGCCACTTTTCAGTTTTTTACTACATTTTTTGTATCTTATTCAGCTTCACCTTCAGCTTCACCTTCAGCTTCACCTTCAGAACCAAACAAGGCAACATCCCAGAGTTTACGTCAACTGGGGGCTTCGTTTGGATTTGTCAGTTTTGTGGTAGAAGAATTTTGAGATTTGCAGAGAAAGGAGATGTCGATGGGGTTTGAACTTCTCTGTACGTCCATTTCACCCCTGAACTATCGTCATTCATCTATGACAATGTAAACTCAGTTTTGCATTCGATGTTTAAAAAGGAATCGCAGATGACCAGCCAAGGACCAGCCAAGGGCCCATCAATGAAAGTGGGGAAATTTTGAATGGCTACTACTGTAATAAAGTGAACAGGATAAAGCTTTTTTACACTGTTCAGCTTAAATTTCTCCCCATCTTTATCCATTAGCTCTTTAGTTAATCTCTCAGTCTTCATGTTGTCTAACTAACATCTGGACCACTCAGAAAACCATGCACTTGCATGCACTGCACACAGGTGAGGAGTATTACAGTAGGTGATATCTGAAAGAGGTTAATTGGCCCAAATGTTATCTAGGTAGTGGTATCATATTACAAGGGGCTGAATACAAATGCAAACACACTTTTTAGGCATTGAAAAAATCTTGAAACCAGGTATAACTTTCCTGCCACTTTGCCACTTTACTTAAAATCTCAGTAAAATCGTTCCATTTTGAAATGTTTCCACAAAATTTTAAACAGTAAAGAAAAACATTTGCAAAGCTCTATGGGGATCAGATAAGCAATGGAGTTGCCATTAGTCCTTAGCTTTTTACCTTTTCCACAGGTTTCTAAAATTACTATGATTTTTCAAGGGGGTGTTCTTGTGCATTAACCAAAATCATGTACATATTGCTCATCATTATCATTTGTGTAGCTGGACTATAATCTGAGAGTTTAAATCAGAGTGTGTAACCTCACCTCTGCATTGTAGAAAAATATATCTTACTCACTGCTGCACCTTAGAGAACTGTTGTTTATGCTTTTAGACACTGGGACTCAGTGCACATATTTTCAAATGTCTCCAACTGTGTTTATATTATGTAAATGATAAGACCTAGGTTATTATTACTGTTCAGAGATGTGTGTCTCTGTCTTTTTTTGGCACCTCACAAACAAACAGCCTCAGAGTTTTGCACGTCTTGCACTTAAAGTGGGGGCAGTTCTTCTGCCCTGTCAAACACACTTGACTCAACCAACTGAGGTCTTTTATGCATTGTTCATTTTGTTTCATGGAAGAAATGACCTTCATCTTTATTATGTTTCTGTAGATTATCTTTGTAGTAAGTCATTTTTGTTTGTTTCTTTTTCTACTGGAAAAAACCTGTTAGCATCTGTCAGCAGCTCACTACTTGATGAGAACCGTGTGTGTACATGTACATGTTTTTGTTTTCTTTTGACCATAATAAACTATTATTTAATTTAAAACAGAAAAAATTGTTTGACTTTTGAATACTAAGGTGTTATCTAAATCTTTTGGTTTGAAGTCTTCACTCAGTGAAGTAATGGTCGCTCATAAATCTGCTGCATAGTTGTTTTTTTTTTAAACAGATGTTTCTTTAAGTAACCAGCTCTGTAAACAAAACTTTAGTGGGTATTTAATTATGATGATATTTTAAAAAACAAATGATTTTTTTCTTGTAAAATGTAGAAACCATTTTCTGGTTTTAGACGCTCTTCTCGTGCAGATATCTCTGCTGTTTTAATTATTATGGAAATCCCGAGTGCAAGAGGATTTTCATAAAATAAATTTGTAATTAGTGAGAATGTAACAATAAAGATTTTTTTTTAATCAAGGTATGAAAACAGGTTTTATGTTCTGTTCCTAAGCTAAGTTTATCACTTTACACTCTCAGGCTGCAACATTCGAAACCACTGACGAGGCAAATTAAGAAGAAAGATATTTTTGTAATGTCTTTGTAATGTAATGTTTTGTAATGCTTAGCAGAAAAATGTTGGCATGCTATATTCATGAAGAAAATGATTCTAAAAGTTAGTATAAGTTAAAAAGTAGGAGTCATAAGCTAGTATTTTACAAATGCAATGCTTCTGAAATTGTATTTGAATTAATGTTTAACCAGTTTTAGAAGAAAAAAAAGTAAATAGGGTTCATTAAGACTGACTTCCTATGGGAATTTCCCTTTTATACACACATTCATGTGGATGTAGCTTTTTAAACATTAGCAGTGTGCCATGATTTTGCAACCAATGACGAGTTAAACAATAAAGCATTTTTTTTTCTCTACAGTACTGGACTTAAAGGAATAGTACACCCAAAACATGATTAGCCTTCATTTTCTACTCACCCCCATGCTGAACAACACTCTGGAGTACTTTTTTGTTATCTCAAATGCATCTGGAGATCTGGGAGGCTTCTTGCTGTCTGCTGACATTCAAATAATGGAGGTCCATGGTGCCCGAGACAGAAAGGTCCATAAAAGTCCACAAAAAACGTGTCAATATTCCTCCATACTGCTCGTCCAATGTATTCCAAGTGTCCTGAGTGGGTAGCATCCAGAATTTACTCGAAACGAAGTCATTTAGAATGTTTTTAGAGCATAAACAGTAGTGTATAGGATTTCCTGAAAGCGCGCACATGCGCGTTCACGACGCTACATGGGATCATGTAATTCTTTATGTACATTATTTTCATTTTATAGTGTCTTTTGACATCTTGATTCGCTGAGTTCGGTTTACTTTTTTTTTTCCAGTCAAATGGCAACGCATCATATGTACACATAACCACAATCAGTAAAGATGACAAAAAGGGCTGAAGCGGAAAGCCCATATGCTCAACTGTAAATTTGCAGTATTTAACAAATGTTAATTTAACGTTTTGTAATGTTTTGACTGATTGATTGACTTTATTGATCTCACAGTGGAGAAATGTACTCGTCACATCTGCTCAAATAGAAAAATAAGGTGCCAAAGGAAGAAAGGTGCATGGGTTATATACAGTATTAACATCACGTCCACATAAATATATATATATGTATATATACATATACATATATATATACCAAAATGATTGACAATAAGGAGTACCACTTATTTTGATGATCCACCTGGGAAAAGAAGATCCTCCACTATACCTTTAATACATGTGCCCACAATTTACCATTGAAAATGTCACTGTTCCTTTGGAAAATGACTAAAATATATGTTTGCAAATGACTGTATCTTCAAACAATATTTTGAATCAAAGATGTTAATCTACTTTTCAGTTAACTTTTTATATTAAATTTGATATATTTTCTTCCTATATTAGAGCTTTCAATGATAATTTATAGTAAGAAAAGGCATTGATCTTTATTCCATCATTAACTTCAATATTGTTCTTATTTCTTATATCAGGTGCGTCTTTTATCCAAGTACTTCTGGGGGCTTAGCGGTAGCCTCAGAGAACATGAGCAGTTTTATTTTTGTTTGCTTGTTTTCATCCCAGATGCATTGAGCTGTCAAGCTGATTAATGTAGAATATCAAATGGAACAATGAGCACAGAACCTGCAATGACCACTCCTCTACAACACTAGCAGAACAAACAGTAGAAAACAACTTGAAGAATCCATAGCTCAGCGGGTTTTAGGACACAAATGACAACTGACAGGCTGCAGTTCTGTATGCTTCAATGGCCAAGCATTACAAAATGAGCGGAGGAAATAGAAATCAGTCTGCAGTGATGCTTCTGCTTGTGATGTGTGAACACCACAGAGGGTTAATGACCTGCTGCCGGTTCTCCAGCTGAGACACAATGAACCTTCTCAGCGGTGACTGATGGGAAGAAGTAACCTTAGGCCAAATCGATGATGACCAAACGTTTTTCAGTTTAATTGGACAAAAGATGGAGGACATAAAACCCTCTGTTCTGAACAGAGCAATACATCACACTCAAATAGTCATTTCTATGAGCCCTTTATTAGTCCGACCAAGATCATGTTCACATCTCTTGTTAAAGCGGAAAATATCTGTGACTCTGACTAACCAGCACTCTGTCAAATACACTATTGATTTTGTGAGAAATAAGACTGTTTAAACCTTCAACATTTTATGAAATGTAACCATTTATAAAAGCCTTTCACATTTTCCCCTCAGTCCCTCCAATAGACATGATTCAAGCATTCTCATTCCACACTTCCTTCCTTTCTTCTTTGCGTGCTATTCACTTAATTTTTCTCCTTAGATTAGCAACTTGTTGAACTAACACTTTTTTCTCCTCTTAATAATCTTTCGATGAGTCCCTTTCAGGGTTAGTAGAGCATACCCACAGTATTAATGAAGGTATGCTGGCTGATGGTTAAGAATAGAGTTTCCTCGCCTTTGATTGTCCAGTACTCCCTTCCTCTCACATCTCAGTTTTATTGCTTAAGCGAGCTTAAATTTTGAAAAGAAACACGAAAGCGGATTTTATCTAACAGGTCCTTCATCTTGAGAGTGGAGATTCCCATTAATTTCCTTTTTTTTTTGCTAGTAATCACATGAAGAGGAAATGTCTTTTTAAGTATTGAAAACCATCTGTTCTGAAGAAGGCAGCAGGATGCTGCATATTAGTAGCTGACATGTCAAAATTACTGTTTAACATTCAATTTTCTGGGTGGGAAATGTTTTGTTTGATGTTTGTATGATACCTACTGTGAACTAATTATGCATTTAAATGCCCTTTTATAAACACAGAATGACAGGGGGCTAATGCCTGTCTCCTGTGGTCGCTTTCCAAAAGGCGGGATGCAGCCTGGACACATTCCCACTCTATTAGAGGGCAACACAGAGACAAACAAGACATGTACCCATGCATGCATGCAGTCTCACCTGAGGGCAATAAAGAGAGAGTGATATGCATGTTTTTGAATTGTGTGGGTAGGTCAGAGAGGGTATGCAAAGGGAGAAAAGGGTTTTGGTGTAGCATATCAAAAGAACAATGGTTCCCTTTTCTTCTGTATTTTAACACTTTTACTCAAACTTTTCCTTTAGCTGCAATATAATTTCCAAGCATGGGATGAACTCCTGTGTGGATTTACTCCTGCATGTCCTTCTATAGAAAACATCTTAATACTTTATAGGGCACTCAGTAAAATACTTTGAAATTCAAAATTTCAAGTCAAGCGTGTTATCAAGGACAGAAAAAGATCTTAATACTTTACTAATATAAAGTGTTTTCATGGCAAAAATCAAGGTCAGTGCAATTACCAAAAGCAGCAATTTACCCTAATATGGTAAAACAATCCAAAAATTGTTTTTATAAGAAATGTGTGAAAAAAAAGAAAAGAAAGAAACACTAATGCGGAGGGTTTTTTTTGTCTTTTTTTTACCTATTATTTTTTTATTTAGCTTGATTAAGTGTTTAACTTTTTTATTTTACCCAATTTACAGTAGGTGACATTTCAGAAGCAACATTAGATTATTGATTATATTCTAGAATTTACACCCAGCTTTAAAAGTACAGTGTACTGTAGGATGTTCTTATTCTAGGTGGATCATCAAAACAAGTTGTCCTCCTAATTGTCAATCATTCTGGTGATATGTTAATGTAAGACTTACACTGCAAAAAATATAAATCTCAATAAGTTATTTTTTCTTAAAATAAGTGTGTTTTTTCTTGATTTGAGGAGGTAAGTAAGACACTTTGCCAATGGAACAAGACAATTTCCTTTTAAAATAAGAAAAAACTATTTTATCGTCTTATTTCAAGTAAATATTATCTAACTATCTTATTTTAAGAGTGAAAATACTCATTCCATTGGCAAATCATCTTATTTACCTGCTCAAATTAAGGCTAAATATACTTAATTTAAGCCATTTTTTACTTATTTCTGGATTGTTTTTGCAGTGTACATGTGCTCATTCCCATTCTCACTTACCGGTGGTGAGGCTAACATAGGGGAAAAATTGCAAATCTTGAAAATAAGCTTCTATTAGCAATGAAAACAGCAACTTTTAAAAGCAAAAGAAGAAATGGGCTTGTGCGTGCTCTTGCAGGGTTTAATAGGTTTTCCCTCTCGGGAGCTGGTACAGAGTTGTGCATGTGCATTTTTTGTGGTGAGGGCAGGCCTTTTAGAAAATTCGCGAAAATCCTCCATTAAACTTTAACCCCTTGAACCCTACGGACCCACCGGCGGGTCCAGCTGCTACATGACCTCGTAATTTTACCAAACCCCCAGTATTGATGTAAAAAACATATTTGGCACAGTTTGGTGACATTTATGGATAAATGTGCCAAAATGGCCTCTCCGCCTAATAAATTTCTCACTAATACCATTCTAAAATAAATATGATTCATCTGATTGAGTCCAAATTTGGTATATTTTTACACAACATTTAGATTTAAAAGTCTGTACTACTTTTTTGTGCTATAAATAATATTTTGCAATGTTTATTTCAAAGAAAATTTTGGCGAGGTTCAAAAAATACAAAATATTTTGTATTTTGTCCCTAATATTTCAGGCAGGGTCAAAGCTACAATGGTGCTGACACCAGAAAACCATTCTATGACATTTTACCATTACAGACGTACCAAAAGTTTTTTCTTAAATCTAATAGCTTTGAGGCTATAAGTTATTTACTTTTGTGTGTTTTTGTGGGGCAGAAATTTATTTATACCCCCTTAGGGTGTAAGAGGTTAAGACGGAGGTGGACTGTGAGTTTGTTATACCTGTTACTAACTGTCATTGCCTTTCAGTGCCTTTTCATTATAGGCGTTAAACTCAGTTCTGAAGGTTAAATTAAAGTGTAATTATATTTGGATAAAAACATACTTCCATATATCTGCTAGAGGTACCCGTTTAGTAAGAATTGGAACCACTAATTCTACAAATCCACAAATAACTTGCTGAGGCAGTGGAACATCAACACAAGACTCCATGCCCCGATCTGTTCACATTCAGTAGCTTTGGATCAGTGTGCATTAAAAGTTACATTTTAAGCTATATTTAAAATTAAAGAATATAAACAATCAACCCTTCAGACCAGGTTTTCGCCATGTGTGCAAGCCAATTCCTCCCAGATTAGGCAGAAAGCTTTTATCAACAAACTCCTAATTAAGCCCTCTTCTAAATGAGCTGGTTTGGCTTTCCAAATCCTGGTCCTCCAAAAGGCATTGCCCTCACAACCTACAACCATGACAACCAGTCAAAATCCGTAAAGATGGTGTAGGGGTATGAAATACTACTTTAGATAAGGCTTGAGCTTGACTGGGGGGCTGCCACAAACCGCTTTGTACAACGTGTTTCCCCATATGACTTCACAAGGGGAAGGATTTTGGTCTCCTCTATTACTGTAATACTTGGGCTTAAATGCTTACATTTTCATTATTAGATTATTACTTTAAGCTTGTTAAAAGGTCACAATGCAATTTTAATTACAAATAATACAAAAAATAAAATATTTTTTCGTTGTTTTATTTACAAAAATGTATTCCACAATTGCTTTTGTACTTGATAACTTATTAAAAGGTTTATTATGTCATCTAATGAGATGTAGGAACGTTGATAACTGTAGAGATAGAAATGAACTGTGACTATAATCCTACTCACCATGGACATTGAGAAGTAGCAAATACTAAGAGTGATAGACTAGCTAATATACTTATTTTGCACCTACCTTCCCCTGTCTTAATGTTCTGCGACATCCAGTTCACTTACATGCTTGTTATTTTACAGATGCTCTAACCCAAAATAAAAAAGCAAAGAGAAGGCCAAAGGAAATTAAACTGAAATAACTAGTGACACTAAGTTAAAGTAACCAGCCTGCACATTTCAAGTCAGTTGTAACATGGGTGTTTTTAGTGATATTAAAACAAAATGGCATCAAACAACAATGATGCTATTCAAGGTCTCCTCCTCTCTGAAGGTCTGACATTAAGGTTGTTACATAACTGTAACCTCAGGCTTTGATGCTGCTGCTGACTGTGGTAGAGTCATCTCTACATACCCCCACCCCCCTTTTCATTCTAATCATTCTGCTTGTATGGATTCAGATGTGACCCCAGCTATGTGGCTAAACAAGATGTTGCCTGCCAATGACAGGGATATCTTCTGATCATGACTGAAGGTGTCAGCTGATTACAGGTGAAGCTCAATGTGCAAATTGAGGCACAGAGACATTTAACATCCAGGACATGGCTGGGTTATAAACTCTAATCTGGGACTATTATTAGACTATTTTTGAGGGAGTCACACATCAGTGTACCCATAAGGTTTACATTAGCATGCTTATTATTAGCTTTCACCACAACAATGATGTCACAAGTGAAAAGATGCATTTGTCACTGGCCAAGTTAATATCAAATACATGTAAGAAACAAGTCCAGCATCACCCACACTTATTAGTACAAATGTTAAAGATGTGTGTAAACCCTGAAGATAAATTAATCTTCTGTTGATGAAGCGTAATGTATCAATATTTAAAAAAAAATATTCTATAATTTATTCTAATGCATTGTCTCATTTGAAAAAAAAAAATAACTTAACAGGCATTTAAACTGATACTTCATCCAAGGTTTTTACTAATAGGGGGTCACTTTGTCTTGTACAGTTGTCCAGGGCATAAAAGGAAAGAGAGCTTTGATTAATCATCTTTGCGCAATCTCTTTAGATCATCTAGAGCAGTGGTTCTCAACCTTTTTGAGTCACGACCCCAATTTAACATGTACTGCTTGTCATATGTAAATGGGACAGATGGACCCGGTATTGAAGGCGAGTCAGAAAATGGGAACTTTAAAAACATTTAATGACAAAAATAACAATACAGAACAGAACGGGACACTGGGTGCTAAGGACAAGTGGACTGCAGCAGCTGCAGGAGGGGGGTAGGCACCACCCTATCTCTAGCCCTCTGGTTTAAAAATTCTGTCCATCCTCTCCGAGGAAGGCAAGATCCAGCCGATGGACTGCCAAACAAGATATTGCTCAGAGCCGTCCAAAGTGTGCCTGATGCAGCAATCCCATTGAGCACGCAGGAGACCGATCCAGGTCAAAGAAATAGTTCAGAACCGGACAGTTCCGAGATCCAGGAGTCAGTAGCCCGATCAGGGGTTCCAATCTGAACATGAAAAGACAGATCCAGGGTTCCAGGAAGGCAGGTTCAGAGTTCTATGAGTCCAGCAGCGAGCTCAGCACAACACGCTCAGATGGAGACAGACAGGCTCAGTGGTAGAGAGGAACATAGACAAGACATGGTACCAGGATAAATGCAGAACTTTAAACTGGTGTCCACCTTGGGGCCAGGCTTACGGGAATTAAAACTGACCTCTACCGCGTTCCAAGCCAAAACCTCGAGGGCTCAACAGAGAAGGACCAGAACCTGCCAATGCACACGGAGCCAAAAACCCTGAGGGCTCAGCGGAGAAGAGGCGGGACACGTGTAGGAGACAGGAGACAAACACCAAACCCTCTCAATCCACCAGGAACTAAAACTGATGAAACAAACATGAATAGCTGACATCAAAACATAACACGAACAAACCAAGAATACACAAATAAACTAAGAACACACGAATAATGATATGGCCATGATAGCAGGGCTGAACCGCATATATAGCAGAGGGAGCAGGTAAATAACATCAATGATAATTAGAGAGCAGGGAGGGAAGGAGATGCAGATGCAGTGTCATGTGGGATTATGACACTGCTGTCCACGACGCCCCCCCATGCCAGATCAATATAGCTATGTTGCATTGAAATAATCAGACAACTTACTTCAGCTCTTAGTCTCTTTTTCATTTTATGTTGAAACACACTGGGAATTTTTGAAAAGAATAAAGCACCACGACAAGACTAACTTCTGAAACAGAACAACAATGACTGCTACATCATATCATTTTGCTGTTAAAATGTAAACAAATATCACAAACTGTATTGTCTTTTGAACAAAATAAAACATGAACAGCTAAACTTTCATACAGTATAAAACAGCCCATGTTTAATTTTAATGTTTATCCTTATCAGATATCCTTTTAAACTCTTAGGAGTTGTGATCTGTATATGCTTCTCAGCACAGAAAAGGTCTTTTTGGACTAATATGTGGATCCAAATGGGAATAATAGATCAGTTACAGCTTTTGACACTGCTGTGTACTCTGTTTCTACTGACAACCAGAACTCTTCCAGAACGCATGCAGAGAAAACAGCCTGTAATATGGGATAAGATGCGAGATCGTCTGCACGGCGTAGTGCAGCCCTGATGACAGGTGGTGCTTACTGAAGGTGGTTAAAGGCCTATCCAGTCCTTCTTTTCTAGCGAATCATTATTCGGAAAGTACTTATTGAAACTTTCAAGCAGGCTCCTGAGGTGAGAAGCTATCATTTGTTTCATAGTTTGAATGGTTATGTCTCCATGAAGTTCTCCAGCTCCGGGAACATTTCAACAGTTCCCAAATCAGCTCACGCAGCCCACCTCCCCAGCTCTCTTTTAAATACTGTGACCTTAGTACACAGGTTCAGCCAACAGTAGCTGATTTTGAGTAATAAAACGCCTGTGTGAGACCAAACTGCTTGTAGTCCTAATGCTAAAATCGTTTTGCACATTTATATTTTTACTAAAATGATTTGACTTGATTTGATTCTGAGCCTCAGAAATCATCTTGCGACCCGAATTGGGGTCCAGACCCCAAAGTTGAGAATGGCTGATGTAGAACTGGGTCTCATGCTCCCTTCTCTTTGGCTCACCTGACAGATTTTCTGCAAGATTATACTGCAGCCGGTTAGCTTCAGGATTTGTCCACATCTTTACTTATTTTGGTTTCAGCAAGTGTTGAGGGTTCTGCTTGTAAGAAATGTGCACCAGCTAACTCTAATTATTACCAGTAATACTCCATGATTTAAGTTTCAAGGCCATATAAATACAGTAGTAGCAGTATTCATGATGACTAATTTGACATTTCAATTTTTGAAACATGCAGGTTCATCTGAGCTCTATTGATTGAGGTTTCTGGTGCTGAGTCATCAGCAGGTCTGTGTGAGGCTTGATCTGACTAATGGTGATGCTGCCCAGGTTAATTTGATAGAGCCAGACAGCAAAGAGAGAATCAAAAGACCAATATACAATCACAGCACAACAACGATAGTTCTGAGGGAAAAAAAGACAAAAAAATGACACAAAGTATCGAAGTTAACATCATAACTGGGGCTATACCCTCTGTAGCCTCTTTTAGAAACTGATGTAACTGATCTATCGGTGTTGCTTAAAACTGAAAGACTGACACATTACATCCTATGGTATTCAGACAGACATGCTGATGTAAAAACAAACCCCAAACAAACTGCCTGGGCCCTGAAAATGCAGAAGACTGATCAATATTTTGGGAGGGTATTCTCCATATGCATTAGGTTGCATGTTTCTGTTTTTCAGAAAGCATTAGAAATGTTCCTGACTTTATTGTGAATTACCTTCAACTTTCCAGCTAAGCCTCTGTCACTTGTGATTAGGTGTCCTTCCAGAAGAACTGCAGGACGATTTGCCAGTCCCTTTGTACTGAGCACAGCCCGGCCACCCTAGAGAAGCTTCTTGATGATTAGATAATCAGCCTGAATATGAGCTGATATGTCTGTAAATTTACAGACACAGCTTGCTGATAATAGGATAAGCTGTTCTTGACAGTGAGCGATGAGCTAAATATAATTATCTTTCATCTGTACAACATCAAAAACCATATAATCGCATAATACATTGATAATAAAATAATATTTGGCAGAATTGTGGTAAGAATCACACATCAAAAGAAATGTGGGCTTTGGAAATGTTTGCCTGGTGCTCTATGAATGACACTTGTGGGAATGAACGTAAACGCACCTTTAAAGGTTTTCTTTTTTTAAATCCAAAAAGGTGGAAATAGGTTAAATAAACTCAATATATAACATCTGGGGAAACTGTGTAGTATTTTCTTACAAATATATGTTTTCCTTTTCATTTAGTTATTTGCATATCCTTCACAGAATCATTCAAATGTTATCCCAAAATAATAAATGTTTAAAAAGTTATCTTGCCTTTTGGGGTCGCCTGGGATGCTGAGCACCACTAGACTGCAATTGCATAATTAGGGACAACCTTCAGTGGCTGATGCATAGTCACGACCAGTGTCCTGCTGTGCTGCTGATACAGTAGTTAGAGAAGAGTTTGGTGGACATAGATGACAGCGGCTCACAGGTCAGCATTTTTTGCATCGCATAGTGACATAATTTAAAAGGCACAGCAATTTACATGTGTAAATTTGTGCAAAACTTCAAAAAAAATTGCTCAATCAGTAACTTTCTAAGAAAGCTATTGACTACTGCTAAGAGTGGTATAATTTTTTGCATTAGAAAGGGATTTTACTATCTTTTCTAGATGTATTCTCACTGTAAAAAGCTATAGCCTCTGCAATGTGTGCTTATCCAGCAAACATGAGTGAAATTCTACCCAGTAGTGTTTGTTTTGGGACATTTCTGCTCACGCAGATTTAAAGCAGGGTCACTTCTCCCCCTCATGCAGGGAGAACATGTAAGCTGTGTCCTAATATGGACGAATTTCCAACGTTGCGTGTAAAGCTGCGATCCCAGTTTAGTCATGGACAAAATGAAAATCTGTCAGTCAAGACTATTTTGAATTATCCTTAAACATACACACAATTTTCTCAGACCAGTAATGCTGCATTATTGCAATTCTGTCTTAATTTTTCTATTTCATAGCCACCAAGAACTCTGTTGAAGGAAGACTTAACAACCCCGGAAGGTTTATCTTTGTTCATGCCCAATATTTATTCTGTTCTGGTACTACTAGACTGAACAATAAAATTCAGAACAATAAATCCAGATATAAGCAAAGCCAATAAACCGGTCTGTAATACAGTCCTTATAAGGGCTTCTGTTGCATGCTCGTTTTCCATACACCTTTAAACCAGACTCAGAACACCAAAAAAAAAATAAAATGCAGAGAAAATAATAGGAACAATGTTTGTCTAGCCCTGTTATGAAATGTAATGAATCCAGTCTTTAACTTTAGATGCTAAAGCAGTTTGCAAACCTCATATTATTTTTTGTAGCTTTTTTGGGTATAATAGGTGGGCTGGTTTGTCTTCGGTAAGTTCCCTGAACTCCCTGAACTTTGTATTCCAAGCTTCACGTGTTCTGTAAAGGAGTGCATTTTTTTTTTTTTTATTGAAGAGGGCGGGTCTTTTCAAAATTTGTGAAAATCCTCCACTATACCTTTAACCAAATTCAAGGTGCATAGCTATGTTTTTTGATTAGTTTAATCACTATTCTATCTCATGTGATCAATAATGTAGACAAAACAAAAACTAAAGTAAAGATCTTTTACCTCCATTTTTTGTATTCTCTTTTTTCATGTTAAACCTGAAGTTGTAAAAATAAAATCAGGTTCATTGATTGTTAGCAGATTTGTGAAGGTTCCTGAACCGTTATTTGTGAACTGTGAAGTCATAAACGGGACAGATTCACCTACAGTAGTATTCAAGGTGAGACAGCCAGTAGGAAAGTTGAAAATGTTAATTAAAACAAACACATTGACAGAACTGAAGCAGGCTGCTGAGGATCTGCGTACCTGTATCAACTGCAGGAAGGGGGCCGGGCACCGTATAATCACTGACCCTCTGATTTAGGGAAAAACACAGGTAAGTGACCACAATCATCTGAACCAAAGATGATTATTAGAGTGAGTAACTTACCTGGTTTAATAGTTCAGTCCATCCCCTCAAAAGACAGGATAAGGCGGGGCCAGTGGGTGAGAGTGAACAGAATCAGGAAAATAGAATCACTTGGGAAATGCTGAAACGCTCAACTAGCCTGAAGATATGGGCTCAAAAATAAATTCCTCAGTTGAACATCAACCTTGGAAATAAACCTAAAACTAACAGACAGGACGCCAACAGGAATCAAACGGGGAACAAACCGAAAGCAAACAATGATCTGGCCATGATAGCTGGAACTGAGCCCAATATAAGGGAAACTGGCAGGTGGATGAGATGAGTGATCATTAGGAGCTGGAAAGAGTTAAGCAGGTGAAAGGCATGGGTAATTAAGGCCAGCTATCACAGCAGATCATGACATGTGATGGTTATCAAATCTCATCAGTAAGTCAGACTGAAAGATACTTGCTACTCCTCCTCCGCACCCAGAATTTCTGGGTATGTGAACATTTTAATAACTAGAAGGAGTTGCCTCCTTTATGCTCACATAATCCTCTTGCTGCAGCCAAGTGTGATTATCACAAATCAAGTCATCGACTAGCAGACTTTTTGAATAAAGAGATCTTATGTTAAATAAACCACATTTAATCATTTTTTACTTTTTCCCCAATCAGAGTTATTTTAATTTTATTAGAATTTTCATGATTTACTCCTTTGGGAATCTTTTCTAATTTATTAGATTTTGGTCATGGGCAAGACACTTTGTGGGTAGAGTAATGAGTGGGTAACAGTAGAGAAGCTGAAGAGAGGTGTGTTAAACTATGACTCTGCTTCCTGGTCTGCACCCTGGGTTGTCAGGTTATTGGAGGACTAATAAATTCAGCCAGATTACTAGAAAGAAGAGCTGCACGATCCAAAGTGGGATGGATGCTGTCTATCTGAATCAGACCAGGCTTTCCCCAAAAGGATTGCCAATTATTAATATAGCCGACGTTGTTTTCAGAACTCCACCTAGACAACCAGCGGTTGAATGACAACATGCGGCTAAAGTCATCAATGGTCAGATCAGGGAGGGGACCAGAAAAAATAGAGGGGGTCCGACATTGTTTTGGCAAACTTACACACCAGAGCATCACTAATTTTAGTGACTTCTGATCGGCATAACTGGGTGTCATTACCGCCAATAACAATCTTACTGTATTTAACCTTATCCTTCCCGTTCTGCCCCCCTGCAAACATTTGACTATGGTACCTGGTGTCTCTAATGCCCCGTTTCTGACTATAGAGCTGCCAATTACCAGAGGGGGCTTCTCAGCGGGTGCGTCACTGGGTGGGGAAGATCGGTTAGAAACGTGGACGGGTTGGTGGTGACCAGTGTAACTGCTTACAGTTACCCAATCTCCTGGCTGCTATAGCACTTTTGGAGGACAACTACATGGGGGGCCTACTTTAACTCCTGGATGTTCAACAGCCTGAAGCCTGGATTCTAACTCTGACACCCTCGTCTCCAAAACTAAAAAAAAAAACACACACTTATTACTAAAGGAGGACAGGGAATAACCGAACTTTTTTTAAAACATACTTTAATAATCCCAGAGGGAAATGATTTATCTGCATTTAACCCATACCCTTGGGCTTAAGGGTCTTGCTCAGGGAGCCAGAGGGGCAGTCTGTGGGAGTGGGGGATCAAACTCACAACCTCAGGATTCAAAGCCCTATGCCCTAACCACTAGGCCACCACTCCCCTGACATAGAGATCAAGACAGAGGAGAGGAAGAAATAAGAGTTGGAAAGAGTCAAGGGAGGGACAAAGAGAAGCCATAGCGATGCTAAGCTAGTACTAGCCTCGACCACTTACTCCTTACTACCAGAAATAAAACTGTGTTCTAAGTGGTTCTGGACCGTTAGAGTTACTTAGATCCAGAGATGTCACAGAAAAAAAGAACTTAATTCAGACAGAGATAGCCTGAACAGCACATAGCTCAGCAATCAAAACAGGAAGTGAAAACGATACATCTCACAGACAACAGCAGTAGCACCCTCTAGTAGCAGGAGGATTCCAAACTCCAAAGTATAATGTTTAATAATATAAAAGAGAAAGAGTTCTAACACAAGCTAACATCTGCACACGCACCTATCTCGACACAATGTTCTGCAGTTAATGTTATTTCCACTTGAACTTATTTATTTCGTGGTAGGGTAAACGTTTATGGAACATATCTGTCTGTGGAAATAGCACTTACTGTTGTTTTCTACTTCAATATCTGGCATTGCTGTTACAACATTCTGCACATCTTCAGATATGCACCAAAGGCTTCTGTTTATAGTTCACTCTTATAGGGGAGCTTTGTTAGAAGGCTTTGAATCTATTCCAGATCATGCAGTGTTGATCTTCTCCAACTCTGCAGTGCATGAAGATTGATTTAAACCTCAGCTGCACTAGTGGGAACAGTGATATTACAGACTTTCCTATCATTTCCCACACCCTGGTTCCCTCCTATTTATATAAAAAAAAAATATATATATATATATATATATATATATATATATATATATATATATATATATATATATATATATATATATATATATATATATATATATATATATATATATATATATATATATATATATATATATATATATATATATATATATATATATATATATATATATATAGATCAGTGCACTGATACATGTATTATAGGCAATTTGGATTTGATTTCTTGCCACATCCCTAAATTCAATCCATATATAGTCCTGACTTGTTTTGATGGACCTTTCTCCTCTCCTTCAATTAGTTACTTTCCTTTATACCTTTTTCATTTAGATTATTTTACACAATCTCTTAATCTGCATTGCAAATGGTTTATTAACCAGCTTTTCCGTAATCAGCTTGGCTCCAGCTGTCTAGTGACCTTTGTGTGAAAAGAAAATGAATAACAATACTAAAACATCATTTCTGCAAAGGTTCCTTATTAAATTAATGTGCAAGCACACCGTGTTATTAGGAGGCCAGGCCTAAAGGGATGAGAGGGCTGCAAAACCGTAAATCACGACGCCACATACCTTATATAGAAGTCTTCAGCTGACTCTGGGTCAGGTAAACAAGGCAAACAAGGCAGTTTGTGTCTCATTGCAAAACAGCTAAAAGATTGCAGTAAAATATCAATGGAGGTTTTAAACCTGCACGATTTAGATATTTGTAGATCCCAGCTATAGAATATAGAATTAACTAAATGATACAAAGTTTATGTGAGAAAGTTTTAGTGCTATCTTGGTAAAAGGTTAATTGGCTGAATATTTTGAATAAGTTTGTATCCTTATCAGATACATTATGCAATGTTTTGTGCAATCAGTACAACACAAGGACAAGTAATAATGTGATAAGTGTAGCTCCGCAGCGCAGGTTGATAATGACATCAAAAATGTGCTCCTTACTTAAAAATAAATGTTTACAGTCAAATTTCACTATTGCAATAAGGACAGTCACTTTTGGAATTTATTTATTCCATAAAAGTAAAAAACAAAATTGACATTTGAATTGAGGAAGCTTCCTGGAGAGGTGGCGAAATGTCTTCAAATCTTGGAAACCAAGTCCAGTGGATTTTTATTTACTTTTACGGAATGACTATGACCTGGATGACTGAGAATCTTAATCAGCGAATTTATTTATTATGGAATTTATTATGTTTTGTTTTGCTACCTTGTGATTTTCTGTCTCTGTGAAGAAGATGCAGCAAAAACTTTGAATTCCAGTGTTTCCTCCAAAATGAGTAAGCCATTACACCCAATGAATAATTCCTGCGAGTCTGCAGTTAAACTATTTATGCTCTACCCACTACATGATTTGGGACGGCCCTTAATATGGCAGACCCTGGCGGGAACACACACACACACACACACACACACACACACACACACACACACACACACACACACACACACACACACACACACACACACACACACACACAGGGTTAGTGATTAGGGTAAGTAATTTTACAGTAATACATCACAACAAGCATGTATGGAGTGACATGCAAGTCTAAAAACACCCTTTTTAAGGACAAAACCTCCTGCAAAACCAGACTCAATACGAGTGACTTGTGGTTCAAGACCGGAGCTGAAAAAAAAGGGCTTAGAAGAACTGATCCATACTTTCTACGTTAGAAAAGGTAACGGTAAAGTACCGTAGTTCCATACAGTAGGTGGCTCCGTCTGGGAAATAAATATTCAGATGCTATGCATAGAAGAGAAATTGGACTAAACACTTTATCAAAGCCAGGTAAGGTTAGTTTCCTTGTTAATACAAGAAACAAAAATTATTATCCCACGGTATTAATACTCACTTCACACCTACCGGTACATTATCAGGTAATAATGGTTACTCTGTTATTTAATGAAAAATACTATATAGGGGGGTCTATTTAATTTTCCAATATTTACAGGATAGTTCTCTTCAGTGGGGCCCCAGTCGTTGATCATTTGGGCACATTCCTAGCTGATTATAGAGGAACATCATTTCAGCTATGACTGATGCAGATTAAAGAAAGCCTTAAAAACCATGGTATTCCCTACTACCCTGTTCATCTTGAACTTACCTGTATTTCTTCTCTGCACTTCCCTCTAGGTATTTGGCATCCCTGGGTCCACTTCATCTTTACTCCACTGGATTGTTTACATACTGTATAAACTTGTTCATCTACAGTCTACTTCATCTGCCCAAGGAAAAATAAAAAGTCATCTGCCCAAGGATATAAACCTAGACAGATATCCTGACCATATCCACTCTCCTCCATTTCTTTATCTCCATTAACTCCATCCCTGGAGTTCTTTGACCTATGCACATATCTTCATAGAGACAAAACAAATAACCCCACAGTTATTGTCGGAGAACAAAACTTCACCCTTATTCTTGCTCCTGAAATATTAAAATTGGCTCTCTTGATCAATGCATGGAATCTGTTTATACCATTTAATAAGAAAATAATATAAGGACAAAACATTTCCAAGAATTTCCTGGGTACAGTCTGTGCAACATATTGCAAAAGTGGAGCTGAAATAAAAATGCAGTTCTTTGTATGTGTAAATTAAATCTAAGTCTCTTAGGTGACATTTGTATAAACCATTTCCTTGAAAGAAAACAGGTGGATAACAGCTTAAATATGAATTAGCCAATAGTTGCCTTTCTGGCTGTTTAATAACACTGGAAGCTAGAGTCTCAATCTATGTTTTCTTTTTCCACTCTGACCCTAATATGTGACATTTCAGTGGCTTCAAATCAAAAACTATCTCAGTATTTTACCCTTTTCTGGACCTCACACCACCAAAGGCAGGTTGTCACTCAAACACGTTAAGACTGTGGAACAAAAAAAAAAAACACACACAATGCTGCCAGGGACGCATGGATTTTGTATGAGAGCTCCAGATGTTGTTACTCCTCAGGGACCAGCCAGTTTTATCCAATTTTAGTACTGGGCTTAAATTCACAGCACAATAGGCAGAGAGACCTCCATTCTGTTTTCTTATCTCAATTTATGTAAGACTACATTTACTAAAATTAAGCTGAGGAACCTAAATGACTACCTCCTAGATCAGCTATTCATGAGTGATGCCTTCGAACCATCATGTTGTTTTTAGGAATATATTTAAATGTATAAACCAATTATGAAAAAAAAATTATATTTCTGTTGATGTAGATGCAATTTGTTATGTTCTGCATATATATATAGGTATATCTATAAAAACAAAACTTGAAATGCATCATTGATGGTAAACCCTAGATATTTGCATCCAGATTCTTTCTTTAATCAGTTATGTCAAAACAAGATCTCCAGATAACATGACAGCATCATAAAGGTTTCCCGATCTTTAGTCAAGGATAGTTCTTTTAGCATTTGTTCCTCCATTTTGTCCCCAACCTACAATTATCAAAACATTTCACTTTTTTCTTGATAGTCACATGTGTCTTTAAATAATGGCAGAGATAAATAAGCCCAGAAATCCTCAAATCCCCCTCTATAATGCAATTCAGCTGCAGGTTATTTTTGTAAAAGATTTCATAATACATGCTGTATTCACTGAGTGTGGTTCCGATGCCCATTTGGGACAGCAGATAAGCCTATTATGAAATATGATACATGCAACCTTAGATCAAACCAAAATCACTTCCAGGGACCATCTGCTAAAAGACATTATTTATTTAAGTCAGATAACCATATTACATTAAATGGATTATGAAAAAAAAAAAGGTTCCTAATTTTATAGCCATTGCATAAATAGAAAGGTTTTGTTCTGTAAAACCCAGTCAGGGCAATGGGAAAACAACTTACCAGTTTCTTTTTTTTTTATGTAATATATTTTAAAAGAAATTTAATGTTGGATGATGTATGGCCAGTTTCTTACCTATTACAGGTTTGTTTTGCTTTATACGTGACAATAAATTGGCCAAACGTTTTTTTGTTGTTGTATTTTTTTATATACCTTTATATTACTTAAGTGATTTAAAGTTTTAATCAATGGTTTTAGTTTATGATAAAGTAAAACTTTAAAGGGAGATGTGCGTTTAAGGGAATGCCTGCTTTCTAAGAAAAACATAAAAGCAAGACTCGTGTTTACCATCAAAAAATTATCAACCACCTGGTTTTCTGGAATAATTTCTTTAGCTAGATGAACCTCAGAGGTAATTATTTGTTGAGACAGTGTGTTTGGCATACTGCACCACTCATCCTAATACCAAATGTTAAAAACACAAAGCTATAGGGTTCACAGTTTGTTTTGTTGCTGCCTGGCCTGGCAAACCAAGAACCCCACTTTGCTATCAGAGGATCATGAAAAACAATATTTAAAGTATTAAAGCTGAACCGGAAGTGGACCCTTCAGCCTGACATTGACCAAAAAAACCTGTTAATGACCAAAGTCTGGATGAGTATTAGGAAATTACTTTTTTTGTTGTTTTTGGGAGAAACTTAAATGCATAGTGGAGGATGTTCTTTTTCCGGTAGGATCATCAAAATAAGTGATCCTCCTACCGGTAATTGTCAATTATTCAGATTATATGTTTACCTAAGGCCGTCCTATGTGCTCGTCCCCGTTTACACTTACCAGTGGTGAGTCTTACATAGTACGAATTGCAAATCTTCTTTTTGAAAGTAAGCTTGTATGAGTGATCTAAACATCAACTTTTAAACAGAGCGTGCACAATGATAAATGGGCTTGTGCACGCTCTCGCACGCACTTAATACTCGTTCCCTTTTGGGCGGAGGGTACAGGGTTGTGCATGTGTATTTTGTTTTTAAAGTGGAGAGTGTGTGTCTTTGCAAAAATTGCGAAAATCCTCCACTATACCTTTGAGAACTACTTTTAAATGTAAGAAATGCCTCAGACACTAGACAGCGGAAGTAAGCTGTGGGTTCAGCTTTCTTTAGACCAGTTTCAATGTCAACAAGAAGCAAATTTACTTCAGCTAAATATGGTAAGGCTAGTTATCCTAAAGGGGTCCCAACTTATTCTGCTACAAAAGAGCTTTGATACATTTAGAGTACTGACGACAATTTTTTGTATCTGTTTCCAATTATCTAAAGTATATACCAGTCTTCAAATGTTCGTTACAACTTCACCACGGAGCAAGTCCGAGCAAAAAAAAACAACAACGAAAAAGTGTGAAGTTGACACTTTTATATACTGTTTTCAATGTCATACAAAAACTGAGACATGTAGATTTCCTTAGCTTCCTGTGCAACTATGTCACACAGTAGGTTAAAAAATACCCCAAAATTTTATTCCTTAATTTTAGGTATTGTGCTTTAATTATCTTTTTACAGTCATGACAGTTAAATGTTATAGTGGAAAGCCCCTTGAGCTTTTAGTACTGTTGCCAGAGTGGAGATACTTCACACGAAGTAGAATGACTTCTTGTTTTTATGCTGTCTGTGAAATCACCTACATCTTTTTTAGCACCATCTAACACTAAAGGCGTGAAAGCTGAAAATATCTCCAAAGCAACATCAGTATTTTTACAGTCAGTCTGGAAAAACCAGAGGTTATCTTTACTAATAGGAGAAAATAGGCAACAA
Source organism: Cyprinodon tularosa (assembly GCF_016077235.1). Classification (NCBI taxonomy): domain Eukaryota; kingdom Metazoa; phylum Chordata; class Actinopteri; order Cyprinodontiformes; family Cyprinodontidae; genus Cyprinodon; species Cyprinodon tularosa. The sequence continues at coordinate 548,197 of NW_024039012.1, forward strand.
TGAGTTTCAAAGATTTGCTTTTCTCTGCTCACTTCAATTATTTTATTAATTTACAACAAAAATTACACCATTACTTAAAAATCTTTTTGAAAGATAATCTGTTCTTTATGTGTTCAGAAAGCAATAGACTGACCTTGTAGAACATGTGATGTTTTGCATGCAGAGTAAAATTTGTGTTCTAATTTTAAACCATGAGGCCACACAGGGGATGAATTTGATTTGGTCCCACTTTCAGACCTGATTATTTTGTAGTCTTTGACTCCACCTGCTGTTCATTCACCATTGCTTTGTTTTTGCTATGAAAACTCTGCTGTATTTTGGTGTTATAGGAATGCATTTTAATGGCTTTAAAAAAAGCAGTTTTCCCAGCAACAGTTAGAATGTTGCATTTTTCATTATTATTATTTGTTTTTTAATCATTGATAGATTTACAGTTAATTAAAATAAACATAAAATCAAATACAATAAGTCTCTAAGATATTTGTCACAAAATGAATTTTAATTCATTAAATATGTTTGGAAAATCTTTTTTTTTCTGCAAGCAGCTGACCTCAATTATATTCCATCCAACCATCCATCCATCCATCCATCCATCCATCCATCCATCCATCCATCCATCCATCCATCCATCCATCCATCCATCCATCCATCCATCCATCCATCCATCCATCCATCCATCCATCCATCCATCCATCCATCCATCCATCCATCCATCTTCTCCCATTTAATCCATCAGGGTCAGGTGCAGGTGCCTATCTCCAACAGTCTATGGCCAAAAGGCAGGGCCCTTTACAGGTTGCCAGTCCATTTGGAAAATAATGTTTTATTAAAGGATTTGCTTAAATTAATAACTTTATTTATTTTTTTATTAAATTGATTCCTAACCTTATTTGATTGAGTTAGTAGCTAGCAAACATATGGACTCACATGAAATGACTTTTGGTCATAACTTGGTAATAAAATGTGATCAGCATATGATTAAAAAACACCTTAACCTTGACTTTATATTAGTAATTAAACTCTTAGTGAATCAAAGCTTGTTCTGGCTTTATAAACAAGAGCTCAGAACATGTCCGGATGGTGTAAAATGAGGTCCATCCAGTAAGCATGACTTTTGCCAACAGTAAACATATAAGATTATCAAAAATCATCAAAGAAACAAATTATTTCGCAAGAAACTCTTCCTGACTTGTGTGCCAGACCTGTAAACCTCTAATGATCTCCATTTGGAAGGCTTTACAGTATCCAGTATTTATCAGCTTATAGCAGGCTTACAGCAGGGCAGTTATTTTGTTCTACGGACCTTCACACATTCAGCTTCTCCCAGGCATCTGGAAAGGCTGAATCACAGAGAAGAATGTTGCAAATGGTCTGTTTTGCAGCAATTAGGTTCTGATGTCAGCTATCAGGTTCACCTTTGCCTTTGGTAGGTCTCGAGTTCTGGCCCCTGGGCAAGGGGGGCACGATAGTTTCCTCTCTGATGTGAACTGGCCAGAGAGCAGTTCCCAAAAAGAAAGAGAAAAGCCTGAGATAGTTATCCTCAATGTTCCATGTGGGGCAAAAACACACGTCTATAGGAGTGTATTGTTATACTATCTTAGGGGGAGGTGTTGCAGAGCAAAGTCAACTGCAGGAAAAAAACCTTCCTCTTCCTAGCCCAATGGATATGGTTAACAGAAAGCATGGAAATTGGTTACCAATGTCCAATGTTATTTGGCACAAGACTAGATTATTATTTGTTTAAAGTTGTATGTATTTTTAATTAATAATGCATACTTGATAAAAAAAATAATACTAATGAGCGTATTTGTTTCAAATACATAACGTTTATTTGTTTGAATTGCATAATAATCAGGTTACCTTTATGCACTTCAGAGGATTTTAAGACTGGTGGGCCCGCCATCAGTCTGGGGCATCATGAACAATTGGTGCTAAAAGGCCTGGCCAGCATTCAGCGGCAGAGGCCTTGGTGACCTGATCGACAGCTATGCTTAAACTGGCTCTGGGGACGTGGAAAATCACTTTGTTGGGAGGAAGGAGTGTGAATTTGTGACAGAGGTGTGGCGATGTTGGCTAGAAGTGGTCAGGCACACCTTGGCACATAGCCTGGACTCTGGAACCCAGCTCCTTGATAGTGGCTGGACTCTATTCTACTCTAAAATTGGGGTGAGTCTGTTTGCCTTCCCCCGGTTAGGCTGTTGTGTTTGAGTTTACCCCGAAGGATGCATTCCTTCGCCTTTGTGTAGGGTGAGTTCCCCTTCTATGTTTTAAACTATGGGTCGCATGGCAATACAGAGTACCAGTCCTTGTAAGCATCCTTGTCAGGGGAGTTGGATAGCTCTCCTGCAATGGGAGGGGGGGGGGGGGGGGGGGGGGGGGGGCAATCAGATGCTCCGTAAGAGATCGGTGGCCTCAAAAAAACTTCAATTTCTGCTTTACGATAGTTACGCCATTGCATCAATAAGGAATCCGAAATACTTTAATAATCCCAGGGCGAAATTATTTTAATCTGTAATAGAGTAATTATAGGAGCATAACACAATTTCATACAATATATATTATTAAGAGGTCCCTGCTCCATCTCGCCATCAGTTTGGGGGTTTTTAGCCTGGAAAACTTTGAAGACACCTGCTGTAAACGAAACACGGTTCACATTATTAGCGGATCAACTGTCTGGCGTTTACTGATGGTCCCTGAAAGCAGCACGCCGCTAGGTCAGCTGACCATGAGCTGTCATGTGGTGGTCATAGACGCGAAATGGAGAGTATGCGGAAAGCGAATGAATAAACAACCACGGCTTCCTTAGAGAGTACACAGCTGGCGAAGTTTTAGCGGCTTGTTTCACTCGTCCATCATGGCGTGGACAAAATATCAGCTGTTCCTGGCTGGGCTGATGCTCACAACTGGCTCCATCAACACTTTATCCGCAAAGTGAGTCGATGTACATATGCGTTTCTTTTAAAGCCCATAATGTTTAGTTAGCTTTTAGATGCATCATGGAAGTGGCATGGGTTTAAACAAAGAAAGTGTTTAGAGCTAATTTTCTTACAGTTGATGTTCGCCATAGTCGTTATTACGCATTGCTTGCCGTTTTTAACGGCAGAGATGTTGTTAGCAACGTTAGCTGAAAAGTAACTACACAATATAGCGCAATAGGTTATTTATTTGGCATGCTTTGTGGCCAAACAATGGTGTAGATGATTTATTATTATAACGTTTGTGAAAACGGCATCTTTAGTCAGTGAATATCAACTAAGATATTCCTGCTTATGTCCTTTTTTCTGTTTATAATTAAATCAGAGGTCAAATAAACCAGGACTGAGCTGATCTACTGATGTATAATAGCTTGTTTTACCCTCTATTCACATGACATAGGAACATTTGGTCATAAAGAATCAAGCAGAACTCCTGATTGATTCCAAGAACAAACTGTTAAACTTTGGATGAAATATACTTTTTTTATTGTCATTACACTATGACAAGGGGCTGCCATTGTGCGGCGCCCAGGGAGCAGTGTGGGGTTAAAGGTCTTTGCTCAGGGAACCAGAGTTGGAGTCTGTGGGAGATGGGCTTGAAAATATAAAAAAAGAAATGTCAGAGTAGAAATGATGTAAGCCTTACAGTAAAGAATTCACATTGTTACTCAAATTAGTTAACTAATTATTTACATTATTAGATTCCAACCTTTGCGTTTTTATCTAATAAGCTTCGAGGTCACAACATTTATAAGCTGTTAGCATTTAAACTTCCACAATTAAAATTAATCCTGTTTAATGCTGTGAAAAAGTACCTTTGAAATCAAGTAGGTACCAGAAAAAAAGTGCTGATTTAATTTAATAAGGAAGGAATCTATTTACAAAATCATTAAAGAAACAAGAGCACCATAGTTAAAGCCCCGAAATAACCAAAAATCGATAACTTGTGATGATATAATCAGATACTAAAAGCATAAACTGTCAAGGTTTGAGGACCCAAATGCAGAGGCAGGGAGGCAGAGGTGAGTATCTTGTAGATTTAATGAGCAGTAATTCAAGAAATTCAACAAGAAAAAAGTTAAACAAACCAGGAACCATGGAGACATCAGGGGAAAACAATCATGACGAGGTAAGACACTGCAAGACGGTGTAGGATGAAGTTAGACAAGAAACCAGCACTGAGGAACTGTACAAGGAGTGTATTTATGGGAGACTGAACAAAGAGAGGTCTAACGAGTAGATTGGGAGCAGGTGTGAACAGAGCAGACTGGAAAGGAGCTAGGGAAAAAGGAGAACACAAGAGGGCAGCAGAGAGCAACAAATAAAAACCTGAAAACTGAAAAATAACAAGAAAACACAACAAAATAAGAATTAAACCAATAAAACTAGAAAACATGGAGCAGAGTAAAAACCAAGACTGTAACACAAACAGAAAAAATCATAAATAACATTTAACAGTTTCACCTCTTAAAATAATCTGTAGTTATTTAAAATAGTTTTCAATTTGGAAATCTGTTTAAACAAGGTGACATTTTTATCTTTTCCCTATCACAGCTACGTTTTGTTCAGCTAAGTGCATTGACATTTATTGCATATAGTTAAAAATCTTGGCGTGTTAGCAGTTTTGATCTCAGCATCAGTGCTGTTGCAACACTTAAAATCTTTGCTCCAAGACAGACACTTATCAATCACCAATGTTTGCCAGTTTGTAACTTTGACTAGATTAATAAATCCATTCATACTCAAACTATATAAACATACTAACTGTTCTTCCAAGGACAAAAATCAAACTTTTTCTCTTAAAATATGTAGTTGTTGCTGTTTAACATATGAAATACACTCACAAACTAAAATTACAATAGATTAACTATTCGAAAAAGCTAATATTTTGCATCCTCCAAAATTCTTAGTCAGCATGCCTTTTGAACAACATGTTGAACCGACTCCATTTGCATTTTAATCTTAAGGAAAAGCCTGTTGTTTATTCAAACAACAGGCTATAAAATAAGCCCATTATCTGAAATCCATCTACATGCAATTCCTTGTTAAATTGCAACTTTGAGTTTACAGTCATTTGATCTGTTGTGAGAAAAGTATTTCAGCTATTTTAGCTGATAAAGTAAAAGAAAATCTTGGTAAACTTGTAGCTTTAACTGCTTCAGAAGCAGAACTGAAATGTGTCGTGATCATTACAAGAAGTATAAAAAAACAAAACAAAGAAGGAACCCTGACCGAAGCGATTGTCTGTCTGTAAATGTCAGATGTGACAGACACATCCTTAAAAAAGCAGCCTTGGACACTCATATTCTTTAAGTGTAATAAAACAGCTGCTATTAGTAAAGTAGAGACAGTCTACACTTCTGTTTATAAATGTTAGATAATTTCCACATAATTGAAACTCAAGTTTTCACCCTTTTAACTTCTCCAATATATTTGGATGTCAGCGTTATCCCTCCTGTCATCTGCTTCCCCATCCTCGTGTTTCTCCTCTGAATCACAGTCAGTTTAGCTCTAACGTCTCAGAGAAAACCTGCTCTGTCATGTTGCTCATAGAGGATTTCTGCTACTTACAGGTAAAGTTTCACAACAGTCACATGATAGCTAACCTGCTCCCAGCAGTAGAGCGCCGCTGCTTGCGTTTTGTTTTATGTGCTGACTAAAGACATTTTAAACTCAAGGGCCACAATAAAAAGGACGATTGCAGTAGATTTAAACTGAGTGTTGGAGTTCTACTGTTTCCACAATGAACTAATGAGCTCAAGAGTTTAAAAGATTTCAAGGAAGCATTTGGATCGTGACTGATGTGTGAGGACAGGCGCCTCACATGTCAGTCATGCTTCCTCTGACCAGCCAAAGGATTTCTGCATACATAAGCACTCATTAAACACACAAGTAAAATGCAACGTCATCACCCCGTCTGCCTGACTTTACATTGTGTCTGACCTGCTTCTTTCATACTGACATTCATGCAAATTAAGGAAATTATTTCCTGACAGTTTTTTTTATAAGTGCGATCAAAACATTCACAACTATCACCACTGCTAATTTTTTTTGTTTGTTTATAAATGATATCAATAAGTAAGTGTGCATGATGTTTTTTTTCTGACAGATGGGCTGATATGTTCTCAGCAAAGGGTTGCCATGGTGATGCTGAACACTCCTTCTCCCATCCATTTGTACAGGTACCTTAATGCACTTTGAGTGAAAGCATTTTATTGCATATAAAAATATAAAGCAATGAAACTTGTAATTTATATAAGATAGTTCTATTTTTTCATGAAATCAAACATTTGCCTCTTTAAATCAATTTTAAGGATATGGAAATTTAGATACAGCAGAAATCACACCATGTATTTCTTACCACACTGACCTGAATATAATACGACCCCTTCTTTCCAGGACCATATTTTAGGTGCAAAACAAAAAGACTATTTAAATAACCTTTTATATTGAAGTGCTAACAAATTCATTTAAACAATATTGCATTGAAGGATTTGTACAATTAAACAATAAAAAAATAACAATAAAAACACAGTAATGACTCAGTTAATTGAAATCTTGCAACATTTCAACTCAAATGTAATCTGAACTTTGCTCATAAACGTCACAAAAACCTGCATGAGGCTTTTACTCACAGGCGTACTCCGCCTCGCTGTCACTCCTACTCTCAACCTGCAGCTCTGCTATTTTTTGATTAGCTTTTCTTTTGCTGTTCAAATTGTACTGGTCTTTTTTAAAGTGCCGTCTTCTGACATTGCACTCTGTAACGCCGTATTTCTTTGCTGCCTGAGAGTTGTTTGATGCCCCCGCTGTATTGACCATTATTATAAAATTATTTTAACTCTGCCTCAAATGTTTGGAAACTGGTCAGACTTTTGATCCACTAAATTCTGGGCAGATTCCTTTTCACTGCTCTGTTGATTAACAAATAACCACAGCCACAGTGAGGTCAATGGCTTTACAAAAAAAACTAGCGCCCTCTGCTGTTTTATTTGTGTGGCGACTCCGGACAACTGTCGCTCTGTACGTATAATTGATTAGACCCCAAATATAAGATGACACGACATTTTCACATCATTTTTTACAAAAAAAAAAACCTTGTCTTATATTCTGGGCAATATGGTATTTATTTCTCTTAAAGCTTTTCTTAAGGATCAGTATCGACTCTCGGGCTAAACTGGGGCTACAGCTATCGATTCCTTTAGTTGTGCTTAATGTGTAGAGTTAATTTGCTCATGTCTTTGTCTCTTTCCAGGCAGTGGGAATGTTTCTCGGCGAGTTCAGCTGTCTTGCAGTTTTCTACATCTTGCTTTGCCATGACAGGCGGAGCCCAGAACCAAGAATGAACCCAGGGCAAAGTTTCAACCCTCTGCTTTTCTTCCCTCCTGCAATGTGTGACATGACAGCTACCTCTATCATGTATGTTGGTAAGTTCAGCTCAAGACCTGTGGGGTTAGTATGGTTTGTTATGCTTCTGTAGTCAAGAAAATGTGCATCTCTTCTCCATATTGAATCAGGGATTAAGAATCCTAAATAAAATTTGTTAAAAATATTTTCTTTCATTGTTTTTTGTCAATCATAAAGTTTTGAAGTCTGTTTACATTAGTTAAACTCCTGGATTTGGTTTGCAGCTCTCAACATGACGAGCGCCTCCAGCTTCCAGATGCTTCGTGGCGCCGTCATCATCTTCACCGGTCTCCTGTCCGTGGCCTTTTTGGGTCGTCGGCTCCAACCCAGTCAGTGGCTTGGAATCTTCATCACCATCCTCGGCCTGGTGGTTGTGGGACTCGCCGATCTCGTCAGTGGTCACAAAGATGACTCCCATAAGCTCAGCGATGTCATCACCGGTATTACGTTTTTATATTTTCTGGGAAAGAATAAATCACTACGTACATTAAGTTAAAGTCTTTAATTATTTGCAAAATAAAGATGTAGATTACCTTCCTGTCTGCAGGTGATCTCCTGATCATTATGGCTCAGATCATCGTTTCGGTTCAGATGGTGCTGGAGGAGAAGTTTGTCTATAAGCATGACGTGCATCCACTTAGAGCTGTTGGAACTGAAGGTAAATGAGTAAGCTGCAGCATGGGAAATGAATGCTCCTTTATATATGAAACAGGGTTAACTTTTTATGTTCTCCACCTACTAAAGTGAAGTTACAGTCAGCTTTAATGTTTTAATTGATGTGAGTGGCTGAACCACTCATCTGTGAAGCACAAAGAACTGAGAACAAAGAACCATCTAAAATCCTTTACCTACAACAGACTTTAGTTAACTTATTTTATTAAGTAGCTGTGTTTCCATTCAAGTGAAATCCAAATTTTAAGCAAACTTTTAAAAGTTTGAAAAAAAGGAAATGCAAGTTTGCTGTGTTTTCATTTGGTTTGAAGTGAATTAACCAAGCGCTGCAAAGGCATCCTTGGTTGTCGTCCACATTACGTCGCAACGCATGACTGTAATAAACAGGAAGTAAAGGCTGCAATATGGCACTGGCCTCGGATCAGAAATGGAGGAGAGTAGTAACGAATGTGTGGCTATCGGATAAGTTGTCCTTACGTTAAAATATCAGTATTGGCAAAGTTGCTTCCATCCATGTTTATGCGCATAATAGGAACATCTGGGAATAGCTGATCTTTAATGTGGGTAAAAGCTATGTCAGAATGGATTTGAAAAACGTGATCACATCTCCCATTTTGCGCATTGGCTCTTTTTTCTGTAAAAGACAAAAAACACGTCAAGCAAGATTTTTTGTGCAAATTTTAGGACGTTTATTTGAATGGTGTGTTTTCCATCAAGCTGCACATTAGAAAAAGCTGATGGAAATGCACCTAGTGGTAGCACCCTAAATACTTATCAAAATAAGAAACCAAAGCGTAACATACAGAATCTGCCTCATGTAGGCACATATTCCCAGCTGTGATTCTAATGCTGGAGAGGAATGTTAAAGCTTCAGTCTCATGTGTGGACAAAAGGATCAGCCTCTAGAAATTGTTGCTCTAAAACAAAACAGAAAGAAGGATGTTTAAATATCAATACAAAATCCAATAAAAAAGACGTGTTTCCAATAGAGGCTTAAGAAACTACACCTCTGACCCAAGAATCTGATGACATTTAATCTAGACTGTAACCAGACGTAACTCCAATCATAGCTGAGAAGCCAGGGTCTCTTACAAATAAGTGTTCTCACCGAAGGATTCATAAAGATAGAAAAGTGTTAGGTTAAGAGAAAAATGCAGATTAGAAAGTGAGTACATAACTATATAAGTGCAACTCTTATAGTTATTCCAAAAACTCTTATAGGTTGGTTCTGTGCAGTGGAAAATTGAGAGTAGCTTTCTTTGAAATTATTTTTCATCACAGACTAGGCTTATGATCATTTATTTATATTACTATAATGTAGAGAGGGGCGTAAAAAGGGACTGTGTTCAATAAATCATTTGATGTTCCTCATTTTTATTTATGCATGAATAGACATTAAATTAGGCAGTCTGACTCCACTCCCTTAGTGGTTCTAGTTGTTCAGCCCTACCATCATAGACTGATCCAAGTATCTCCTCCACCTTCAATAGAAAGACAGCAAGGACAGCACTAACCAAAAGTGAAAGATAGCATTCACCCTGCGGCAGATTGAGACGCATGACAGCGGGGTTCGGTAACAGCTGGAAAATGGAAATAAGCTATTTTATCAGAAGACAAACTGTCATTGCAAAGAGAACAAACAGATCCATTAGTGCTGCTTTAATGTGTTTTTGTCTGAGGCAGGAGAATCACAATGACCTTTGTTTAAAGTAGCTGCTTATTGAACAGAGTAGCTACATAAGAAGCCCTGATAAGAGCCTGAGATAATGTATCAGAGGTTATCCAGAATATCAATTGTTACCTCAGACGTTTGTGAAAATGAACTGTGCAGACTGTCGTTAGGGAAATAGGATACTTGCATGTTGCTTGTTTTAACCATCTCACAAAATTTTCATCTCACTTTAACACCACAGAACCAGAAATTTTAGAAGACGTACATAGTGTGGAAAGAAAAGCATACATTGTGTAAGAAGTGTAAAAAGAGTGGCAACAAAAATATAGAATATAATAGAATAGAATGGATTAGAAAAGAACAAAGACATCCTTTCTTTATCTAGTAGGTATAGGTAACAAAAAGAATAAGACACTGTACAGTGAAAAGAACTTAAAAAAAATAGTAAAAGTTATGTACATCAGGTAATTGTATTTTTACTCAATCAAAAGTACAAATACTAGTGTTAAAGACAAAAATAGAAGTACTTCTTTATAAATATACAGGTTCTGCAATGTATTATAATACATTATTATAATATATATTAAATTATATATTATAGTTGTAGGAGCCTATTATTTTTTGTTCATAATTAACTAAGTTTTGATTTTTGTGGATAATCTAGTTAATTTTATTTATTCTGGCTTATTGTTTGATATCTGTTTTGATATTATGTTTTTTTTTAATTTAGTTCTGCTTCTCTGTTTCTAGATAGTTATGACAAATTTGGGTGAATTAAGTTTATAAATAGGCTGTCAATGGTAGGACCAGCATGCATCTGGGTGGGCTTATGGTTTTTTAGTAGTGCAATATTAAGAGAATAAAGTCTTAAAATTACAAGAAGCAAGTTGTATTTCATGAAAACTCTTACAAAAAGGACTGTCTTCCCTAAAATGAGGAATGTCGAGCATTATGTGAAGTTATGCTTTGGTGCTTTTGGCCAACTAGCGAAGTGTTTTCTGTGGCAGAATGCTATTGATAAATAATGGTGGTGGAAGTATCATGATGTGGAGACAGTTTTTTCTCAAGCAGGGCAAGAAAACTGATGTAAGTTAATTGATGGAGGTAAAAGCAGAAAGAAGAGTTGAACCTTAAAAGGACTTGATAGGTTTTCCATCCAGCAGGTTTTAGTTTTTACTCGGAAAGACTGAATACAAAAGCACAATAAACGTTTTCCTTTTTGTGCAAAAGATGATACAATAGATTTAATTTATTTAATTAATTAATTTAATTCCCCAAGAAATCCTTTTGAAATGGAATGAAGCTGGTAAAAAAAACTTCATGAAGTTGGGGTAATTTTGCACACTCATGTCACAAACATTTTGTTTTTCCAAGTTCAGATTGAAAAAAAAACTTTTATTACTGTTTAATAAATATAGAGTTTTTATTATTGTAGCTTATGTAGTTTTTCATTTAACCATATTAATTTTGGTTTTCCATTTTCAGGTTTGTTTGGTTTTGTTGTGCTGTCCCTGCTGCTCATCCCAATGTACTTCATCTATGTTGGGAACTTCAGTAACAATCCTCGGCAGGTCCTGGAGGACGCGCTGGATGCCTTCTGTCAGATTGGACACAAGCCCCTGATCCTCTTGGCTCTTCTGGGCAATACGGTCAGTATCGCCTTCTTCAACTTCGCCGGCATCAGCGTCACCAAAGAGATCAGCGCAACCACCCGGATGGTGCTGGACAGCCTGCGTACTCTGGTCATCTGGGTGGTCAGCCTGGCTTTGGGTTGGGAGCAGTTTCACGGCTTGCAGGTTCTTGGATTTTTGGTCCTACTGACAGGAACGGCGCTCTACAATGGACTGCATCGCCCCCTGTTGGCGAAGATACCTTGGTGCGCCGCTAGAATGAACCTAGAGGAGGATAGTAGTGAGGCGGAGAGAGAGAGACTGCTAAATGATGGAAGGGTGCATGCTGGTGAAGACACATAAAACATTGCTGAAACACTTTGTATAAACAATACCACAGAAATGGAAGCTTTTATAATTGCTGTCAGACATTTTTAAACATTTTTTTCGTGCCTCAGGTTTTACCTTTTCTCATAAAACGTTCTAGTATGAAATAAATTTTTAAAGTAATCGTTCAACATTTCAAGAAAAACCCTAATGTCCTTTTTTTGTAGAGTCAAAATAAGTCTGGAAACCCTGAAAAGTCAGTATCAGAACTTTTTTTTATCAAGGAAAAAAATCCCTCTTGAGGAATATTACCAAAGTCAGAGCTGTTAATTCTGCCAACAGCACTTACTGAGTCTTCTATAGCATTTTATGTGGTTTTGGCTGGTTTATCACAGGATTTAGATCTGGGATGGCAATAAAAAGGGGTTAATTTTCTGTTTTTGTGTTCAACTTGTTTATTAAAAAGCCCCACAGCATCACATATCCCTTTACTGACCCACTGGAAGTGATAGCTGTATGTACAGGCTTTGCTGTAGCTCTAATCAATCAGAGGATTTCCACTGAAAGCGTTTTTCTGGAGTATCCCAGAAGCGCTGCCCGCTTCTCTAAAATAGGTGACTGTTCTATATTAGCCGCTTCACCTCCACGTCAATCTAGAGCAGAGCGGACCATTCGGACAGAAAGTCAGCTGATAAAAAGCGGATACAAATAAATGACATATGTGCAGACTTAGGATCGCTTTTCCTGGACTTTTATGTGATAAAATGTTTGATAAATATGAAATTTAAATAAAGAAAATAACAAAAAAAATATTTTAACTTCCCCATGATGGAAGAAAAAAAATCTTATGGTGGTTAGATAAAGAGCAGACATCCAAGAAGCTGGTAAAGCACCTTAAATAAACACTTAACTGGCTTATTCTTTTATCTAAAGCCTATTGGTACACTTATAGCTTTGTGATGCAAACCTGACATGATCGGAGTTTAAACACGCAGAGATGCTCCACTTTGAAAACCCTCCCATTGGAATAGAGTGTTTGTGAAAAGCTGTGGTGCAGCTGGACCATGGTAAGTCTGTGTGGCTTCCACTTCCAGTGTAACCCAAGGGTTAGTCACTAGAGGGCGCAAAGTACTTTTCCACATACAACAACATGGTTTTGTTGATAAAAAAAAAACGTGGTGACCCAATAATCCGACCCATCCAGCCTGGTGATAGTTTCACCATCATCAGTTTCATCCATTTCTACATCATGTCAGATTTAGGCCCCAGAAAATGACCAAAGTCATTTAAATCTTGAATTTTGAAGGTGAAAGAACAGATCTGTATTATTTGGCAAGGCATGCTGTTTCTTTTTTGTGTTAGTTTTCCTTTAGGATTGGAAGAAAGCTCATCGGTTTGTGCAAGTACCTGTTCTCCAGCCTTGAAATTGATACAAATGTGGTTTTTAAAAATGCAAATTGTTTGTCTTCCAAAATTTCATAGAAATAGAGGAGAGCATGAACAATTCTCATATGACAATGCTGTTTTAAAGGGAGTGTTTCTGTGTAAGAGATTTTAGTTTTTTTAGGGATAAAAAAAAAAACTTTCTATGTTCCGTTTTTTTTTTTATCGCTGTGGTCTTTTGTAAAAAAGAAAAAAAGGATTTTGAGATGTTTCTGTGTTATTAGGAAACAAAAGCACTATGGTGCAAATTTGTTAAGCCTACTTCCAGTACACTACTTTTCTGCTGGCTTTTTTTTTTAGATGGACCATAATCTCATCATGTCTCAAAGTGATCACATTGTTTTCCCAAATCTGAAAGTTCAGTTCATTGTGCCAAACATTTTCTGCTAGTATTAAGAGCACTTTGAATGTTTTACTTTAATTTAGGAAAAAAAATCCTTTTCTGGATTTATCAAAATTGACTTGATTAAAATCTCAACATGTTTCATCTGTTTCAGACCTTCGGGACTTCTCTGTCATTTACTTTACAACATGGAATGAAAAAGGGAACTTTTGTCAATTTAAATAAATATTAAAATGTTTTTTCATCATTTCGGCAGGTACAGATAAAACTGTAGACTTTACAGAATAAATAAGCGAAAATCTCACTCTTGCATTTCATAATTTAAGATTTCTATAAATGTTTGTTTATATAATTTTTAATTGAAGACTTTTTAATATGTTAAATATTAATAAAAGAAATCTTAAAAACAGGTTTAACTGCAATGATTGTTTCTTATCCATATGAATAAAAACAGCAAAAACAAAGTATAGTAATATGTAAAATAGGGTAAAGGGGAATTTCCTTTACTAATTTCTTTCATGCTGTCAAACAATGGTTTATACTATTTTGATAAATCTCCCACTGAAGGTTGGGTTTTTCCTGCAGTGCTTTTGCAGCAACTAACAACTTAGAAGGTCATTATAACTAGAGCCATAGAGATCCAACATGTTTATGCCAAAACGTATAGAATGGTTGAATAAAAGAGTTACACAGATATTTTTTCACCAGCAGCTGATACTTCCAGTCACTTCCTTAATGCTTTAGTGAAGTTCAAAGGTTAAAACCAGAGTTCCCTGGAGAACCTTGCATGAAACCCCATTAAATTTAACTGAGCATCACAAAGGAACCTTTGTTAACTGAACACTTACACGCTGATATGTTTTAATTTGGTGCAAGTCCGAAATCTTCAACTTTTACACTCAGTTTGCATCCGTTAAGCCAGTTTCTGTACTTGACTGTATTGTCCGAAGATATTGGCGCACAAAGAGGCTTAATGAGTTTCACATATGATGGAAATGTTTCCCACACCTACTTGTTTGGTGGATCTTGGAGCACTTGAGAGAGAAAAACAAGATTGTGTACACACACCACTGAGCAGTTTATTAGGGACTCTTGAGGTTTTCCACATGAATCAGTTCAAACTGCTTTGTTTGAGTTCACTGAAGCTCAAAAACCTCCACTCCAGCTGAGCACCTCTTGCTAGTTGTAGAACAGGAAAGTTGAATGAACCACAGGAAAGTCGGAAAGAAGAAAGATTGTTTTAAACCTAAGGAAAACAAGCTAAGAGGGGAAATACTAAAGCTCTACCCTTTATAATACATCTATTCATAAAAAGTATGTTTTGAACAAGTTTTCTTTAAATACAAAAGTACACAATATTCCCTTTTATTCAAATTGTGAGTAAATTTTTTTAATTTATTTTTTTTATGTACTTTTACCACTGCAAATTGAGGTAATTTTAACTAGAGCTGCTTACCAGAGCAATTTAAGATTATTTTGCTGTTGGATTAATCCATCAATAGATTTTTCCCATAAATGGATGATTAATCGGACACCAGATGGTGCTGTAGAGAAGATTTTTATATAGAATGTAGACCTGCTGAAGCTAAAACAATGCCGCTCAGGAGATCTTAATTCAGAATATTCACAGACAAGAAAAAAGTTTTTCGATCTAACACAATCTTGGAAGATGTTTAAAGCTTGAGTTATTGTTTCATATCTAAACTTCCTTTGAACATTTCTAAGCTTTATCCATAATCTGTATCATGTTCCTCAGTCTTAATAAAACAAACCTCTGAGACCTAACAAATTTACTTCTCTGTGGATAGTAAATTTAGATTCCATTCAATTCAGCTAATTTATATAGAGCCAATATCATCTCAAAGCACTTTACAGAGACAATTCAACTGGATCATACAGTCAAACTGATTCAAAGTTTTCTTTCTAAGGAATATGAATAGCATTTGTAGAAGTGGCATACTATCTGCCGTTGTGTTTATTGCCACTAGGTGGCAGTGTTGTATTACCTTCATGTATGTCCTCAGAACCCAAAATATTAAATTGGGTTAATTAACTGCATAAACCGGCATCACTGTCATAACACCAAAGGAAAATTCCATTAGATACCAACAAAATCATCTAGATGAAAGTTAAACAATTACATGATTGATAATGTCTTGTACATGAAGAGTTTTGTTAAATACGCATCTCAGTGTGTGCAGCAAGAGCAAGATGTTTTGTTATGTTTAAAGCCTTAAATGTCAGCTGTGCTAAAGACAGCAGCTGGATCAGGACACATAGCCTCTCACATAAAAATAAGTTAATCGATGCAAAAGATGGACTAAACAACATGAACGAGCCTGTAGGGAAAGAAGGGGAAAACCATTTCCAGTAGCTGTTGGGGAGGGACAAATTTGTCCCCTGAGATGATGGCCTCCCCAGAGAGATGGACTGTACACATGGACAGACAGAGAGACTGATGAGCTATCAGTGGATCTTCTGCCTTTAACCCCATCTTGTTTGTTTTTGTAGAAGGTTGCTGAAATGAACTGAAAACTTAAAACAATGTAGGCTCAAGTGTTGCAAATGTATTTATGTGCATATATATATATATATATACACTATATTGCCAAAAGTATTTGCTCACCCATCCAAATTATTGGAATCAGGTGTTCCAATCACTTCCATGGCCACAGGTGTATAAATTCAAGCACCTAGGCATGCAGACTGTTTTTACAAACATTTGTGAAAGAATGGGTCGCTCTCAGGAGCTCAGTGAATTCCAGCGTGGAACTGTGATAGGATGCCACCTGTGCAACAAATCCAGTCGTGAAATTTCCTCGCTCCTAAATATTCCACAGTCAACTGTCAGCTGTATTATAAGAAAATGGAAGTGTTTGGGAACGACAGCAACTCAGCCACGAAGTGGTAGGCCACGTAAACTGACGGAGCGGGGTCAGCGGATGCTGACGCGCATAGTGCGAAGAGGTCGCCAACTTTCTGCAGAGTCAATCACTACAGACCTCCAAACTTCATGTGGCCTTCAGATTAGCTCAAGAACAGTGCGCAGAGAGCTTCATGGAATGGGTTTCCATGGTCGAGCAGCTGCATCCAAGCCATACATCACCAAGTGCAATGCAAAGCGTCGGATGCGGTGGTGTAAAGCACGCCGCCACTGGACTCTAGAGCAGTGGAGACGCGTTCTCTGGAGTGACGAATCGCGCTTCTCCATCTGGCAATCTGATGGACGGGTCTGGGTTTGGCGGTTGCCAGGAGAACGGTACTTGTCTGACTGCATTGTGCCAAGTGTAAAGTTTGGTGGAGGGGGGATTATGGTGTGAGGTTGTTTTTCAGGAGCTGGGCTTGGCCCCTTAGTTCCAGTGAAAGGAACTCTGAATGCTTCAGCATACCAAGACATTTTGGACAATTCCATGCTCCCAACTTTGTGGGAACAGTTTGGAGCTGGCCCCTTCCTCTTCCAACATGACTGTGCACCAGTGCACAAAGCAAGGTCCATAAAGACATGGATGACAGAGTCTGGTGTGGATGAACTTGACTGGCCTGCACAGAGTCCTGACCTCAACCCGATAGAACACCTTTGGGATGAATTAGAGCGGAGACTGAGAGCCAGGCCTTCTCGTCCAACATCAGTGTGCGACCTCACAAATGCGCTTCTGGAAGAATGGTCAAAAATTCCCATAAACACACTCCTAAACCTTGTGGACAGCCTTCCCAGAAGAGTTGAAGCTGTTCTAGCTGCAAAGGGTGGACCGACGTCATATTGAACCCTATGGATTAGGAACGGGATGTCACTTAAGCTCATATGTGAGTCAAGGCAGGTGAGCAAATACTTTTGGCAATATAGTATATATATATATATATATATATATATATATATATATATATATATATATATATATATATATACATATATTGTGGTGGTGAAAAGCTACAAATGCAGAGGAAAGCTGTTGTGGTTGACATGGCAATACCAAGTGACTGCAACATAAGGAAAAAGGAACATGAGAAAGTAGAGAAATACCAGGGGCTCAGAGAAGGGCTGGAGAAAACCCGGAAGGTCAAAGCATCAGTGGTACCTGTGGTCATTGGGGCACTTGGGGAAGTGACCCTCAAACTTGAGAGGTTACAGGAAATACATCAGACATCTCGATACAGAAAAGTGCACGTCTAGGAACAGCAAAGATACTCACAGGCCTCTGTTAGAGGACCCGAGCTTGGAGGAAATAAGGGAGGACAGGTGGGTGAGGAAGAAATTTTTTAATTCTATGTATATATATACGTATACATATATACCGTATATGCCTGTGTGTGTATGAGAGCTGTAACAGTGCCCCGAATCTGAGCACTGGAGGCGACTCTAATCTGTTGTAATGTAAACACATAGATCGCCCCACGGATCCAAGTCACTATAATATTTCAAAAGCACCCATTAAAGCAGCCCAGCTTCAAGCTGTTTACAGCAGCTGAGGGCTGAGGTAAGTGTAGTTAGTCTACCACTCTAATGTTCAGCTAATGACCACTTCTTGGTTTTAACTTTGACCATACAGAGAGTGATGGAGTCTTTCCCATATTAACTGAATCCATTAAAAGAAGTTTTTCTTTTTTTTTTCTTTAGACATCACTAGTTATATTTCACCAGATAATATATAAAAGGCAGATAATGATAAATGTATGCATGAAGTAATCATATATATTCAGCAGTTAATTCTATTTTTATTTTAAGATTTATGCTCAGTTTCGTTAGGTTACATAGCCCTTAAACCCTCATTGATGTTTGGAGCGCATACTCTTACTCAAACAGGCCTCTTCATTTACTTATATTCTAGTTGCGCCTTGTGGCAACATAAATACATCCAACTAAATTAATCAAAACAAAGAATGTATACAATTGTTAGACAATAATGAATATGTGTTACAATATACACACTCCTGTTGTATGATTAATGGAAGGCCTTCCTGTTTTCCAGAGTCTTGATTAATAAGAATAAAAACATCATCAGACTTAAACCAGATAAGATAAAGGAAATCTGTTGTTGTTCAACATTGTTATTCACTTTAGTCTAAATGAAAACTGTCTTCATTTAACCTCTGGGAGAGTTCATGGTCTCATAGACGTGATCTGCTCAGGGTCACATAAACGGGACAATCTTATTTTGAATTGACTTTAGACGTAGCCCTCTCGTCATTTCTCTCTTCTCTCTGTGGAAATGATGGCAGCATGCCATACAGAAGTCTGTGTACAATGGCCCAGGTCCCATTAAATCTGCGAAAGTTCCTTCCTGAGGTAAACATTGCCAGAAATAGTAATCCTGGTCTGAACTGGCTGAGGGTCTTACAAGAGGGGAGTAATAATTCTCAGTCTAATAATGGGAATCGTTTCAATCTCTCCAGCTGCATGGGCTGCAAACAGTTTGAGATTCTCATTCATTTTTTTTTTTTTTTGCTCCTCCTCCTGATAAGACTTCCTGAAAAACACACAGGGAGCAATCAGGCAACAACAATGGAGGCTTTAAACTTCAGGTAGTGCACATTTGCACGCCTTTGTTTTCATCTACAATGAGCATGTGACTCATAAAAGCTTCAACATTGTGTTTTCATAGTGTTTGTTTAGCCTCTGATTAGGTTCACCGCAGAGTATGAAGGCAAGACTCGCAAGTCAATTAGGCAAGAATGGTGCTCCATTTCAAAGGTAGTGACCTATTAGTAACAGATGGAAAATGATCATTAGCTCTTCTGCTTTTTCTTAAAGAACCATGAGAATTTATGAGGCATGGCAGCTGACAAAAAATAGATAAATAAATAAATAAAAGATTTTTATGATTAGCAAAAGTTAAACCGCCTAGGGCGTAAGCAGTTCCTCCTTAGTACTAATTGTAGGATATCAGGTTTAGTAAGGACAGACCTCTCAAAGACAGAAACATGAGGTAAAAGGATTGCCTTTCCTGTAAATGTACGGCAGTAAAACATAATGTTATGTTCATTGCATGATGCTTATATAACTTCATATCTAATGATTAAAATAGATGCTAGATGGTAGCAGGACAGCCCCTAAAAGCAAAGTGTCCTAAGCAATTATAAAAAATGTACAGAAGCATTTTCTTTTCTAAGTTAATATGTTAAAATGCATGCTGCTCAAATTTACAGTGTTTAATTCACTGTTAATATGCGACTTAGCATGGATTTATTTTCTACTTTTTAAGCCTTGTAAACATGTACAACTTGAAAGAGTTGCAGGCCTCAGCCGCTATTAGGGTCTAAACATTATGATGTGGTATTTCCATTCATTTTATTTTTAATGGAAATACATCCCTTTAGTCTTAAAAAATGTTCTTAATTGAATTTGAATTTAATAATTTAGAAATAGAAAGATTGTATCACTAGATGGTGCAATCAATACACTAAATGAGTGAAAAATGTTTTACATTTATTTGATACAATAGCCCTAAAGTTATAAAATAAAAAAAAATGTCATAGATTTGATGTGAAAAGTATCAAAAAATTATAAATACTTTGAAAATAATCAAAAATAATTGTGTTCTGCAGCTTCACAAGGGGTGATAATTCAAAGCGTTAACTAATACGTACAGCTAAGCCTGAGAATGTTCCATTTCCCATCACACACTAAAGTCAACTGAGCTAAAACTTGTAACAGGAGCATGTTGAACGCCATCCAGGACAGGACAAGCTGAAATATTTTAGCATTTTTACCGATCGCCTCTAAATCACTTATATCGTCGTTATGATATGAGTTTCTGGCTCTAGAAAAACAAGTCATATTGTGATAATAAGAAAGAGTGATGCCTTACTTTAATTAAAGTATAAAAGTATTAAACATCATATCATTTTGTTGCTCTAAAAACAGGAAAATCCATGTATCTTATTGGGAATTTGTATGGAAAAAAAACTACAGCATAATGAAAAGCATTATTTTTTCTTCACAAAATTGTTTACTGATAAATTGTTGAAAAGTGTAAAGGACATTTGTGTTCAGCCTCCTACAACAATCAGGGTTAATGTATTTTTAATTGTATTTTTAATCTCCTGTGGTTCTGTGAAGGCCTCAGAATTTCCTTAAAAAAGTTTTAAGGTTAGTTTTTACAATAAAGCTTTGAACATTTCATAGCACTATATTCAGTCTATCATCTAAGAAAAAAAAGATCATATCAGTCATGTAACAAGACAGGCAAAGAGATGATTAATCAGAGCCATGGTAGCTCTGGAGGAGCAGTTTTTTAAAATACTGGAATAAAAAAATTAATTGGCTTTTTGACATCTCACAAGGGCACAAAGCAAACTTGCAAATAGGCTGAACTCGGTGTCAGCAGTGCTGTACAGAAAGACCTGGTGGTGGCATTATAATGCTATGGAAAAGCTGTTCTTCAGCAGGTACATATTTGTCAGTGGCCATAACTTTGGATAAGCGTAAATAAAGGCTCATCCTGAAAGAAAAGTTACTTTTTCTATATTTCCACCTCTCAAATGCCCCACTTTACTGTGGTCTAATGCTTAAAATGCATTTTTTATTAACTTTTTTTTTTTTTTTTTTTTTTTTTTTTTTTTGCATAACACTGTCAGTCAAAAGTACAGGTCAACGAAATAAAATCTGCATTTAAGCCATCCCCTTGGGAAGCAGTGGGCTGCCGTTGTGCAGCAAGGCCTTGCTCAGGAATGTGGCAGTCCGTGGGAATGTGTAGGACTTGAACTCAGAACCTCTGGAATCCACGCGCAATGGGCCGCCACTCCAATCATTTTTTCACCAGGTGATGCAAAAAGGGTTCAAAAAGCAGTCTGCTAACGCCTGCAACCTTCCCTTCTCTCCACACTGTGTATGTATAAACGCTGACCCGACGGCTGCTTTTCTCAAGTGCTTCCCACTGAAAAAGAAAAAAAAGCCCATCAGCACCTGAAATAACTGGAGGCGCACTGCGCACCGCCACATCCTCTTCCCTGGATTGTTTTGACTGCTGGAAGGAGGGCAAACGTTAAATGTCATTTTTCTAATTTTAGCCCGGAAAAGTGTCACTCGAAAACAGCATGATATCTGGTCAGTCAGGGTCATTGGCGCTTCCGCCCCCAGCTTAAATCGGGACTAAATGAGCGCGCGGAGCGCCTTCAGAAGCCATTGTTTGCAACACATGCCAGAGAAACATGCGATCGGAGTTTGGAGATGGAGGAAGCATCCGTCTGACCTCGTTTTAAAAAGGTAAAACAACCACCTTTTTAAAATGAGGATCAGTTAGTTTAACAGACTATATAAAACCCCCATTATAAAATCTCCCTTGCAGGACCTGAGCCCCGGCGTAAATCCTGAGGCGGACCTTTGCGGATGAAGTATCGCCTCTGAAGTTAATTGTGTTTTGCGCGTAGGTGGGGGAATAGATTTCCTCTGTTTATTACGAGCATAAGGACGGATTTGCGTCACTGTGCAACTTGCAGGTTGAGATAAAGTTGCACAAATATTGAACAAGGGAAGTTCTAACAGTCATTATAAAGTTTCCCTCTTCTTCGTCTCCGGAAGAAATAAGGATTTCTGCTGTGTCTTAAAATACTAAAACAGCTTCTATTTTAGGGGCATATCTAGCAGGCGCATCCGCTCATTTAGCGCCAATCAGAGCCCATCAAAAACAAGATGAGAGGGAGCTAATAGAGACTCTCCTGAGCCAGAATACGCCGTTAATCTTTTATTACCTGGCCTAATTATAGAGACTTCCAAACTTATTTTTAATAGCCCTTTAACTGTTTTATATTTTGCTACATTATATTATATTGTGATGTTTCAGTGTGATTTTTTTGGTAAATCATTATCAACAAATAACTTTAAATTACCTTCATTTATGCCATTCTATTCTCTGACTTTATTTGTTTATTGTCCTGCTTGAAACTAAACTTATGCCAAAGGATCTTTGTGCAGTCTTTAACATGCTTTTCTTTCAGCCTTGCCATGTATTTACATTATCTTCAGATTATATCTGATCAGCTTCCCAGTCAGTAAGAAAAAATTTAATTAAACAACTTTCCATGCACAATGCTTTCCACCCGTTCCACCTCGTCGGTCTCCTTTTAACAATTGATTCCTTTTTGCAACTGTTACCTAATGTCAGATTTATGATGTGCATGAGCAAAAGTTGCCCTAGATCTTTCCTCATATGATCCTCTTGTTAACCCAGCCTCTTAGTGTGTCCTGATGCCTTGCTTTGTGACCCAGATGTGATGATCCAGTTTGGATGATGGACTGAACAGCTTTGCAAGACCTTGTTTTATCACCTCTGCTTTTAAATGTCTATATTTCTAACCTTTCTGTGTCCCTTGGTCTAATGCCATTTTGTCCAAGGCCTACAAACAGAAGTTATATTTATATATATATATATATATATATATATATATATATATATATATATATATATATATATATATATATATATATATTTGTTTTATTTTATATTGTTTTTAAAGTAAACTATGGGTAAAATATTGCAAAATGTTTGTAAAAATGCCGTTTTGCCCATCCACAACAATGGATCTGCTCATCATTTAGTACCAGTGGCAGATATAATTTACAAAAAGGGAAAGACAAATAGCCCAGGACATTTAAAGTAACAATATATATATATATATATATATATATATATATATATATATATATATATATATATATATATATATATATATATATATATATATATATATATATATATATATATATATATATATATATATATATATATATATATATATATATATATATATGTCGTTTCCATAGTTGCATTATTTTTATATAATGCAACTTTTATATATAGTTGCACTATTTTTCTGGCGTGAAGGGGGAGAGGGGGAAAGTGGATGATTACAGTTTTCTGTTCAAATAACATTTCTCAACAATAGAAATCAATGTGCAAACTTTTCAGCATTTTTTTTTTTTTTTTTTTTTTTTGCTGGCAGAAATTTTGACGAGGAAGTATTGCAATTTTTATTAGTGTATGTTTTTGTTGGCAAGTAAATGTTTCTCTCTAAAGCTGGACTTCATTTGGGGCTTTAAGAGTCTTCTTCACATCCATGCTCTATTTTAAGTTTTCCGCCGCACTGATTAAAAAAATAAAAAAAGTTGAGGTCTTGGTTGTAGATAAGAAAAAATAAATGTGGAAAAAATGTGCATGAAATATAAATATCTTTTAAAAAGCGGAATGTCATGTCGTGTTTTCAAGTATTTTGAGTTTGTAAAACTGACTCCCCTCTTTTAGACAAAGAATCCCAATTAACGCGAACCTTCGCTTGTAATGAGCGCGTTATATGAGTTAGGAGGGGGGCTCTCTTTAAGTGATCAATCCATCAACGGTATCAAAATTGCTTATGTGTGTGTGTTTGGGTGTGTAAGAGAGAAAGGGAGAGCGAGAGTCTTAATTCGCTACATGATGAGAGTAAAGCAATGCACACATTGGCTGACAGAGCAACCAATCGGTGTCAGTGGAGGAACTTCAGAGTGGAACTTTGGGGCTAGAGTTTCAGACTTGCGAGAGTTTTTTTGGCACAACAAGGACGCGCAACTGTGCTCCTGAAGCCTTATCCGGTCGTGTTTATCTTTTTAAATGATTGTCTTTTCATAACAGAACCAGAGAAATAGAACAAGACTTTCTAACCTCCGGGATGTATACCACCGGACTCAACCCGTTTTACGCATCCAATTTCAGCCTGTGGTCTGCTTACTGCGCCGGAGGCTTCGCCGTGGATTCCATGAAGAAGCCTTCGTTCTGCATCGCAGACATTTTGCAAGCAGGAGATGCAGAGAACATCCCTGGATCGTCTGCCCTGATGGTGCACATGGGGCACCACCATCAGCAGCAGCAGCAGCGCGCACAGCAAGCGCACTCCGGCGGCTCTCCGCTGCGCCCTGCTCCCGTCGCACCGGACCCAGCGGTGTTCGGATCCAGACTCAGCCCGGGTTCTCCGTACCACAGACACGGACTCCAGCTCACGGCCGTCTCTAGGACTTCTTTCAACTCCCAGCAAGCACCGCCGCCTTCAAGTAAAGACCTCAAATTTGGAATCGATCGTATTTTATCAACAGACTTTGATCCAAAATGCAAGAAAAAGTCTTCTCTAAGAGGTGAGCAGCAGCTTTATTGTAATACAATATTTGCAGAGAAGCAATCCAGTCACATTTTAATTTGATTATGTCCTAGAAATATTTAGTTATAAACTCACCAAGTGCAGAATAGAGAGTTTAGAAACTGAAAGCAGCAGATCGGAAACAATTCAATGTTCTGCACTCTAGAGGGCAAGGTAGCAGCACAAATTGCGGGCCCCCCTTTAAGAGGTCACAGGTCACGACAACCAGCTAAAATCCATTATTCTGCCCAGACCTATTTGGTTACTTTAAAAAAAAATCTCCCTAAACGTTCTCTCCGTCTTTTCCCAGTGTTCAAACTAACTGAAGCCCATCATCTCTTATTTTGTAACAGATCTCACCTCCATCGTTAGCTCCAACCGTCAGTCAGGCCTTCACCTCCCTATTCAGCCTCCAGCCAGCCCCTACTTCTCCTCCATAGACCCCGGGATGAGCGACGCGTCCTCCATGATGGGCTCACTAGGCAGCGGCAGCAGCAGACACTCAGGCCAGCATCAGTTTCAGGACACCTTCCCAGGTAGAGACCACCTGTAGGAGAGTAGAACGCCTCAGGAAATCTTTTTTTTTCTTCCTCATGTGTTTTCAGGTTTGAGACCCTCTGATAGCGCTTAACTCAATATCCTCCATGCTTATCTCTTCTTCAGGTCCCTATGCAGTCCTCACCAAAGACACAATGCCTCAAACGTACAAGAGGAAAAGGTCATGGTCAAGGGCAGTTTTCTCAAACCTGCAGAGGAAAGGCCTGGAAAAGAGATTTGAAATACAAAAGTATGTCACCAAGCCTGACAGAAAACAGCTGGCAGCTATGCTGGGGCTCACAGATGCTCAGGTAAGACTCAAGTTAAAATGCATAATAGGAACTAAGCTTTGTTTTGGCATAAATTCATCAAATACAGATGACTGAGATTGAATCTTTCTTTTAGGGATAATTCTTCATTAGGAGAAAAGTTGCACTAATTAGTCAACCAAAATTACTCTTCATCAGCTGTGGTTGAAAATTATATGGAATGCTAAAAATCTGGAGGTCTTTTTTTGCCTATAGATTAAGTACATCAAAATTTATAACTACCGCCATGTTTGCGCTACAGTCATATCAATCAAAAGTATTCACTATGAAGCAGTTTTTGAATTGATAAATAATTAGTCCCACACTTTAGCACATAAATATGGTCCAAATTGGGATTCCTTATTTTGTAGATTTTTTCAGTTATAACTCCATTTTTAAGAATTTGATATAGTTGGTCCATCCCAATATAATAAAACTCATAAAAACACACACACACACTGAAAGTAACAATAGGTAGGTAATTACACATACATGCACACACTTATAATAATAATGATAATATATTATATATATATATATATATATATATATATATATATATATATATATATATATATATATATATATATATATATATATATATATATATATATATATATATATAGTTACTTTAAATGTCCTGGGCTATTTGTCTTTCCCTTTTTGTAAATTATATCTGCCACTGGTACTAAATGATGAGCAGATCCATTGTTGTGGATGGGCAAAACGGCATTTTTACAAACATTTTGCAATATTTTACCAATAGTTTACTTTAAAAACAACGTCATGATAAAAAATAGGGATTGAGATAGCCTGTGGTCTGCTTACTGTATTTGATTGCATAGCAAAACACTTTATTCCTGTATTCAAAGTACAACCCAGGAATATTTTTACAAGCACAATCTTGTTTCATACTTTATAAAAATGTAAGTAGAAGGTTGTAACCTTGGCCTTTTACTGACAGCACCATGCATTGCCCCATTAAGGTGTGAGTTGACTTCTTGGAAAAGGCCGTCATATCTTTAGCAGTATCTCACCAGCTGTTACAGCTCATCATTTTACAAAAACATATCGGACAATTAAATAAACAACTTTAGAGATTATGATCATTATTACTAGACCTCTTTTCATTAAATGTCAGTCCCTGAACTGCTACTGAAATATAAATTGTTAGCAAATTTTGCTTTAGATGCAGAGTAGGGTTTTTTATATTTAGTATTTTTGCAATTTTTTTCACTATTTTAATTATTATCTAAATTATGTTTTATGTTTTGTTTAATTACATTGGCCTACATATTTTTTTTTCAAAAGAACATAGCAGCAAATATTAAAAGAACATATATGACTAAATAAATATGACTGGGCCTTACTTTAGCAGAAGCTGCTCTTTGTTTTCGATTTTTCATTTATAAATGCATCTTGCAGTCATTTTAGAAAATATCGAAGCATTTTTTTTATGTGTTTACAGGTAAAAGTGTGGTTTCAGAACAGACGCATGAAGTGGAGACACTCCAAGGAGGCCCAGGCTCAGAAGGACAAAGAGAAAGACGAGAAGCCGGAGAAAGGCTCCTTTGAGGCCGGGAGCCTGGAGCCAAAGTTACCAACAGAGTCTGAGTGTGAGAGCGAGGCTCGGAGCGACAGCGAGTCAGAGGAAGCCGATGAGGAGGACAGCGCAGACGGACATTTGGACATTTCTGAGCTCAGTAACAAGACCAGCGTCATCATTAGCGGGAGCGCGCAGGGGGGCAGCGCGGACGCGAGCCCCACGGACAAGCCCACCTCACAGGTGTTGATATGAAAACCAGGACATTAACAGCGTCCTTCAGCCTCTTTTTGTCTGAAGAGCTTCACTGACTTTAAGACACGTGGAGAAAAAAGCGTCTGCATCCGGAGACAGGTCAGTTCACTTCCAGGGAGCAGCCGGAGGAGCGCAGAGGCTGAGTCACTATCGCTCAGCATTTCAGCCCAGCAAAGGCAGCATAGAGAAAAGTGTGAATCTTATTAGAGTTTGGTGTTTTTTTCCTTAGTATAATTTTACAGTTACAATAATTACCCTTTACACAACCGGTAATTCAAATCTAAATAAAAATATTTCTGGCTCTTAATTACTGTCCTGAAAAGTGCTTCAGACCTGATGATGATAAAAATAACGATACGGACGTGTATTTTATTATTAATGAAGGAACCACTCGAATTATGTTGTAAAGGAAATCTATGAGCAACAGTATTCGTGCATATTTCTTTGTTTTGATACATAGATGTGTTAATAGTAATTTGCACTGAAGAATGTAAATAAAATGTTTTTACCTGGAAACTCTATTATTTACTATTATTATTATTATTATTATTATTATTAGTTCACTCATTACAATAGTTTATGAAATAATCTGCGCGAACCCTTGAATATTATTTACACTTTTTGGATTAAAGTAAAAAATATAGATAGATAGATAGATAGATAGATAGATAGATAGATAGATAGATAGATAGATAGATAGATAGATAGATAGATAGATAGATAGATAGATAGATAGATAGATAGATAGATAGATAGATAGATAGATAGATAGATAGATAGATAGATAGATAGATAGATAGATAGATAGATAGATAGATAGATAGATGTGTGTGTGTTAGGGACTTAAATCAAACAAATGGCTTTTTTTTGTCCAATGGGAAAAAAAATCTACCTCAATAATTTAGTACAAAGACAATGCAAAGTGCTTTGCACTAAAATATAGGAAAATAAAACAGAATCAAAGCAAGTAGGAAAAAATGAAATAAAAAATTGATTAAAAATGCAGAAACAAAAAAGAACATGAAAAACAGTTGGACTTAAAAAAAAATAAAAAAGTTTGAAATAAGGATGTTTCAGTTGAACTGTTTAACTTGAACAGTCGAAGGCAATCCTAAACAAATGTTTTAGTCTTGATTTAGTCTTGATTTAAAGAATAAAATAATATGGTGCGCTAAGAGCCATCACCAAGGTAGGATCTAATTTATAGCTTGTTTACATTAAGGTCTACTTGCTCCAACACCCAGATGAGTATTATGCGGGTTTGAAAATGCAATCCACAGCTTCTCTGTTTATGGTGTTGCTTAAACCTTTTCCTCCGCAGGCCGCTTTCGTTAGAAGGCTGTAATCTTTCTGCAACACGACTGCTTTATAATAAGCTGACTAACAGGAGAAAAAAAGAGGCTTTAACACGAAGAGATGAGCTCGGTGTTGAAATGGACTTTCTCAATCTGTTTTATCATGGTCATCAATGGCGACAGAATTACAAAGAATCTCATTATTGCAGCGTTAACAGGCGGTCGCGCGTACATGCGCAGGGCGTTTATGCACGTTTAAGGAGGTTTAATGACATTAGATCTCGGCAACCCTACCTCTAATTACAAAACTATTTACCCAATAAGTGTCTGTGAGGGTCATTTGATTTTATATTAAATTAGGCTCCTATTTGAAATTATAATTGCCTTAGGTTTTTTTTTAAGTCAAAATGTAAGAGTTCTTAAAGGAAATGTATCCTAAATAAACCAGGTGGAGCTGATCAAAGAGGGAAATATTGCTTAAGATGTCAGTTTGAGGCAAACTGATTCTAATTTTAAAGCAATTTTAAAGAGTATATAGGGAAAATATGGGTTTGTGTAAGGCTATCAGTGCCACTGAAAAGTTTGTTAGCTGTGATAACTACGGTATACAAGGTCAGAGAGAGGTTTTATGCAAAATAAATGTTTATCTGCTTCCCAAATAGGCCTTAAAAGAAAGTATTTATTTTGGTGTTACTGTAAAGTATGAAAAAAGTCTAAAATGTTGAAATCAAAGTCTGCACAGAAAAAGATAATAACTAATAAAAAAAGAAAGTTGAAAAAAACTTCCATCCTGTCAGAGAAGGTTTTGTCAAGTGCTTTATAATGTAAACTCACTTTTAATGACCCTAGAAATCAGTGTTTATTATTTGGCTTGTTGGTTTCTAAGGGGATTTCTTTATTTTCCTCCTTAAACTCTTGAGGTCCTCTCTTTTAATTCCCCCAAATATTTTGGATGAAAAATATGCTTAGAGTCTGAAATAAAACATTATCTCCACATACTACAACAACAAATGTAGACATGGTCTCAGTGAGATTGATTCCTCCAAACATGACCTTTATTAAGAGCTTTTTTTAAGGTTATCTAGGCTGGTTTAGCTTATAGAGATGCCTTGTTAGCATTCACATTCAAAGCACAACTTGGCTATTAACAAAATATAAAAAATAGAAGATATTTGGGTAAGACAAGTCTTCATGAATTCAGTTTTATCAATTTATTTTTTTGTTTCGATGTGGATATTTTGACATATCTAGGCCAGTGTTTATGCTTAAAATTCTACTGTATCTATTGTCATTCTCAAAATTGTTTTCCCACAACTGATCTGGATTTTTACTATTTGTTTTTGTGAAGAATAAACACAACAGTTGTGGAAAGTCCAGCAGTAAAACAGTTTTAACAGCTTAACTACCAATCCAAGCCGTAGCCTTCAGTCCATGTTAAGAGTCTTCGATATATCATGATTCTTCAAAGGGAATGTTGTTCTTCAATTACAGGAAGATTGTTTCTTGTCACAATTAGCTTTAAAAAGTGCGATTCTAACAATTTTCTAGAATGTACCGTAGTAAACATGGCTAGGATCCAAAGTGAACCATTTAAAGCAGGACCTAAGCTGGTATTTATCACTGGACATGTTTTTTGGAGAAGGTTGGATATGGGTAGGTGTTGTTAAATATTTTAAATCCTGGATATAGATCTATATATTTTTTATGGTGATGTCGGAGTAGGTGCTCACATGACTGAGTTTTCTCTAACTGTGGAAGTGCCCCATCCCTGTTGCTGCACACTGTCTGTGAACAAACATTTTGTTGATTTCATTTAGTAAAAGAAAGATAGTTAGATGGTTGAGAGTGTCTTTAAAATGAAAGCAAGGCAACATGTCACTCTTATTATGCTACATTTGGCAAGTTACTGTGTAGGCATCGTGTTTGCTTTCACAGGTTGGCTACCTGATCAGAAAGCCTGACTCATTAACCACTAATATCAGCTCTTAGTATTACTTCATATTTAGCAGGGTGGCACAATAGTTTCCCAAAAACTAATAGGAACATTATTGCTATATTAAGTATGTGTCTATAATTTTGTTTAAGTCAACAAACCAACATTTAAAATAAAGGTAGTAGATTTCATTATTGTAATTTTGGTGATAAATGCATAATATTTGTAGCAATACAGACATCTAAGTGTTTTGCATTGCTGTTTCAAATAAAGCTGATATGTTTTGTAAAGTGTTGCGTAAGTATTGCAAAACCATAAAACTAGTCATTTTCAATGTCACACTGTGACTTATATTGGCCCTTATCTATCTTAGTCCGTCTTCAGAGCTACCAACACAAATACCCGGGCATCAACGACAGGACCTTTCCCGTCGCTAAAAAGAAGGCTGATCCCACGACGATGGCACTTTTTTTCCTTTCTCGCTTCACATCTTGGATATAACGTTTTATCTTCTCCTTTTGTCGCCTTGTAGATTGTATACATGCTACACCCGTAATTTTTCTTTGTTTGTTTCTACATTTTATCTCCTTACAAAAGATATTCTAACCACCACCTCTCATTTCTTTGGAGTAGATGGCACTAATCTTAATCCTTGCTCCTAATTCACACTGGATGAGAAGTTGTCAGAGTTTTGCTTGCCAGTTTCCAAGGAAAGCTGTAAAATCCCTGCACTTCATCAGCCCGTAATATTAACTGTGAAACATTCGTGTATTAAATGTCTGAGTGGGTTGAGATTTAAATTATACTCAAAAAGCAATAAATCACATTAGTATTTGCAAATGTAGAATAACAATAACAATCCGAACGCTTAGTATAATACTGAGAGGTCTTGATTTGTGAACTGTCTTAAAAACTTTTATGAGCAGGATAGGAGAAGGTCCATCTGGCTCTTACTGAACATCAGCCTTCCCACCTCCATTAAAACATCAATCTTGACAACACAGGACAGGGGCAACCTATAAACCATACCAGCCTTGCAGATTTTATCATTATTTAACACTTTGGTGGGGAAAAAAAGAGCTGTGTTGGACAAATTGTCTCTCTGAGAAAAGAAGGGAGTTTCTATAAGTGCTCGAGGGATTAACATGGCTAAAAGCTGTGACGTCTCAAGGGCTTTGAGGCCCTATCTGTGAGGTTGTTAGATAGGCTGTTGGAGATTTCTCCTGCAGCCGCGTAATGCATCAGAGGAGGATTTGCCAGACTGCTGGAAGAAAATAGGGTAAAAAAATAAATAAATAAAAACTGAGCTTTAATGGGTAGAATGGCTGAGAAACTGAAGCTGAAACAAAAGATAAAGGTTTATTTTGTTATTTCTGCTTCTTCTCGTTTGGGAGGAGAACTGCTGATAATATCTTCAATTGTCACGAGGAGTAACAGGAGGAGGATGATATGAGTTTAATCAAGATTAGATTCATGAAATTTATTTTAATAGTGCTGCAAAAAGCACATGAACAGTCAAATTCTTGAGAAAAATATAATTAGCAAAACATATTCAATTAAGTAGATACAGGAAGTATTACTTATAATTTCTGCAATTTCATGTTTAAATTTGTTCATTACCTTGCAATGCCGCACAGTTTCTCTTTGGGTAGCTTAATGTGTAACATAGCAAACTTTTTATATTTGATTTTCTTACAATTTTATGCATAACTCATTTATTTTATTAACTTTTTAACAACAAAGGTTACTAGAAAAGTAAATATCATCCATAAAGTGTTATACCTCACTCCTCGTCCAATCTGTATTATTAAATAGGAGGATCAGGAAAGTGTTTAAACTAAATTGTAGGAAGAAAAACGTATAGAAGTCCGGCGTTAAAGTTTAAATACAAACTACTAAAATAAAATAACAGTTTTAACCAAGTTAGCATACGTTATATAGAAATAGCAGCCTCCACAAGTACTGGTTTCCTCCACTAAAGGGAGTTACAGTCAGTTCATATATTAATGAGAAAAAAGTTCTCATGCTTAATTTGAGAACATTGGTTGACCAATGGGAACATCCCTTCTTAAGAAACAACAGTGTTTCAGAAAGCGAACAGTGCCACATAAGGCTGTGTGAAAATAATGTGAAGGCGATAATATTGCTTGTTATGTGGATGAAGGTATACGGTGCAATAAGTGCCTATTTGCTCCTCTTTTCACTTCCTGATTTGCTCTCTTGAACTCTGCTACCTTTAACATATTGGGATATATTTCTGTATTGTGTGAACATCTGCTGTTGTTAGACTCTAAGCAGCTGCCTAAATCTTACCTTAGCACGCAAAATACAACTTCACAAAACTTTAAATATGCTAGCAAACACTTACTGCTCTCCAGAGAGTCCTTTGCACTAAGAATATCATTATAACACATTATGATATTGTGATCGTTATATATTCATAATATATATTTTGCAGCCCTGGAACTACAGTTATTGTCTCATCTAAAAATATCAAATAAATGCAACTGAAGCTTTTTTTTTAAATGTATGCTTTACCTCTCAGAGGAACTTTTTAAAGATCAAAACATTGTTTTCTCTTCAATACATTACAGGATCTGTGAAACTTAAATTTTTGCATTGTTTGGCTCTTTCTTTGGTCTTAATATTAATACATATTTGTGTATGTTTTTTTAGGTATTGTTTTGTTTATTACCTCATAAAAGTTTATCTTCTTGATGAGGCTGTTGTTTCATTAGCTTCTCCAGAAATCTTCCCTAAAAAGCTCCCATGCCTGACTAGACCTACTTATTCCAGGTTCACCACAAAGCCTTTCGGTTTGGATTAATTCTCACCACATTCTTAGGTGGCTAATCTGCTATTTAATGGGTCTGTTTCGGAAAAAAAAAATTTATTCATTGGAATTGTATTTTTTTATTGTTATCAAATTCTATCACCCCATCAACCTGTCTCTAATATAGCAGCACAGAGGTGAATCCATTTAGTTCTTTATCAAGGTGGACATACAATCAAGAACATTTATGGGAGGAGGATCAAGTAGTAGCTACTCAATATCTAAGTACGTAGAAAAATAAATAAAAATGTGCATGAGTGGGACAGCCCTAATATATAAGTCTATATAAGTCTTATATTACTTATAATATATAAGTAATATAAGTCTCTATATATGCTATATACTATACAAATGTTGCTGTTGAAAAAGCTGCAAAAAAGGATGGAAAATTTGGACTACTGAAGCTTTAAGACCAACCATATGAAGCTTCTTTCATGCATTACCAATAACTTTTCAAACACTTTTTTTTTTTTTACATGATGTTAAAGGCAAAGCAGCATCAATGTTATTAAAGCACTTGAAATACACTTATGTTTTATTCAAACAATAGATAGTTAAGCTTTTTTAATGAAAATAAGTGAATTGATTTCGGAATTTTTGCAAGAAAAAAAATTGTGTTTTTCAAAGATCGGTTTCATCTGGGCTTTTTCTCTGTACGTGGCAACCAGTAATATAATTACAGCTTCTTCCAATTTTGTCTTCGTAATTTTACCAAAGTCAGTAATGCTATAAATGTGATGCTGTCGGCTGGTCCTCAGTGATCATAGGTTACCCCTAAGTTATTCCTATCACAGGTTGATTTAGATTTAAAATCCTTTTTATGCAACTTAGGAGTTTGTTATTGTTAGGTAATAAGAAAAGCAACTCACAAAAACAATGTACAATAAAAAGGAAGATGACTAGGAGAATCTCTTTGTGAGTATTTGTTTCAAAAACAGAATGTCAGGAAAGTTTTATATTTTAAATATATTTTATATTTTAAAGACTGACCTTTAATGTTGTCTTTGAGGTTGGATGAGCTCCTGCCATGCCTCTAATTTTTAAGGCTTTCGCCTTAGATTTTCAAATAGATCCTATTCAGGATAGCAAAAATGTTGATATCATTTCAGTCAAAATTGATGGTCAAGATTATTTTATTTAAACTTAGTTGTTCCCTATGAATAATTTTGGGTTTGAAGGTTGACCTGACTGCTTTAATTTTAATTGTAATTTTTTTGCAGCACAGTTTACAATTTAAAAACCAAAGAAAAAATAAAAATAAATATTTTTTTGCTTTTTTTTGGTACTGATTTCTAAGGAGAGAGAGTGTCACTTTGAACATGTTAGGAAATAGAACGACCATGCCAAACATATCTTATTTCTTATCATACACTATATTGCCAAAAGTATTTGCTCACCCATCCAAATTATTGGAATCAGGTGTTCCAATCACTTCCATGGCCACAGGTGTATAAATTCAAGCACCTAGGCATGCAGACTGTTTTTACAAACATTTGTGAAAGAATGGGTCGCTCTCAGGAGCTCAGTGAATTCCAGCGTGGAACTGTGATAGGATGCCACCTGTGCAACAAATCCAGTCGTGAAATTTCCTCGTCCTAAATATTCCACAGTCAACTGTCAGCTGTATTATAAGAAAATGGAAGTGTTTGGGAACGACAGCAACTCAGCCACGAAGTGGTAGGCCACGTAAACTGACGGAGCGGGGTCAGCGGATGCTGACGCGCATAGTGCGAAGAGGTCGCCAACTTTCTGCAGAGTCAATCACTACAGACCTCCAAACTTCATGTGGCCTTCAGATTAGCTCAAGAACAGTGCGCAGAGAGCTTCATGGAATGGGTTTCCATGGTCGAGCAGCTGCATCCAAGCCATACATCACCAAGTGCAATGCAAAGCGTCGGATGCGGTGGTGTAAAGCACGCCGCCACTGGACTCTAGAGCAGTGGAGACGCGTTCTCTGGAGTGATGAATCGCGCTTCTCCATCTGGCAATCTGATGGACGGGTCTGGGTTTGGCGGTTGCCAGGAGAACGGTACTTGTCTGACTGCATTGTGCCAAGTGTAAAGTTTGGTGGAGGGGGGATTATGGTGTGGGGTTGTTTTTCAGGAGCTGGGCTTGGCCCCTTAGTTCCAGTGAAAGGAACTCTGAATGCTTCAGCATACCAAGACATTTTGGACAATTCCATGCTCCCAACTTTGTGGGAACAGTTTGGAGCTGGCCCCTTCCTCTTCCAACATCACTGTGCACCAGTGCACAAAGCAAGGTCCATAAAGACATGGATGACAGAGTCTGGTGTGGATGAACTTGACTGGCCTGCACAGAGTCCTGACCTCAACCCGATAGAACACCTTTGGGATGAATTAGAGCGGAGACTGAGAGCCAGGCCTTCTCGTCCAACATCAGTGTGCGACCTCACAAATGCGCTTCTGGAAGAATGGTCAAAAATTCCCATAAACACACTCCTAAACCTTGTGGACAGCCTTCCCAGAAGAGTTGAAGCTGTTCTAGCTGCAAAGGGTGGACCGACGTCATATTGAACCCTATGGATTAGGAACGGGATGTCACTTAAGCTCATATGTGAGTCAAGGCAGGTGAGCAAATACTTTTGGCAATATAGTGTATATTTACACCACAGATGCAAAAAAAGCAAACCATATTTATTTCCAATAAATGCAGCCTGTTCTATTACAGTATCACCGTCGGGTATTATCTATTGAAAGGAAATTAATGTGCTTACTATTTATATTTTTGGCTTCACGTTTTTATGTTATTGAGTTTATTTGGCATGTTGGCTTTATTTGACCTAAAATTGCTTAAAATATGTTATTGGCTGCAAGAGTATTGGATCCTATAACATGTGCTTTATAGGATACTAGGGAATATTTACAAGGACCATTAAGATATAGAATATTTTTACATTTACTTATAAATGTATATTGTTATCTCTCTGATTTGGAGATAAAAAATCATGTCTATTGACCATGGTATATATTTTTTTATAATTTCAGGATTCAAACATGTATTGACATGATGACAAAAGCTGTAAATGTAAAATAACCTGAAACCTTTGAATTAGCAGAGGTAATAAATAAAAGTGGAGGAATACCAAACTAGGATTCTCAGTTATGTTCTTCTTAAGTAAAACCAATTTTTCACCTTTTAAATATCTGTTCGCACTCCAGCTTTCTAGTCTTTTATCTTACAGGCGCATATAAATAATCAGAAGTCGTCAGAAAAGATGGAATTTTGTTATAAGAAGATGGAAAACCAGATAAATAAACTGTTCATCATCAAAAGAGCTTTTTGGAGTTGTTATAAGGGAAGCATACCTCTGTTTCTGTCAGATGTTTGTTCCATCAACACAGATTTATGAGCTCCTTAGGGTAATACTCTCCTAAATGAGCTCTCAATCATCAGCATGAGAGACAACCTGCCCATGAGACCAGCAAAAAAGCATTGCCTGCGGCAAATCTTTAATTTGATGCCTCGCCAAAATGTTTCCAGACAACATCAGAATTCTAATTCAATTCCCTGTATTAAAGACTTTATTACTCTTTACTCAAACCTTGGTCAATGTTTTTCTCTCCTCAAGAGACATTTCTGTCCATTGTACCACATGTGAAACTGGAGAGTATTCACCTGAATTATCTAAAATATTTCCTTTCAAATGTCTTATATTAAGTGTTAGTGTATAAATCTTGTGTTTTTTGAATACTTGGGAATGCTAAGATATTTTCTGCCGCTGCAAATGCAGAAAACATGTTGACCAATGCTGAAAGCTTACCCCCCCATACAGGAGCTGTTGCCACAATTCCAAAAAGCCACATTATTGAGTGCTTTTTTAACATGGTTGTAGTTTCCAAGCATCTTGGCTCCGCTTCCAAAACCAGGGCTTTGCCAGCAGTTGGGAGTGGAAGAAGGAAAGAAGAGGGGGAAAAAAAGACATCTCAAGTTAAATTTAAAGATGTGTTTCTCTTGGATGTCAGGCTGCAATGCCATAAACCAAGGGAGACATTTTCATGCTCCACATTTTTCATGGTTTCTCTCTGAGTTTCCTCCCTTCCTTTCTCACTCCACCTTGGCTCCAGAGTTACCTACTGCTGCACTGGCTGCAAACCACAGCCAGCAGGGCACTGTAGGGTGGCCAGTTCTATCACTTTTCCTCCTCCTCCCACTAAAACGTTCTCCTGGTTGTCCTTGTATGGCTCTTATAGTGGAGAATCCCTCAGAGAATCTCCCACCTGGACAGCTCTTCTAAAGCTCTTCTTTCACCACTGTTCTCAAATAATACCAGGCCTGCCCCCCCTTCAGCTAACAGCCAGAAGTAATCGGTTACAAACTTCAAATCCTCTTACCTACCGCCATGTTTTTATTGTACCCCTGAAGGAGTTTTATTGCAAACTGCCTTCTCAAGCCAACCTTGTGTGGTGCATGCTGTAATTTGTGAAGGGGCACAGAGGTTTGGTATTAATTAGGGATGTAAAATGGCAGTAGTTCGACCGCCTGCCCGTTTCCATGGAGGCCAAATTCACTGAGTGATGTACACACTGGGAGGGGAGATTATGGTTGAGCTCTGGCGCTCCTGCCGAGAAGTCAACACAAAGGAGAGGACATAAAAAGAGCTTTCATTTCTCACAACCTGTCATCAGCAGCAAATTTTCACTCCGCCGCTTGAAAATGCCTGCGGCTTTAAAACTAACCATACAGTCGGGCCAAACATCAATCAGAGCTAATGGGTGCAAATGAGAGATTTGCTTAGATTTTAAAGCTTAATGTAGGGTTTTCAGGAGCACAAAGTTATTATATTCTTAGCTGATGATTATGTTACAGCTGAAAGTAACAATTTATAGTTTAGGTAAAAATTAAATGATTCCTGTTAAAATCAACTACTGCTGAAGCGGGTGTAAAAGTTTATTTTAAAGGTTTGATTGTTTTTAATGAAGTGAATAACCATTTTATTATTCTGGCAATGACCAAGTGGGGATATTTGTTGCATTTTAGCCTTGAAATCAAACTTTGGTTTAACTGTAAATTTCAAGTGACTTAGTAGCCTGCCTGAATATTTGGTCATGCTGTTATCCAAAGAAGAAAGAAGGACTGGCAAATTACTAATAACCACCACCAGCCCCCTAGAGACAGTGCAGACTCGCAGACAGGGATGCTCCAAAAAAAAAAAAAAGAACATTTGGCCAATGTCTTCTACCCTTACTCACCTCTAAAGACATGGGGCCTGTTGGACATTTCAGAGCGCAAGTTTGGGGAAGTGGATCCCCGGCTGGCCCCAATACAGGCGATGCTCAGAGGGACCAGAAACAAGGCCGATGCCATCTGATAACATAACAGGGTAAGTAAGTTGGTTCCAAAAACTTAGCATAGCAGCTACTATTTATTCCCAGGCCTTGCTTTGATATTGCTTTATAGCAACTTAAGTCACATTTAGCAACTTCCCTTCTGGATAAAGGACACAGTTGAAAGCAATGAGGATATTCTGCAAGAGTATTAGTATGTAGGTTTGGATGGACATAAGTAATATGAATTAACAGCTAAACAAGAAAGAAGTAGTAATAAGTTCTACTAAACATGGCAGTCGGAATATTCCAACTGGATTTGTCCGGATCAGAATTACTAGGGGTGGTTTATGCCATTTGAAAATTGACAAGATCAAGTTATTCTGAATGAGGCGAGCTGACATGTGCACCCCGCATCAAACATGATGTATTTTATGCTTTCTGCTTTGACTGACTAGGTTTTATGTCAGAGTATTTCCATGGGCATGTTTACATTACACATTTTTTTTACAATTTGATTCCAATTACCTATGTCCATATATGTCAGTACAATCTGAATATTTTTTGTATTCCAATCGGAACGCTTTACAATCCGATCGTGAAATTTTGAGCAAACAAACACAGTTAATGTGAATCCCAATTTGGAAACTGCCATCTTGATAGCCGAAAACAAAATGTTTATGGTCACATATTTCCACTATAGATAATCTGACAGGAGAATTGTAACTAACTGCTTTTCAAAATAGTCGTTAAAACAACTGAACTATTTCAGGAACTAAATTATAGCTATTAATTTGATTATGAGGCAGTAGTTATAAACTAAGACCAAGCTAAAATACAGGACTCATTGTATTCTGTTTACCCCAGGGAACAAGAAAATAATACTTAGTTACACAATAAATGTGATGAAAGGACTTATAATGTAGAGATACAATGTCACATATGCTGTTCAGGGTTTGGTAATGGGGAATTATTAACTTATAAATGATGTGTGCATGTAATTTAGTAACAGAATATTAAAACCTTCTCTTAACATAATTAATTCCCTAAAATGAAATGTCTTATTATAACGAGGTGATACACAATATGATATTTATCTATTACAGACCTAATTTCACAAATCACAAACTATGTTTTAGGCCCTTACTGCAATAACAATGATATTGCGCAAAACTAGTATTATCTGCTGCAATTGCATAGCCAGTATGTTTTTCTTTATTTTTAATTGGGGACTGGTTCTTTAATGCTTATAAAACAGTGTTGTCAGCTTCTATTTATTAGTTTTCTTCCATAACCTGTTTTCAACTTGACAGTCAGGATAACTCAACGTTAATAGCTAATAGCTGTGAGGATAATCCAGAGGGCGAAGCCAAGGCCAGTTCTGAAGAAGGGCTGGGGAGTCAGGACCAGGAGATCAGAGATCCGAAGAGGTACTGAGGAAATCCAGGACAGTGACAAGAATCAGTTCCAGGTTTGGTTCACAGGCAGAATCCAGCAGAGTCCGAGGACAGATCAGGCAAACAGATCTAAACACAAAGAGGGAGGCTCAGAGGTCCAGAGGCAGAACAGGTCAGGATCAGGCAATCAGAAATACTCAGGAAATCTAGAGAACTCTCACCAAAGGCTTGCATAATCTGGCACCATTGACTGGTTAGAAAGCTGGTCAAATAGAGGCTGAAGCAGGTGGATCAGATGAATGATAATGAGAATTGGATGGAGATAGGCAGGCGAATGAAATGAGTAATCAGACCACTCATCAGTTCAAAGATCATGATAGATTTCATGCAAGAGAAAGCAAGTTATCACAATCAATCTGACCCCACTTG
Organism: Cyprinodon tularosa; assembly: GCF_016077235.1. NCBI lineage: Eukaryota > Metazoa > Chordata > Actinopteri > Cyprinodontiformes > Cyprinodontidae > Cyprinodon > Cyprinodon tularosa. The sequence continues at coordinate 588,564 of NW_024039012.1, forward strand.
GAAATTATTCCTTCATAGGAAATCTAAAATTAAGTTGTGGGACACTTGGAAGTTGCTATATAGTAGATTTAGTAAACCTTTATATTGGAGGAATTTTAACCCCCTTTTTCCTCTGTTTTTACTCGGCTGGGTCCTGCGAGGAGAAAACTGATCCTTCCAACCCCAGGCCTGGCTCCACGATGAGGTCCTGGCTTCGCTGCACCTACCTTGATTTAGTATGCTTCATGAGGGCTTCTTGAACATGAACATTTAAGCCTCCTACAACATAGTCTTTGAGATCATCTGGGCATTGAAACCCGCCAAATACATTAAGGTGACTGTTTCATAAAGAGATAATCCTAACAATCAGGATTTGCCTGTACAGAATTCAGTTTAAACATAAAAAGCAAACACAGCCATTACACTACAACCACCATGTTTTTGATTGATATTATGTTTATTTTCTATACTACAGTTTTAGTTTTAAACAAAGAAATGGAGTTAAAAAAAATTGCTCTGACTTTCTTAGACAAGACAAATTTTTTTATGTGGATCCACTGAGATAAAGCCAAGAGTGTTAACATTTTGTTCCAGGTTCTTTTACAACCTCTGGGATAGGTTGTGTCCATCACTGTTCCATTTTTTCTCCATGAGTAGATAATGATGCTCACTGCAATATAAAAGAGTCCAAAAACTTTACAAATATAGATCCTATTTTTCACACACTGATACCAGTAAAGGATTTAGTTACCTTTTCTTTAAATTGGGACATGATGTGTCATTTCTTTGTGATCTTTAAGCCAACTTTATGTAAGCGGTCAGGATCAGAATCAGAATTTTGTTTAAGCAATTTACTAATTTGCAAGGTCTGTAAACCTTTGCACACTTTCGCAGCTTTGTCTTTACTTTGGGAAGAAGTTATATGCAGGTTTGATATTGCAAAAATATCTGTGCTCAAACACTTTATAACTGTTTATTATGTAGCTGGCACTTATTTGCTTTCACTGTTGACGGGGAATGTGTTTGGATTTTCAGTTCTCTGGCTAGAATTCTAAAACCAAATACATTTGTGGAAAGCTCATTGTCTTTCTTTATTACTTTTAACTGTACAATAAACAGTAATCTTGCTACAGACTTGTAAAGGCTGATGCATGATGCAACTCTGGTCACCTGCATAGCCTCTCTGAAGATAAATTTTGAGTTTGCTGAGTATAGTCTGAGGTTTCCTCATTTCCCTTTTTTTGGTGCTTATCGTAGCTAGCAGATGCAGTTCTGCACAGAACAGTCCAAATGAAAACCCTCTCAAAGAACATCAAGATAACCTGTGTACACTAATGCCGAATAATTGAGCAACATATTTTTTGGCTTACTATTTAATATATACATACTAATACATACTGCCTGCTTGTGTTCATGTTTTTAGCTAAACTGTTTTCTGAGAAAACCTCTTTCTGCTTGTCAGAAAGAATACACAGTGATGTACAAACATTTCAAGGAATGACACTAAAGAGCAGTATGTATGGCTGTAGCACATGATAAAAAGACAGCCATGTTAACCAATCCTAGTCAAAGAATTATATTACTTGTAAGTGTAATTTTTTTGCCTTAATGCTCTTGAGAACACCCTGGTGATTGATTATCACGGAATTCTTCTTCATGACTCTGCTCGTTAGAGGAGGAGAGGGCAACAGTTAGAAAATAAATAAAACGTCACTGTGGCTTGTCTTGCTCTTGTTCTAAAATAAACAGAGCTGCGTGGCAGAGAGAACTGCTGCAACTTTCAGTGGCTCACTTTGCTTGGTCAAAACAATCTGGACTTAAAGAAAGTGACACCCGCTTGTCACCACACCAACCAGAGATTGGACACAAAAGTAAGAGTCAACAGGTGAATTTTAGAAATCGCTGCTTAGTTTCACATCCTTCAGTCCCACTTCCTTTTCACAGATTTAGCAGACAGATTCAGATGCGGGTGAGAGATTTAATTGCTGTCCTTTATTTAAAACTGTGGCACATTTTAGACAACCATAGTACTCCACAGAGAAAATTATATCTGTGGCTTTTAAAAGGGTCACATGGTCAAAACTCCAAGCACCCTGTGCAGTACACTGTGACTCTCTCTTTCTGCTCTTTGTAATGTTTGCACATGTTTAAGTGCATGAGCAAGAGTGTGAGTGCAAGCCCTGTAACCCATATGTGCAAAGGGTGAAGGTTCAGCTCCTGCAGGGTTTGTTTAGGAATATATGACACTGCACAGCTGGCCCACTCATCTGTGCATATCTGACTATAAAACTTTACCGAGCGTCCGCACAGCCAGCTGCCTTTATCAGGGAGAGATGGAGTTATTCCCCCTATGGATGAATGGAGGCCACAGCCCCAGATCTGCTGCTTTTCTGCTCCCTCTCCCTGTCTCCCAGTGGTCCTCATCAGGAACGTCTTTGCACAGTTTACTGTAAATGTAGAAAACAGTTTTCCTGCTATGTTAGCAGATGTAGAGTTATATGCATTAAAACCAGAAAAATAAACATGAATAACCAATTAAATGACATGCTGTGGAATGTACTGCTTTCAAAAGTTTGACCTTTACAAAAATACCTGGTCAAATATTTTCCCTCTCTTTTTTTTTTTTTTTTTACAGCTGAGCACATGCATAATGTGCATCATGTGCATAACGCTAGGTTATGCAGTTTTGTTTTAAAAAAGGGGCAGTAAAATAGGATAAAGAGGACTCCAAGCTATAAATAAATGCTGCAATCTTGGAAGATTAAGATTTCTCTTGCAGCCACCATGGAGAAAGGTGGGCCAAATAAATCTTATGTCAGCATTCGCATCATTCAGCATCAATGAGGTGAACAGCTCACTCTGTACTTAACTGAGTGGTTCACCTGAAACAAATTTAAGCTGAATGTAAACATTACTAGTACTAAAGAAAATTCAGCTTAAGTCCTCATGGTTAACTGAAGCTTCCACTTATCCCATTTATAAGTACAATGCAACTCTGGGGAATACCTATAGATGAGGGGCATGCTGTATTTAGGTACAGCTGGTATGCTAATGTGTCAACATATCAAAACAACTCCAGTGTGTTTTACATATTCAAATATTCTAAAATATGGAAACATTCTTTAAAAAAAATTATCAAACCATTAAAACTGACCATTTGCCAGTGACCATATCTTCCCCAGGGCAAGTTTTCAAGTTTACTTTCCATCATTCACCTAAGCAGTTGCAAAGTCTATCAGTCTAAGTCTAGGGGATTATAGAAATGCTGCATAATATCACAAAGACCTAAGTCTGAATGTGGCTGAAGGTTGACAAAATCTCATTAATACGGAAGTATACAACTGGACTTTAAATTATTGCAATGTGATGGGAAGTTAAGTAAATTAAATTGATCTTCTTGGGTAAAAATATGTGAATAAACTCAGTTTTATTTAAGGTTTACTCAAAGACAGGCAAATCTATTAGTAAAATCTGTAAAGTAAAGCTTTTCTAAAGGCATTTTTACTTCTTTTTATACCTTTCTTTTTTTTTTTTTTTTTTTTTTTTTGCATATTTGGGAGTTTGGATTTTTCAGGGATAAGCTATAATCAGGTCCTTTTTAAAGCTGTGTTTCAGCTCTGCTCCACATGAATATTAAGCTTTTAGCCAGACAGTAAGAGTCTATTCCAGGTCTAAATATTTTCTAGCCTCTTAACAGCTTTTACTTTAGGTTAACATTTTATTCAGCATCATTTATATATCCATCAAGTATAATTCTGTCCCTATTAAAGAAAAACATCCCCAGTGCATGAGTAAAATTTGCTGTGGTAGATTTATTTCACATATGTCCTTGTTCACATTGGTCAAAAAGTAGTTTTGATCTGTTCTGAGGGAGTACTATATTTCTCATGTTTGTTGTAACCCTCAAATTTGGTCAAATGTTTTTTCCTTGCAACAATTCAATACTGGCGTTTTTTGAGCACCAGCTGATTCTCCTCCTTCAGCGTTACCATCTCTGTTTGCTTAACTATTTCTCTACTTGCTTGGATTGCACACTTTAAAGAGGTATAATATGCTGGGTTTCACTTTGATATGAGTGTGATATTTGATGCAGAAAAAATGTAACGTAAAAACGTAACGATATCGGGCAGCTGACGTTAAGTAGAGTTAAACAGTGTTTTGTTATATTAATGTTAAAGATTTCCGCAAATTTTTGAAAAAAATGCATATGCACAATGCCTTTAAAGTGGAAAACAATCAACAATTGAGTACCTTTGCAGCATTTTAGCCTGCTGTTGGGAGTTTCTTAGTAGCTTTGAGTTTAGAAAAATTTATATCTTGCACTGAATCTTATTTAGGGGTAATAGTCAGCCTTTTACTTTCTTTTCCACTTCATAATGTGTTTTATGATGGTTTGTCACATATAATCCTGACAAAAATACATAAAAAGAATGAAAAACATATAAACTTGCTTCAGGAGTCTACACTCAAAAGCAGGCACGTGCAGAGGGGGGGGCTAAGGGGGCTTGAGCACCTGCCCCTTTTGCTCCATGATCCCAATGTGCCCTTTGACACATGTACTGAAATTATTATTATTATCTTTTTTTTGGCAAGAAAAACAATACAATAAGCCCTCAGGTCACATTGTTACCTTTGACCTTTTGCCGGTGACGACGCACTTGCCTCTCGCACAGTCAGATAAGGCGGCTAACTGCGGAGCTAAAGGTAGCGAACATTCCACCTTACACTGTGGCCGCTGCTCATTTGGCCCTAAGCAAGATCAACCATGATCGGACGGATGGCTATGTCTTCAGTCTGCACCGCCTCTGCAATGTCAACCTGAATAGAGATGTAAGTGAAACCAAATGAGCCCCATGGATGATGCAGTATTGTTTGATCTAAAACACTGTTTACTCTGTGCTTTTAGTCTTTTACATTGAAAATTATGTTTTTTAATTCACAAAAAACTGTTCTGTAATGATTACAGAACAGTTGTTTTGTGAATTAAAAAACATAATTTTTGGTGAAAATACTGGAGTAGGCTTGCTACTTGTCAGACAATGGAAAACTTTGAACGTTGTATAATTTCTCTACTTTAGCAAAGAGTAGCGGTTTAAACGGAGGAAAGTATAGGACGCGGCGCGCCTTTCTCTGAAGAACTACTGAGCGGGAGGAGACAGCCAGGTGAGGAAAAGCTGTTCTTATCTATCGATTCAGTATTTTTATCATACAGACATTAGGCTGTTGTTCTTGTGCTATGAGCTAGCTGCTAGCTAATGACTTTGCTAGCAAAGCAAGATAACTAAAAAGCTTCCCTGTGTCGTTAATGATAGTAGGACATTCTTCAGTATTACTTATGCAATAGGGGCACATCGCCCGTCAAAAACCTATCATCTCCATAATGGATATATGTCTGATTTTCTAATTTCCTTTGCTGCATGATGTACATTGCATTTATTCTAGCGTTAGGTAAATGTATCTTGAAGGAGAACTCAACTACCATGATAGATATATGATAGATATAATGTATGAAGCTGGTGAAAACAAAACTGCGCAGCTTATGCAAGGAGGATCAGTTGTCAGACCTTCTTTTGTTGGCAATCGAGAAGGATGTGCCAATTATTCACAGTGAGGTTATTAACATTTTTAAAGACATGGCTAACAGAAAACTGCTGCTGTGAACAAAAGAGAACACAAATAGCAAAAATGCTTAAAAGTTGGAAATTTATTTTTAAACAGTTAAATCACTGTGACGGAAAATAAGTTTTTGCATCATAATCTTGGATTTAGTTTGGGGGGAAAAGAAAGGCAAGAGACTGAAATAAATAAGACATTGACCTTCACTCAACACAGAAAAGATGAGACAATGAGGAAAAAAAGAAAAGAGAAACTGACAGGAAAAAACGAAGAGGAAAGATTGAAGAAAATGTATATAGGTACTTACAAAATACACTAAGACACAAACAGAGTAGGCTTTTCTCATGGTGACATGCATTAATAAAATGTTTGTTTTGTTCTTTTTTTTCTGCAGTTCCACGTTAAAGTTTGATGCAGCAGCTCTGCTTTTCTGAATGGACCGTCTCCATCTCCACTGTCAGTACAGCAAACCAGGCAGACATTCTTTTTTATAGATTACAGTACACTAAAAGGTTGCATTGTGCCCTTGTATGCATTTTTAACAGTTTAATTCTGTAAGACAAAATATGTCTGGTGGTCCAGCTCTGATGTACATCTTTGGCTAAATTGCAGGTTTGAATATTGTAATACTTTCCTATAACAAAATAGACCTGCAGAAAGAAATTACTAATAAAATATTTTACATATGCATAGTTCTATGTTCTATGTAGAGATTTCCCTTAGCTTTGATTTTATGTCTCACAATTTTGTAATTTATCATTGTTCATTAAACTCTGAAAGCTATGTGACTTTGTTAATATTCTGTCCTAAAATGCGATAAGATGTGCCCTTTTTTTTTTTTTGAGCACCTGCCCCTTTAGTGGTCTCTGCACGGCCCTGCTCAAAAGCATAACTAAGACTATGACTGGATTTATTTTCCTGTAAATCCAGTCATGTTAGACCTTCTCTGTTGTGTAGCATACCATGCATTAGCCCTCACCACTTTACTTCCTCCCTATTTTCCTCTGACTCACAGATGACCCCAGGCTCCCAACATCCATCAGGTGATCATTACAAGTCTAAGGTCGTGACCTGCACACTCCAATCACCACACCTCTGCCTCTTCCTGCACTAACCCGTTGCTGTTCACAGGGCCTCAACTTCCCCATACACACTGGAAAAAAGTCATCACCTTCGTAATGTTTCCCCTGGCATAATCTTGTGGATAGAGATATGTAGGGATCCTCTGTGACGGCAGGAAACAACCACAGGAAATGTAGATGCACTGCGTCTCCTCGAGTGCCACTTCTAGTTATTTATTTAGACAGATTTCACTTTTTTTATGGGAATCCTGTTCCTTCTATTGCTTCTTTATTCCCTGATTCCTCGTCTGGGAGTTGAAGGTGGAGGTGTGCAGTGTCATGTAGCTTGTGTAGGCTTCAGAGAGGGATCACTTCCCCTCACATGGATCTCCACCATATCACCCTCCTCCACTAAACAAAGACTCACGGAGGGAATCCAATTAGTTAATCTCACTCTTGACACACTTGTGCTTGTTTGCAGCTCATATATGCCATTCCTTCACTGGTCATCTCTCATCACAAGCTATCAGAGGGAAGAGATTCAAAGAAAGTCAATGCTGCTCTGAGTGAGGCTATTGATTATGAGTGTTGAACAGACATAGAGACATCTGGCTTCCATTAAGACTAGGATGTGATTCGATGCAGAGCTCCTCAGCAGCAGCACAGTCGGCACGACCTACAGACACATGCTGCACAGCCTGTAATTACTGCCTATAGGGAAAACCAGGGATGTTATGTCACTGAATGCCAAAACAGGTTTATTATGGATTTTCCGCTGTTAAAGAGCTTCACTGTCAGGTTTTTATAACTTTTGCAAGTGGTAAATGACTTATGAAGCACAACTTTTCACTGTTGAGTAAAAAAAGACCTGTGATTTCTTCCAGTTATTTTGGATCAGTTGTTTCAAATACTCTCAGAAAACACTCATATTTTTAATAAAACACTATAGTTAAGAAATTTGAAAGCTACAAATACAAAATTTATTCTGAAAACCATCCTGGATAAAAACAATAATAATAATAATAATAAAGCATATTTTTCAAAATAGTCATTATCTAGTTGTGATTTAGCTGCTAATTAGTTAACATGCTTTGCAAAAAATAAATAAAACACTGAATGCCAATATTAACATGTTTTACCTTATGACCATGACTTTTGAATAACAATCACAGAATCTTCAGAAACAATTTAATAAAGGATATCAAGTATGGTTGTATTAATAAAGATGATAGAGACTTATTCAGTGCAATGCTTTGAAAGTTGATAATTATATATCACTTTAAACAAGCTTGTAAAATGTTTTTTGGGGGAGATTTTTTTTCATTATCGCCGCCTCTTATGTGCCACAGATCTTGGCACATCCTAATAAGTTCTTTATTGATTCAAATATTAAGAAAGGATTTTATTGAAACATAAAGCCTTAAATAGTCATAAAACACAACCAAATCCTCTGCAGACTCTTACTCTCTGCATAGGTAGGTCTGTGCACCTGCATTAGTGGAGATATCTGCTTCACTTAGCATGGGATTAATGTTATTGCTAAGTTGTTGCTTTAACATTTGACAAGCTTTTCATATATGACCTTATAATGTATATGTCGCTGACGTCTTTTCTTTTTGAACCTTTTTCATAAGAGATCCAATAACAGATGATGCAGTGTCAGGTGCTTCCAAAGATTTTGATAGAGTATTATTATAGGAAAAAACAATTCAATTTGAAAACACCAGGAACACCAGTCATAGCAACAACTACTCTTCCTGCAGTCCATTTTATGGGACCCCAGAAACAGTTATTTGGATCCCCCATTAGTAATAAACTAAAAAAAAAACATAGTTGAGCTAAGACAAAAGATGATTTTCTGATTTTATTCTGAAGTGAAATGGTCCTCCTCTACAGGAGTGCAGGTTGGCGCCACTACCAGGATTTGCATATGAAGGCATAGCAGACATGGGAATTCTGTTTAAATCAAACATATAATAAAAGGCCTGTTTCCCAATGGAAAAAAAAAAATGCTTTTCACTGGGAAACATGCCTTTCAGAGACATATTACTTGATATATTTAGAGGATGGAAAACAATACGTTCTATTTCTCAGTTATAAATGGGAGCTACCAGCTGTTTGTTTGTACAAACGTAGGTTGCTTTCTTGGAAAAGTTTCGATTGCTTAATTAATTACAAACATATTTATAGAATAAACTATATCACAGGCAATAGGTACTTTATTCATTCACCTGCCTTTGTGACTGTAAATGGCCTGGGACACGACCTCACTTTGCCAACATGACTGTGTCCATTATAATTCCTCCTCTGTCTATGGAAAGCAGTTTTTTAACATTAATTTGTTACTGCCTTGAAATAATGTAACTCTTTTAAGTATGAAAAAATGCCTTGTCTTTGCCTTAGTGAATGCTGATCTGGCAAAACGCCTCATTAAATGCCTCAACTAACATTCTTTGCTGTAACCATTAAAACTATCGTCCGTTTGTTGGAGGTTTTTTTTCTCTAGCTTGCATTTCTGTGTAGCTGGAGCAATTTTTCAGTTGGCATCAAGTCAATTACAGGCACACTGTGCTCATCCTACAGTACTTTTGAATCACTGGGCGTATGCTGGTTTGCTGGGTTTAAAACCTGCTTTTCTTAAACAACAATTTTCCTGACTTATTCCTGGGCATCAGTTGGGGAGTGGCGGCCCAGTGGTTAGGGCACAGGGCTTTGAATCCTGAGATTGTGAGTTTGATCCCCCACTCCCACAGACTGCCATTCTGGGTCCCTAAGCAAGACCCCTAACCCCACACTGCTCCCCGGGCACCTCACAATGGCAGCCCACTGCTCCCCCAGGGTATGGGTTAAATGCAGAGAAGTAATTTCCCTCTGGGATTATTAGAGTATATATAAAAAAAAATAAATAAAAAAAAACCAACTGAACCTGTATGCAAATCTTTATCTTGTGAACTCACATTTGAGCTGGAGCCTTATGCAACAAGGCTTGGTTTTCCATAATTAACACAATCACTTATTTGCAACTTTTGGCCACAACGTTGGCTGCCGTGGGCTCATTTTCTTGCTTTCTTTTATGCATTTTCATACTTTGAAAATGCACAAAACATACAGTATTTGGTTGCAAGCCCAAGGACATTTGGAGTGAAAGTTAAAAGGATTGCCTGCTATGAAATTTGAGAAATCAAATTTTGTATTTACACCCAGTTCATAAAAATGGAAATATTATTCTAAGACTAGTCTCAAACTTTCCTCTGTACTAAATAATTCTTATTGTATGTGATTTTTTTTTAACTATACTTTGTAGTATTTTTACGATGCACTTAACCAATATGTCGGAGTGTCTTCTCTTAAAACAAAGCCACTCTGGACTTCCCACACTCCTCTTCTCTGCATTTTGCAACACAGTGTATCTTTTGAAGACATCTTCTAACCACTCAGTAAGAGTGACATTGCCCTCTCTTACCACAAAATTTCAAAAAAGTGAGATGCAATTTATCACATTGTTCTTTTACTTCCGAAGGTATTTTTCCCTTGGGAACAGTTACTCGGCGCACATGTTCTAACTGATGTTTTTGCTATAATAAAACGTCCAATGAGGAGATATAGTAAAGTCTATCCCTGTTGTATCACCTATCACTGCTGCCAGAAGATGGAGATTATTGACCTAACTGGTCTAAACATCAACAATGAGTGATTTAGAGCCTCCCTCCATTGGATACAGAGGTTTGTGTATTTTACTTGACAAGTGGTAGAGAAGAGAAAAATGCATTTATTTATTCTTTTTGACAAAGATGCAGGCTGCTGGCTGCACGGCACTGTTTTTTTCATTGTAACGACACAAGACGCAAAGCTGTTGTGACTTTAATGTCCTTGTTTGGGGTTGCGGGGGTGCGTTGATGAGGTGGGAGTGGGTCATGTCATGGTAGTGAGAAACACTAACAACACTAAATCACCTTATAAGTTAAACACACACACAAACAGACATATGTTATGACTCTGAGTGGGTGGAAGATAAGTTTGTGTTTCAGTGGACAAATGTGTTCCTGAGGGATCTCGTTTTTAGACGATTGCCTGCATTTAATGTGAACATCTATCAAGGAGTTTGATCATGTACATTCCTTATACTGTATATCTACATTTTTTTTATTACTTGCATAATCTCTTTCATATTATCTGCACACTGACCTTCAAAAATTGGCATAGCTTTTGGCCCTAATTTTTTACATTTTTGTTTTACATTTTGTAATTTTACCACCATAATCTCAAAACACTATAATTACCGGTATGGTCACATATGAGAGCTCAAAAAAGTAAAGGCAATCGTGAAGAGGAAGGAAAATCAAACATGGTATATCTAAATATCTAAAAGTCTGGTGTATATTTGAGCATAAAATCCCAGTAAAATATACTACGTTTTTTAATTGTAACAGAACAAAATGTGAAAGGGGTATTGATATTTCTGATGGACAACAACAATATTAAAAGAGAGACAGCATGCCTGTGTAAATGTGTGTTCTCTGCAAGCTCTGTGCAGCATAACAGACAATAAACCCAGACTGCAGAGCAATAACTTACTAATGCACTCTTTAGTCGGTGCTCCCTGGACTTGTCTGCAGCTCCTGATGGATGCTGACGGCCCCAGAGATAGACTGCTGATAGGGAGTGACTGGAGAGGAGCCTGATTAAAAGTAGTGGGGCACGGGCGGAGTGTGATAACCCCAATCCGCCGGTGATGAATCCATCCTGGACAGGCCGCTGTCTCATTAGGCTCTAACCTCAGC